>NW_021604614.1:10176014-10190661 GCF_004785775.1 Grammomys surdaster | reverse complement strand
TGGAAATCTTGTTCTCCTCCAATAGCATTTCTTTTTCTGGCCCCAAAGTCAGACATATTTTTCTAAAAGTACTTTTCAAAGTATCTTCATCTAGCACTGTTTCTGATGGGCAAATCAGGAATAGGCTTAAAATTATGAAATAAAAATCCTAAAACTTAAAAAAATCAGTCTTATAATCATTTCATCATATTTTAGTGCTTGATAGTTTATTAACAACAGCTGAAAGAGGGCGAACAAATCTGCTGTAACAATACGCTTGGTTTGGTTTGTGAGAACAAGAAACAGGGTGGAAATTGAACATGCGTCAATTAATAAGACTAATATTATTATATAATATTTAGTCTTACACAGTAAGACTAAATATTATATAGTTTACCTAATGCCACAGAAAGAAATGCCGAAGCTCATAAATAATTGTTGAATGGAATTAAAGTCTGGTATTAATGATTTTTAAAGGACTATGTAGCCTAAGGTTAACATACATTTATTTTGAGACAAGGTAACTTAGACATGAATGTGATTGAAATGTGCAGGCTGCGTAGACGTGAGTCTTGCATAAGGTGTCAGCCACATCTTAAGATATATTGTACCCTAGCCAGAGTTGACACAGATATTTGGCAACCCATGATCTTTATGGTCTTGGAGTCGCATTGATTCTCTATGTTAAGTGATGATGCTTTAACAGATCATATGTGTTTTTACTATCATAAACAAACATGAGTTAGCAGAATGGAATGCTTGCAAGATATTTTCTAGTGTTATAGCATCAACAGTTTGTAGCAGTCATCTCTGATTGTTTAGATCAGGAGACATTTGCTCCTAGGATTAATATATCATATTTATTCTCTCTCTCTCTCTCTCTCTCTGCATGGGCAGGCATACACATGTTATTTTGTATCTATGCATTGTAGAGACTTGAGCCAGTCACTCCCACATAGAAAATTCTCATTACCATCTCTAGAATCCTTATGGGAATCTGAAATTTCAGGTTTTCCCACCAGCTACTTAGGAATTCTGCCATTATAATTTTAATTTTCTAGTTTTAAATCACAGACATTTATGACTACTGCCTGCCATATCTACTGATAATAAGGCCTTACTGAGTTGAGAGTCCAGAAATATTAAGCATTAATGAAACCATGAGGATTAGAGGGCACTTAAGAAAATGAAAATTACTCTATGAGTCTTTCAGGTTTTCACCCTGGAAAGCATTTCCTGATTTCCATGTCTAAGGAGAGGTGATTGTGCAGTAGGGACAGGCAGCTATCAATGACAGCCATGGTCTAATTAATCCCAGCATCCTTCCTTTGCTGGAAACATATATGGCCTATAAAACATTTTCAACACAGGGCTCTGGAAGGCTTCTATTAGAATTGATTAGTCCGTTAGAATAAATTATAATATCAAATATTTTTGTAGAATGGGAAGCTAAGCAGGAGAATGGACCTGAGTTTGATACTGTGTTCTGTTGGTCAGTGGTGTCAGTCATAACTATAAATGAAGAATTACAGTAACTATCCCCAAAGGGTACTTTGGAGGGTTAAATTAATCTCTTAGAAGGGCATAGTTTAATAAGCAGACACCTGGTTAGTTTTTGCCAACTTGACACTAACTGAAGTCACCTGGGAAGAGGGAACTTCAATTGATGAATTGCCCGCATCAGATTGGCCTGTGAAGCATTTTGTTGATTGATGGTTGATGTGCGAGGGCCCAGCAGTATCACCTGGGGCAGTGTCATTCCTGGGCAGGTGGTCCTGGATGGTATAAGAAAGCAAGCTAAGGAAACTATGGGGAACAAACCAGTATAAAGCATCATTCCTCCCTCCATGGTCTCTGCTTCAGCTCCTTCCTGCAGGTTTTTGCTTTGAGTTCTTGCTCTAATTTCCTTTGATGACGCATGTGGCACACACGTAAGCCAAATCAACCCTTTCTTTTGCAACTTACTTTAGGTCGATGACTTACCACAGCAACAGAGAACCTAACCTAGGTACTCCTGTACACTAAACCCCACCAGAGCAAGAGAGGTTATGTCTCACAGCTTGTCCTACATCTCCCCACTGTAAAACAAGATACTGGATGCATTATTTATCTATAAGGTAGAATTTATTTCCTCACAGAGCATACTTCTAGTCTAACATGGGGATTGTCCGCTAGTTTCCAGAGGTTCAGGCTGTTTATGGTTTGTTATGCATACATCCATTGGGCGTTACCACTACTGATATGGTTCCAAACGATGAATCACTCAGGAAGATACAGACAGTGCGTGGAATAGTGGAGGGAGGACTTTCTCTTTCCAATTAAATCCAGGTCTTAGAAGAAACGAGAATTATATTTTCCCATCTCATTATTCACCGCTGAGTCCCATAATCACATCTCACTCTGATGGAGTTTCCAAAGTATCATTTTGTAAAGGGAGTCTGGTTTAAAAAAAAAAAAAAAAGATACTCACAGGGTGAGAAAGAATGAGATTTGGGGATCTTTTACTCCTTGATACAAGAAGACTGGGCTAAAACATATAATAAACTATACCGTCTGTATGAGCCCCATGTAAATGGTTCATTTACAAGGCTACCAGGTAGTAGTTTATAACTTAAACACATTATAGTATCATCTATCCGTTTCTAAGGATGGATGTATCTCACTAAAACAAATCATACAACACAGAATTTTTTTTGTAGGTATGAGGAATCTATGATCTCATAGGCACTGTTCTAATCTCTGACTTCATCACCACTGATCTAATCTATGACCACCACTACTCTATGATCTCACCAGCGCTGCTCTAATCTATGACTTCACCAGCACAGCTCTAATCTGTGACCTCACCAGCATTGTTCTAATGTCTGATCCCTGGTAGAGTTTATAGATGAATCATGCTAAGATGCATGTCTCCAAATTATTTTTCCAAAGACCTCAAGAGATTCAGGAACTTGTTAGCCTATCATAATCATTCAAGAATTATTTTTACCCTTTACCACTTCCTTATGCTATTACTATGGGCACTGCCATGCTTTATTCTGTTATTTAATGAGTTAAAGGCTGGAGAGATGGCTCAGTGGTTAAGAGCTCTCACAGAAGACCTGGGTTCAATCCCCAGGTCCTACATGGAAGCTCACAACCAATTACAACTCCAGCTCATGTGGATCCAGTGCCTTCCTCTGTCCTGCTCAGAGACTGTTTGCATGCAGTACACATACAGACAAGCAGACATACACACATAAATAAAATAATCTTTTAAAAAGTAAATTAGAGAGCCTAGTTATTAAGTTACTAGTTGAAAACAGCTCTGCCAACAGTGAGAGATGCCTCTGGAATGTGCACATTAAACTCAGAAATACACTAAGCATCTGTCCTGCTGGTTGCTTCTTTTTAATATTTTTGGTTTATTATTCTCTCATATAATCCATCCTAATCTCAGCTTTCCCCTCCCTCCAATCCCCCCATTCTTCCCCACCTCCCCTTTCTCTCTGATCCTTTCTACTCTCCCATTGTCTCCCTGTATAAAAAAGAAGGCTTCCCATGAGTACCCAACTGAACACAGGATAAACAGATATAATTGAGACCAGGCACAACCCCTCACATCAAGGCTGGGTGAAGCAACCCAGTAGGAGGAAAGGTGGTCCTAAAACTAGGCAAGAACAGTCAGAGCATCCCTTTTCCCACTAGATGTAACCCCTGAAAACACCAAGCCAACAACCATAACATATGCAGAGAACCTAGCACAGACTTGGGCATGTTCCATGATTTTCACTCCAGTCTCTGTGAGGCCCCATGAACCCTGCATAGTAGATTCCACAGGCTTTGTTCTCCCAGGATCTTTAATCCATATGGCTCCCCAAATCCCCCCTCCCTTTTTCTGTGGGGGTCAGAGGCCCACATGAAATGTTACATTGTAAGAAAAGCAAAGGTGTTAGGTTAGCAGCCGCCTTGCTGTGTGACTACAATGGACCTCTTGTATGATGGACATACTTTTGGAAATGTTGATTGCTAATGTAAAGTCTAATCTGTTCTCTAAGTTAACGTTGGTTATTTCTTTAAATTGTGGAAAGTGTCATGGGGATTTAGTGGCAATTTCGAAGACAATGAGGATGGAAATAAAGCACTTTTTAAAAGGGAAATGCTCCAGACAGCGATAAACAGGAAGACTGCATTGTCTATCTGGCCTCATATAGGACAGCATTTTTTAAGACAAAGAGCAGAAGCAGCCACTGTTCTTGCCAGAAGCCACATGCTAGCTTTTAGATAAGTTTTTGTGAGGCTGTGTGTTGCTCCAAGGCAAAACAAAATAAGTAGTGTGTGTGTGTGTCTGTGTGTGTAATATTTAGATTAATACCTAGTTGGAAAGTATAGTATCCCAGTTGGTTACTCCTGAAACACAATTCACAAATATGAATAAATAATGTTCTGTGCAGCTAACATTACCTGAAAATGACCAACTGATGTTTAGTAGGCGTGTACCAGTTCACACCTTAAAAATGGATGCCATTAGACATTCCAACTCTAGCATCTTGTGACATCTACTGTTAAGACTTTTTCATAATCTGGCAACCATACTTCTGGGTGTTCCCCCCCAAAAAAATTATTCAATAAGGGTCTTGAGACATCTTCTGCCTGCCCAGGTTTACTGCAGCATCATTCAAAACCATCAGGATTTGGGAACAACTTAGGTGGCTGACATCATAGAAGTGATTAGAGAAAAGGAGATGTGGAGTGGATGAATGACAGATGATATAGATAGATGTATAGATAGACAGGTAAGTAGGTAGGTAGACGGTACAGTGTCAGATAGATATTAGCTAGGTAATAGATCCATAGATAGTGTGCTGGTTATTTTGGTTGTTGTTGATTTGATGTGGGCTAGATTCGTCTAGGAAGAAGGAACTACAATTAAGAAATGCCTCCATCAGATTGACCTGAGCAAGTCTGTGGGGGTATATCCTTGGTTAGTGATGGATCTAAGAAGACACAAACTAGTGTGAACAATGCCATCCCTGGACTGATGATCCTGGATGGTATAAGAAGGCAGGCTGAGCAAGCCACAAGGAACAAGCCAGTAAGTAATGTTCTATGGCCTCTGCTTCAGTTCCTGCCTATGGGTTCCTGCCTTGACTTCCCTCAGTGATGTGGACATTTAACCCAAATAAATTCTTTCCTCCCCAGTTTACTTTTGGTCACGGTGTTTCATCATAGCAATAGAAACCTCCTGAGCAACAGGTTTATCTATTAAAGTGGGCTAACCTCATTCATCAGTCAGTAATGAACTCCATAACTTTCAGTTTTATGAATTGATCATATTTTGAAAACATGGAATCAATATGTAGAGCAACAGTCTTGAATATGTGCCCTTTAAAACATACACAGAGTTGATGCAATTTCTGTTGTCCATAGCCAGTGGGTTCCCAGTGTCCTTTGGGTAAGCAATTTTTCTCACAGTAAAACAATTGTTAAGAACTGGGTTCTGAGCCGGGCGGTGGTGGTGCACGCCTTTAATCCCAGCACTTGGGAGGTAGAGGCAGGCGGATTTCTGAGTTCGAGAGTTTGAGGCTAGCCTGGTCTACAGAGTGAGTTCCAGGACAGCCAGGGCTACACAAAAACAAAAACAAAAAAAACAAAACAAACAAACAAAAAAAAAGAACTGGGTTCTGATTGTAGCTTAGTAGTAGAACAATTGGCTAAGATACACAAGGCCTTGTGTTTGATTCCCAGTACCAGCAAAACAAAACTCAGAATTGTCATGGGAAGCTTTACTGCCATTGACATGTTTTTAAGCATTGGGTTGAAGTCATACTCAGAGCAACAGTTCAGATCTGGCCTGGCTCCAGAATTAAAGGGCCACAGGGACAAGATTTCCTTTTGCTTCTTCACTGCCAAATCCTTTACATGCGGGGCAGGTTGTGAAAAGCAAATGTTTGTGATTGATTAACTTGCCTTCCTGGTTAATAATCTCTAATACATTAGACTTCCACCACCGTCCAAGAAATGCTGTATCATTTAAAAAAAAAAAACTTGATGAGATGTTGAGATGCTAGAGGAAAGGTTTGTGCAGATTCTAGTCTGCATTCCTTGCATGGACAGACAAGGAGGGATTGAGAAAAAAGCAACCCCTGGGAAATCTACACTGCTGCCTTCTGCCTATATACACATGACGAATCCTGAGCCACTCACACAGGCTTAATGATGTGATTAACGAGATGCCCATCTCAGCCAAATTCCAGGTTTCTGTTGTAGCACAGATGGTGCCAGACATCCTCTGAGAGCCCCTCCTGCTGAGGCAGAGTCACTGCACATGGTCATTGTTACCGTGATCTAATGCCACCGCTAATAAGGATTTCCTTCCATATGAAATTTCCTCCTTGTCTGCCTCCTTCCCAGCCCTCTCATCCCCAAACTAGTTCACTAAGTCATTAGTGATGGCCAGGGCCAGAAAACTGAGGCTTTTATCTGACATATACTGCCATTAGCAATGTTGACAGCTTACATGTAGACCCTGGGAAGTAATTGTGCTATGGGTAAGGGTGTGTCTCAGAATTTCCAAAGAAATACATAAAATCCACTTATATGTATTTACTAAGTGTGTATCATATATATATATATACATGCATATATATGTATATATATACATATATATGCATGTATATATATACACACACACACACACACATATATGCTCATTATTATAAATAAACAAGTGTATAATGGTATTCATTTATAGTGTAAATATATGTATATATTCACTTATATGTGTGAATATGTATAATTAAAAGCCAAAGTGATTAGGGAGTTGATAGGGATGGGAGGGAGATAAAGAGTAAGGACTGGGAAGTAATCAGAATAGATTGTATGCATCTCTAAAACTGCCAAATGGCAAACTTAATCAACAAAAATGACTATTTAAAAACATACATAACAATTCTCAGTATGAAACAAAGTGCTACTCGTCTAAAGGAGATACATGAATGACAGCTATACAGGGTCACTGATAATACTGTTTGTTGACTCATTATGTGAATCTAACAAAAACTTAAACCCATTTCTTGTGAAGATAGTTAGATATACCCACATAACTACAAAGTGGGGCGGGGGAAAGGCTAAGAACAAATATATATATACATATATATTGCTATGGGTGTGTGTGTGTGTGTAATATGTTACATGCTGCATGCTTATGCTGTATCCTGCATGATATATGTGTATCAATTTGAAATCTGACTGAATTTTTCCACATCCTAAGCCAACATGGAAATGCAAATTAAAACAATGAATCCCTTAGAATGGCCCAAGTCCAGGACACTGCGATATCAAACATGAGCAAGAAGCTGCAGCACCAGGGCTCCTATTTGTTGCTCTTGGGCTATTGTGTGGTACAACCAATTAAAAGAATAGTTTGATCATAAATACAGTCTTGCTATATGATCAAACAGTCTTGCCATCTGGTATTTTCTCAAAGGAGATGATGATCTTATATGTACAAAACAAACAAACAAACAAACAAACAAATCTTGCATCTGAACACTGGTTAGCTTCATTTAAAGTTGACCATAATTAGCAGAAATCAGAAGACCTCCATGGAATGACTGTATAAATAAATAGGACTATATCCCTATGCTTGAATATTAATGGTACAAAGTAATGAGCTATCAAGCCCTAGATGGCATTTGGAAGAACCTTAGACGCTTGACTATTACGGGGAAGGACCACCTGAAAAGGTTACTTAGTGTGTGATTTTTATGAATGATATTCCAGAGATGAAAAATGAAAAAAGACATTAGAAGCTGGCTGGTTGTTAGGAGTTTGGAGCTTAGTGGAGAATGAGCAATTACAGCAAGAAGTGCTCAGGTTCAGGGCACTGAATCTCCTCTGCCTGACACAATGTACATGAACATATGCCATTATAAGTCTGCAGACACTTATGAAGTATGTAACTCCAGGAATAAACTCCACTGTACATGTTGGGTGGTAGGGACAGTGCTCATTAATTCTAAGGAAGCATCCTCTGGTGTGATGGATCAATAAAGTAGAAAGCTTGCTGTATCTTTCCTCTTTTTGACACCTCTGATGTCTGTGAATCAGTAGCTTTTATGTGAAATGTCTGGACATTCTCAGGTTTTCTGTGAACCTCAAGTTGGTGGGGAGGAGCTAAGAACACTAGCTCCTCTTCCAGAGGTTGTGAGTTTGAGCCCCAGAACCCACATGGTGGCTCACAGCCATCTGTAATTCCAATTCCAGGGCAGTCAATGCTCTCCTCTGGCCTCTGCATGCATGCAGCAGACAGACAGGCATGAAGGCAAAATACTCATATATATAATAAATATATGAAATACTTTTTAAAAAGTTTTTAGAATTTAGAGATAGCTTGCCTTGTTAGGAAGAGGACTTGAGTTTATTCCCCAGTGCCCATGCTAAAACAAACAACCCAGTCGTGGTCTTGTGTAGGAGCCAGCACCTGAGAAACAATAACTGGGGTTGTGTTCTGGCTTCGACATATATAGACAAATGTGAACACACACACATGTGCACACATAGGTACACACAGATGAACATATATGCACACTCACATATGCACACACATACAGAGGTATACACACATGAACATTTGTGCAAAGTCATGTGTACACATGTACACAGGTACACACACAGATGAACATATGTGGACACTCATGTCCATACACATATACACATACACAGATGAACACACAGGTACACATACATGAACACATGCACACACTCACATGTACACACACATACACAGGTACATACACATAAATATATATATGCATACTCACATGTGCACACACATACACAGATACACATATGAACATATGTGCACACATACATTGGTACACACAGATGAACATATGTGCACACTCATGTCCACACGCATACACATGTACACACAGGAGCACACAGGTGCACACACGTGAACATATGTACACACTCCCATGTACACACACATATACAGGTATATATACATGAATATATATGTACACTCACATATACACACACATACACAGGCATACACATGAACATGTGTGCACACTCATGTGTATACATGTACACAGGTATACACACAAACATATGTACAAACTCATGTCTACACACATACACATGTACACACAGGTATACACACATGAAAATGTGTACACACTCCCATGCACATACACATACACAGGTACACACGCATAAACATGTGCACACTCACATTATGTACACACGTACACAGGTACACACATGCACACGAATTCTTACCATTATTTGCAAATAAACTTCTCAGTTTTGCATCAACCTCTTGCTGTAGCTCCCACCCAACTACTCATTCCTCAGCTAAAAATTTCCAAATTTCATTTACTTCTTAGCTGTAAAGATAGCTCAGGACCTGACAGACAGAAATTGTACAAGATCGAATTACAGAGTCAGAGCGTCCATCTTCATAAGTGCCACAGGACTCCACTTGGCTGTAACTTTTTTTTCCAAGTAAAATGAGGTGTTCTTTGTTCTTTAAAGTCCAGCAGACTATGATTGCATTTCTTACTAAAACTTTCCAAATTAGTACAGAAAAGATGATAGACACTGGAAAAAAAGTCATAAAAATCATATCAGCAGTTTTGTTAAAAAGCTACCATTAAGGAAAAAATGTAAATTACAGAAATGAGGTCACCATTTAATTGATACAAATTGCAGCCACCTGCTTATCCCATCTCCAGGAGAAAGGATTTTACGGGTGCAATACGGTAATTTCTTTAGAAAAGGAAATGTTACAGTCCAAACTCATTGCTTAAGCTTTGATTCAAATCTGCAATGCACAGTCCACCCACCCAGCAGACATCTGTGCCTGACTCAGGAGTCAATAGAATACAGAAAGTTCATTTTAAATGACTTCATATTCCTGAGCTTTGCAGGGTCTGAAAATCTGTGAGATTGACTGATTATAGCTTTCCTAAGGACAGGCTCCTCTGAAGGTCTTAGAGTGACTGTGAAAAGCTGTGTAATTACCTGGCAGATAAAGGTGCTTGCCACACAAGTCTGACAACCTAAGTTTGATGCCTGAAATCCACATGATGGAAGGAGAGAACCAACCTCCACAAGCTGTCACCTGACCTCCATATGTGTGCTGTGGGACAAGCAACCCACTCTAAAATGTATTTAAGTACTTTTTCTTTTAATGGGGCTGAAGAGACAGATGGCTGAGCAGTTAAGAACATCCGTGGCTTTTCCAGAGGACCTGGGTTTCGCTCACAATCATCTGTAACTTTAGTTCCAGGGCATCCAATACCTTTTTTCTAGTGTCTACACAAGCCAGGCACACACATGGTACACAGAAATCCATGTAGAGAAAACACACATAAAACTGAACCAATTAGTAAGAGTTGGAAGAAGACAACTATTAGGTTACAGAACCTCTAACTGCCTCTGAATAAGGACAACTGGTATGCATCAATAAAGGTTTTTCTATGGACCTGCTATGTCATACCCATGAAAAGATGGAGGATGGGAATGAAAACTGGACAAAGCCTTGTTTGGGCATTCAGGAGGAGTGGCTGCCAATGCCACAGGAAAGGTTTGAGGTCTTGGTTCCATTTAGCTCCTAGTCAGAGAAAATTGTTTCTGTATGTCTGAGACACCATTCACCCTGAGAAAGAAAGGCAGAGAATTCTGTTACTCCATGGAAAATACCTCTTGTTGGCTCCAAAAAAATTTAAGATTATTTTAATGGATTCAGGTTGCTCATAGTTTGTGTCTACATCTGACTGTAGTCCTGCTGCAAGGTTACACCTATGAAGGAAGGATGACAAATCTCTCCTCAAAGCTCACAGAACAAACACAGACACAGATTCTAGATGCAGAAAATCCATGATCTGGCTTCCCAGCACCATGAATATAAAGACCGAACCAGAGCAATACAGAGTGTTGTTCTGCCCAACGTATTCTATCCAATCACACACATGTGCTACCACCCCTAACAGCTCATCAAACTTTAAGTATCAAACCACCAGCAAAGCCCGACATGGGTCACAAAGCCTGAGAACCTCTTTGGAATTCCATAAGCATTAGACACCTCTGAGGGATGCTGCTATGGCTTATAGAAGGTAACCATGGCAACTGCACAACCCAGACTCAGTTCAATTTCTCATTAGAGTGACCAACCTCCCCCACCCCGCCGTGATCACGCCCAAGAGAAAAGGTCTGCTTGTATCCAGCCTCATGTGTCGTCATTGTCATCATTGCCTTCTTCTTCTTCTTCTTCTTCTTCTTCTTCTTCTTCTTCTTCTTCTTCTTCTTCTTCTTCCTCTTCCTCTTCCTCTTCCTCCTCCTCCCCCTTCTTCCTTCCCCCTTCTCCCTTTTCCTCCTCCCTCCTCCTTCCTCCTCCTCTTCCTCCTCCTCTTCCTCCTCCTCCTTCCTCCTCTTTCTCCTCTTCCTCTCCCTTTTCTTCTTCCTCACTCTCTTACCAACCATATTTATTGGCCAGATTCAGGAACAAGGTCAAAAGCACGAATTTAAAAAGTCAAGAGGAGACAACCCGGTCCAGAATCAAACAGCCAGCAAGAACGACTTGGAAATGCAGCGACTGACTATCAGTCGCAACAGTGTCACTGGTGAACATCCGGGTTCTTCTCAGTCGGTCAGTTTTCAGTGACTTCATTAGTTCCTTGTCTTTCTTACCTCGTCCCCTCCTGCCTCTCACATCCCCTGTCCTCTTCCTTGTCCCCCATCCCATTCCTGTCCCCTGATTCCTGTCCCATGTCGCTGCCCCGACTCTCACTCCCGAGGCAGCTGCACACAGAAAGGACACTACCTCTTTTCTTCACTCCACCTTGAGTGTTGTTACCTGGCACAGCTGTGGCCGTTTTCATTTCCAGCCCAAGAGGAGTGGGTAGGCAAAGTTAACCCCAAGCAGGAGAGCAGGAACGGTTTGTTTGTTTGTTTGTTTGTTTGTTTGTTTTTGTTCACAAGTCCCCGACTTCCTCTCTCCTTCTAACTCTGTGTAGTAACTAAGGGCTCACCTGCCCAGTTCTTCAGTCCTCCTTTCTGGTTTTATTTAATACATGGAATTAAACAACAACAACAAAAAAAAACCAACAACAACAGAAAAACAAGAATCCTAGGTCTGTTGGCTCCTATTTGTCCCTTTGCAATGAAAAAATACCAGCCTGGTTCTCAAGGAAAAGGCAAACCACACCTCAGATTCTCTGACCCTAGAAACATCCATTAAAAAGACTTTCACCCTCTTATTCTTTTTATCAGTTTTAACTGCTATTCTCTTCTTCTTCCATAATTTATCATAATAGAGAGTGAAAATAAAACATTGAACCATCCATCATTTGATATTTAAATGTGGTATGCTGAATGTTCCTAATGGTAAAATTAAATTAGTCACATCTATTATATTTTTGTAGGGATATAACTCAAATTTAATTTAATTTCTACTTGGGAAGCTTATGAGTCTGCCTTCACGTCTACAAGATGGAGAGAGACTTTTCTACAGTTCATCATCTCTTTCTCTGGCAAAAAGACTTCATTTACAATTAACCACCAACCATATGAGTGATTGGTAAGAATTTTGTAATATCTCTACTTGGATTGAGTCAGAGCTTCATAAACAAACCTTATATTGTCTAAAAAGACCTGAATAAAAAAGACCAGGAGCTGGCCGAATGTTTCTTTCACACTAGATTAGTATAATTTAACTTCATTGCCACACACAATCAGAGATCATGCCATTTTCCCAATATGGCTTTCATCAGCAAAATTCGTCATCATGTAACATATATATCGCTTAAGGAATCTACCAGAAAGCCTAGACATTGGCTAGCATCAGATGGTTATTGCTGAATAACAAAGCACTATTTTAAGGATGACTTCAATGTCACGGGGGAATGATAGCCCTGTGGCTGTTACAGAGGAATGGTCTCTGAATTGAAGTGATTCAGAGAGTCTTCAGTTATTGTTCACTTTATCTCACGCCCAGCCCTCTCAGACTGATGTTTGCATTTTCTTTGGGGATAATGTGTAACACACCAGAATGTTGGTCAACAGGATATAAGAGGCTTGAGTGTTTCACCATCTGAAACATAGGAAAGAAACAGTGTGGAGGCTCTGGGTATCCATTCAGCAGAGTCTTTATCTTTGGGCTAAGTAGCCCCAGTTTTTACACTCGTCAGAAGGGAACTTGAGCAAAGTTCCTTCCACATGGTGATGTGAGACAACCAACTCCTGCTTGACGTCCTCTGACCGTCACACGTGTATGGTATATGTGTCACTCAAATGAAATAAACTTAAATAAATGTTATGAAAATGTAAAGAAATCTTCAGATTGATTTCCAAATTAACTTGCAACAGTTTATATTCCCACCAAGGCTAAGAGCATAGGATTAAGAAGTGAGAAGATTTGGTCTAGGGGACACTCCTTACCAGGACTCCACCATGCTGACATCTCTATCTTAGACATCTAACCCCCAGATCTACACAAAATAAACTTCTGAATTTCTGTAGCTTTAAATAAAAATAACTGCCTAAGCTATTTCAGACAATGGTCTAACAAGCCAACACAGAGCGAATTAGTCATCTGAGTGGCAGATGGATATGAAGAACATGGCACATGAATCCACCAAGATATGTCATCAGAACTTAAGAGCTGACACATGCCTATTAACATTTTCATGTGAATGTCCCCTGCAGACTAGTGTGCGTGAACGCTTGGTCCCCAGGTGGCAGTACTTCTTGAGAGGTTGTGGAACCTTCAAGAGGTAGAGCCCAGATGGAGAAGGTGGGTCAGAGCTTGGGCACAGAGTTTGAGGAATCTGTCTTCTCCCTGCTTCCTGGACAGCTGAGATATGAGCAGCTTCTGCACACATTCCTGCCATGATGATTTTTTTTGCCCTGATGGACCATCTCCCATCAAACCTTGAGCTAATATCAACCTCTCTTCCCTAAAGTCTATTATGGGCAGGTACTTACTGAAGACAATGAGAAAAGTAACTACTGTGGTATCACATCTGGTTTTCTGGAATCTCAGCTGAGAACATCTATTTTACTCCACATTCTTCCATGAATGTAACTATTAATCAGGCTTAACAAGCATCCATGGAGGTTCACAGCCTGGCAAGACCAAACTTAACTATGGCTAATACTCTAGGGCATGGGAGAGAGGGTGGGTGGATATAGATATATGATAGGTAGACAGATAGATACATAGATAGACGATACATAGATATATAGATACATAGATATATAGTTAGATACATAGATGCATGCATACATACAGAAAAGATATATAAGAAATCATACAGACATACAGAGAAAGACATACAGAGAAGATAAATCAGGGGGCAACCTATTGACAGAATGTGTCTGTTCAAAAGCTTTATAAACTCATTAGTAGGCCTCTTTTTAAATTTCATTTATTTAACATATGTGCATGTGTGTATGTGTGTGTGTGTGTGTGAGAGAGAGAGAGAGAGAGAGAGAGAGAGAGAGAGAGAGAGAGAGAGAGAGAGAGAGAGAGAGAGAGAGAGAGAGAGAATATGATATATTAATCCTAGGAGCAAATGTCTCCTGATCTAAACAATCAGAGATGACTGCTACAAGCTGTTGATGCTGTAACTCTAGAAAATATCTTGCAAGCATTCCATTCTGCTAACTCATGTTTGTT
>NW_021604614.1:10149364-10175914 GCF_004785775.1 Grammomys surdaster | reverse complement strand
AGAGAAGGAGAGAGGGAGAGAGGGAGAGAGGGAGAGAGGGAGAGAGGGAGAGAGAGAGAGAGAGAGAGAGAGAGAGAGAGAGAGAGAGAGAGAGAGAAAGAGAGAGAGAGAGGGAGACAGAGAGATAGAGAGACAGAGAGAATGTCAGAGGACAACTCAGGAATGGGGGAGTCAGACCTGTCCTTCCACTACGTGAAACCTGAGGTTTAAACTCAAACCATTGTGCTCAATGGCCAATGCCTTTACCTGCTGAGCTGTCTCTCTACCACCTTCTGAGGGCTCTTGATCAAATCAAGAGACAGGTGATGATCTCGGCAAACAGTTGGTCTAGGACTGCCTGTGATTGATCTTTGTGCTTTGTTCAACCCTGGAGTCGGTACCACAGTAACTCTGAGGAACAGCTTGTGCCAGAGCTCATACACCCTTCTTCTTAACAACTGGAATCACTTATCTTTGTTGTTAATACCACAAACTCTGGACCTAACCAAGTGTGAAAGAGAAAATCATTATGGTGTCTCCTGATTGTTGTCAGATACTATTTTATTTAACAGCAACACATTTCCATGAATGATTTAATACAAGGAGACATTTAAAATATGCGTGTGTTTAGAAATCCAATTATTCAGATGAAAAACTCTAACTTATCATGACTTCATTTTCTCCTTGACTACGTGCTTTGCATCTGTGGGTCCCCAAAGGCAATTTTTGTATCAGACACGGAGAGAATGCTTTTTCTTAAAAATTCACATTTGTTAAAAATGTCATTTTGAGGAAATGTGGGTAATTTGTTTAAAGCCCCGGTGAAAGATTTAACCAAGTCTTGACATCAAATTTGGCTTATGTTTATTTCGAAGACATAGTTAACTTCTGTTTAGAATACATCAGCATTTTTCTGCAAATATACAATATGACAGCCATTATGGGACATGGCAGTGTAAGCCCAGGTAAGAACCCAGATTTCATTCAGTTTCTGCCCCAGTGGGAAACACAGTCAGAGAGCAAACAAGTCATCAAGGAGAGCAGGTTCCATTAGGGTAGATTTTACTAGAAAGTTCTGGCGAGGCTGAAACATAAGATGAGACATGATAGTATCAAGTGGACTGAGCAGGGGGAACAGAGGGGTCTTCAGGCAGAACAGTAGATGCAACTGACGTGGTCAGTACCACAAGCAAATACATCTTTCTGCCCCAGCAAGCAGCCCCCTTTACAGCCTTGCAGCCCTGACCTTGAAGATGTCCCCTGTATAAAGTACTTCCCACCAGTAGTATGTCCAAGGATAATTCTCATCCTCTTGTCCCTTGGAACACAGTTGATGTGATAGCATGCTATACTGCTCAATGAGGCTGTGACTTGACCTCTGCACAGTTAAAGCTGGCCACCATAATAAATAATTGATAGGTCCATTGAGAGGTAGATATATAGACTTGCAATGTGTGGTCTCTGCAACCGAGGCCAGCAGAGTAATGATCCACAGGAGATAAGAAAGCAGTTTCATTTCAACAGGACTCAGTAGCTGGTGCTAGAGAGTCTGATCTCCAGTAGTTTATGTTAGGCATATTTAAGCACGATACCGTTTGGGTGGAAAAAAAAATTTCTGATGATAATAAACTCAGTCCCATGAACACGACAAAGCTGAAGTCATGACGACATCAGACTCTTTGTAAAGTACAAGTGGCATCTTCCATAAAGGTAGGGTCTATAGATTAACTGTCAAAACTAGATTAACTGATAAAACAAATGGGCCCAAGATAAACATGCTCATGATAAGGGTATGGGGAAAGATAGCGCTATAGATTGACCAAGACAAACAAGAGCATGATAAAAGTCTGGGGGAGGGTCTAGTGTGACCTGGCCACACAGCTAGCACATAAATCACCAGATTATTAAGCATATTCTGAGCTGAGACTTCTGTCTCTTGAAGAGATAACCCTCTGTATTTAACATTCCTGGTTTTCTGAGGACCTACATGCCTCCGACAGCAATGTGTGTGTGTGTGTGTATGCATGTATGTGTATATGCATATATACATACATTTATACACAAACATACACACACACACACACACACACACACATTTATGCTTGTGGGGACAGACAATGGAAGTCCAAACTCTCTAAAGCAAGTAGTTGCGATGGGTGGACCAGAAACTGTTGGGCAAAATCTGAAGCAACCATTCAAGATAGAATTTCTTCCTCCTCAGTGAACTCTAAGCTTGCATTTCCGAATCTCATTTCTGAAGATGGTCCATGATCCCGTTTTCTTTCTTAAGGTTTTGAGTCTAGCATGATGATGATCCTTGGCTAGATTCACAGCAGCATCCCAGTACATAGACCTCATATGACTCTCCCAGCTGGAGAGGTCATGAGAGGAAGCCCCCGGCAATGAAATTGACATGCTAAGGTGGTATTTCTGAGTCTGTCTTCATTCTTCTGTCTTATGTAACCTAAACTAGAAAATGAAAAAAAAAACCCCAAGAAAAGGCATAAGCAAGGTCAGCTTAGCTATCAGATGACCCACACTTGCGTGACAGTGAATTCAGATCCTTGTGCTTGTGCATGTGGCAAGCACTATACCAATTGACCTGTCTTCCCAGAATATCTATAACTCTTTGAACTCTTAGAATATAAGTCTATTATTGTTGGTTGCCCTTAAGGTACCACTATGGAAATAGATGGAGATGCTTATCATAGAGACAAGCAGATATATACAAATACATGCTCTCAGAGACAGGATCTCATCACTCCTACAACCTCACATCCCATGTGGAAGCCTCACACCCACTGGCCTTTACAAAATGCCTTTTGAATCTAAAGTAGGATGGAGAGCTGTGTATACATTCATGGGTATGAACTCGCCTGAAGGAAGAGAAAATACCCATGTTCTTCCTTCCTGGCCCGTGGCCTCCTGACCCTGTAGACTTATTTGCGACTGATGAATATTTATGAAAACCGCCGCTTGAATTAAAATATAGATGTTCCAAGCTAAATTAATTGAGTGTGAAAAAGAGAAGACTCATCTCCCTTCCAGAAGGTAATAAATGAGGGGCAGAGGTTGTCTTTGTTCAGGGTATGGAAAAATAATTCACATTACAGATGAGGGGATACAACTTGAAAAGATTTTAAAACTATCAGCCTCTGAAGATGCATGTGTCAGCCTGATTGCCCACCCCAAATCATGAGAGAGCAAGACTAGGTTGGAATTTGCCATCCATCCGAAAGCCAAAGGTGTGGCACAGGGAACCACTGTGAAACCTGGAGTACATGGAAAGTTGTGTCCCTTGACTCTCAGTGTCTCACTCTGCAGGAGGGGCTGCAGTCTCAGCAGGCTTAGTCGCTGTCTGCGACTTCTGAAAGAGGCACTGCTTTTAGTGAAGTGGACGGGAAATGTCCACATTGGAGTATACAGAGGAGGCAAGGTGAGTCTCAAAACGAGAGAGATTTACCCCTGATGGCATGAAGTCTAATTTTAAAACTGAGTAACACAGGCTGAGAACTAGGTTGGTTGGAAAGACTTTTGCTTTGCACAGGGAGCTGAATTTGGTCTCTAGAAAGCCACATCAAGAAAGCACGTTCTTGTAATCCAAGCTTTAACAGACAGTGACAGGGGGACAGTTGGGAGCTCAGTGGCCAAACATACCTAACCTACTTGGTCAGTTCCATGTTAGTGAGAGAGCCTGTCTCAAAAAGCAAAGTGGACAGCACCTGAGGAATGACACCTGAGGTTGTGTACACATGCACAAAAACGAAAGGCATCGTTGTAAAATCAATTGGATCAAAATGATTAACAGGGCTGGAGAGACAGCCTAGTGGTTAATAACACTGACTGTCCTTACAGATGACCTTGGTTTAATTCTCAGCACCTAAATGGTGGCTCATAATAACCCTCTATAAAACCAGGTCCATGGGGATCTGACACCCTTTTATGGTTTCTAGAGGCAACCCCACACATGTTTGTCCACATTACAAATACACAAATTAAAAATAAAAACTTTATAGAGGACACTTAGTCCTTAAATATTCTAACATGCAAGTCTCACCACTGCCCCTAGTCAAGGGACCCAACACTTTAGACAGCTGTTGATAGCAACTGAGGTTGACCTGTAAGCCCAGAATTTCAAAAGAATTGAACAATTGTGTATTTCAGTTGATTTCATGCAAATATTTATGAGCAGTATATGGTCATATACACTCCCTGTGAGTTGGAGCCAAAAAGAGAACTTGCAAATTTTGGTTCCAAGGAATGAAGAGTCTCAGCATCTCAGCACTCCCCCATCTCTATCCTTAAACTTCCCCTATTCTTACCTGAATGCCTACCCCTTCCTCTCTCCCTATCTCTATGAACTTCTATGCTTTACAGTAGAAAGATAGAAGCACAGATCAGGAAATTATGCATAGAGTAGTTCCCAGTCTACCCCCCACCCATCTTGATTTCACCTAATGGCTGATTACCGGCACATAGGCACACTCTAGGAAAAGTTTCAATAGGTAAATTGGCAGGGTAGCTAACCATCTTCAGCACTGAGGTCAGGAGCCAAGTGCTGTGTTCATTGACCCTACGCATATTTTGGAAATGTCTGGCTCCCTTTTAGAAAACAGATCCATGCCTTTTAAAATTACTCATGTGGAACATGTGCCGCAGACAGGAATGGTAATTTTGCAGCTGCTTTGTGACCCGCAGACCCAGAAGATATCTGTAGAGGCCTTGGCGGTTTGCAAATGTTGCTGACGTCAGCTGAGCCAAGAGCATACACAGCATATTTCCCAGAATGCATTCCTCCACGGGCCTCAAGGCAGCACGCATTCAACGTACTTACTCTAATTATCACCTCCTAATGATGTGTTTAGTGTCTTCCTGCCGCGTAGACACAAGATCTATTCCCAAAGACGAGTTGGTCTCTATGATGGGAGAAAAGAATGGTTTTTTTTTTTTTAATGCAAAGTGGAAACAGGCTTTACTAAGACAAATTACAGAAAAATGAGGAATTAAGGAAAATGGGGAAACTCCTAAAAGTGGGAGAGGGTTCCGGGTGAGAAGAGTATGCATAGGAGGACTTTTGACAAAATCTCACCAGGTAGTTAGCTGGGATAGCCTGACGCTTTCCAGTCCAGAGTTTGTGGCTGTGACAAAACAGTCCAACCAAAATCAACATGGGAAGGAAAGGGTTAATTTCAACTTACTGCTCACAGTCTTCCACTGAAGGAAGTCAGGGCAGCCATTCTGGAGGCAGGAGCTGAATTAAAAGCCACGGAGGAATTCTTGCTTAGTGGCTTGCTCCTTATGGCTTGGGCAGGTTTTCTTTCTAATCGAATCCGGGAGCACCTGCCCAAGGATGGCACCACCCACAGGAGGCGGGGCCCTAGCACATCAATCACACATCAAGAAAATGCCCTACAGATGTGTCCACAGGCCAATCTGTTGGAGATTATTTTTCCATTGAGATTCCACTTCCCAAATGACCGCAGTATCTATGTCAAATTGACAACGAAAAACTAGCCAGTGCATCTAGGCTGCCTTTGAAGTTGGGTTCGTGCTGTGATTACAAGTGTGCACCATTGCTATGCTGGATGCAAGGAGGCTTATCCATCTGTTTTATCACTGTATCTAGACATAGAATAGACGATGGCTTCACAACTGTCATACTTTTCCACTCTGTAGGATAGATGACAGGGCTGGACTGATGCTGGCTCTTGACTGTGGTGAGCTTGCCCTGCATAGCTACCTTCTGCTATTCATCAGGAGCATGTGGGAGCACGGAAGATCTGAGGTCCTTTACACATGCCCAGCTGGTTCATGTTAAAGTAAAACATATTTTTTAATTGAAAGACCTTGATTTTTTTAAAAAAAAAAGCATAAACAGAACTTGTGTCAATCAGGGTAACTAAAGGAAACAGTCTATTCAAAAGGGATGAATGCAGAAATGTTAATGGTAAATTGATAGATAATGGTGTTGCCAGGGTAACAGGAATCAAGAGGAAGGCTGGGGTGGGGATTGGGGCAGATATCTCAGTCAGTAAAGTGCCTGCCACTTGAATATGATCAAACTGACTCCAGTCCTCAGAATTCATGAAAAAAAGCCAAGCATAGTGAGTGTGTTTATAATTTCAGCCTGGGAGCCAGAAAAGGAGAAGCTGAGGCTTTCTAGCTGGCTAGCCTAGCCTTCTCAATGAGGTTCTGACCATTGAGAGACCCTGCCTCAAAAAAAAGGTGGAAGTACTGGGAACATCTGAGATTTCCCTGTAGTCTACACACACACACACACACACACACACACACACACACACACACACACACACACACACCTGTACTCATCCCACACACGTGTGGTGTGTGTGTGTGCACACATACATGTACACACAAAGAAAAGGCTATGAGGTACCAAGGCACAGCAAGAATGGCAGCCATTATGGAACCTTGTCTTGGAGGGGAATGGGCGATGAAATTCTTTTGAACAAAATTGCTATCTTCATGACCCCTTTGGGGATCAAAGGACCCTTTCCCAAGGGGTCACCTAAGACTGTTGGAAAATACAGATATTTACATTATGATTCATAACAGTAGCAAAATTACACTTATGAAGTAGGCACAAAAACAATGTTATGGTTGGGTGTCACCACAACATGAGGAACTGTCTTAAACGGTTGCAGCATTAGGAAGGTCGAGAAGCATTGTCCTCAAGAGACATGGACAGCGACCTCAGGGTATGCCATGAAGAGTGAGTGGAGCAGGAGACTAGAAACCTGCACCTCCCTGCTGTCCCGCTCTCAGATCCCCTGAGAGGTAGCCTGTGTCCTGCGAATGATGAACAAAACGGTTCTAACTGAATACATTTGTCTCACAGGCACGAGGCCAGATGTAGGATGTGTCTAGAAGGACCCACAGAAACACATCCATCAAAAACTCCAACAAATGTGCATTACAATGCACCTGCTTTCCTAAGACAAACTACACATCCTCTTTTTTTAGTTGATGCCTAGAGAATCTTCTCGGATCTTCCCAGGCCATAAGCAGAAGACAATAGCAATGGGAACATGTGTGATGAGCTAAATAGGCATGATGGAATTCACATGAAACACGGCATGAGCTCAGTGATTTGGAAATTTGGGGGTTTTAATCCATGGGCGGATTAGTATGAAGAATACTGTTGGACCTCAGACTTCTGTGACTTCTGTAATCCACAAGCAGAAGTATGCATTCCCTGTGTGGATTATTTTAAAGCAGACAGTCTCCTAGCCAGCGGGATTGCCAACTTAAAGAGTATTAGTGACTGACAAAGTCACGCAAGGCTTCCTTGCTCAGAATAAATTACCATAAGATGGTGTGAAGAGAATTCTCGTTTGGTACGATCTCCAGCTGCCCTATCTAGTCTCTCATTTCTATGTGGAGTCTGCCCCAGCCTCACCTCACCTCGTGGAACTCTGAAGGCTCCCAGACACTCCCATTGCATGCACTGTCCTTGTGCTATTCTCTCATTAGCCTTGGAGCACACAGCATACATTTCTAAGGTGCATCACATGTTACCTAAGTGTCCGCTGATAAGTTACTTCCTTGATTCTTAAGCCTACCATCTGATAAATGGGTATAAATGTAGTACTTGACTATGAAGGTGCAGTGGAGGACATAAGACAATAGATGTAAAATGCTCTTGAAAAAAAAATATCTTGGCACGTGGGGCTGGAGAGATAGATCTGTGCTTAAGAGCACTAGCTGCTCTTGTAGAGGACCCAAGTTCAACTCCCAGTACCCCAGGGCAGCCCACAACCATCTGTCACTCCAGCTCCTGGGCATGTGAAAGCTTCTTCTCTCCTACATGGGTATTTCATACATGTGATGCACAGACATACACGCAGGCAAAACACCCACAAACATATAGTAAAAATAAATACATCTTTTTTAAAGTTCTTGCATAAACTGAGAACGTCCCTTCATAAGCAGAGAGCAGCCTTAAATGGAAGAAGAGACTGAGTCAGACAGGTTGGTGGGACATCGGGCATTTATCCCAATGAGGAGGAGTTGGCACTGATAGTGACCAGCAAGTTTGCATACCTTCAAAGGCAGGGAGAGCCACTGATGTCATATTAACCTATCTGGTTTCTTCCTTCATCTTTTTTACTCTCCTCAACTGAATTGTTGGGTCCCCTACACTCTGGTCACCACTGACAGGAGAGGGAGGCTGGTCTAGCAGTTCCCATAGCTGTGCTGGGTTCCCTCCAGCCCCAATACTGTACGCCTTCTGTCCTAAACCTGGAACACATTTTCATGACAAATGCCAAGGCCATGGTTTGCTAGCTTATATGTCAGTAATCACTATTTTGAAAACTTCTGGTTAACTCTCTAGTTTTTTCCACCTCATTCAAATTTTATAGCAGTAATCACTAGTTTTAAACCTTTTGGCAAACTCTAGTTCTCTCCAACTCATTCAAATTCCATTTTATCTTATTTGCACGTGCGCGCGCGCGCACGCGAACACACACACCCTATACACACCTCTTTCAATCAGCCCTTTCATCTAAGATCCATACGTAATTTATACATCTATCTGCCCAGAAGACACTGGCCAAGCTCCTGGAGGAATGCTTATCCATGTTTTGCCCCCAGACTCACACAAGGACACAGAGAGAAACATTTGCATTTTCTTTGAATTCTTTTCTTGAATCTGCGAGTCTGATAGGTTTTCAGTGACCACTGTATCTCGATAGAGGAGACAAATCTGCCCAGTGACCCGGAAGTACCTGCAGCTGGATGCTCCACTGACCCAGAAGTATCGACAGCTGGGTGCTTCCTCAAAACGCCAACTTCAGTTCCACCACAGTCCTGCTTGATCAGCACTCGTATTTTTAACAAGACCTTCAAGTATTCGCGTGGGAGTCTACGGTGAGAAGCGCGGGGCTGTGCTCAGCAGCTTGAAAATCCAGATGGAAACAGGATCGGGTTGCCCAATTTCACGGATAAAGGTGCTGCGTTTAGCAAAGGTACAAATGTACACCACGCTGGAAGAGAAAGGCAATATGGTGACATAGTTAAGCACAGTTCGAATTCTTGATGTGTTTTGCATCTCAAATAGGTCTGAATTTAGGTCACCTTCTGGGAGGTGAAAGCTACTGGCTAACGGGTAGGTCAGCCCTCACCTTTTTCCTCCCAGCCTGGAGACCCACTGCCCACCTATTAGAGCCGCCATTAGAATATTCCAGAGAAGGGGAAGGACACTAATACTGACTCATATAACTGTATTATTCCCTTCCACATATTATTTTCTTCCACAAATAGATACAAACTCTCTATTATATTTCAGTGGGACATTTAAATACTATTTTTCCTTATGAACCAAGTGGATCCTGGATACAGAATGTGTGTGTGTGTGTGTGTGTGTGTGTGTGTGTGTGTGTGTGTTCTTGAGTATTTGCTCACATGTCCATCTGTGTACTACTTACATGTCTGCTTCCCACAAGACCAGAAGAGGGTAACACATCCTCTGGAACTGGATATCAAGTTAAAGAAATCACACCAATTACTAGAAGTACAGAAGTACTGTGGTCATAACTGTACAGAAAACTAACAGCAGGAGGGTTTTCCGTTAGTGTAATTGACATGCATATAGAACATGTATCATTTATTTTTAACATTTTTATTATACTTACTTACCTGTGTGAATGTATGTGTGGCCACACATGTGTGCCACCATGGGAGTGTGGTGGTAAGAGGGCAACCTGAAAGAGTCAGTTCTGTCTTCCTGCTTTATGGGACATGGGGATCGAACTCAAGTAGTCAGGCTTAGCAGCAATCCTCTTATTTGCTGAGCCATCTCAAAGGTCCACACGTGTTCTTTCTAAGATTAATAAATGTACGTATCGTTAGGCATCAGAACTGTTGTCACTGCAGAGAGTTGCTTTCTGCTGGGCTGGGTCTGAAGGGCTGAGAACAATGGAATATTACAGATGAACTTTTTCATATTGCAGCAACAGATGGGCACAGGCTGTAATGGAGAAAATAAATGTATTCTTTCTCTGTGTGTGTGTGTCTGTTTCTGTGTGTGTGTGTCTCTCTGTGTGTCTTTCTCTGTCTCTCCCTTCCCTCCCCTCCCCTCCCCTCCCCTCCCCTCCCTTCCCCTTCTCTCCCAACTTGGAAAGACAAGTCAACTGACTGTGATGCCTAAGAATGAATGCAAAATTAACCCAGAAGTGCTAAGTTCACCTTGCCAAGCTTTATGGACACTGGATACAGCTGCCCTGTTTCCTCCTGCAAAAGGTTCATGAGTTGAGCAGCTGTTCTGATCAACACACCATCCGTCAGAAGGGGATGACTCGAAAATGCCCTGCCACATCAAATCGCTTTCTGTGAATATTTTAATGAGGAATTCTCCAACATATGCATGTACTTAATTTGTAATTAAAGAGACGGGCATTGTAATTTATTATCAGTTGAGTGTTATAAAAAATATACAAGTTATTATGTGATTAATATGAAATTATTCTTAAAAAATAAATCTGATGTCATTAATATCCTCACCGTTTCCTGAAGCCTTCATAATATAGGCAATTATGGCTTTAATTTGAATTGTTAACAACTGACTTACAAATGAAAGTCCTGGTACCAATTACTTAACAGAGCTGATAGATTCTAAACAAAGGCATCCTTCTTGGAAGGATGATGGGGAAATTTTTATTGTTTCTGTTTGATGTATATTTGACTCTTCTCTCCTTTTGTTTTCAAAGCATTATTTTAAAGTGGAAGTGTTTGGCACAGGCTTGTGATCCCTACACTTAGGAAGTAGAGACAGGAAGACCTAGAGTTCAAGGTCATTCTCTGGTACACAGGGAACAAGATCAACCTGGGATGCTGAGACCTTGTCCCCCCAACTCCCAGAAAAACTGAAGAAAGGAAGTATTTTTAGATACTGGAGGAAATTACCCAAGGAGAAAGAATGGAGGCAACCTGCTGTTTTTACACCATTTTAATTACATGCAAATATTAAGGTCAGTTCTAGGTTGAGGGTCTAGCAACACACTAGATGCAAATAGTCAAAGAACAAGCAAGACAATAAACACAAATAGTCAAAGAGCAAGCAAGGCAATAAACAAAATTCCATGAACACTCCCGTGATCACTGTTTCTAAGGGCTTATCAGGATGACTAAAATATCTGAGCCAACTTCCCTGTCCTAGCCCAAAGTCATTTTCATGTCTGAAGCCTACTTCCTTGTTCTAGCCTAAAATTTATATTCCTATCTGAAATTACTTCTTTGTTCTAGCCTAAGATTTAGATTCCTGCTTGAAATTACTTCTTTGTTCTGGGATGCTGAGGCTCCCCCCCCCAAAATAAGTGAAGAAAGGAAGTATTTTAGTTAGTGGAGGGAATTCTCCAAGGAGAAAGAATGGAGTCGACCAGCTGGTTCAGTGGGAGAACCTCTCAAAACAAAAAAACTGAAAGAAGTTAGCCTAAGAAAAATATTAAAAGTTCAGTTTTCTATTGCTGTGGGTAGCGGGTTTCTTGGAACTCTTAAGATTTCTTGGTTTGGAGGAGATTTTGTTTTGAGACAGGGTCTCATTAGACAGCCCTAGTGGGCCAGGAACTTAATGTGTAGATTAAGTTGGCCTTGAACTCACAGAGTTCCACCTGCCTCTGCTTTCTAAGTGCTGGGATTAAATGTGTACACCACAAAGTCTGGCAAATATCTTAAGGGTTTTTTTGTTTTGTTTTGTTTTTGACATAATTGATCCAAATGAGCTCTTGGGACATTCTGCCCATTCTTAAGTTTACAGAGGGATATGCACTTACAATTGATTTTTGAATAAAATTACAAACATGGACATGACTGGGCATTTTCTTGATTAGTGGTTGATGCCAACTGTGGGTGGTACCACCCATGAGCAGGTGGGTATAGGCTTCATAAGGAAGCAAACTGAGGTTAGAGAGCTGAGTCAGTGGCTAGGAGCACTGGCTGCTCTTAAGAGGTCCTGTGTTCAATTTCCAGTACCTACATGGCAGCTTACAACTATCTATAACTACCGTTCCAGAGGATATGACATCCTCCATCCACTTCGAGTTTTGTGGATAGCAGCCATGTAAGGTAGTACACAGATGGGCATGCGAACCAATTCTCTCTGTGTCTCTCTGTGTCTCTCTCTGTCTCTCTGTGTCTGTCTCTTTGTGTCTCTCTCTGTCTCACTCTCTTTCTCTGTCTCCCTCTCTCTCTCTCTCTCTCCCTCCCTGCCTTCTCTCTATATATATCTATATATAAAATGTGTGTGTGTATTAAAATATGAAATAAATTTTTAAGTAGAACACGAAAGCAAGAAGCTGAGTGTAAGCCAGAGAATAAGCTGATAACCAGCATTCCCCTATGGTTTCTGCTTCAGGCTCCTGCCCTGCTTTTTCTCAGTGATGGAGACATAAACTAATATGCACCTTTTCCTCCCCAGGTCACTTTGGTCTTAGTGTTTAACATGGCAATGGAAAGGCAAACAAGGGCACCTAACGTGACTTGGAAGGTCACACTCTATCAGACTATGGCCATATTGTGTTTCCCTGCATGATATTAAACTCCCATCAGAAGATTTAATAATATGATATGGATTCTGTTTATTGTTGCGAAAATTAGAATTCCGACTCCACGGGTATTAGTGTTGCGTTAGGGCAGAGCAGCAGTTAGCTAAGCCTCTCTGCCTTGTAGACTTGACACTTCAATTTGGCCCCATGCTTTGCAATTCTTACCACCAGCTAAAAGATAAACCCCAGCATAAATTTCAAGATCAAATTTGACGCTCTGCTTCTCAAGTGTCTGCAACCCATTTCTCTGTGGCAGTGTGATGAGGGGAAAGAGTTTATTTTATTTAAAGTATTCAAAATAATTTTTTTCATAGGTTCCTGTGTACTTTCTTTCTTTTTGATTAGGGGCTTCTGCCTTAACCAGAGTGTGAAGTTGATTGCTGACTCTTGCTTTTGCTAAGAGAATTGACAGATACTTTCAACACAGTAGCAAGACACAAAATCAACATGCAGAAATCAATAGCCTGCTGCATTTGGAATGTTCTCAGGTCCCTCTGTGATACTGGAATGCTATCTGTACCACTATCATTTATTGAATTCTATTTTGTCAGAAACTCCTCTGAGTGTTTTATATGGATAATACCATTTAATCCTCAGAACTGCATTATGAGCTAAACACCCCGATAACCTTCATTTTATTCCTGAAGAAAGATTCTACGGCTTGCCTAGGACCTCTTAGCCAGTCGATCTTAGAATGAGAATTATTCCAGGTGATAACAGAAGCCTCATGTATCGATGATATGAATATTTTTCTAGGAATTTCTCACTCTGAAAGGCAAGAGTGTGTGGTCAATAATTAGCTACTGATTATGTCAAAACATTTCATAAATCTCTTTATCCAGGCAATTAATTTGCTTACCTGAGTTAACAGTCCATTTATCAGTCAATGGTTTACTAAATAAGTCACTGATTTCCTTGTATCTACCTCTTTTGAATTATTTGAAAACAAGAGCTCCTGTGGCCAGGCTGACCTTGGGGTCCCAAAGTAGGTCATAGCCTTGAACTCCTTCTGGTCCTCCTGCCTCCACCTCCCTGGCTCTGGTGTTAGAGGCATTCACCAACAAGTCTGGCTTTGTGCTGAGCTATTAAGCTAGAGATTATTTCGGTTTTAACCAATTCTCACCTTAACAGCTCTACATTTACCAGGTGGATTCAAGACACCCAAAGTACTCAGTACCTTAGATTGCCTCTCTTCTCCTTTGAAATAATACTAAGATTCTCTCAAGCCTCCCTCAATACAGATACCTCAGGTTAAATATTTCATCTCTGCTTCACACGCCAGCTGTTTTCATGTGGTCTCTGTAGACTTGCTTGTGTAGGACAAGGCAATGGCATTGTTGTCTAGCCCAGGTGTCATAAGCGTAGCCACAAGGTGTCCTGAAACCATAAACAGACTGAAACCTCGAGGTTGACAATTCAGTCCTCATTGTTGACCATTTTAGAACTGGATATGTTCTCCCTCTCTACCACTTGTGAGACAGCAAGAAGCAAATCTTCAAGTGTATGTGTGTGTGTCTGTCTGTCTGTCTGTCTGTCTGTCTGTCTGTATTGTATATATATATATATGTGTGTGTGTGTGTGTGTGTGTGTGTGTGTGTCTGCATGTCTGTGTGCATCTCCATGTCTGTGTGCAGTACCCACAAAGACCAGAAGTTGGATCTCCTGGACCTGGAGTTACAAGAAGGTTGTAACTTGGCTGCTGAAAACTGAACCCAGGACCTCTGCAAGACCCATCCTTCATCCCCAGTCTGGAGGGTTTTAATGGGTAAATGGCATAAGTGTCAGGGAAGTTGATAAACCTTGATAAGAAAGAATTTCCTGGACACACCCTAAAATAAGTGGATCAGGCAGAGAACCTGTCCCCTAAAATACAAAGAAAACACAATGCCAATTGATGTGGGGTTTTAAGTGACAGACCAGTCAAGGACTGGTTTCTCTGGATGCAAATTGTTCCACTACCTTATAAAAACATTGGGTGCTTAGCTTATATCATTTCTTTACATCATTTGACTCTCAGTATACCTTAACCCAGAAATGATTGCTAAGACTTTTGAAAAGAATGAGAAGATAGGCAAAATGAACGGGAGATAAAAGTAATACTCATGGCATTGCCTTTAGGAATTATAGACAGATAAGAAAAGCTCCACCTCACCCTCTGCTCTCTGGAAATCACACACTGAAGTCCAGTTAGCGAGTGCTGACTCAGGAGTTTGCTTGCTTCTGGGATGTGGCTAAATGATTCATAGCACTTTATACATGAGTCAATAGGTACTCAAAGGACGGTGATGGTTGGGTAGTGGACCTGCCTGTATTGCTGGGCTCATTTATCTTACGATTCTTGAGGAGTTAGTTCCTTTTTGCTGTTCTGTGAGTGTGTGTATCTTCAACACATGTAGGCACACATACACGAATGTATACATACACTTATATATTTGATGGCTAGAGATTTTATATATATATATATATATATATATATATATATGCTAGTATAGTATATATATAAAATTTATTTGCTGATAGTATATATATAATATATATACTATATTTGCATATATACTATAAGCAAATAAATCTAATTTAAGAGACAAATGTAAGTGCTAGATATCCATTAACAGTCAGCTGAAGCTGATCTGGGGGCATGCCCAGACCCCCAGTAGAACTACTGTTTTCCAGATAATCTTGGGGAACACAGGAGAAGTGCTTGTCTGTGACACACACTTTTCCAGCTTCTCTAAATTTACAGATAGAGTTCTCACTGTATTGGATCCTGTGGGTTAGTTCACCAAGGGCCTGGGGCCAAAGTTGTTATGACTTTTTTCCAGGGTGAGAACAAGCCATTGTGCTAGGGAAGGAAGACTTAGGAGACAGTAATTGTCTAGGGCTTCAGGTCTCAGAGATTTCAGCTGAGCTAGAAGGAGGATGCTTGGTGATGTTAAAGGCTATCAGCTGGATAAAGACTTTTTTAAAAATGGGTAAAATACTTTTTATCACTTATGATCCATGTATGAAACTCTGCCTCAGTATAAGGACAGACATATTCTGAAAATCATGTCTTTGAGAAAAAAGCATCTGGATTCTTGCACTGACTGGGAGGACTATGGTGTTGCTAGGCAATATGATCTCAGGGAACCACCCTAGTGTGGTCTACTGTTGATGGAAACAGAGTCATGGCACATAAGACTGCATGCTAAACTCTCCCACTTGTCAATTCTGGAATATCATGTCCATCATTCTAATCATTAGAACAACTTTGCCCTTTAAAACATGGCTGACTTAATTGGAAGGCTTGCAGGTAATTACAGTAGGCATAACATCCGTGAGGCTCCAAGAGTCTCTATGGACTAAATTACTGACTAGGTAAAGGATTATTAAAAATGTCAGCCTAACTAGAGCATTGAAGCTTAGCAGTATTTTCCCAAGTCAATGTTGTTTCCATGCTTGTCCCATAAACAGCTTTGAGGAGGCAAAGCAGAAAAGCAAGAGAAGGGGTTCACCAGTGGTGAGAGTGCCACTCAAGACTCAGACATACTTCATCATTTGGCGTTATGAGCCTGGCCATGCTTCCTACCCTTCCCAAGTCTCTGTCTCCTCATCTTCAAGATAAACATGGTAATACTATTGCTCACTACTCAGGGCAGTGATGGCGAACTAGAGATTCAGCGTCTATCACTTGAGAATCACCGGTTTAATTTAAACTAAGAAAGGATAAGTCACTACAAACTCATTGCTGGTCACCATGCTAAGGATGAGTAACCATTGGGTACACAGCTATAAAAGACATCTGCATCAACTCCTCCCTGTCCACCATGACTCAGAGAGTGTCACAGAAGAGGAGCCAGAGGATAGAGAAGAATGCAGTGAGATACATGCTTTCTGGATACCACTGCTGCACTCATGAACATACAGCAAATAGGCTTAGATTTTTAAAACCTACTTTTGATAAGGGTTATCAAATGCTTTGATTCCCCCTTCTAGCCCACCATCCAAAGGTAGGGGAGAAAAGATAGGACAAGGGGATGTGGACCTTTTTAGAAGTAGTTCCTTAGGGTGATTCCAATCTCTGTCAGGATACCAGCAGTCCAATTCAGTAGTATCAGGAAATCAAACATGAATCAGCAGCAGGACCATAGCCTAGCAGAAACAGTCAGGCTTCCACCTAATTTGCACAAGTCAGCAGGAGCAATCAGGACCAGCCAGGACACCAGAAGTTCTCTGATGTGCCTCCCTCAATGCAGCGAAGATAAGCAAAGACAAAAATGCAAGATCAAGAAGCACTGCAAAGCTAGCTATGCAAGCATGCCATTACTGTCTGACAAGTCCTATATATACTCTCTCCAAACGTGTGCCCTCCCATGGGTCTTGCCGCAACAAAACACCCAGTGAGTCTTGCTTACCAATATACCACATGAATCTGTCTTACCAAAACATCAGGTGAATCTGTATCAGCTGACATATCCAGAAATTTCCACTTCGATAGCAGATGTAGTTACCTGGGCAGGATCAAACCCATCAAAACTTCAGAATGGATTGGGGAGGAGCTCATAAGGCCTCAACCCTGAGGAACTTTTTTCAGTACTTTTTGAGTAATGAAAGAGAACATTGTTCTTTGGAAGGATAGCCACTGATAGATTTCCCACTCTGCAGTGGTTAGCCCTACACTCATGCACATAGGGGCCACACTAGGTGGGTTATTTTTGAGAAAGAAGAAAAGAACATGAAGTTGGGAACTGGTGGGGCTAGGAGGAGATCCAGGGTACATTGGAGGGTGAAATGGGGGTGATTATAATCACAGTTCATTTTATATGGGGACTCATATAATAGTTTTTAAACTATGATAAAGCATAATACAAAGATCTAGCAACTGTATTATTAATTCAAAAATATTCATTGAGTACCTAATCTTTGTTCAAGTCTGCCATAGGTTGTACTTAGTTAAAAGAAAAAAACCCCATAAATCTATTATACAAATTTAAAAAATATTTAAAGATGAGCAGGAGAGATTGTTCAGTGGTAAAGAACATTGGCTGCTCTTCCAGAGAACCTAAATTTGATTCCCAGAACCCACATGGCAGCTTACAACTGTCTGTAATTCCAGCTTCAGGGGAATAAGATGCCCTCTTCTGATATCTTTAGGGAACTGCAGGCATTTTGTGTATATACTCCTACACACACACACACACACACACACACACACACACACACACAAATAAAAATCTTTTAAATATCTACTTGGCTTTTCTTTATACTTCCCATTTTTTCTGAGAGTTTATATTGCCATGCTCTTGAGGTGTAAAGGCAATAAAGACAATACAGCTATAACTAGCTGTGGATGATTATGGGGTTAGCGTGTATGTGTATCTGTATTTTTTGTATATGTGTGTGTATATGAAGCGTATGGTGTATTATACACACAGAGGACCAAGGAGAATATCTCCTGGAGACAAAGTCTCCCACTGAAACTGGAGTTAGGCTAGCAGCCAACAAGCCTCAAAAATCTTCCTGTCTCCACCCTGCTAGCATTGGAGCATGGGTGGAAGTGCTAGAGGTTTGAATTTATGTCTTCATGCTTTTGCAGCATGCATTCTGACCCAGTGAGCCATCTCTCCAGCCCTATGCATAATTGTAAGTATGATGATTACTGGACATTTTGATAATGGCAGCTTTAAAAATCTTCCATCTGATGCCAGTGTCTGCTCCCTTTTGGCTTTGGAAATGATTGATTGCCTTTTGATACTTGGGTGGGGTGAAATCTTCCGGTAATTTGCATAGCAGATAATGTATGTTTAAGTCTGTGTTTTCGGTGCTATAGTTGGGAAACTCTGGGTCCTATTGCTGTGTTCTGTTTTGCATAGCAATCTTTCCAACACTCTGCAAGGAGAGAGATAGGTAGGCCCTAAGAGGGTAAACCGCTAGACCTCCACTGACGTCAAAGGGGGTCCATTTCAGTCATTTGGGGTGTTAGAATTCTGGATCCCCACATGTCCTTTTCTAACACGTTAATAAGATGACCTCATCATCCCTTCTTTTATGGCTGCTGACACCAGCCAGCAGAAGAGGGGAGGGAGACATCACATCACTGAGGTGGAGGCAGAAGTCACAGCTTGCCACATGGCTTCCACTGAGGCTAGAGGAAAGAGGTGGCTCACACCAGCCAGCAGCATCAACAGTTTCAGCAATACACTTGACCTCTTCTGACACCAGCATGGCGGGGTGTCCACATGCCTTGCTGGGGCTCAGGAAGAGTAGAACTCTGAGCTTTCTATATTGCCACTGTGACTCAGGTATGCACAGTTGTAGTTTCTGTTGCTTGAATGGAAAAAGTGCTTGATGGCTAAGTGTCTACCTTCCAGGCTGGCCCTGACCTGGCTGTAAGAAATTGCCTTCTGATGTTTGATGATGATGATGATGGTGGTGGAGGTTGTGGTGGTGATGATGATAATATCCTTGTTCGTTGGAGGTCCCCCTCATTTGCTATATCAGTTACTTTTTGTTTATTTGATGAAATTTAAAATATGACCAAAATCAACTTATGGAAGAGTTTACTTTTCATTGCAGCTCCAGAGAGGGAGTCCATGATAGTAAGTAAACATGGCAGCCGGTCACCAGGAGCAGGAAGCTAAGAGATTACACTATCAGCTGTAGAAGCAAAGCAGTGTGAATAGGAAGTAGGGTAGTGCTATTAACCCACAAAGCCTGGCCCTATAGTAATGCCCACCTGCAGTGATGTACTTTCTCCAGAAGGTTCCACCTCATAAGGTTTCTCAAACAGCGCCACCTACTGGGGACCATGTGTTCAAATACATGAGTCTGTGAAGGACACTCTCATCAAACCATCACACTTGCCAGCTTCTTCAACTCCTGAGTTCTGAATGTACTCATGGATCAAACCCACTATTTTTTCCTGAATCTCTGGGATCCCCAAATTCTGTACTTTATCTGTCAGAGCTAGCTTTTTGCTCAAGATTTAATGTCTAGGCTCTACACTTACAATGAGCCATAAAGTATGTCTATCCCATCTGTTCAGATGTGAATGTTTCCTGATATATTTTATTCATTTGAGTATATTTACAAATATTTCTTAGCCATCTGGAGAATGTGCTGGCCCAGGGGATAAACACACAGCTGTATTTGGGGGACATAAAATCACTTAGTGGTGTCATTGTGGCATGGCGCCACCTCTCTTTGAGGGGTTCTGAAAATACCAAGTAGCTTACTAAGCTGGACTTACTGATAACTAGTTGGGGGATTTTTGTCTCTTCCCATCTCCATTTGATATTCTCCCCACAAGAAACATAAGGCCTCCTGTCTTCCTTTGGATGCTACATCAGGCTGTATTGGGACCAAGGGGTTTGACTAATTGTTCATCTTCTATAATTGACCAGCATTACCATGACATTATTTTTTATGGCATCAATTACAAAGCACTTCCCAATTAAACTTGCAGCGAATGCTCAAGGGACCCCGCTCCAGGCTGCCTGAATACATGGCAGGAAACGGGTCGGGAAAGCAGTTGTGCTTTCACTGCATGAAGGAACACCACCCTTTATCCCAGACACCAGCCAAGGGTAGCCCTCACCTCACCCTGCATCTGTTTGTCAGTGGATCTAGAAAGGGGTACACTGGGGGAGCAGAGTTCCCCTAGGCACAGAGTTATACACACGTGGAGAACTAATTGAGACGCCACAGAGCCCTCAGTCATGAGGTCATCAGAGTAGTCTCTGACATCACTGACATCATGGAGATCATGATCCAGTTCCTCCATTCCATTTGTGGTGGTTTGGATGAGAATGGCCTCCCTGGACTCATATATTTAAATAATGGGTTGCCCGTTTGGTGGAACTTTTTGGAAGTGCTAGGAGACACAGCCTTGTTGGAGGAGATGTGGCTTTAATGTTTCAAAAGCCCATGTCATTCCTAGTTAGCTCACACTCCCTCCCTTCCCCAGCCTCTTTCTCTACGTCATGCCTGTGGATCAGTTGTGAGCTCCCAACCAATGGCCTTGCACCATGCATGCCTACCTCCTGTTGTGCACCATGGTCAAGGACTCACACTATGAAACTGTAGCCCCCAGTAAGCTCTATAATTTGTCTTTGTCCTGGTGTCTTACCACACCAATGGAAAAAAAAATAACCAATATACCATTCATTTCAAAGATGTTGTGGAAACAGCCCCAGAGATGGATAAAGGATCACCCAAAGTGGTAAAGTGGACGCTACACTTAAGAAGTAAATTTAACAATAAATATTGTGCTGTGTCTGCTCAGATTCTTCCAGCGGCTTTCTAACTCAATCATAAAAGCATACAAACAGCTGCAGGGCCCACACAACCTGCCTTGCACCTGCCCACTTTCCCGGACCACATCCTTCTCTAGGCCTCCCTTACACCAACACTGAGATCCATCTGCCCCAAATGTAGCCAGGCTGACTCTGCTACAGGGTCTATGTGCCTGCACTCCCTTGTATTAGAAGGGAGGTTTGCCCACATTTTCTTTCAATTGGTACTTTTGAAGTTTGGTATTTAATTGGAATGTCACTTCCTGTGGGACATTTTTCTGAATTCATAGTTAATGGTGTTCATCAAACCCTAATCATCTTACCATGTTCATTTATTTTTAAAATTCTGTCTCTCTGTGTGTGTGTGTGTGTGTGCGCGTGCGCGTGCGCGCATGCACCCCTGCAAGCATTTATATGTACCGTGTGTACACAGGAATCCCCTGAAGGCCAGAAGAGAGTATCCTATCCTCTGGAAATGGAGTTATACATAGATGGTTTTGAGCCACAATAGGTACTGAGACTCACGCCTAGGTCTTCTGCAAGAGCGTCAAGGATTCTTAACCACTGAGCCATCTCTCCTCTCACCATATTTATTTTTTTATATGGTATTTTATCTGCTACTACATCTAGAATGGAAGCTTATGAGAAGGGACATATTATCTCCCCATAGCTTGGTGTTGCTGTCCCATGTTGTCTTATATATAATACCTAAGTTTGGTTCACACCATGCATGTCTGACAGCTCATAAGACCCATAACTCCAGCTCCAGGGTATGTACTGCCTACCTCTGGCTTCCATGGGCACAGCACTCACATACAGCCACATTGAGACATGCACATGCACGCAATTAAAAGCTAAAATGTCTTTAGAAAATACATATAGGCTGAGGAAACAGGATGATGCTAGCTCAAGCTCATAGCCACCATTGCCATTCCCAGTTAGTAAGCTGAAGTGATTATAGTGTGTATTCTGCAAGGTAACAGGCATTACCTGAAATCCTAGGGTTTATCTGAGCAACTATATTCAATCTATTTCTTGTTATCATCTTAAAATGATATTTTGAAATAGTTTCAAGGTTACAGTAAAGTCATAGCTGTAGAATACACCCAAGAAGAGTGTCCATCATTTTCTGTATTGTTTTCCTTCTCTGCAACACACATTTTTCTGAACATTGACTTTTTCCTTCTGAATCCCCTGAGAGTGTGTCAAGGAGAAGATGCTTCATTACCTATAAATACTTCTGTTCATTTCTACTTAGAATGCCCTCGTGCTTGCATAGCCAGGATACAGCCACCGAGCCAATGAAATGAACGTTGTGGGGGCTGGAGCAACAGCTAAGCAGTCTGGAGTGCTTGCTTCTCTTTCAGAGATAATCCCTCATGGTTTCTCTCTTCCCAGGAGGTTCCAGGACATGTCAGGTTGACATTTCACAGTATCACATGCTTTTACCCCTTTCTCTTCCTCACTACCTCCCCCTTATGCAGCCATCCCCTCACATAGATGGGATGCATTCTCAACAGTGCATGCACTCTGGGGAAAGCACGTTCATGTTTTGTCTTCTCAAATTACACAATTAGCATGAAGTAGCAAATGTGATGGTTTTTACATTTTACTTATTGTGTTATTATCTCTGTGTGACAGTGGTGGTCATTATCAGAGTTCGTATAGTTCTTATATCTACCATATCTACCATCTATATGTCCTATGTGCTATGATCCCTTCAAATCAGTCATTCTGTGTCTCTTAGCCCACAACAATTCGGTGTTTCTGTATTTTCTTTTTGGTAGTTTTATATTCTATTAGTAGTGACAATGTCTCAGAGAGTCGTCACCACAAGAAGGAATGTGAAGATCAAAGTTCACAAGACAGAGTCTGGCAGATGAAAAACAAGAAAGATGAGCAAAGCATGGTGGTGTTTGTCTGTAATCCAGGCACTGAAGACCTGGAGGCAGGAGCATCAGATGTTCAAGGACATCCTTGGCTATATGGTGAGTTCAGGGTGAGCCTGAGCTATGTGAGACCATTCTTAAAGAAAACTGAAAACAAATAAATGGATGGATGGATGGATGGATGGATGGATGGATGGATGGATGACTAGATAGATAGATAGATAGATAGATAGATAGATAGATAGATAGGGCACAGCTCACTGGGTTGTGTCCACCTAGAAACTCTGACTGCTTTAAACACATTTTTGGGGCCACACCAGAAGTGGATTATCTGCTGAGATCTACAGAGCTAGATCAGCACAAGGAGATAGTTCATGACCTGGGAAATGATTCAGCATGTGAACCCTTATGAGAATGGCACCATTCGCTTAGGTAACTTTAAGAGGTAAATAATTTACTGAGACCAGAAATGAATGTTCTTTGCCTCCCCAGCTGCCACTTCTTTATTTATTTTTGATCACTATAGTTTGCAGAAAGTGTAAGTGACCTGTATTTATAATGCAAATTACTATTTGTATCTTGTTCCCTCGCCCCTATTCTTTTTCTTTTTAACTGGCATTCATTTTGACAGTGGGGTATGAATGCTTCAGAGATAATCCAGTAGGTAGAACTCTCTTGCCTTGTAGATACTTTATTCTAATAACTCTATGGCTTCTACGTATAAATATTTTTTCTTTTTCCTGTGAGGAGAAATCCATGCTTTTGTTTTGCTTGCTGCGGAAGATTTGAGGGCCATTCCATGGTTCCAGGGTAATGAGTTATGGTGAACGGCCTGGACAGGAGGCCCATCTTGAGGATTACTTCTTGCTAGTTGAGGCACAGTGTATAAATATTAAGATGAGGAGTCTGGGTAAAACAAAGATGAAAGACTAGTTCTTTTTTATATTTTTTGGATAACGTACCCAGTGGGAGTCCAGACTGAGACGTCACACCTCAGCATACACTGGGTGTTCCAGCTTGTGGCATCTCAGAGCACTAGAGAACCAACTCCACCATCACTGTGAGCACAAGGTCCCTGATGGCTGCCACACTCACAGAGGCAAAAGTGAAAAGCCCTTCCTTGGCTCATCTACCTCGGATGCATGTTTAGGGTCATCAGAGAACCAGGGAACCACAGCAGCATCTACTACCACAACCCCCATCTCTCACAGCTTCCAGTAAGGACAAACAGCCTAGAAATGCATTCTTATAACCCGTGAGCATCACCAGCATGGAGACAGCAACAGAAGAGAGCAGAACCGAGAACACTGCAGGGGCTCTGACAACTAACTAGTCATTAAAACTACATAATAAAGTGGCTCAGAGGTTAAGAACATTTGGTGTTCTTGCAGAGGACTTGCATTCAGCCCAAGCATCCACCTGGAGGCTCAAGACCACATGAAACTAGCTCTAAGGGATCTAATGCCCTCTTCTGGCTTGGATGGGCACTGCACTCAGATTGTGCATGCGTGAGTGTGTGTGTGTGTGTGTGTGTGTATGTATTTTCTCAAAATGTGTTTCTTAAATGTGCTCACACACAAACATACTCAATATACATTCACACACACTCATGTACAGACATATAAATAACTTTAATCTAATAAGATATTTAAATTATATGTAATATATCAATTGTCATTTATTAGTATTACTCTGTGGTAATTATTAATTTTCATGAATAATTATTGATTGATGTGTCAGTTGATGTGTGTGTGTGTGTGTGTGTATGTGTATATTTTCTTAAAATGTGTTCTAAATCTAAATGCTAACTTAAACAAACGTACTGTCCGTCAGGAGAAAACATTCAGATAGGATGACCGTGAAATCAACACCATTTCTACTGTGCACAGAAAAGCCAACCTATTACTGAGAACTAGGAAAATGACAATTTGTAAAGAAAGACAACAATAAAGCAGCAACAATACAAGTACGGAGGTGAATCGGATGTCAGAATAACGCTGAAATTATTTTTGGGCAGGGATCATTAAAATGTTTTAACAAGAAACAAATTCTCCTAAGAGAAATGGAAAGAAAAAGAAGCCATAAAAGCATGGAAGTTGGAGAAAACGGACAACGGGGAATTTTAAAAGGAAAGGAGTACAGAAAGCACAAAAAGAAAGGAAGGAAGGAAGGAAGGGAGGAAGGAAGGAAGGAAGGAAGGGAGGAAGGAAGGAAGGGAGGAAGGAAGAAAGAGAGAGAGAGAGAAAGAAAAGGAATGAGCAAGGCACACAAGTCAAGATGAAAGGAAAAATACACATGAAAGTAACGACAGAAAATCAAATTTGCTCTGCCAAAATGGCAGAAAATGTATTGGGGAAAAAAAAGAATTAAGAGTCATGAATCTGTGGGCCAATAAGAAAGATTTCAGAGTTTTCTTGTTGTTGTTTGTTTATTTGTTTTTGGAGACATGGTTTCTCTGTATAGCCCTGGCTGTCCTGGAACTCACTCTGTAGACCAGGCTGGCCTCGAACTCAGAAATCTGCCTGCCTCTGCTTCCTGAGTGATGGGATTAAAGGTGTGTGCCACCACTGCCTGGATAAGATTTCAGGTTTTTATCTTTGGAATCAGCAAGAAGTCTGAAGACAGATGTTACAAGTGTAATCCTACCAAAGAAACCTTCCTGAGTCCAAAACGAGAAATAACAGCAACAAAAAGTTAAAAGCAGAAAGTCAAAGAGGGGTTTGGGAGATGAGGGGGAATACTATGTGACTGAGATTGTATTGCATGCCGTCTTGCATTAAGGAATTGCACCATGTACCTGTTCAGACAGAATTAAATGAGAACAAGAGAAAACTCAACTTTCAAGAGAGCACACAGATGAAAGATGTTCTTGTTTAAAATACTTCATAATTTTAAAATGTGATCATTGGACCTAACATGCTGGTTGGTGGCTGAACATGTCCTTTAAAGTGTGTAAGTCCAGTCCCCAGAATCAAAAAATAAAAAGAAGAAATTAGAAACACTTAGGGCAATAGCATCACCCACTGTAGCCATATTCTACTATTCTCTGCTGTTCAAAGACTATTGCTTCTAAACCTTTCTATAATTCCTAAAAGACCCTTCGGCCTGGGGTAGTGGGCATTGGTCACTGTAGGTTATCAGGCAATCTGAGGAGGAAGATAAGATTTGAGTTCACCGAGTCCAGTGCCAGGCTGGACTAGGACAAGCTAACTACATGTTTAGATGAGGATGTCTGAGGTGGCTTTTAGTAGCACCCTATGGTGAGGCACACATAATGCAGTCAGAAAAAAACAACCTCTAAGATGAGGTTGAGGGAAGGCACATGAGTCCTTAAGGACCTCATGTGTGGGTCCTAGATAGAGCAAGGAGAACCAATTCAGTGCTCACTGGAGACTTTGGACTTAGTGAAGGAAAACGAGCAACTTCTTTTTTTCAATGTAGTATCATGCCGTGCATTTTGAGCATCTTCACCATATTGCCCTAACTCCTCCGAGATCCACTCTCACCCCCATCTACTCCCTTCCTCCCAACTTCATGTCTCCTTTGATTTTTGTGCTTCATAACCAACAGAGTAACTTGTGTTGCCCATAAACACATAGGTACCGGACCATCCCCTGCAGTGTGGTCTGACTACTAGTACCTACACACTTAAGAAAAACTGACTTCGGCTGGTGAGATGGCTCAGAGGTTAAGAGCACTGACTGCTCTTCCAGAGATCATGAGTCCAAATCCCAGCAACCACCTGGTGGCTCGCAACCATCCGTAATGAGATCTGATGCCCTCATATGAGCAAACAGGGCCAGAGCAAGAGGGAGAGGGGAAGGGGAAAAAAGAAATGAGAAGAGG
>NW_021604614.1:10091478-10148964 GCF_004785775.1 Grammomys surdaster | reverse complement strand
GACTTTATGGGTATCACTTCTAACATTCCTAGGAGAGACAATCATATAGCAAACCCCCGATCCCCTGACTACTACCCTCTTCCCATTCACATTGTCCACAATGTTCTCTAAGCCACCAGGTTAGACCCTTGAGAAGGATGTTTCTTTCCATCTGGATTTACACCTTATAGTGTTCTATGGGTTCTAGGATGATATGTAAAATACAAAGATTGGAACCCTACATGTTACATGTTTGGGCATCAATTCATAATAACCATTTTATTGGCAAAAAAACAGGAGACATATCTGGATCTTATCTGGAAAGGCATAACCTTGTGTGAAATACATCATTGTTTCAGGAGCGCCTGCTTGGATATTGTGTTACCAAAAACTCTTTTGCAACCTCTTTCTACTGCCTTTCAGCCGAGGTTTTGTTGATCACCAATTCCTCTGCTGGCCCAGAAGCACCATGTTCCAAATTAATAAGATGGTATCTGTAAATAATTGGCTTAGGGATTATGGACTCTGGAATTTAAGAGTATTTAACTACACGATCACCTGAAATACCCTCCAGAATGTCCTTAAATAGTTAGTATAATCTGTTCAACATCTGGGAGCTAAAAATCATCCTATGTGCCTCTCAGAAAACAACTTGAGCCTGCTTTCAGTGTGGGCTTGGATAATAGCATTAAGGAAACATTGATCACCTCCTTGGGTTCTGACCTAGATCAGGGTCAGCTTGCTCCATCCCCTGCTAATCTTTTGACCTTTTAATAGAGATTTCTGTAAACCCCCAGAAAGCAATTCTTGAAGGGGAAAGTAGTAGCTACATTTGGATGTTGTCTTGATAGAACAATGAGAACATTGATCTGGAAGATACCATCTCCTTCAACCTTCAGAGGAACCACTGCCTGCTCGATCTGTTTCTTAGTGGAAAGGTACTTTTATTTTTTCATCCAGGAGTCTGCCTAAAGAACTCTTGATCACTTCTAAAAGTACCTGTACTGGGAAGTGATTGTGGCAGGATCAGAGAGTCCATTTCACTGGCCTGCTTACAGACTCCCAATCATCCTACCTTTGTTGATTTGGGTGCTGAAAAGGAAGCCTACTCCTTGGCTGACTTTACTTTGTGTATATTTCTACTGTAGCCCTCCTGAAATGTTTGTATATAGCCACAACAATGCCTATCTATCTTAGTTGGGGTTTTACTGCTGTGAACAGACACCATGACCAAGGCAACTCTTATAAGGACAACATTTGCTTGAAGCTGGCTTACAGGTTCAGTCCATTACCATCAAGGTGAGAGCATGGCAGTGTCCAGGCAGGCATGGTGCAGGAGAAGCTGAGGGTTCTGTCTTCATCTAAAGGCTGCTAGAAGAAGACTGGCTAGGACAAGAGTCTGAAAGCCCAACCACACAGTGACACACCTACTCCAACAAGGCCACACCTCCTAACAGTGCCACTCCCTGGGCCAAACATATTCAAACTACCATACTATTCTACATCTGAGTGGAATTTTGAGATATTCACTCTTTGATTCTTTTCTTCCCAGCCTACCTGAGATAATTGTCATTATTACCATTACTGTAGAGGTCAGGTCATTTAGATGTCTTGGTCCTGTTCTTTGCTGTGAGGAAACACCATGGCCACTGCCACTATTATAAAGGAAAACCTGCAATTGGGGATGGCTTCTGGTCTCAGAGGTTTAGTCTATTGTCATCCTGACAGGGAGCATGGTGGCATGCAGGCAGACATGGTGATGGAGGAGCTGAGAGTCCTGCAGGCAGTAGGAAGAGAAAGACTCTGAGCTTGGAATGGGCTTTCTGAAACCCCAACGCCCCAGGGTCACACCTTCTTCAATAAGACCACACCTCCTAATCCAATCCTTTCAAACAGTGCCACTCCCTGATGACTGAGTGTTCACATCTATGAGCCTATGGAGGCCATTCAAATCACCACACCGGGCTCACCCTTTGTGATTTCACTTTTCATTCCTATGGTACAGGGACTTTTGAATATATCTAAATGTTTAAAAGTAAAATTCTAAACTAGCCAGAGGAAAAAACTCTAAGAACTTGAAAGTGGGAACTGCTGTCTGCATGTAGAGTGAGTTATTTTTTAACAGCGACATTGATGGGTGTTGTCTTACTTAAAAATACTCTGCTGGTTTCCAGACCTGTGAAATCTCTCATAATAATACAGGTGCAAGCATAAGCTGGCAGCGCGATCTGCCATAAATGGAATTCTATCCTGAAATAGATATTTAACATAAACTGCTGTGCACTTGGCACATACATAAATGGCTAAAGTTATGTCAGATGTTTTAATTATTTAAGCCATCAGCCAACATATCTTTTTCTAATGCAGTAGGAAGTGAGATTCAATGGCCAGAAAAATAGGCAAAATGTAGAATAAGAGAGAAACCTTGAAATAACAAGGTACACAGACAATAAAGCCCATTCCTGAATTTGCTGAGGTAAAATCTATAATAACATCTTTGCGTAAAAATTCTGAATGAGACACAATAAAACTCAGGATCTAACAACCAAAAAATCCAGATGTGCCCCAATATATTATTATGCAATGTGCTTCAGCTACGGAAACTGACTTCTCATGGTCATAAACTCGAGGTCATAGGGAAATTTAATGGGGACCCTAAGAAAATATTCCCAGTAATATAAATTTCCATTATATGGTAATAGCCAAACCAGATACAAGGTGACACTTATAGCAGATACCCATCACACCATTTCCCAGCAACAAAGCCACTGAACACAAGAGATCCAGGGTCTTGTCCTTCATACAGAGGCAAACCTTTATCTATCAAAGGATCTTGTGTGACCTCTGTCTGTCTCAGCCGCCATTTCCTTGTGTACAGAATGAAAGGTATGTTTATAACCACTATACATATAAACCAAGCTTGCAGTAGAATGAAGACTGTATGCCTACATATGGTAACTAATTCCAGCCACAAAGAAAGATCATTTCTAAAGACAGCATCTCTTTCTCCTTTCTGTGACTATGACAGATATTACTACTCAAGCTTGCCTGCTTTCCCACTGGCATTCAACTATGAAGCCAGTTATGTATGCAGTCACTGCTAATCAATGATAAAGCCCATTTCAGTCACCTTAGAACAAACAGTCTTCCCAAGGATGTACACACGTCAGTACAGTACAAATTTCTTCTGGCACCCAGCACAAAGCAAAGCCAGCATTTAAACTGCCTGCATGTAAAGTTTTCGTGATACGGCTTCCCGTGGAAGGGGACCAACTCCCCAGAAGACCTACCAGGATTTGCAGATGCAGATCCTGTTCCCCTGTCCTTCCCAACCTCGAATCAAAATGGTCCTTAAAGCACAAGGAAAGGTGGCTCTGTTCTATCAATGACTTGATGACCAGTTCTCCTCCCTGAAAGGAGGAGCTACCGTGGGCTGCTGAAGACATGAAGCCATTATATCCTCCCTAAGAGGAGAAGCTGCGAGAAGCAAGGCCTGGGAATTATCTACAGTTGGAAGATGACGGTAAATGAGTATGAAGCTTGTCTATGAAAACATTCAATTGCAATAAATAAATGACATGGAATCTAGAACTTTGAAAGTGCTAGGCTAGGATCTTTAGTTAAGACTTTGTAACTTGCTTGTTGTTATTTCTTTGCAACTAGGTTTTTTTTCCCTTGTCACCCTTTTGAAGACTGTAGCAAAGTTATTTTTATTATTTTACTGTTAATACATCTAAATATTATAGCCATTCTATTGTGCCTAGAAAAAAATAATAACCTTGGTTTCCATTCCCACTAAAAGATGTATGCCTTATCACTTTGTAACTATGCCGTTCATTTCTTATCACAAGCCTAACTAGGTTTCTCTCCCACACGTGTACATTTAACAATGTTGACAAAATATCCAAAGACACTCAGAAAGAACCTAGTTGGGTGTTGCAGTGCCCCCATGGTCAAAGGTACAGAGCTCTGCTGAGCTTCTGACCTCTTGGGGACTTCCTTTGCCTTCTTCTGAACTCACATCTGAGCTGCAGCACAAAGTAAAGACACTTTTCTAGGTCTGAAGGCTAGAAGCGCATGTTCACATCCTTAGTACTCTAGGTACTTGAGTTATTATGGATCTATCCTGAACATGGTCAGCTTTCATGGAATCAGTTGAACACTATATTGGTGATATGATTGATAACTCTGGGTCCAAGAATAGCTGTTGTTGTTCCAGCATCACTATCCTGTACATACAAACCAGTTCTCCTGCCCGAAATGAGCATCTTGCAGTTGCATCTCCTGTCTGTTATTATGAAGGAAGGGTCCAGCTCCAATGTCCTCCAGAATTACTTATATCAGACTAGAAACCTAACAGTGAAATTATAGGTATGTTAGAATTTCGCCTTTCAGATAGAACTCTGTGGAAAGTCCTGAGTATGAAATATATGATTTTGCCAACTCAGTAATGACTGCTAGTAAGCACTGCTAGCCTCATATTATGGACCAAGACTATTGAGTATAGGTTGGTGTATAACTTCCTTGTAAGTGATAATAAGGAACTTTAGATAATGTGGCTTCCTTCGATACACAGCTCTTCAGACCAGCTTCTTACCCAGCATCCTGCTGGCCTTCTGTAAGGATTGTATCCACTCCTGATCAACTCATGATTGACTTAACCTTACCCTCTGAGTCAACCACATCCCAGTGTGCCTTCCTCTGTGTCTGGCTACATGTAATATACCTGTCCAAAACGTCTCTAAAATAAGCTCAAATGCCCTTGTGAGAATGATCTCCTTGAGAAGATAGAAACAATGTCTGACCCTCCTTAGAAAGTGGCAACAACAAACCGAAATACCATTCTAACAAAGTTTATCCTGGAAAACTAATGAGTTTATTGTACCTACAGAGTATAGGGGAGGGGTTTCTGGCAGAATCGTGCATAACCCCAATGTGGCCACAGAGAAAGGTCTTCATGCACCACAGATGCTGGCTTCCCCATGGCTGTGCACATGGACCCTTCTCTTAGTCTTCCCAGCCTATCCACACTAGCCCCTCCACAATGCCCCTTCCCCATGCTATATGTTGGTAATGGCTGGACACTCAGGTGAGGGCTCAGTGACTCTCTCCGTACCATCCTTCTAGGAGGATATGTCAATAGTCCACAAGCCTAACACTGATGAAGGTGGGCACAGCTGATCTCAGGGAGATGATCACTGCTTGGTGTGAAGAATCACCTTTCTACAGCACATACTCAAGGCCCGCTAGGAAAGAAACAGTAGAGAGCAGAGCATATAAAAAGCAATACTGTGCCTTTATGTAAGAAAATTCCAGAGCCATAAAGGGGAGGGGGCATATTCCTCTGTTCAGCTTTCATTAAGTCCCTCCCCATCCCTATGGGTGAAGACTGCAGTTAGCTTTTAAAAGGAATAAATGTGTCATATCTAGATGGATTTATTTTTTCCCTAAACCATGGGAAGGCTTAAGATGTAAAAATGACTGCTAAATCTTTCTTTATTCCCTTTACTTGGACAAGAGTTTGCATAATGTACCCCCGGTCTCTGTTTAAATCATCTCTGTTCCTCCTCAGGCCTAGCTTGTCTGGAGAAGGGGGTAACTCGCTCTTCCCACTAATCGCCCATTAACTGACACATGCCGGTTGCCATACATAGAGATTTGTTTGAGGATTAATTGAAAACATCACAGGATGAGCTGGAAGAGTTCGGCTAATGACTTTGAGAAAGCACTCTAAACAATTAATGGACACTAATGAGGCTAAATAGAATAATAAATATCAAGGCTGACATCTTGATTGCAAGGAAGCAGTCCGGAGCTGTCTTTGCTTTGCAAAGTGGAAGTAGATCTGAGGAGTTGAAGGTCAGGACAGTGTTGAGTTGGTCTAGCCTGGTTTAACCTCAACCCTGTTGGCCATAGTTAGTGTCAGCTTGACAGGATCAAGCAGATGAGCCTCTGGCTGTGCGTGTGAAAGGTTCTTTAGATCAGGTTAGCCTCCCAGGCATCTCAGGGAGGGATTACTGAGGTTAGGCTAGGCTCTGCTCTGCCTTTGAGATAATATCTAGACCAGGATAGTCTCAGACTACGCCTGTGAAGGGTTATATTTATTAGGGTAGTTGAGGTCGGAAGCATTGGCAGCGCCCACCACCAAGGGGTAGGGTCCTAAATAGAATACAAAACAGAATACAAAATAGAATACAGAACAGAAAGTGAACTGAGCCCTAGTAAGCAGCTGCTTCACCTCATGCTCCTGCCGCCATGCCTTCCCCATCATCATGTATTGTGCCCTCTAATTGTGAACGAAAATAACCCCTTTTCTCTCTCCCTCCTTCCCTTTCTTCCTTCCTTAAGTTGCTTTTCTAGGATATTTTATCCCCGCAACAGGAAAAGTTACAAAGATGTAGGTTTTGAGGACCCTGGTGAAGGTGGGCACACACCACAGTCAGGTAGATCTCTAAGAACTAATCCTTGCTTCCTTCTCATGCATAGTTCTTTCTCTCCAGCCTCATAGCCTGGCATTTACATCTTCTGGAACCATCTTCCGGGAATAGAAAGCTGAGAAATTGGGATCAACCCTTGGATTCCCTGTAGTCCCCAAGATTATCCTAAAGTTCCTAATGATGTCTGAGATCCATTTTATACTCATGAAAAGTTTTAATTTTGTTTTTATTACTGTGAGTTTTTTTCCTTTATTTCTCCCATGTTAATTCATTAGGGCATCTTCATTAAGGGTGTTGGGTTTTCAAGAACTGTGACAAAGCACAGGTCATTTGCTGCTCTTTTATTGAGCATTTTCCATGTTCTTGTAACGTTAACAATAAGCAGTATGCTTGCTGGCAATTCATCTAATATTTCATAATTAATTTGGAAGATGCTGAAAAGGTAAAAAGAACAAATCCAGAAATACCTTGCACATATCTCTATATTCCTGTTTGAGTTGGCATAAATATTTTAGAAATAGCTCACCTAAGATTCTGAGAAAAAAATTCAAGTATCATATTAGAAATGATCTGAATTTTTTAAGAAGAAGAAAAAGAAGGAGGAGGAGGAGGAGGGAAGAAGATGAAGAAGAAGGAGGAGGAGGAGGAAGAGGAAGAGGAAGAGGAAGAGGAAGAGGAAGAGGAAGAAGAAGAAGAAGAAGAAGAAGAAGAAGAAGAAGAAGAAGAAGAAGAAGAAGAAGAAGAAAGAATGCTAGGCATGGGGGCACATGCCTTTAGTCCCAGCACTTGGGGAGGCAGAGATAGATTGATCTCTGAATTTTAGGCCAGTGTGGACTACAAAGTGAATTTCAGGACAGCCAGGACTGTTACACAAAGAAGCCCTGTCTTCAAAACAAAACAAAACAAGAATCAACTCTCTCTTATTTTCTTCTCTCGCTCTCACTCTTTACCACACCCCACCCTACCCCCTCACTCCCCAACTCCATAACTAGGGCTCAGTGGGCCATTCCTGGCCTCTAGGTCACTGTGTCACCCAAGTTGGCTTCAACTTCTGATTCTGCTCCCCTCCACCTTCCAAGTGCTGGGATGACAAGCTTGTATCATAACGTCTACCTTTTTGGTTCCTGGGGCTCCCCCCCGCCCCCACTATGATTGTAGTATAAATTCACTCCGCTAAAGATTTTCAGACTTTTGAGTTGACTGAGAAATATAACATGCATTCGCTAGGGTCTTTATAAGTGAAAGAGGGGTCAGAGGTCAGCAGGAGGGTCAGAGGTTAGCAGGAGCATTAGAGATGGAGAAGTGGAAAGAGAGTTACAAAGATGGTGCTGAGATGACAAGGGGTTAGGAACTAGGCACACGTTGCCAAACTGACCTGCTCAAGTTCAAGCCAGACAAACATCCGCTGAATGATTGATGTATTGACTATACTCTAGGCAGGCCTCATACAGAGGACTAGTTGACCAATTCAAAAAAATAAAATAAAAGCCATATTTTTGTTTTATTTTTGCCTTTTTCTCTCACCTCCACCCACATTTTGTTTTGTTATGGCTTTTCCGTCTTACTCATTTTGTAATTTGTTTCAATTTTAGGATTATTTTAATGTTGTTTTCTTTAGAGAGTTAGAGAAAGAAAGTGAAGTTGAGCAGCTAGAGTGATGAGGAGGATCTGGGAGGACTTTAGGGGATAGAAAATAATGTGATCAAACTATGTTGTAGGAAAAAATTAGATAACAACAAAAACAATAGTTCCAATAACCAGAAGGAAGCAGGCTCTGTGGGGACATTGACATCAGCATTCAAGGGGATGAAGCTCCCTAGAACCCTCTCTGTGGCACTAGGAAGATAAAAGGGGGAGGCACTGGGAGTATAGAGAGTTACTCTCTGTATAGTATAAATTCTCATCCTTACTGTCTTAGTTAGGGTTTTACTGCTATGAACAGACACCATGACCAAGGCAACTCTTACAAGGAGAACATTTAATTATGGCTGGCTACAGGTTCAGAGGTTCAGTCCATTATCATCAAGGCAGGATCATGGCTTGGTTCTGGAGAGGCTGAGAGTTCTACATCTTCATCTGAAGGCTGCTAGGAGAAGACTGATTTCCAGGCAGCTAGAATGAGGGTCTTATGCCCATGCCCACACTGACACACCTACTCCAACAAGGCCACACTCCTAATAGTGCCACTCTCTGTGCCAAGCATATTTAAACCATCACTTTTACCAGACATATTCTGTATTGGTTGTGTGTCAGGGGTTGGAGTATGTTTTTACTTATGTTTGGTTTCTCCTCCCTGTTTGGATATTTCTGGAGAATCACAACCAATGACATTATTCTTCCCACCTCTTCCTGGGTCTTATTACTTAAAGTAAATGTAAATTAAATCTTCTTAATCTCTTAGGAAATCCACAGTGATGGAAGTAACTGGTCATCTCCTCTGTTCAGAGGATCAAAGGCAGAACACTGGAATGTAAAGGCCCTAGGGGTGAGGTTACTAGACATATGGGTTGCAACCTATGCCCCAAGAAGTCAGGTTTGACCATTTGCTTCCATAAGCTGATCAACGCAGCCAAATTTATACTGATCCGTGGACAAAGGAGATATATTCAATGTGACCATTGGGAAGAAAGACAAAGAGTTCTTGCAGTTAACATTACTCCATCTTAGGGGTCTTTTTGTGAGGAGAAAGTTTAAATAGAAAGCAAGAGATATCCAGGATGAAATAGTGTAGCCAAGGCTGGACCCCTGCCACCATTGGGCCAGCCCCAAGTCTTTTGTGCAAGGTCATCTGACTAGCTAGTCCTTCTCCAGGAGATGATAAGCTCCTCCCCTAGTGTCCCCAGGGCTTCATTCAGGTTTATCTTCTTTTAGCAGCAGATTCCTTGAGAAACTCCAGATTCTTGGGATCCATTCCTTCAGTAGTCTGATAGCCCAAGAAGGGAAGAATATCTCTTTAGAATCTTTCCATTTCTGCCAAACAAATGGTTACAGTGGGGGACGGCACCACTCACCCAAGACTGGGTGTGCATCCTTCTATCCTGGAGGTCATCTCTACTGTTAAGTAGCCAATGTTCTGTTTCATTGTCCTGCTTTTAAGCTTCACCATAACCTTGATTGGTAAAATAGAATTAAAAAAAATAAAATAAAGTCTTGCCAGATCATTCAAGCCTCCCTGCAGTGGCTTGGGGGAAAATAGATCCACTGCTGAATGACATCGTGTGGTACCTGATGTGTGTCCAAGAAAATTGGCTCAGCAAAGACAGAGAAGCCATGCCCTCTTGCAGCCAGGTAAATCCATCCCACTGCTGACCTGTTCTCTAGGTACAGTTTATCACTGGAAGTTCCACTGTGATCTTCAGGATGGCCGTCCTTTTCAGCCACATGAGTTTATTCAGAGAAAAAAAAAATGTGCCTTTTCTTTTACTACAAGAGGTACCTTTGCAAATTGGAAGGGGATGCCAACTGTCAATAAAGAAACAAAACAAATAAACCAGCTATTGCCCCAGAGGTATTAAAGACAGGGTTTATTCTGGAACCAAGCATAAGTAACCATGACCCAGGAGCTAAGCAAATATGATGTTGGCCCATGGGGGAACTGTGAATGAGCATTCCTACTGAGCCATATAAGCAAGGGTTGATTGACAGATTAGAACCTCAGTGACATGGAGAGGTTGGAATGTTGCCAATCCAGAGGCTGACTACAGTTTATCTTGTGCTCCAGAATAGGCTGTGTCTTTTCTATGTCAAAGTGAGAGCTGTCTCTTTCCTCTGGGCAGCATTTGGCTTCGGCTCTCCCATCGGAACTGGAGAAAAGGGAGCCTCGTTGTCCTGGAGAGTTTCATTCCAAAGGATGACTTCTGGGAGTATCAGCCTTGAGTCTCACTCAGAGCTGGTGAGAGTCTCAGCATTCAAAAATAAAACTTTCCATTTCAAACCACCCCCCCAAAAAAATACTTACAACTTTATTAAACTAAATGATCAGAGAATAAAAGTTCCCGAGAGAAGAGGAAACAGCCTGGGTGCAGCAGATACTTTACCAACCAAGACACTTACTTTCCCAGCTCTGTCAAGTAATCATTTAATTGAATCTGCGAGTAAAAAGGAAGGGACGGGGTGGGGGAGAATATATCAGATAACAAACAAGCATCTCCAGTCTCCAACTTCTAGCCATAGGTGCCTGTTGAAAGACAGTTTGGGGCACCCATGGTAGGTAGTGTGACCGGGATAAATGTGTCTCTACGTGGAGCTTTACAGACAAAGTAATTTTAGGCTCCATTAAATACTGATTCATCCTTGCTTGGCAGTGTACATATTGTTCTGACTAAATCCATGAGCGCAAGCAACTAATAAGAATCAAAACTTGTGTGCACAGGGGCTGGTCAGGACACCATAGCTGCTGTGAAGGTTTTTAAATTATGCACAGGTAGGATGAGGAAGGCAATCACGCTGTGTGCCGAGCACTGAAGGAATTAATTATTTAGCTGCAGGAAAGCGAATGTTCTCAGGTCAGACACTTTGCTTGGCTTGACATTCAAAAATGTTACCATGTGTGTTTATGGGCGACACCATTTGTGAAGGGCAGAGTACAGGTCACTGAGCCTGCTCCCGGTGCCCTGACCTCAGCTAATGTTCCTTTACCCGTGTACGGGGGACATCTTTAAATGGTTCCAGAGGAGAAAGTTCCTGAAGAGTCTTAGTGTGGGGAGAGCACACACACAGAACAATATGACCTTTCTTTTGCCTTCTAAAATATAATTGTTTCCCAGAAACACACAACTCTCTCTCTCTCTCTCTCTCTCTCTCTCTCTCTCTCTCTCTCTCTCTCTCTCTCTCTCTCTCTTTCAATTCTATTTTTATTTATCAGTATGTGCCCAAGTGTAGGCACATGAATTCACTGAGTGCCCTGAAGATGGCACTGCCTATGATGATCTTTACGTTGCTTTGTATAGGAACTAAACTCAGTGCTTCCGCAAGAGCAGAACACACCATTAACCATCAAGCCATCTCTCCAGCCCCTGAATGTCCCAATAATATCTATGAAAACTTGAAAACTACAGATGGAAATTACCAATATTAACAAAGTTGAGTATATCTTACCATCCATACAATGTCTCTTCTCTTCAGTAGTGTACTTCACCTGGTACCTCCTGTGTGCTAGGCATTGTTCCACGGCTGTGAGAATGCCACTTCAGGCCTCAATACCCAGCTATTGTGGCTCTAAGTCAGTGGAGGATGTACCATGTGACTCAGGTCTGTGAAGCATGCGTGAGTAATTTATTTCATTTCCATGACAGTCCTGTGAGACAGATGACATTTGATGTAATTTCTTAGCATGACTGACTGCAGCAAATCCCCACGTTCACAGATGTGTACAAGAGCCAATGTGTGCCGGCAAGATGACTCATCAGGTTAAGCTCTTGCTGTCCAAGCTTGAGTCTAATCCTGAGGATACATGATAGAAGGAGAAATGGTGCCTTCACGACCACCCTCATGAGTTGTGACCTCTGCTTGTCTGCTCCCACACACATACATGAACACATAAGCAGTAAATAAGAACTTATTTATTAATTTATTAATGTAATAAGAACTATTACAAAGCTCTCATATATTTCATGGTTCTATATGTGAAGAGATTACCCTAGTCTCATTCTGTTACCGTGGCAAACACTCTGACAAAAAAAATTAGTAGAAGAAAGGATTTATTTCATCTTATAGGTTATAGGCCACCATTAAAGGAAGTCAGAGCAGGAAACTGAATACAGGGATCTGACCACAGGCCTACTTGCTGTTCCACAAAGTATTACCTCTGACCTAAAACCTCACTTCTTATCCAAAGAAGCACAACTGGAACCAGGGAGGATGTTGCTTGCTGGCACACAGGCAGGCTAGTATTCAGGTATTTTATAAAATTTTGCCTAGGAATGGTGCTGCCCATGGTGGGCTGGGACCCCCCCCCCATATCAATTGACAATCAAAACAACCTTCTACAGACATGCCCATGGATCAATCTGATCTAAGAAATCCCTCAACTGAGATTTGCTTCCCAGATAATTCTAGATTGTATCAATTTGACAGTCAAAGCTAACCAGGACAGGAATCAAATTGATTTCTGCAAAATTAAAACCTAGCTAGAGACTTCTGTACCTAGTAAGTCTGGGGTAAATGAGCCCCCAAAAATGTGTTGTTTATGGGGAGACTTTAGGACCAGTCCATTTCCTTGTTTTCTGTTTGTGACATTGACCTAGAATGTCCATGTCCAGGCACACAGACCTTTGTGGTGACTTCCGGTCTGACCCTCTGGGATGCTAATTACCCCAAGGTTGGGTGCTCCTAAGAAGCATTTCCAAGATGATGCGTGCATAGCTCTCCCATTCATGTTGCTGCTTCCAGCAATGCAGGGCAGAGCTAACCACATGCATGTGAATTAGCAGATTGGTTTTCAATCAGTAAGGAGCCTTGAAGATCAGCCATTTCTACATAACCCTTGACCTCAGTTGAAATCCATTTCTGGGACCCGAGGACTAAAGGATACCCAGACTTTGGGCTATGTGTTCTTACAGAAATCCTGCTTTGCTCATATTAGCTGCCTGTATCCTCTGTAAGACTGTAGATCAATATGACAAATAGCTAGAAAGCTGAGGGAATCCCGTGCCTGGAGTGCTATCTTTTCCTTATGGAAGCCATGCTTTTTTTTTTTTTCCTGAAATTTCACTTTTATAAATTTTCATGGTTAAATATAATAGCCACAGCCCCTAAAACCATCCTTCAAAGTAAACTGGCACCATGATTTATGACTTTGTCATGCTTGTCTCCCAACATCCATACCAGACCCCTTGAAGCTGAGTCTTCAGTTTCTCTGAAGATTTTTTTTTAATATTTAATGTTAAAAATATTATTCGACAGAGCTGGAGCTCTGGGTCATGCCAAAGAGGGCTTGCATTAGCTGTGGAGTTGTGTTGGATTGAGAGTGGTCAGTTATAAAACGTCTGCCATTTGAGTAAGCTGTTGCATTGCCTTCTGTTCTCCTAGGAAGCTATTTCGGGATCACTCTGTACCTAAGTCATGGCCATTTGTCATGGTTTATGGAGAATCCAGGTTCTTTGTATAAAAGCCCCATTTCTTTTCTAAAAAAAATATTTTTATGTGCAAGCATATTTTTCCAAATGGGTGTATGTGTACCATGTGTGTGCAGTGCCCATGACATGCAGAAGATGGCACCGGATTCCCTGAGACTGAACTTGCAGATGACTGTGAGCTGCCAAGTGGGTGATGGGAACCCAAGCTGGGTACTCTGCAAGTGCAGCAAATGCCCTTAATGCATGAGCCATCTCTCCAGATCCTCATTTCTTTTTTTAAATGTGTGTCTAATATAGATAATGAGAATCTCTGCCAAGAATTTATTTTGGAAAGGCTCATTGGTTTAACTAAGCCAGAGAAACATTTAAAAAAAAAAAAAAAGAAAGAAACCCACCAGAGTAATAGATAAAAATAAAAGACTCAATGAGCCAGAGACTCAATAAAAGAAAAAGAGAGGCAATTGTTTTTCAAAGGGTGGGTTTGTTTTCAGAAACCTAAATCTACCACGGGGTGGAGGCAGAAATATCTGCACATTAGAAAAACATAGCAGTATTGGAAAGTTACTCACGTAACGAAGATTTGGGTGAAATCATTCAAAGAATTCCTCGATGTGAAGCTGTCCAGTATCTTTCTGTACTATGGTTTCAGGATAGCTATGTTGGGCTATCCTTAGCCTCCATAGCTATTCCTTCCCCACTTCTGTGTCTGACCTAACATCCTGTGGCTGTACAGCAAAACCTTTTGAAATGTATTATCTTAGCAGACCCCATTTTCCAACAACCAAAAGGCTAAGAGCCATCAGACAGCACCATGGCTGAAATGTCCCTGCCTTGCTGCAACTGTCCCCCTGCTCCCACCAACATATTTGAAGAGTGTCTTGAGTTGTGTTTTCTTTTTTCTGTTTCTGTAAAAACTTTATGAGACTGTAACACATCAGAGCATAGAACTTGGGGGGTAACTAGAATGTGAGTATGTAGGATATGGTCACTCATATTTGGCTCCAGAATGAAGCAACTCTTAGTCCCTTGGAGGTGAGAGCTGGGTTTTTGCATGATTGCTGCCACTGTCTGCATTTCAGAGTCACTCTAGTTGCTATCTGGAAAGACACCACCCATCATCATACGTCATCCTGGTGAGAAGCCAGCATTCAAGGCAATGTAGGTCAATGTGCTTGCTGGCAAGTTTGATGACTAGATCCAGGGATCTGAAGTGAAAGGAGATTCCTTTAAATTGTCCTCCGCATGCACCCACACACATATATACACGCAGATAGATAAATAAAAGTGTAATAAAAATTTTTTAAAAAAACAAGTCAAAGCATTTCTGTGCACCATCAACTTCCCTCGAACTCACTAACTTTTACTACAGATGCCTAAGGAACCCTAATATTTGAATGCAAACAGGAAAAAAAAGCCAGAATTGATAAAAATCTTAATGAGGCATTCAGAAAAGAAAGGCATTTTCTTATAGTGCCTTTAAAGCAATTATTTTTAAAGCTGGAAAGAAAAGACCCCGAGATCATTAATTTTCAATGGTGACAATTCTACAGTTAGCCATGAAGGTCAGAGGATGGTCGGGCTGTGAATGTCAGCTTCCCTTTGGCTTACAGCTTTCTCGTCCCAGTGAGAATGGTGTTGGCGTAGATGTAGATAAATAGCCATGTCTCTACTACAACAAGACACCCAATACCTGAGGAATAGGAGGAATAAACAGAAATGAGTGAGAGGGTGTGGTCAGAGGGATAATAAGCCCACTGATGTCCATGTCTTCATCCCCCAAAACACAGCAGGAACTTAGAAATAATATTACATGTTACACGACAGAGTTGAGTTAGCACATGAAATTAATGTAATAATCAGTTGATGTAAAACCAGAGAGAGATTATTTAGAGTAATTAGGGTGAGACTAATATAAACAGAGTGTCAAAAGGCCCTTTTGTTTTAAGATTTTTATTTCATTTTTAATTTTATGTACCCATGAGTGCAGTACCTACAGAGACCAGAAGAGGGTGTCAGATTCCTGGATTCCTGGACTGGAGTTACAAGGAATTATAAGCTATCATGTTGGTGCTGGGAATGGAACCCAGGGCCTCTGCAAGAGCAGTAAGTATTAACAACCACTCTTCATTCACTCACCCTGCTTTTGAGACAGGGTTACATATATCCCAGCCTGGTCTGGAACTCACTATGCAGCTGATATTGACCTTGGACTTTTCCCTCATTCACCTCCCAAGTGCTGGGATTATAAACTAGGACCACCACACTCAGTTTGTGAGCGTGACTGAACCTAGGGCTTTATGCATCTTAGGTGAGCACTCTGCCAACTGACTACATCCTCAGCCTTCAATTTGTCTTGTTTTAAATTACTAAAACTCTGGTCATTTAGTACAGCATAACCTAAATGCTAATATAGGTGATCCAATCAACTAATATTTGAAAGTCAAATCATAATACATATAATTTCAAAACATTCTCCGACATTTTAGCTATTAACCATTTCTGCTAACCCCTGACCTCTCATCGCTGACTTTAATGTTATACCTTCTGGCCTCCTATGGATAAAGGGCATGCTGATTGGGTCTTAAGGTGATTCCGCACAGTGCTCAGAACACAACCCATCATCTGAAGGATCCATGGGTATCTAGGGCCTCTTTCTATGTCATACTCAGCATCTCCTCTGAACAGATTAGTCAGACAGATGATAAGACCATTAATCTTACAAAACTGTTTGTTGGTAATTCTCAGTACTGCTGAGATGGCTTCTTAGTCAGACAATTTGTTTCTATCTTATTAAGTAAGAGAGATTTTTTTTCCTCTAGGTTGCATGGACACCAATGAAGGGCTCACTAGCTGAGAGTTCTAAGAAGATTAATTTGAATTGGACAACCCTAAATCTCCAAGTTTATACAATGTTTCCACCAGTGAGCAGGATAGGACTGAGAACACTGACCATAGGTCCCCGTAGCAGGGCCTAGAAACCTCTCAGCCACTGAGCCATCAGAGCATCCCCATTGGCCAGCAAATGTGGTTTCTATCTGAATGACACTTGTAGTAACCTCTGTAACTTCATATATTTTTAATCCTGTTATTAGCCAGTGCTGGCATGCAGTCTTGTCTGACTCCACAAATACCCTGGACCCTTTTGTTTGTTGGTAAGGAACTCTTGACAGCACCTGGGATACCCCTATCTCTGTTGAATTCCACCCAGCTCTCCAGTCCATAGTCAATAGCCAGAGTCCGAGAACATGGGTTATAACTAATAAACAGAGAGGATTTTTACTGCAATCTTTACCTATAATGTTTAACAGTGAACTTCAGCCTAGTAAATACTCTGGGGAGTTGGAAAGGGTTTGATAGGTATGTAACTTTGGAGAGACAATGCTGTACCATGCAGATTCTTGGAGAGATGCCATTTCCCAAGGCCACTGCTTGTATGTATCCTCACAGCCATGGGTGTTCTTAACTGATACATCCATTGATTTTAGAAACTTAGCATGGGGTGAGGCAGAGGACAGCTCTACCTGTCACATACAGCAGGAGACTTGGTCAATTCACCTACTAAAAGCTTTTTCACATAATCAAGCCCATGCATAGCAGTGTCTTGCCACTTTCTGTTGAGAAGCCTGGGGCAGCAGATTGGTTGCCATTACATGTGAGTCAGATGGGTTGATGTTTGGTCCTTTGGCTGGAGAGTAGCCATATACCAAGGCTCTTACTCTATCATATCTACTGTCACTAGATCTACAAATAACCATTTTTCCTCCATACTACCCTAGGTGCTGCTCCTGGAAGTGGGTCATCTCTGGGACAAACATAAAAAGACTTCTATCAGAAAAAAAATAAATGAGCTCTTTGACACAGGGGATGGAGATCTGAGTCACGATGAGACACTTCATTATAAATGAGAGCTAATTACATCGTCGTCGTCATTTCCAATGCTATGCCAACACAGATGCAATCAACCTAGCCACGTAAAAAAAACAAATTGCATTTACTGAGGGTTTGTTAAGATTGCGATCCAGTGTGCCCCAGACGTGAATAGCTTTGACAACATTCTCCAAGGCTGTATAAGATGTTGGCTACTCTGTTGCTTACATTTAATGATGCTAGATCTGTTTGTCATCCCACCTTGGACTGGTCGAGATTTATGATTAGTGCTCTAAAGGTGCGCTCTTTTGTAATATGGTGTTTCCTTAATTCCTTTGGAAATTCATGCAGCGTATTTTGGTCATACTGACCACCTTCCACTACTACCTCTAACTCATCCCAGATCCATCCTCATGCCTTCCAACTTCATTGTCTTTTCCCCCCTCTTTAACTCACTAAGTTCGGTTTGTGCTGCTCATACACTCATCAGCATAGACTCATCCATGGAATACAGCTGATCTTCAAGGGCCACATCCTTAAAGAAAACTGACTCACAAAAGAAGATGACTCCCGGAAGACATCCACTGCCCATAGTTCCTCAGGTAGGAGTGGAGACTCAGGAACCTCTTCGCATTCTGTACTGGAATGTTGACTGGTGTAGTCTTGTGCAAGCGACCATAGCTGTTGAGTTCGTGTGTACAGCTATCATGTCCAGAAGACTCTGTTCTCCTCTGGTCCTCTGTAAACTCTGGCTCTTACACTCCTTCCACTCCCACTTCTCGATGATCTTTGATATTCAGAGGTGTGACATAGATGTCCCATTTGTGGCTGAGCACTCCCCTGACACTTACTCTCTGCACTGCAACCTGTTGTAAGTTCTTGCATTGATCACCACTGCAAAATAACTTCCCTAATGAGATCTGAAAACTGTGTTAATCTATGGGTAGAAGATGTGAATTTATAGAAGGCAGTTTGATGGTAGATCCACTTAGCAAAATAACACTAGTAGTGTCACCCCCAGGGCCTGTAAACTCCTCAGCCATGGGTTCTTAAGTCATATTTATGCTTCCTCCTGTCACGTAGGCCTCTGAATCCAATCAGAATGTGGTGGTTACTTTCATAACAAACATGCCACTATTTCACTCGTGAGAGTATCTTCCATGCAGGTCATTCCAGTATCTTACAGGGCTCACAGCTGGGACTGTTGATGACTCTCCTCTACTCCCATTCAAGTAGCCTGCACAGCACCTTCTAGTACTAGGAAAGGTAGCCAACATGGAGGATGCTTCCTAGTCAGTGTGTGGTGTCATCTTCAGCAATAGGACTTACCTTTGTGTCTGGTGAAACTCTGTCTTAAGAAAAGGAACAGTCACAGTCTCAGGGAGCAAGGAGGATGGTTTCTTGAAATATAACAAAAATGAGTGGAAGGTTGATCGGAAGTCATGTGCTGTCAGAACCATGAGCTTAGCATGTGTTGGAATAGGTCTGTGCAGACAGCTTGGCACTTGTGTTCAACTGTGGGGCTGAGCATATGGTTCAGTGGTAACATGTTTGCCAGATTGGTCTTGGCTTACCCAGGGCTCCCCATCCATCCTAAGTGCCTGGAATTGATGCTAGTGAATTTGGACTTTGTCCCCTAACTTCCTTATGACAGACCTTTGGAATTGTGCCTGTGCAGATTTCTATTTGACTTTGCAGTAAGGAATTTTCACCATAGTCAAAGTGTATTGTACAGATTCCCCTGTACACAGGAGTTAGAACCCATTCTGCATTGCAGACTCCACAATAAAACAATGAAGGCATTGGAACTATGGCTCAGCTCTTGAAGACAACCTGAGTTTGGTTCCAAGTACTTACATGGGAGCTCACAACTGCCTGTGATTCTAGTTTCAGGCCTCCAACACCCTCTTCTAGCCTCTGCAGATTCTGCATTCATGTAGTACACAGACATTCATTTGGACAAAACATCCATTCACATAAATAAAGTCAACAATCCAAAAGAAAGAAGGAAATGAGGGAGGGAGGGAGGGAAGGAGGGAGGGAGGGAGGGAGGGAGGGAGGGAGGAAAAAAACAAAGGATCTTGATTCTTCTAGTGAGTCTGTTTCTGAGGATAAGAAGTTCAACATTTAAGGAAAAACAGTGGCCATGTTGGGTCTCTGTGGTTTAAATTTTGAAACATTGAGTTAAATTACACTATAGAAATCAGGTCAGCGTGAGCCTGCCAGGCGAAAACATAACCTTGAGGATAAATTGTAGCCACAAGGTTTTGCATGCTTAAAATATTTTTGCCATATTAAAAGTATACATTGATATATACTTTTAAGGACACATAAAACACACTTTTATTGGCCTGTTAATAGAAATTAAGAACACTTTTACTGTTTTCTCATTTTAAAAGCCATATTTAAAGTGTATTTCTGGTAAACATTCAGAACTTCCTGAATTGTGTAGATATTATGGAATGATCCTGCCCAAATTAGACAGCCATTTAATTGCAATTTGTTTCCATTAAAATTTATAAAATCCTATAACTGGATTATTTTACTCTAAATCACCCAAAATGCCTGTTCCTAAAGAGCATAGCTTTCTGTCATATTGGCCTTAAACAGCTGAAAAAGGAGAAAAATCATGGCTTTATCCAAAAGCTGAGTTTTATCACCAGCATTATGGAAAATTAAAGAATTAAGAGCAGAAAATATAATAAACTTTTATAATAATAAAAGTGAACATGACATTGTAAATTACTACAGACGTTTCAGAACGCACCAATAGAGATCTTGGAAAAGATGCTGTATTAAAACAGAACCCAGCAATGCCCTTTCTGAATGCAAACCAAAAGAGATGAATTCAGAATGCCAAATATCTATACTCTGGTATTTCTTAAGAGAACTGATCATACCACCCACTTCTTATAACTACCATAAGTACCCCACACACACTGATGAATGTCTTTTTAATATGTGACATACATACATACAATAGTATGGCTGCTAGTGAGACTCTTAAACAACCAGGGAATAGTTGTCATTTATCACATGCACAAATCTAAAGAATATTATAGTGAGTGGAGTACACCAAGGACAGAGACAAAATATTGCCATTTTGCTTATATGTGGGATCTAAAAACATTGAACTTGAGCTGGTGAGATGGCTCAGTGGGTAAAGGTGATTGCTGCCAAAACAACCTGAGTTCAATGCCCAAGATCTTCTTGATGGACGGAGAGAAATAACTCCTGCAAAATGTCCTCTGGCCTCCTCACACACGCTGTGGCATATACATGACCTCAAGATGGCACCCTTGTTCAGCACTTATGGGGCATGAGCCACTGAGCAAAATCCATTCAACAAGATGATACACATGTTTACATGCCAATGTGTAACTCACGGAAGCTATTTAAGAGGTAAGGATGACCCGTGTTCATTATAGCTCTACTCAAAATCAAGAGGATCTGGGGCCAGCCTGGATGTCCATGGTGGATGGATAGTGGCAATGTGGTGCATGTGTACATTGTTCAGCTATAAGGAGAAATGAAATCATGAAGTTTGCAGGTAATAGACAGATCGGGAAAGTATTATGTTAAGTGACGTTGACTCAGACATAGAAAGCTAAAACCTGTGTGTTCTCTCCTATGTGGTACTGAACTTGCAATGTGTGTGTTAGTGTATGTATGTACGTATGTATGTATGTATGTATGTATGTACACATGTACATATATGTACATGTATATGTACATGTATGTATATACATGTATATATACACATATGTGTGTACACACACACACACACATATATATATGATTGTAAATGTGACAAAAGTCAAGAGAGACCAAAAGAGAATAAAATAATGGATGCTGAGGAAGGGGGTGGAGGAAAAATACGTGTGACCCTGATATAAAAGCAGAAAGGCAGGGCTAGAGAGATGGCTCTGTAGTGAAGATCACTGGCTGCTCTTCTAGAGAGGATCTGGGTTCAGTTCCCAGCATCCACATGGCAGCTCACAACCATCTGTAACTCCAATTTCAGGAGATCTGATGCCTTTTTCTGGCATTTTTAGGTACTGCACTCAGGTGCACAAAGTCACACAGATACAACAAATAAGTAAAAATAAAATAAATCTTTCAAAAGAGAAATCTGAAAGGAGATTGAGAGTAGGGACAAGTGATACAGGGGTAATGGGCTGAGGAGGGAAATTCATTCAAACATTCTTTGTTTGAAAACTTCTGCTCACACCTACTTTGACAGGCCCATTCTTCCAATGGAACAAAGGATCCTGGAGAGAGACACACAGAATATCAGTAAATTTTGGGATAAGGATACGTGTGGGGGAAGATGGTGTGCATTTAGGAACATATGTGGCTCAGGTGGTGGGGTGACCATGCAGTATGTGCATAGCCCTAGGACAGCTTTCTAATGCTGAATAAATGGACAGATAAAATACTACAATTCCTGTGGACACCTTTAATTCCATTTAGGTTTCTTAACTTAAAAAAAAAAAAAAACAATTCCTGTGTACAAGTATTTTGCCTGCATGTGGAACTGTGCACCATTTACATGCAGTGTCCGCGGAGGCCAGAAAAGGGCGTTGGATACCTTGGAACTGGAGTTAAACAGATGTTGATTCACCATGTGTGGGCCTGGAACCAAGCCCAGGTCCCCTGCAAGGGCAACCAGTGCTCTTAACAGCTGAGCCAACTCTCCAGCCCCGTCTGTAGCTTTCATGGACCCATTGTTTGCTGAGATTACCTTCAGTAATTAAACTCTTATTTTGAAAATGAATGCTTGACTTCCTTTGGTTCATTCTCAGTTTGGATCTCCGTCATTTTTCACACAGTGTGAAGCCTGCTTGAAGTCATTGTTCTAAGATCTATTTCTACCGAAGTATAATTCACGTGAGAGAATTGACATGTACACCAGCAGGAAGTCCCTCTGTAGAGCTTTGTGGTCAGAAGCAACAGTGGTGTGCCTCTGCTATGGAAGAACGTCTCTTCTTCTAGAAAACCCCTTCTCTGGTCACGGAGAGTGGTCAGTAACCTGGCTGAGAATTGAGAACCTCTGCAGAGAAGCCTGGGCAATAACTGATTTCTGGGAACCCTGAATAGGTAAAATTCTGTGCACGCTGCACACTTTCTAAGCAACTAATATTACAAAGGTCGAGGAACCATGACCCCACCAACCCATAACCTGCCCGGTCACTTTACTGGCTTAAGCATCACTGAAATGTAATATGTACAGTTGAAGCCTGCATATATACTAGAGGATTTAGCCAACATCCTATGCCTCTCAAGGAAAAGGGAAGGCAGCTCAATCTGTGTTACAATGTCTCTTATATTACTGAACTCTGAGACTTTCAGTTATTGTAACAAAGACAATAAAAAATGCACAAGACCAAGACAGCCAAAATCCCTGCATAGAAAGGGGAGGAGCCACCTTGGCCGACACCCAGGCCTGTGGTGAGACAGTACAGCATAAAGAAGGAAGCCTCTAACATTATGAAGCCTGAGGAATACATCAAGAGAAAGCAGAAGGACAGAGGTTCCCTTGAGACTAGGGTGATGGATGGAGATGCAGGGAGCTTGGTGTTGGTGCAAAAGTGTTTAATGATCCAGGGTCAGCAGCACTTCCAGCAGCAGAGCCCAAAGCATGGAACCCACAGACAGTGGGTGAGAGTAAATGTGAAAGAAGGTTATTGAACAGCAGTAGTGGAGAGAGGGAGGAAGGGAGGGAGAGAGAGACAGAGGGAGAGAGTCTGAGAGCAATGTGAGGTGCTATGACTCAGAAAAAAAAAAAAAAGATAGCTAGAGATCCCCAATGAAATTGGGTCCAAAAGTGGATTGTAATACTTCAACTTTTTGTTAGGGGCTGGCGAGATGGCTAAGCAGTTAAGAGAACGTGCTGCTCTTGTGGAGGACCCAAGTTTGTTCCTAACACCCACGTAGGACAACTCATAGTTACCTGTGACTCCAGCTCCAGGTGACATGACACCCTCTTGTGGTCTCCATGTGAATCTGCACACATGTGCAACACCCTCCCCCACCCCACATACACATAAAAATAATATAAAAGTAATTAATTTTCTCTCCCTTACTTCCTTTTTCTATATAAGTATTTGTGTGTGTCTGTGTTTTTGTATGTCTCTGTCTCTCTCTCTGTCTCTGTCTCTGTGTGTGTGTGTGTGTGTGTGTGTGTGTGTGTGTGTGTGTGTTCTCCCATTTAATTCGAATAAGTGCTGGGACTTGGGGTCTGATCATTATTCTCTATCAGGTGATAGGAATATGGTCTCCAGAGGTTAGGTCTATCTGACCAGTGTCTTACTAAGCTTCTTTGTATCTCACCGATGCACTGTGGCTTGAAATCTCCGTAAGCTTCATCATTAATTCATAGAAAATAAATATGCCTGAGAAATCAATTTTATCGAGGTTAGGAACCAGGAGAATGAAAGTGTCACCATTTCTAAAACCCTCTCCATGCTTAACGGCTTTGTTTTAAAAGAGAGAAAAAGCTACAAAAAGTCATCCTGGGAGGGAGCATAAGGAGCCGTGTCTTTTATCCCCTCTAACGTATTTTCCTAATTCAAAAAAAGAGCATCCACAATGAAAGAAGAAAAGAATAGTGGCCTTATTGACTCTATGGTTGGGATGAAGTTTCCGCATTTAGCAGAAATAAGAAAATATTCTTTCCGCCCACATAGTAAAAATAGGTTGAGACTAGGTGTGGGAACTTAGATGCCCCAGGTGTTCCTGTGTCTTGAATATCAAGAAGAGGAAATGGGATCCTACCATACACAACCACAGAAGGCAGCAGGACTAATCTGGCAATTACCATCTCCTCCTGGCTTCCTGGCTGTGGATAGATGACCTTTTAAATAGAAGTCGCAGAGTGAGATGTCAAGTTCTGAGTTCCTGCCACAGAGGGGAGTGCAGCTGAAGGTCTGAGCAGAATAATGCAGTTACTGTGTTCAAGGATGTCTGCATGCCAGCTGACAACAGAAGCCATGGATTCCAGAAGAAACCTGTCCATTTTTTGTGCTCCACCCTAGCTGTAAAATCTGTTGGCTTTACCAGATGTTGGGCAGAGGTCCGTGGTTTATGCTGTGCTCAGAAACCATGTTGATGTCCCTGATCCCAGCTGCATCGGAGGCCCCTTTTCAAGTCATTGGTTCTACTGCAAGCAGGGACTATTGTCTGTCCTGTTGCCAGAAACCACACGGAAACCCATAATCCATGCTCCCATGGTTAGTAAAGAGCAGATGAGTTATTTCCCAAGTGATATAAATGGCTGCAGATGCACAGTTGAGAAAGAAGGACAGAAAAGACTTCAGTGACAACCTTATCTCTATCCCAACACCTCTCATCCCAACACACACAAAATAGTAACAGCCTAGACAGGAAGCCATCAGAGAGACCTCTTTAAAACTGTAATTGGATGCTGGGGTGTTGCCCTCCACAGTATATGACTTCTAGTAGGAATGTGAGAGGGGAAAGACCCAGTTCCATTTAGGGGTCATGCCTCTGAGAGTTTGACCACACCCCAGTGAGTATATAGATAACACAAACTGGACTTTAATTTTGTTTTGCTTGTGGAGATAACAAGAGTGGAAGGGAAGACAGGGAAGGGCTGGGAAGCAAATATTATAGAGATGTATGATGTGAAGTCCCCAAAGAATAAAAATACTACATTGGGTGAAAAATACTGTTTGTTTAGGAGTGTCCTTTGCTCAAGTGCCTCTTAATTTTTGGGAAAAACAAAACATAGTTGACCTCAGAGCCCATAAAAATATTTAGGAGAAAACAATTCTGCGCATGATGCTTTGTGTGTATGTACACATGTATGCACATGTTGCCTATTGCATGCCTGTAGAGGCCAGAGATCAACCTCAGATGTCTTTTTCAGTTGTCCACTTTGCGTTTTGAAACTGAGTCTCCCATGCACTGGGACTCATCTGGGAGGCTAGGTTGGCTGGCCAGTGAGCCCCAAGGGTCTTTCTGTCTCCACTTCCCCAGGGCTGGTGTTACAAATGGGGTTTTGGGATCCATGCCCAAATTTTTCACATGAGTTGTGGGAATTGAACGAACCTGTGTCTTCATGCTTCCAAGCATGTCCCAAGAGAGTCACCTCCCCAGTCCCTTCAAATGACAGTGATCAGTAGATCACAGAACTTGGAGGAATAGCTGGAGCTGGGACTTTACAAAACCAATGACAGCTACAGAGATTTCCCAGGACTTATTTAAGACATGACTGGTAACTACAGTTCAGCTATTGGGTTAACTAATGTCATTCTAGCAAAGTAAACAAACAAACAAAAAACAAAAACAAAACAACAACAACAAAAACAAAAAACAATCCCAAAACCAACCAACCAAATAACAACAACAAAAAAAGTGCTTTGTTTTCAAGTAGCTCCCATTAGTGAGGAATGGGAGATTTTAAACAGTGTACTTTGGACTCTTGGTTCAGGGAGAAAATGAATTGTAAAGCTATTTTTCTGTTGCTTCCTTTTTAGGTCCAAAATAATGACACTGTCTTTTTGATACAGTTGGTTTCTGCATGTGATCCAAAGTCCTGGAGTTCTAAAGTATGCCTTAATGAAATATTTGTATAGGTGCCTATAGAACGTTTTAGCCTTCCGTAGCTAGAAACTTTAATTTTACTTGTAAATGATTTATAGCTACTACAAAGTCAATGTAAACAACCAGCAGATTGTACTAGTTTCGTCTCTGTTGCTACGATAAAATACCCTGATAGCAAGCAACTCGGGGAGAAAGTGATTTCAGTTCATGGCCCCAGGGTAGACATCGTCATTTTGGGAACTTCAAGTGAGAACTTCAAGCAGCTAGTCACATCAGAGCCACAGTTAAGGTCAAGGAGAAATGAATACATGTTCACTTGTTTGATTGTGCTCAGCTAGATCTCCCTTCTGTCATACAGTTTAGGAGCCCTACCTAGAGAACGGGGTTGTCCATAGTAGGACAGACCTTCCCAGGTCAATTAACTTAAGATAGTACTTCATAACCCTCCACAGTCCTCCACACATCAAGTCAATGTAGACGTTCCTTAACTGGGAATCTCTTCCCCAGTGACTATCAAGTTGAGAAAGTTAGCTATCACATGTATGTGACACAGGCAAAAAAGAAGCTATTTATACTGAGAAACTATAAAATAAAGATAGATTTAACACAGTGTGAAGTCCTTGTTGATTTCAGTAGGAGAATTCTTGAGCTAAAAATGTCTCAAAAACGGTTTTAAAATTACTTTTCCTGATGCAGATTAATTGTGACCTTGACTCAATGGCCAAGAGTTTCTCATGCAAGTAAAAGTCACAAAACTTGGGGACTACCAAATTGGGATGTACTTATAATAGAAAATTTAGGAAATACAATGGAGATTCCCCAGTGGTTAAGGGCACTTTCTGCTCTTACAGAGAGCATGCTCACAGTCACCTGTAACTCCAGGTCTAGGGAATCTGAGGGCCTCATCTAGTGTCTGTGTACACTGCATTGACATACACATATGTGTGCAAGTGCATACACACACACACGCACACAAACAAACAAATCTTTAGTAATAACAAAAAAGAAAAGTTTAGGGGAAACCTAGCACACTGCTTAAGGATAATGAAGAAAGTTATGGGACTCAATTACAGTGGGGAGGGAGAAAGAGACAGAGCCAATAGGTAGGTCAACAAGAGTCTTGATGCTCTTACACGGGGCAATGAGCTGTCTCCTTTCTGTCCTCTATGCCATATCCACTGAAAGTAAATAACAGAAATGTCAGACAGCAGATGGATTTTATTGGGTAATGAAAATGGGAATTTCAAAGAATCTCGTTTCTACTTCAGCAGAGCCAATAAGCATAGATGAAATCTGCCCAGAGAGATGCCAGGAAACTTACAATGTCCGCTGCTTGTCTCTGTCCTTGGTGTTTTCTACCTAAATTGGCTACTTAATGTAGTCCTTCAGATCACAGGAGTCTAAAGGCCAACTCCTCACGACTTCGATGATCTTATCGCTAAGCAAGGGATGCATTTATGGGAGATGGGACCAGGTCTCCATTTCTCCTTTTCTCTGGGAGAAAGAAGAAATGACCTGGAAGTAATTGGTTTAAAATGGGAGTCTTTCTCAAGCTGGATTTAATGATCAGTTTTCTTAAACACAATTAAATCTACGGGTTACCTGCAGGCAGAGTGGAAACATGATTTTACAGCTAGGTGTAGTATCATAAGCCTGTGTTCCCTGGGCTCAGGAGGCAGAGACAGGAGGATTGTGGATTTAAGGCCAACTTAAGCAAGCAGAGGGGATAGTTTAGCCTGGGATCCTGTTTTGGATTTTATTCCCCCCCATCATTCTTCTCTTATTGTACTTGGCAAGCCTAGTTTATTTAGTTGCACATACTACACACACACACACACACACACACACACACACACACACACGCCTCTGAACAATTCATCTAGCAACCTCAGGATCCCTTACCTTCTCATCCATATCGGGCTACATACTCTTATCTTTGAACAATAGTATAGATTTCTCTATCCCCAGACAAGAGTCACAGACAGTTTCTATTCAAGTGGGCTTGCAGTATCGTTGTGTACAAAGACTAGATGGGTCCTCCTCCATCCAGCCTGTACTGGGTTTTTGTTGCATGAGTAGCTAAGGCAAACCCATGTCCTCCAATGACCTTTTTGGAAAAATCTTCTATTTCCTATCTCATGTATGTGCATAATTACAGGGGAGTATATGATTTAAATGAGGTGCATTATGGGAAGGGATGGTCACAGTAGAAAAATGATTACATAAGCTAATCTACCTATCAAAACTGAGAACTATCTAAACTATGCCTTTCAGTAAGCAGCCAGTTCCTGTTCCCCTTAGACCCCAAAAAGAGAGACTCCAGGCTATATCTAGGGAGTACCAAGTATCCTCAGACATCACTGCCAATCCTGACAGTGTACCCCACTTTAAGCTGCATTATCATTTGCTCTGTTTGCTTCTTTTGTTAATATGTGAGGTGAGGGCCCTTATTTGAAAATCTTTGGATGAAAGGCTGCTAACCTGGAAACATCTGTTCCACTTCCCCCTTATCAACCAGAACAAATCTGGTCTGCATAGTGGGTTCCAGGCCAGTCTTGGCTTCTCCATAAGAGTGAGTCTCACAAACAGAATGAATGAATAGATAGATAGATAGATAGATAGATAGATAGATAGATAGATAGATGGATGGATGGATGGATGGATGGATGGATGGATGGATGGACGGACGGACAGACAGACAGACAGATAGATAGATAGATGGATCTTGCAGTTACTGTTTCTCTGTGCATCCAATCCTCTTTTTAGAAGACCACTTTGATCTGTTGCTTGCACACTCTTGTCTTCACTAACACATTAACATTACATGTTCACACCATATGTGTGACACACAGTAAAGCTCACACTGCAGGAGTTAATTCCTGAGATGGTGTCTTCTGAATCAATGAAGAGATAGTGTGGAGAAACTAGCGGTTTTTTTCTTCATCTCCTTTGAATGAAGCAGATTTCAACTGGTGATGCTTATGTCTTTTCCTCTTAGAAACACTTAAAAATAGCACTTCCTACACTGTGAGTTAATGCACTCGTTCATACCGACATTCAACACACATGACCGATACACACCAAGGGCTATGTGATGACCTGGACTGTGAAATTAAAAATGGAAATGAGAGAAATGCAATCCCTGCTGTAAGAAAATTTAGAAATGAATGAGAATAATAATTAAAACACCAACTTTATTTATTTATAATTGCCATAGGGCCCATAACAGAGAATTAAAGACCTCTGCTAGACTATGGCAAAACCCAGAATTCTCATTTCCCTTGAAAAACTGTGCCTTCCACAATCTGCACTACAACCTGATATTTTAGGAATACAATTAAGTATTTTATTTCAAGCTACTTATTTTGCCTTTATGGTCTTTTTAATCTTGGGTATTAAATGTATAAGAACTTCTAAAGAATTTTCAATGGGCAGATAAAAGCCCTTTCCTATTTCTAAACTGTCATTTGGCGAGTATTATGTGTGGCTGGTGATCATGATAACCTGTTGAAATAGTGAATCTCAGAAATACAGCTGGAGCCACTAATGAGGGAATTGAAGGAGAAAAAAAAGTGTGTGTGTGTGTGTGTGTGTGTATACCTGAGTGTGTATGTGTGTATTGTATGCAGATATGTATGTATATACATATGTGTATCTGGGTGTATGCATATATGGTGCATGCAAGTGTGTATGTGTGTGTATGTGTATGCATGTGTGTATGCAGGTGTATATGTGTATATTGTTTGTGTACGCAGGTATGGATGTGTGTGCATGTGTGCATATGTGTGTACATGTGTGTACCTGTGTGTGCACGAGTGTATTGCATGCAGATATGTCCATGTGTGTATGTGTGTACATGTGTATATCTGTGTGTATGCATATATTGTGTGTGTACAGGTGTGGATGAGTGTGTATGTGTGTGCATGTGTATATCTCTGTGTGTATGTGTACATTGTGTGAGTATGCAGGTGTGGATATGTGTGGATATATGTGCATGTGTGTATCTGTGTCTGGATGTGTATATTATGTGTATGCAGGTGTGTATGTGTATATGTGTGCGTGTGTGTACCTGTGTGTGTATGTGTGTATTGTATCCAGGTGTGTATGTGTGTATGTGCATGTATGTGTGCATCTGTGTGTGCATCTGTATATTGTGTGTGTATCTGTATGTGTATATTGTGTGTATGCAGGTGTGCATGTGTGTATGTGTGCATGTATGTACCTGTGTGTGTATTGTATGCAGACGTGTATGTGTGTGTATGTGTGTATCTGTGTGTGCATGTGTATATTATGTGTGTGTTTTGTGTGACCTGCAGCACAATGTTTCTTTCCTTTGTGCTCTCCAAATAAATTGCAAGTGCTTCCTACGGAGAAGATGATAGAAAATGGTTTCACCATTCTAAAGAAATAAAACACAACAAACTATATATATATGACAATTTCAAATGTATTAAATACAGGTCACAAAGGATAGTGGTTCACGAAAAAGAGAAATGAATGAGGCAGACACCAAAATTGTCACAGTGCACTGACTAGGAGAGCTTTCGATGACAGGAAGGAAAAGTAATTCAAGGAGAGAGTATCTGGCTTCCTGAGTTTAGGAGGGGACAACTACAGAGAGAAGATTCTGGAGGCTGGGGGCAGGGGCATGGAGAGCCCCTGTCTATCATTTGGAGCTGATTTGATGGGTGCTGTAGAATTCTGCCAAGTTGCCAGTCGATATCAACCATCACAACATCAATTTCAATGTGATTTAAGCTGAGATATCCCAAGAAGCTTTCAGTCCCTACTTGGAAATAATTAGTTCTTCAAGCTAAATTACTTATGAAAGCCATTTCTGATCAGTAAATTCCCCAAAGGCTGATCCAGATGCATCAAATGGTCCCTGGATACCTTCACTTTGGTTGTGAGCACAAAAGAATATCCACAGGAAAATAATTGCCCATTGTGTCATCTTCATCTCAGAAACATCGAAACAAGAATGACCCCATCCCTCACACTTGTCATACTTAATCAGAGCCTACCTGATGACCTAGTCTTAGCTTGACATCTACGGAGACCTTGTCTTCAAATAAAGGTTTCCTAATATATACTAGGATTTCACACATCTGGGGCAGGGGGCATAATTTTATCGATCAAAATCACGTTAGCTAGGAACTCAACGTCTTTAGACCTCAGGTCCTAAATAAACAATAAGAGAATGTTAATGTCAGCCACCACTGTTCTAGCAACAGATGAGACCAGGGTGTAAAGAAAACCACTCTTCTAGAGTGACAGTCCTTAGGCAGGTGATCCTGGGCTATTTAAAATGCTGGTTGACCATGAGCTCAGTGGTATTTCTCCATGGTTTCTGCTTCAAGTTCCTGCTCTGACTTCCCTACGTGATGGACTGTGACCTGGAAGTATAAGCTAAATAAACCCTTTGCTCCTCCAAGGTGCTTTTGATTAGAGTGTTACATCTCTGGGACAGAAAGGAGACTCCAACCTCACCTATGCATACTGTCATGGCTCCAGCAGAAAACAATTTAACTCTGTTAATTTATCTGAATGGACTATTTTTCCAGTTCAGATACCAGACTCTGGCCTTATTTTCAGACATTTTCTCAGGCCCTGATCCCATGAGCTTTGCTCACAGGGAAATCATCTGCTTAGGACTCAGATCATCACCCTACTGACAGGTTTTCCTTTGGGACCATCCAAGAGTTGTTTAACCCAGTGCTTTTTGTACTATGAGCCTGTCACATTCTCTCAATATAGAAATCTGAATGGTCCCCGTTGGATATTTCCTTAGGATGAGTCCAAGAGTTCATTTAGTTCTTAGATGTCCCATTTTAAGCATTCATTTCCAACTTCATGTTTTCCTGTCAGACAGATGTGCACTTTCTGAGTTAAACAGCAATGGGCTTTGTGCACAGTGCTAGGCTTTACATATCTGATGTAGTCAGACCCCCCAGGCAAAATATCCCTGAGTACCTATAAGAATGGTGCTTCTGCTGGTAGTTTTCAAACTACATGACACATGACAACTACAGCTAGAAGAACACTGACATGTACACACACACACACACACACACACACAAACACGCATTAACAAGATACTGCTCCATGTAATGCCAAAAGCATTTAAATGGGATGTAAAGGGGACAGGGAAGTGGCTCCGTCAGTAAAGTGCCAACCATGCAAACAAGAGCATCCTAGTCTGGATACCAACACCTAGATAAAAATCTATGTATATCAGCCTATATCTTGTAATCTCAGAAATAGGGAAGTAGATACAGGGAGACCCCTAAATCCATTGATCTTTCAACCTAGGCAGTTGGTGAGCTCCAGTTCGGTGAGAGACCTTGTCTCAGAAAATAAGGTAAAGAGGGATTAAGGAAGGCACCAACATTGACCTCTGGCGTCTACATGCACACATACATAAAAGTTTATGTGTTCACATAATGACATAACTGGGCTAGGTAGCCTTGATTGTCAACTCTACATAATGTAGAGTCATCTGAGAAGGGATTTTCAGCTGAGGGATTGTTCATATCAAATTGGCCTTTGGGCATGACTGGGGAGCATTGTCTTGATAATTAACATAAGATGCCCCCCACTATGGGTGTCACCATTCCCCACTCAGAGGATATATAAGAATGGTAACTAAGCATGATTCTGTCAGTGAATTAGCAGGAATTGTATCTGGCCTGACTTCTGTCAGTGATGGACCGTGACTTGGAAGTGTGAGCTAAAATAAGCCTTCCTTAAGTTGTTTTCAGTCAGAATATTTTGTCACAGCAACAGAAAGGAAAGAACAAACACAGATCAAAATATGAAAAAATAAGTAGGATATAGGGAATCAGATTTGTAAGCTATCTTTCCAAGGATAGCCTAAGGGGCTCAGATTTAAAAGAGAAACGAATGAACAAATGTAAGGGTGTGATAGAGGAGTATTCCCAAGACTGGGAAACTGCCTCATATTTGAGCCATGAGCCAGGCAATACTAACATTCCCATGTGTTACAGAAATATCTACAGAGAGCCAGAGAGGTGGCTCCACAGGTAAGAACACAGGCTTCTCTTGCAGAGGACCTAGGTGCAATAACCAGCACCCATATGATAACTCATAACCAGCCGTAACTCCAGTTCCAGGGCATCCTCTTCTGGTCTTTGTCAGTACTGCATGTTTGTTTTGGACAGACATCCATGCAGACAAACCATCTGCAAAGCTAGCATCATCAAGGAAATAAGATTATCTCCTGAGCTTTGACCCACTCTGAAAGAGATCTCTGAGAATCGAGAGTATTGACATTTTAGTGGGCTGGGTTTTGACTACTCTATTTCTACTTGATGTTCATGTGTGGGTCAAGGATGGAGAAGACCTGAAGATAGATCTACATCAAGACCTATCTCAGCTTCTTTGTCTTTTTCAGAGAGATTCCCTTATCTAGACAATAAAAGATAGAAACCAGACATCTTGTCAGAAGCCCCCAGTAGAGCTCTGTTCGTGAGCTTTCGTAGGAGTCTGGTAACCGAATAAGATTCTCCTCTCTTCCTATGATCTCTGGAATAGCTCCCTGAGACCTGAGCATATACCTTGCCTGATAGACACTCTGCTGAGTCGGGGGACAAGATTGCATCCATTGGTTCTTTCTTCCTGGAGCCCTGTTCTTCAGCCCTAGGGTGCCGATTTGTATCATCTCTCTCAGTGGACATTTGTGCTTCAGATACACATTTATTCCAGTAGAACCTCACTGTCAGCAGCTAAAAGAAGGAAGAAGATGTAGAACTCAAAAGAAAACACCTTGTCTTGAAGGAAAGCTGCGTCTCTTGCATTTTCTCCCAAACTTTTCAATGTGCTGGCTGATCCGGCAGCCCGTGCTTTACGGACCAGCCGGGGTGGAAATCTTAAAGCTTCAATCAGACATTGCCTCTGCTCAGCTGAAATCTTTACGAGCTTCCCATTTTGATTAGGATAAAATTCACAGTTTTGATTAGGATAAGATTCAAATTCCTCAGCCCACCTACCAGGCTTCCAAGCCTTTATCTCTGGCACACGCCACCACCTTTTTCTTCATATCCTACTCAACAGCCACACTGGCTTTTTCATACGTGTCTCAGAGAGTGTCCAGTGTCAAAACAGGTGATGTGCTCAGAATGAAACTCCTCAATGACCACTTACTCAGCCTCAATCCAAAAAGCACAAAAGTGCAGGCTCAGCATTTTTCTTAGGTCGACTTTCTCTTGTGCCTCACATAGGGTGGGATTTCTGCACTGATAACACAAATGGGAAACAATCCGTAATAAAATCGCCCCTGAAAAGCTCTTACAATAACTCTATAGAAAATAGCACAGAGCAGTTTGCTCTGTGCATGACGCAGTTTCCAGGGATGACTATGCCCTGGAAAGATTGGAAGGCATATCAGACACTAGGTGGGGGAAGGCTGGGAGAAGAGGTGTACTTAGGGACAAGCTTTCCTTTTATTTCACTAGCAAAACCTCAGTGGAAGAAAGCACAGAATTCCCCACAGTGCCACCCCACTGTCCAGATTTACAGCCCACCCCTAGCCCCGCATCTAATGCCTCTACAATCTCAGTGTGTTGCTAGGTCTCTTAAATGCGTTTCTTAATGCTAGCAGCTAAGTGTCGCGTTGTTGTCCTCGCTGTAGAAGATTCTCTGCACACGTGGAATGGAAATATTGACAAAAGAAAAGTCACCATTCCCAAAATAAGGTAACAAAGAGCCCAGATTTTCAGAGACATATCCGAAAGCATAATAAATCATTCACTAAGCCCTTTAACCTTTTCAAGATCGTAAGAAAAACAAAAGGCAAGACAAAGGGGTAAATGAGGGACTGGAAGCCTCTGGGGTGCCAGCCATCAAAATGATACGGCCGCGAGGTGGCAGTAGCACGCAGGCCGTCACTGGCAAGACCATAAAATTTTCTGAGGAGGCCCTCACAAGTAGCTGTTAAGAGGTGTTCAAGCCTCCGAGGAAGGATCACAGATGCTGGTGGGGTTGAGAATCATGTGTCTAGGACATATCTACTCACAGCATTGTGAAAGTCTCTGGATCAGAGAGTTTTAAAGCTTAGCACCCACTCGCATGGTTCATCTTCGCTATGGCTGACAGGTGTCCTTGGATACAACTACGCAGACCTTGCAAAGCAAGCAAGCTCGGAAGGGCTTAACATGCTTCACTGAGCTATGCTTGTAACAACTCGTGTGTGTGTGTGTGTGTGTGTGTGTGTGTGTGTGTGTGTGTGTGTAGATTTGAGTTTGGCATTGGTCGTCTTTGGAGTTGGTGGGTCCTAGCCAACAGGGAAGACGTTGTGTAGAAGAGAATCCTTGATGACAGTTGTAGTTCCCAGGGTGGTGATGACACTGTGGAGTCCTAAGATGGGAGAAGGAGGAGGAATGTAAAGATACTAGTCTAAACTGTTGTTGTTGTTATAGTTCTTTGCACCCAGCAACACACAGTAAGTCTGTACTTCTCTGTGGCTTTTGTTCCCAGAAGTAAAAACCAGCTGTGAGGCTAACTCACCAGGCCCTCTCCGGGCCTCCACGTGCACCTGATGTATACCAACACTCCCACACACAAGCCCTTCCCCTGCCTCTGCACGAATTCTCTGCACACAAATAGGCATAATAACTAAAAATAAAATACATCTTTAAAATGCTTTTCTTAAAAAAATAAAACCTCAAAACAGCAAAAGGTCTTGTTGTTGCCTAGCCCTTCCCCCTGCCCTCCCCTCCCTCCCACCCCACCCCTGCTCCCCACCCCCGCAGAATCTGGAGTTTTGTGAGGCAGCAGGCTCTATTTCCTTCGAGGGTCTAGAAGTATGTTCCTAATGAGCTCTATAATTGGTTGCTGGAGGGAATCCCCCACTTTCAGCAACAGCGGTCATTATTCCAGAGCCACGCATGGAGCTCTGCTGTCTTCTTAACAGTGCAGATCTCAGCCTTTAAAAAAAATGCTAATTTTATTATCTTTATTGAATGTGTTTGTCACGTGTGCCTATGAATATTGTCATCATGCAAATTCGGAGGTCAGAGAGCAACTTGCAGGCATCAGCTCTCGTCTCCCATCATGTGGGGCCTGAGGGTTGAACCCAGCTGTAAAGGTCTTCACTTTCTGCATCACCTCGTAGGCCCTGCTCTCCCTCTTCAAGCAAGTGAAAGACCAGAAAGAAAGGAAATTGGAAGAAGCCAGACTGGGGACTCCAGACACATCTTTGAATTTATGCTTCACTTCTCTGCATAGATCACACAGGATTCATAACTTCAAATCCATCCTGCTTTAAGTTGAAATAAATCACTCTATAATTTATGTCACTTTTTTATGAAAAGGGAAAAAAATCAATATTACCTGGAAGTACTTCCTGTCTTCACGTTCTCCCACAATGTTTTATAGTAACACTCAATTCCTTTTAAGATAAGACGTGTGTGTGTGTGTGTGTGTGTGTGTGTGTGTCTGAATCATGAGTTATAGACCAAACCTTTAATACATGAGCACATGAACACTGGAGAGAGCCATCAGTGATGCAAACCACAGACTATGATTAAAAATGAATACAGATGTACTCGCCAAGCGTGGCAAAGAACTGGCTGTAGTTATCATTCCCTTCTTCCTCTATCAACCTCAGAGGCTCTTAACCTTCCTACTGTTGTGACCCTTTAATACAGCTATGGTGACCCCCCATCATAAAATTATTTTGTTGCTACTTCATAACTGTAATTTTGCTACAGTTACGAATTGTGATATAAATATCTAATTTGCAGAATATCTAATATGCAACCCCCAAAGGGGTCACGACCCACAGATTGAGGACTGCTAATCTAACAGGGTTACACAGAAACATAGATACTATTAGCCTGTGGTATGGTTAAGCCTGTGGTATGGCTTTTTATTCCATAAAGACCTTTCCATTTATTACATTTAAAAATTGATTTATTTACTTATGCCTATAATTTGTGTACAGGCACATGTACCATGGTGCATGTGTAGAGCTCGGGGGACAACTTGCCAGAATCACTCCTCACCTACCATGTTTGCCTCTTGACGTCGAGCTTGGGAGTAAGCCACTCTCTTACCTGCTGAGCCATGCCACTGGCCATTAGACCTCCCCATTTAAGAATGAGCTCAAACCTTGCCCAATCATAATTAGCAATAGGAGCGGGAAAATTCTTGACTCCTTCATGAATCTGGTAAATGAGAACAAATACATGAAGACAGGATGTCTGGAATATTAGAAAACATGAATATCATCGTGTCGTCCTCCATAATTTGAATTTGAAGGTGTGATGAGGGAAGATGGACATTTGTACAGAGGAAGAGGTGGGGAAAGAGGCAGGGAGCTTACAATGAAAGCTGAGACATTCTGCTATCTTGGAGAGGACCAGGTTAGGTGCACATGTGTGCAGGAGCACACAGTGAGCCCACATGTGTATGTTCTCAGAGGCCAGAGGAAGACCTTAAATATTTACTCCATCACTCTCCACCCTACTCCCTCAAGACTGTCTACTCTCTGACTGCGTAAGTCAGTCCATTAAATCCCTTGTGTAATAATACACATTCTATTGGTTCTGCCACTCTAGAGAATTCTGGCTGATTAATACTCCATCCTCCACGAAGTCCTCGGGAGAGCTTAGTGAATGCCAGGGCCATGAAGTTGAGTCTGAGCCTGTCATAGGGATTCCATTATTGTGATGAAAACCAGACTCATCACTTCAGAGGACTTGTGTGAATCAGGACAAATATTGAGGTCACCCTTGTAGCTGAGGACAGCATGTATCATTTGTAAATCGACTAAGGTAGGACCTAGTATTGACTTAAAATGTACTAGAATGCCAACTCTGCTCAGGAGACAACACTGCGGGGTGTAGGTGACCATCTGGGATGAAAGCTTTGTTACTGGAGTTGTCACAGTCAGAGCCTAGGCTCTGCAGCCCTGACAAACAAGGCTCAGCCACCCATCCTCAATCTGCCAACTAAACAGACAATACTGAAAGGCAGAGAGTAGAGATTTACTCCGTGTGGCCACTTTGGGAAGAGAAACAGATACAGAAGTCAAGTGACCCCCAAGCCCAGCTTCAGGTTCCAGATATGAGGCTTAGGTCCTGCCCATCACTGATTCCTTTGTCTCAGCTCCAGTCTCTCCTGAAAGGTAGCCCAACAAGTTGTCTGACTATGTGGAAATCTCCTCCTAGCAAGCTCTTCTCTAACTGGCCCCAGGATGCCACCATCCCCTCTCCCTAGCACGAGACTCAGGGAATCCAATTTCTTGGGGACAATTGTTTCAGTAGGCTGATGGCTCAAGGGGAGGGACATGAGTTGTTTGTTTATTGTAGAAGATCTTTATTTCTTCCAGGATGGTTAGAGCCTGGTCTGTCTAATTGTTTTCTGTGTGACCTTGAGACTATTACTTGACCTCTCTGTGCCTCACTTTGCTTATTCGTAAAAGGTGGAGGAAAATGACCATGAGAATGTTGCAAAGCTTCATTATGCGAGTGTATATAATGTGTTTGCAACAGTGTTAGGTACAAGTGTTAGATAGCCTCCAGCTGCTCTGCCTATCAAGGTAATGAATAAAGTGCTTACAGCATCATTATAGCCTTGAGTATTATGTTCTATCCAAAGACGATGGAGTCATAAAATATCAAGCACGGAGTGCCAGGACTGCTCATGGAGTCAGCCCTCTTTGAGAGTCCTCATTACCTCAAGTGGTCAGCTTCCCCCTGAAATGGAGAACTTGCTGCTTTCCTCTGTAGCCTTACCATCTTGGTGCATTTCTGACCCTTTGCTTCAAGTAAACACCTAGGAGGAAAAAAATCATTGTGTCCGGTATTACAGTCACTTATAAAGAAGCCTTTCGATTCTAATTGCAAAAGTGTCCTCGAGAAAGGTGACATTAATATGCAGAATTACCAGTAATGACTGAAGTGCCCATTTCAACACAGCTGGAAACCGGGCCAGTGGCCCAACAAGGCATTTTCCAGTTATATCAATAAAACAACCATTCCGAGCTCCTTGAATCGTTTTATGACTAATGAAGTTGAGTGTCTTCCTCAAATGTTTCATTTACTTCCCGTCCCACTTCCTCTCTAATGCCCTTTACTCATTTGGTTGACAAATTTACTTTCAACTTGACTAATTTAACGAATTCTCTGCCTTGAGTCCCATTATCTGCTTTGCAAATATTACCCCCCCACCCCCAAACTGTCATTTGCCTCCTTTTGGTTTTGGCTTTGGTTGAATGGGATGGATGGAAACTTCAAAATGTTATATAGCTGAGATTATTCTTTATTAGTTTTTACATATTTATTTTATCATACTGAAGCCCCCTTCTGTCTAGACATCACAGAGATGCACACTTCTCTGTCTCCACTCTTTACAATAATTTTATACTAACGGGAACAAATAGGTCTGTGGCCCTTTCTTTAGCCCATTAGGTAATAATTCTCCCATTCAGGGAGGACCAGGACACTCTCTGTGTCCCTGAAGGAAAAATAGTGAGTAGAAATAGGATATTGCTCCTTGGGTCCTGACAATGGTTCTGTATCAGTTTCATGTTCTCCCTCATCAACCTTCCACCTTCAAGTCCAAACATGGAGGCAGCACTGTGATGTCTTTCTCAGAGAATGATGAGAGAGAGGGTATGGGATATCATGTCATTTATTATTCAATAAAGAGCCCAGTAGAAAGATTTATAGCAGGTTCTAGGATCCCAGCTAATGGTCCAGTGAAGAACTGCTGAGTTGAAGGTGTCAAACACAGCCAGTAATGCAACTAAACACACCAGCATGGTACCCACCCAACGTAGACTCAAGAAGACCCAGAACATGCCTGATTTTCAGTAAGCCAAGCCACATTTGGAGCATTCCCAAGAACATCACGTAGACAAAGTCTCTGAACCAGCATTGGAAAAATATGTGGGAACAGAACACCCAAATGGAAGAGACTGGAAGAGAAAAGACATATGGCTACCTTGATACAGGCTTGTAAGACCCTGAATAGAAAGCCCAGCTAGGTTTGCTTGGGCTTCTGACCCACAGAAATATAGTCACAAAAATAATCTTATATAGAAATGCATAAAAATACACTCACGGTTCGTGCCCACCCAGGGACGCCTCGGATTTTTAGGGGCTGGAGAGATGGCTCAGTGGTTAAGAGCACTGACTGCTCTTCCAGAGGTCCTGAGTTCAATTCCCAGCAACCACATGGTGGCTCACAACCATCTGTAATGTGATCTGATGCCCTCTTCTGGTGTGTCTGAAGACAGCTACAGTGTACTCACAATAAAATAAATAAATCTTAAAAAAAAAAATACACTCACAAGCATGGAAAGAGAGTTTGAAAATGGGAAAACAATGATGATTTGGTGTTTGTTTGTTTGGTTGGTTGGTTGGTTTGGTTTGGTTTTGGTTTTTTATTGCATGTTTTATTTAGTTACATTTCAGATGCCATCCCTTTTCCCCTCCCTAGAAACCCCTTATTCCATTTCCTCCCTTCCCTTTTGCTTTTATACTATTCTAATTGCATGCAAGTATTAAGGTCAGTTCTAGGTTGAGGAACTAGCAATACAATAAATGCAAATAGTCAAGGAACAAGCAAGACAATAAACACAAATAGTCAAAGAACAAGCAAAGCAATAAACAATATTCCATGAACACTCCCCTGATCACTGTTTCTAAGGGCATATCAGGATGACCAAAATATCTGAGCCTACTTCCCTGTCCTAGCCCAAAGTCATTTTCATGTCTGAAGCCTACTTCCTTGTTCTAGCCTAAGATTTAGATTTCTGCTTGATGGTTTGTTTCATGTGGGCTTGTGATATAGGACTCTATTTGACTTTCTGACTGTCTCCTGTCTATGACTCTGCCTCTCTCTGTCTCTCTGTCTCTGTTCCCGTCTCTCTCTGTGTGTCTATGTCTCTGTGCCTCTGTCTGTCTGTCTGTCTGTCTGTCTCTATCTATCTATCTATCTATCTATCTATCTATCTCTATCTATCTATCTCTATCTCCCTATCTCTCTCCCCTCTTCTCTCTCAAAGGATTCTTAGAAATATATATGGATCAGGACTGAGGCAGGGGATAGATACATGAATCTGGACTATCTTTAAGGAAGAAAGTAAGTAAAGACTAACTGAGAAAATAATGTCACAATAGGTAAAGGGGACAACTGGAGGAGCTTCGGTAAAATAGTCAAAACTGTAAAAAGTAATACAAATGAGTAATGAACAAATAAGTTCTGTCAGATTCTCAAAAGTAGATACCCAGGGTTCCACACCGACACAAAGAAAGAGGGAACAGAGATTCTCAGCAAAGATAATATTGAGAATGTCTGTGCATATTTTTTCCTCAGGGGCTGCGGGGCTGGGGCACAAATCTTCCTTCAGGGAGAGCTCATGGGAATGACTGTTGTAGGAAGAATGGGATGTCTTTTCCACTGGGCAAAGCCCAGTCTGTTCTGCTCCCCAGATCTTTCCCATTGATTCCTAGTGTCGGACTTAGTTTTCCACAGAATGATTTTTTTTCCCCAAGAGTCCCTCATGCACACTGTACCATAACTATCCTCCTGCCTCTGCGTTTCAAGAGCTGGGATTACAAAAACGAGCCACAACACCCAGGGAGAAAGTAAGCCTTCCTGATTCTCACAAGAGAACACAGACCTGTTTGGTTTCAGACACAAGACAAGGGGCTGAGTGGCATATTTCACATATCAAAGCAGACCTGTCCCCAACCCTGAATTTTCCAACCTAGGGGCTAGGCTGCCCTTCCCCCAGATGCTCTTTGCTATATAACTTAGACAAACCCCCCACACCCCCACCCCCATCTCTCTGTCTCTCTGTCCCTCCATGTTTCCCTCCATCCATCCTTCCCTTTCTCTCTCCCTCCTTCTCTTCTTTTTTTTTTTTCTGGGTGAGGCCTTTATCTCTTTCTTTCCCCTCCCCTGTGGTGACTTCCCGGCCTTGGTCCTAAGGGCCAGTGAACTTGCTGGAGAGCAACTTCCCAATAAACATGCATTTAATATAATATAACCTGGTTTGAGAAATAACCTATCGATAACTAGCCTCAAAACTAAAAGTGGGATGCCGGAAGAATCAGAATCCAGGATGTGAACAGTAACACACCCAACCATTGCCTATGGAGTGAGGGGAAACTGAGTCTCCTCACGGATCCTGAAGTGATACCTTCCTCAAGTCTAAGAGAATGGACACATGCTGAGAGCTTACAGAAAGAAGCCATGAGAGCCCCCATCCCCACTCTGCTCTTTACAGGTAAGCCCTCAGTGCACACAAGATCCCGAAGGCTCATTGTGGGCTAAACCAGCTCACTTTTATAGATGGGAATCATTCTTCAAATGTCTGGTGATGCAGAAAACCTACAGGAGCTTATTTGCAGGGAAACAGAATTAACATAAACCCCAGGTGCTGTGAGCCCTGAGCTAAGAACCTGCAAGGGCATTTCTGCTCTGAAGCAAGGCTAATGGATCCATCACCACACCATCATCAGAGCCAGATCCTAAAGAGTGTTTGCTGATGACAATCTTTGTTTCCAAATAAGAGGGAACTTTATGGTGTTTTTTAGTAACAAGGGAATGTAATTGCTTTGGGTTGTATACAGCCTTCTTTTAACAAAGCACTAGGAAGCAAACTCCTTATCTGTAGACACCATGCATAGCCCTTGGTGAGCAATGGGATATAACCTCCCACCTTTCTGAAGAACCATCAAACTTGGATATTCAAATCCTCATATGGAGTGTGTGTGTGTGTGTGCACGCACACGTGTGTGACAGAGCACATGAATGCAGATCGTGATGGTGGGTAGGGGGTGGGAGGTGAGCCAGCCTGAACTCCTTCTGGGTATATGAGCTGAAAGGCAAAACTATGTCTTTGAGTGAATATAAATTTTATTGTAAATTGTATTCATTCCATATATTTTCATTGTAGTCTTTCTCCTCCCCTAACCCCCAACAATTTTTTAAGCAACACAGAAAGCATGTAGTCCATTTTGTGTTGACCAACTACTCCTGAGCATAAGCTATACATACCCTGGAATGTAGTCAATCAACAGTTAATCCTCACTGGAGAAAACTGATTTCCCTTCTCCCAGAAGGTATCGATTACAAATAGCTTCTTGATTAGGGGTGGGACTTTTAGGGAGAATCCCTATCTGCCATCTTTGTGTACTTGGATATGAATATGACTAAACTCAGGCACATTGTGGAAAGTAAAAATTCACAGTAGAAAATTATAATATGACATAATCTGTCCATCAAAAGAGAGACCTGCCCTCACTACCATCTGTCAATCAAAACAGAGAGTCACCCTTGTAGCTGGTCTTTGCTACTTTGTGGGTTCTTCTTTCTTCCACCCTTCTCCATTCCTTTTCTTCCACCCTTTCAACTCCCTAACAGCAGATAAGAGAGAAGAAAGGAGAGAAAGGAAAGGAAAGAGATCCCCGAGTCAAGTCAGGACTCTATTTTATCATTAGACTACTTCCTGCTGATTAGGGGCAAGTTTGGTCTTCACCAGCAAAATATCTAATTTCTTCTTGTTGTTGTTTCTTCGTTTTGCAGGACTACTTAACAAACCACAACCAATAACCTATCAACAACCAACCAACAACCCACCCCACCTCTCAGAGCCCTAGCATTTATATACCCTCTGAAAAGTCCACAGAATTCCAAACATCACGAGATTGCAGAAACTATCTGCAGCTGGCAAAATCATGTCTCTGGTAAAGCACGAGGTAAACCATGGTCCGCTGCTATGGACAGTCCAAAGCAGCCCCATATCCCCCACCTGGGATTAAAACAAAAACACATTCATATAATATTTCTGTGTTTTTTTAAGAAACAAAGATGCTGAAATTGTTGTTACTAATCCTCATTACCTTCATTAAAACCAGCCTCAGTACCAGGAACCATATGCCTCAGTACCAGGAACCTCAGTACCATATGGTACTGAGGAACCAGCCTCAGTACCATATGTCAATCAAAACTGAGAATCTCCCTTACTGCCTTCACAACACCCATAGCAACTAATGTCTCATGGTCATCCTTGCAAAACCCCTTTCTCCAACCTTTGATTCCTTCCCAGTCCTTTCTCTGAACTTCATGGAGTCATCATTTCTTGTCTGGAATCTTCCCCTAAACACCTTTGCTATGCTGAATATCATGATGCCCTTCCATGATGCTTCATGCAGACTTCTGTTACAGACTTTCATATAGTGTTTCTAAACTAGTTGTGGACAATTCCACAACTAGAAAAAAAGGGTTGTATCTTATCTACACCTGAATTTTTAGTGCTTTGTACAATTCTGTCTAGGAATGGAAATTCAGTATATACTTTGACTGAGAGAATTAGAAAATGACAGTTCCAAAATCCAGGTGATATTTTATTGTATTTAACAGCAAAAGGCCAAAGAAAGACATAGTCTTATTAATTTAGGAGCTGTGATGTCTCATACTTATGGTTTAGGACAAGTTTAATTATTTACTGAACCCACCTATTCTGAGCATCTATACTCCATCTGCCACCACCAGAGAGCTCTGCTTCCTCCCTGGAGTTGGTTTGACATGATGAGCCTGCAGGGTGTTGGATAGACAGAGGTCTTTATTTTTCTTACCTAACCACTGGCTCTGGCTTAGAAAGCCTGCGTTGAGGTACCTGCTTCTTGTACATTGTTTTAAATTTAACTTTTATAGTTGGAGAATTTTAAACACAACCACTGTATTTACATCATTTCTTCCCCACTTCTCCTTTTCCAACTACCTCCATACCCTCTACTTCTTCTCAAACATATGAGTTCTTATTTAATTGTTGTTGTTACACACATAGACTGAGTCCATTTGTTTTGCTACTGTGTGGGTGGATACACAATTGGGTTTGGATAAAGTTTCAGGAGGCTCTTCCCTGGAGAAAATGGATTCTCTCTCAGCAGTCATTGACTGCCTAAACTCTTCATCTAGGCAAGGAGCCTTGGGAAACTCTCCGTCCACATTTGCACATCAACTGGTCCTGTGATTATGTGGGTCTCATTTAGGTGACTCCATTGTTGAGATTACCTGGGAATTGCACATTTTTCTTGCCTGTATATGTTGTCTAGAATATGCTTTCGAAAAGTCATTAGCATGAACTTCGTAGATTAATGAATGCTAGGTGCTACAACAGAGAAATGCAAGAATCTTATTTGATGTAGAGAGTGAAGTGTTTTGTGCATGTGTGTTGTGTGTATGTATGTGTGTGTGTGTGCACATGTGTATATGAGAGAGACATACAGAGAGAGACAAAGAATTGGGATACATATACTATAGTACCCTTATGCAGTTGGGGGATACACACTGCTATAGCACACATATATTCTTGCTCCACACTTCCCACCTTGTTAGAGACTTTTCCATCTTCGTTGCTCACACTGAGCTAGCAGTCCTGGGAGCTTCTGCAACTTTTTTCTATCTCTGCCTCTCTGGGATTACAGATACATGATATACTACATCTGATTTTACGCAGTTTCTGAGGATTCAAACTCAAGTCCTTGTGCTGGTGAGTACAGCAAGTACCTTACCCACTAAACCACCTTCCCAACCATGGAACACTGTAGCAAGTAAAGATGTATTTATTTTTGCCTGGATACATGTCTGTGTGCACCACAAGCATGCAGTATGAGAGGAGGTCAGAAGGTATCAGATCCTTTGGAACTGGAGTTTCAAACTCCAGTTGTGAGCCTTCGTGTGGGTGCTGGAAACTGAAGCTGGGTTGTGAGGAAGGACAGTGAGTAAGTACTTTTAACCACTGAGCCATCTCTTTAGCCTGAGGCACTGAAGTGTTACTTCCGATCTTAGTATTGTATGGTCAGACGACCTTCTGCAGTGAGAACAGATGCTCCTTAACTGCCTCAGCCAAGACTGACACAAACCCCTTATGGACAGAATCTACATGTTAGCAATAGATATGCAGTCTATGGCTCTTTCTTGACAGCAAAGAATGTTGGGAAAGTAGAGATGTATGTGGGTTTTTATTGGACATGACCAGGAAGGTCAAAGTGTGTCAGGATTCATCCTAACCACTGAGAAGGAACAATTTTTTTTTTTTTTGCCTAAAAAGATTCATCCTTGTCTGATCCCTGATTTCTTATCTTTTCTTAGTTTTCTAGAAAGTTCCACTTCAAGCACAGATGCATTTGACCCCCATGCCATAATGTTATAATTACTTCAAACACTGTAATGGCTAACTTTGATTATTAGCCTGGTACATTTGAGAAGAAGGAACTTCACTTGAGGAATTACTTTCATCAGATTGGCCTGTGGGCATGTCTTTCAGGCATTTTCTTGATTGATAATTAATGTAGGAGTGTCCAGATGGGCAGGTGGTCTCAGGCTATACAAGAAAGATAGCTAAATATGAACCTGGAAGCAAACTAGATAATAATGTTCCTCCTCAATTTCTGCCTTGGCTTCCCTTGATGACAGGCTGTGACCAGTAAGCTGAAGTAAACCATTTACAGTTCAGGATGCTTCTGGACATGGTGCTTATCATAGCCACAGGAAGGATAAAGGGGGAAAAGGCTTATGAGTATAGTCACATGGAATATAGAGGAGCGTCACACAAACAGATCTGTGGCTGTTTTCCAAACCCATTCTTCCAAGTTGCTTCTTAACCTTATGTTTTGTTCTGTTGACAAATTGAAGGCAGTTTTCTCTTTTAAAATGAACCTTTATAGACAGTAGAGATATCTCAGCTCATAGAGTTATTTGTGCTCAGGCCCAATGACCTCGACTGGAGCCCTGCCTGGGACCCACCAAGTGGTAGAAGAGAATTAACTCCTAAGATTTCAAAGAATTGCCTTCTGACATTTACATGTACATTGTGACGCATGTATATACCTGTCTGTATGTGTGTGAACACACACAAAAACACACCCCAAATAAAGAAATAGGAGAGAGAGAGAGAGAGAGAGAGAGAGAGAGAGAGAGAGAGAAGCAAACATAGTAAAAAAACATAAAAATCCATTCCTTTGTAAAGTTCCTTGAACCAGTACCTCCATTCCTCATCACTATTTAAATGCTCACCCACTGAGTCTGTATCTGTGCATTGATCATATTTGAATTGATGTTTTTTACAGTGATATCAATGTAGATGGATCATTACCCTACTTATCCCTTCCCTTGCTCTATCAGTGACTTTATTTCAACCCCCCTGTGGCCTGCCGTTTCTGAAATTGAAGGTCTTGTTCGATTGCATTTTGTTGGCAATAATCTCTCCCCCTCTCCCTCTCCCCTTTTTCTCTCCTGTGAAAAGGTCTTCAGTTTTTGTTCACTTCTGGAAGATGAGTTCACTGGCTACAGATGTCACCCACACATACAAATAGGCATGCTTTGCATGCTCGGATGGTTTGCTCTGCCCCATTCCCACCCATCTGGTTCCTAAACTGAACCTTTCATACCCACCTCATCTGCATGGACACAATGTTTTTCTTCAAGCTTTCTTTTGTCTCTAAACTCACTTTTCTAAAAGCTGAATGCAACAGGTTGAGTTGCGGATTTGTTGGCATTTACCTTGCTTCATCCTCACTAAAGCATGTGGAGTATCTGGGTTCTGTGATTCTGTGTAATGTCCTAAGTCTGTGATTTTACATCAGCATTAAACTGGGGGACATTTCAGGTTATTACCAGGCACATATCTCTCAGGTTCTCCCCTGACACCTCATTTTCTTCTTTCTTTTCCTTTTAAGTTGTAATTCATACTCTCTATTTAAAAGTTTGCCCTGTAGTTATGTGTATATTTTTTGTTTATCTGCCTGTCCAGAGCAGAGAACACTGTCTTTCTGATTTAAGACCACTGCCCTCTTGAATCATGGCAGGACTTAGTCAAATTGGCCTGAAAATTTGGACTAACCAATGACTGGAAGCTGTTCTTCTTTGTTTTAAAAGAAACTAAAACTTGATGAAGCTTTATTCTGAGTGCCTGTGTGTGACTTAAAGACAATAAAAACGTGGGGAGTGAACTTGTTACTTTTACAATATTCTCAGCTCATAGCATCCTTCCTAGAAAGCCAAACTAAGTGGGAGTGAACACTTTTGAGGATAACCAGTAGCTAGGATAGAATTACTAATACTTCCTTTGTTTAAATGAGTGGATGGGTAAGCAGGTGACTCTAAACTCATTGAAGAATACTAGGAATGAAAGATACAGAGGAGCTGGGGACATGGCTCAGTTAAAAGAGTATTTGAGCAGGTTTGAGACCTGAGTTTGATGGCTATATATCTTTAGGACAGCTTTGAATAGACCATATAACCACAGATATGCATGCACAGGCACATGCGCGCGCGCACACACACACACACACACACACACACACACACACACAATGAAGACTGTGCTAGTTTGAATATGCTTGGTCCAGGAACTGGCACTATTTGAAGTTACGGCCTTGTTGGAAGTGTGTCACTGTGAGTGTGGGCTTTAATACCTTCATCCAAGCTGCCTGAAAGCCAGTCTTCTCCTAGTGGCCTTTGAAAGAAGATGTAGAATGTTCAACTTCTCCTATGCCATGCCTGCCTGGATGTTGCCATGCTCCTACCTTAATGATAGTGGACTGAGCCTCTGAACCAGTAAACCAGCTCCAATTAAATGTTGTCCTTATAAGAGTTGCTTTGGTCATGGTGTCTCTTCACAGCAGTAAAACCCTAACTAAGGTACTGCTGTTTATAGCATTGTTTTGTAGCCCTACCATTCCAGGGACATCTACCTTCAAGTCTACTGCAGTAGAATTTTCTTCTACGATAATAACAACATTTTTTTAATTTAAATAGTTTTCCCCCTTGGATTTCCACATAATGAAATAATATTCCCTCCCATATTAAAACATACCACCAAAAGACATTTAAAATATTTGGATTAATCAGCTACCTCTTAAAGACATTCTCCCAACCACCCTTATGGCCAGGATCCAATGACAAGTCACAGAAACAAAGAGGCCTCCAGCCAAGACCCAGCCAATTCTGTCTAAGGCTTTAATGTTGGTCCTTTGTGCTTGCACAAAGGAGCAAACTCAGCCACATCAGCAAACACATGAGTCAGAGATCAGCCTCCACCCTCTTAAGGTGTGCCACCTCTAAACCTGCGAATGAGTTTATGATGTACTCAAGCGTGGATGAACTTATGCTAACAGAACCAAGCTCGGACTGTGAATTTGATGCCTCCAATAGGTGCACAAAGCAGTTTGGTCCAATGCCCACTAGGAGTAGGGTGGAGAGATGACCCAGAGAACACATACAGTGTGTGGGGTGCCTGAGTTCCTGGAAGGAAGAAGGGTGAAGAATGGTGGTGTAGGCTGAGGGTAGCAGTGTAGACCCACAGTTAGGGCTTGAGAAGAATGAACCCATACGCACCTTGCAAATGGTAGCCTGAAGTCTGGGATGTCTGTGTAGAAAGAACAAAGCCATGTGAGCCACACTGCAGAATTCAACAAGAGGCAAACAACAATGTAGAAAACAAGATTTACTAACATGGACAAAGACTTGTTGAGGGAGAGGCAAGAGGTATGAATCATGAGCCCAAGGGGTCTGGGGGGCCTTCCACCTCCTCCAAGCTCTTGTCTACCTCATTGTGTCTCCATTCCAGAGTAGTGGAATCAAAATTTAGCCCCCTTACCCCATCCCTATGAAGAATGCATTGGAATTATATATGTGTATATGTGTATACACATCTCTCTCTCTCTCTCTCTCTCTCTCTCTCTCTCTCTCTCTCTCTCTCTCTCTCTGTGTGTGTGTGTGTGTGTGTGTGTGTGTGTGTGTGTGTGTGTGTGTGTATTGCTCAAGACCATCTGATATCCTGACTGCTTATGTATTGGACAGGCTACTGCCTCAAGGTTAAGGCATCCTGTTGTTTTAAAACCCAGGCTTTATCATGAAAACCAGAGCTAAGGTTTGCATCTCTGCATGGATCAAGAGCAACAGAGTTTGAACTGTCTTGTCAGACTCCTCTTCTTTTAGCCCCACCATTCATATCTACCTTCTAACAGTGGAGTAGACATCTAAATTCAAGCCAAGATCAGAAGGCACGCTGTGGATCTGGAGAGCCACTGCAGGATGCTTGTCATGTTGACAGAGATCTAGACAAACAGCTGCTCTCAGATCTGAGGCTCACTCTGATGGGTAGATAAGGGATGACTGACCCATCATGCACAACTCTTGACAGTGACAACAATACTTCTACGAAGATCTCTGAGAAGGGGCTGCAGAGCCAGAAGTTACTCCCCTTTTCTCTGAGAAGAACAGAATCCAGGGGTTACATGTTACAGGAGCATACAGACCTGTGGTGTATTTAAGCTGTCCCAGGGAGCTTACCTCTACATCAAATAGAATATCAAGCCCCACATACAAGGAGGAGACTTTGGAACAGGTCAGCTTTGCTAGGACCAGGACTTTCATATAGGAAAGCCAATAGGAGCCTGGCATGTCTATCAAGGAAGAGAGCCATCCACTGCCCATCCAGCCATGATCAGCTGATCATGTACACTAACACCATAAACTCAATTATTTTACTGAGACTGTAGTCAGTCAAGATAGAACCTGCCATATCTGTACCATCTATAGTCCCAACATGTTCCCAGTTGAAGCCTGTCCTTCTATCTATGTGTACAGCTCCAAAGATGTCATTTCTCCCTGACACAGCGAGACAGACATTTTCTCTGTACTCCTCTGCTGATGTCTGACTTAACATGATGCATACATATCTGCATTGTCAAGGTAAAAAGCCCAAGGATGTTGCTGGACATGGACTTGTGAACAGTGTGGATCACCTGTCAGGAGTTTTCCTCTAAAATGAAATATTTCCATCCTAGAGGGAGGCTGGCGGAGATGGATAATGTAACCAAAGCTGCCAAGCTGAAACTCTGGAAGAAAACAACAAAGAAGTCTCAGAAGGTCCTGAAGCCTACAAGGTTCAGAAAAAACCTTCCCATTATAAAAGGGGTTTAAGACTCTCAAACATACTGAGTTTCCTGCATATTTCACCAGCAGCTCCATGGAGGCAGCTTTCCTGAGCCATCAAACATTTCTATGTGGGCCCTTTGATAATACAGCTGCCTTTGAGTCATCCATACTCCTGTATACAACTCCATAAATTTATTGGTTTACTAAGATACACTTCATTATAAACTTTGTTTTGTCTTGGTGTCCTACTTGGGATGAGTAGACATTTGTTTGGGTTTTTCCTAGGAAAACCCACATAGCATCAACATGTGCTGAGTCTTTTGCCGAATATTCTCTTACTAAAATATGACCATACAGGATGCTCAGAAGAAAAACCTATCCGAAGTGGAGCAAAAACACACTCAGATTCTGACTGCTGACATAAGAGGGAGCTTTCATTGTTTGGGGGGTTTTGTTGGTTTGTTTGTTCCCCCCTTTCTTTTTTTCATAGTAATACTCTTTAAAGTATTAATCTATTTGAACTCATATTGAAGACCAATATGGGTTGTCAAGCTAAATTATGTTAATAATATGGGCAAGATGATGATCCAGAAACACTTCTTTTGTGTGCCCTGACCAATACTCTATCCATTGTAATCCTTGAATATTTGTGATTAATACACATTTCATACTGCCTCTATTTCATGGATATATATGATATTTCTAATGGGTATGCATTGGCAATTAAATCTACTAGATAGCTATAATGTTACCATAAGATTATGCCTCTGAGAACTCCAGTTACTTATAACTTGGCAATTTGTTTTTCCAGGCTATCTATCTGTGACTTGTGCAGCAATCAGCAAGGCTGAGTCCAGGCTGAGGGATTTGTTTGAGCTGGCTCCACTTTCTAAGAGTCATATCAGGTTGTTGGGGGAAAAAAAGACACTTGGCTCACAGCTATGCTGACAGGTTTTATCTTTGTTACATGAACCAAGAGGATGAAGAAGAAAAGAGTTTGGCTTCATTTCCCTGCTGACATATTAGTGTGGTGAGTACAAGAAATCACGGGGTTGGCAACCGGCAATTTAATAACTTCTGTGGATTCTTTCAAAACGACAACCTGGTCTTTCCTCCACAGACAGCCCTCTATACTAAGAAATATAGACTTTGGGCTTATGGATGTTGAAGACATTTATCTCTACAGCTTAGAGATGCATGGTGCTAACCCATTATTCCTAGGAAAAGCTACCCACTACCTAAGAGATGACTGAAATCACAAAACCCATATGCAGCAAGCTTCTTTATTCATACATTCATATTGCAAAATTTAACTTAAAAATTAGGCACAGCTTTGGGCTGTAGAGATGGTTCAGTGGTTAAGAAAACTGGCTCTTCTCGAAGACTCGGATGTAGTTCCCAGCACCTACATGAAGACTTACAACCATTCCTAATTGCAGCCACAGAGGACGTGACACCTCTTCTGGTGCCCATGGACACTGCACGCACATGATGCACAGATATACATGCAGGTAAAACACCCACATACATAAAATGAAAACAAGATAAATATTTAAACATATTAGGCAGAGTTAGAGATCAATAATAATAACTAGCAAAGTTTAAGAATCATAGGAGGTTATAGGCATGTGACTCCTTGAAAAAATAAAGATAAAAGTTAAATCATTTTAGCCTGCTGTGGGCCACAGGTTGTCACGAGTGCAGAAAAGCAAAAGAGGAAGAGAAGGTCTGCAAAGCTGAGCACTCAGAGGGTGAGGCAGGAGGATCCCCAGGACAGCCTTTGATGCATAGTAGCATTCTATCAACACTGTTTCAAAAATAATACATAGGCTGAAGCCACGGAATGTGTAAAGTCCACGTCATTTATAGAGACATATGAGACACTTAAAAAGAAAAACGTATTGGGGGAGGGAGATAGTGTCATTCGTCATTGGGATATATTGGCCTGAAAGCCACCACTCTTGGCCCTCTCTGCCTACCAGTAGTAGATCCCCGAAGATACTCCTCTTGACTTCTTAAAGAAAAACTGTTACTTTCAGACTGGTAACTTTTGAGCACTTCTGTCTTCTTTGTTTTTCTTTATAGCAGCATACTTTTTAAAAATACATATCTATTTGTTCTTGTTTTGTATGTTTAGGTGTTTTGCCTGCCTGCATGCATGTGTACCACACATGTACAGGGCCCATGGAGAATAAAAGAGGAATTTGGACAGGCTGGAACTTGAACTGCAGAGATTGGAAGCTACAGTGAGGGTGCTAGGAACTGAACCCAGGTCCTCTGGAAGAACAGCCAATGCTCCGAACCACTGAGCCATATCTCCAGCTCCCACAGCATGATGTCTTATAAACTACAGCTAAGTATAGTTCCACAGATGCCACCTATCCTATAGCCCACTCTACCACATATTCCGTGACTTAGAAACTTAACATGTTTGCTTTTGTCCTCTAGGTAACCCTGTCTTACCCAGCACAAGGGATCTTGTAGCTAAGTGAGCAATAGCAAATGCATACAACTATGCATTCCACCACGGTATAATTTACAAATAGAGCCCAGAACAGATGACTGCTTAGGCCACAGCACTCCAACAGCCCTTCCCTCTTGCTGACATTGATAGCCACCTACTAAGAATGTTGACTATGAGTCCCTAGCTAGCACACAGCCACGGCACAGATTTCCTACCTGGTGAGGAGAGCTCGCATCTAAAGGGGGACTGACAGCCACACAGTTTGCTCCGCACCAGCTTCCCTGCTTCCTGCCTGTGAATCGGAGAGCCTGACTACAGGCCCCTGCCATGAAACTCCTATCCTTAGAGAGCCATAAAGGACCACCATCTCAATAAAATGGACCAGATACTTCTCTTCAGAGGCCTCAACATTCAGTCTGTCTTTTGCCCTTGGGTCTAATCTCTATTCAGAGACCCTGCTTCAGTAGTCTTTGTCTATCAATCACATTGACTAACATGCTTCTTACCCCCCAGCAGTTGGTCTCAGTGTCCCTCTCAAACTCCACATTAGAGACCCTTTCATGTAGTGTCTGTTCTGACTTCCTCCTCTTACAGATCAGTCCCAGCAGATGCGTTAGGATTAAGCTGGATATACAATCTCCTCACAAGACCCAAAGCAAGCTGAGTGGGAGTTGTGTGGTTGCTAAGAAAGAGACAATACCAGTGGGGATGTCTCCAGGAATCTGAGCTTGTGTCTCTAGTTTCTTCCCATACTTCATTGCTTCCAGTTGTACTGACTCCTGCAGACCAGGAACAAAATAAGGAGGAAAATCAGTGAATGTGATTTTCTGCTTCCTCCCTTACAGAGTGGCTAAAGGCTGGCTGCAGGCTTTGACCTGAGTCATGTGTCCTGCCTGTCCTTCCTCTCCTCTAGAATCTAAGAATCGATTGATCAAGCGGACTGTTCAGGTCAAGGATGGGAATTGTTACATTTAAACCTGGGGTGAATCAGTCTGCAATAACCTGGAGCCTCACAGTCACCCTGACCTGAGCTTGCCCTGAATGTCTCTCAGGATCGCAGGTAAGGCACCCACACTCCAGGAAAGAAATGCCAAATGTCAATTCAGAGTGTTTCAGGTCATGTCTGCCTCTAGCTCGCTCCATCTCTATCCTCATTGTCCACCTGGAATTCCTTGTGCTACAGGAAGAGTCAAAGCACCCTACCAAGAGCCTGACTATAAATTTGTAAACAGACTCTTCAGGTGTCTGGATTCCAGGCATCAAGGTAGCTGACAGACTTCAGGTTGCCAGCTTGAAGTATCAGGGGCTATGCCCATACCAATGTATAACTGTGTTCTGCCTCCATGTTTCCCTATATGTTCTAAGTCCTACAGGATTCCTTCCCCACAGTGCAGGAACTCCCACTCCCCTGCCCTAAAAAGCCTTAATATAGACGTTTCTGCTCTTCTGAATGATTAAAAAAAATCCTTCCTCTTCTCTTTGAACCCTGCCAAAGTCTTTCCAGCGTTAAATAAATATTGTGCCCTCAAGGAGAAATCTGTCTTGCTGTTCTCTATGGAATTCAAAGCCGAAAAGAAATGATGGCCTTATGAAAATGATCAAGGTTCTCCACAAGAACAGATCCAGCAGAATGTGGGATGCACACAGTTACAGGAGAGGGTTGACATTGTCAGAGTCTGGAAAGGCCAATTCACATGTGTTTAAAATAACTTAGAAAATTACGATCTTTCAATACATAATCCAAGGCAGAAAAGGCTCCCACTGTAGTTAGCTCGGGTGCTCTTACTTAGCCCCAAGTTTCTTCCCTCTCTCTGTTCACAGAAGTATCACCCTCCTTTAAGTAATTTGATAGGACTAGGTCTTGACTCACAAAGAAATAAGATGGGTAATGAGAAGAAAATGGTTCCTAGATCAAAAATTTAAAGACTTTTAATTGTTATCTCTCGTTAGGATAACTTGGGCTATTTGTTCACTGTTGGACCAAGAGCTGTCATCAGTAGGATGTGGGGTTCTGAATGGCTTATGCAACCTCAAAGGTAAGAATAACATCTATCTTCCTACAGAGAAGTTGTGCCATGAATTCTCAACAGTATTGTCTCCTAAACATAAACTAAACGCCAGTCAACATCCCACCATGGATGGAGGAAATGTAAGGCCCCATCCATATATAAAGAGCTATAGACAAACAATGGTTTCTGAGGAAGAATCAGTCTTCTCCAGAGATGAGCATCCTGATAGGGTTATCAATCCTAAGCAGTCAGTGCTAAGCATATGTACATACATTCAACATTAAATTGACACAATAGGTTTGTGTGTTTCTAACAATAGCAATTAAAGAAGGAGTCATATATCTGAAAGGGAATGAATGGGAGGGATGTGAGGAGATGGAGGAGGGGTGGGAAGGGTGGAAATGCAGTACACATATAAGAAAGTCTGAAAAAGAAAAGAACTGTGGCTGTTTAGTGAGAGTTTTGTTTTCTTTAAAAACCCAGTTATGTTATATGAATATGTTTGTATTTTAATCCCCAGTATGGGATATGAGGCTGCCTCAGTTTGTCCACAGTTGCTAACTGTGATTGTCTTTTGCTCTCTCAGGGACATGATTTTTGCCAGCTGCAGATAGTTTAATCACAGAAAGTTATAAATAACAGAGCTCCAAGAGGGGCAAGGGATGCTCTGAAGGAGGAGGAGGAGGAGGAAGAGGAGGAAGAAGAGGAGAAGGAGGAAGAAGAGGAGAAGGAGGAGGAAGAGGAGGAAGAGGAGGAGGAGGAAGAAGAGGAGGAGGAGGAGGAGGAGGAGGAGGAGGAGGAGGAGGAGGAGGAGGCTGGCCCCTGCTGCTTGCTTCTGGTTGCTGTTATTGCAGTTTGACAAAAAGAAATTGGAGATGCACTGACTATGAAGATTGGACTTTCCCCCAAGGAACCCAATGACCTTAACCAGCAGAAAGTAGTCTAAAGAGGTCTATACCCCCTTTCCCCTCTAACCTTTTTTGTTGCCTACCTAGTATTGGGGAATTGGAAGAGATTAGGGTACAATAAAGAGTGGAAGGGTGAAAGATATAAGAACACAATAAAGAAGATTTTTTTTTAAAAAAATGTCAATAAGCGAAGTCCAGCTAGGGAAACACAAAATGGCAAACTTGGTTTCTAATGCGGTAGAGGAGATGGCAGGGCATGAAGGAATGAATACACTGTTTCAGAAAGTGAGCAAAATGTTTATTGAGGCTGCTGCCACTGGAGTCTCTTCCTCTGCCAGAGGGGATTTTCTACTTTTTTTTTTTTTGTATTCCCGTATTCTGTTTCAAAAAGAAAACAAAAACAGGTTGGAATACTGAACAATATAAGAACTCAATAAAATAGTTTTTTTTTTAAATGCCAACATAACTGGACAGCGAAAGCAAAAGGAGGAGGAAGAGAAGAGAACAAAGAGGAGAAAAGAAAAGGAGAAGAAAGAAAAGAAAGTAGTAGATGGACCATTACCCAGATTTGCATTATCTGAAATATGAGAAAGGGAACATCTATCTGTTGTTCAGGAAATCATGATTCCCCTCCTCAGTCCCTCCTGGGCCCTTTTCTGTTTCAGCACCCATCCACTCTGCACTGGCTCAAACACTGTATTTTATCTCCCAGGACCCTTTACCCAACCACCTGCAAAACCAATCATCTGTGAAGCAGTGGCCACACCCTTTCATCAGATAGGAGAAGATAAACCCTGATGAAGAAAATAAGGAGTAACACCATTTAAATTTTAACCCAGTGGAAACATGTTGGATACAGCTTCAGTCTCTCATTAGTTTCTCAAAAGTAATCCTGCATGATTCCATAGCATGTGACTGTAAACTCTTCACCAAAACTCATTTTAAAAAGACACTTGGAGTCCTGTGTTCCACTAATGTCAAAATGTGTGCTTCCTGTCTGCAAAGGAGGGCTACCAAGATGCCTCAGAGTATATAGGTGCTTTCCATCAACACTGATGACCTGAGTTCAACCCCTGGGACCTGTAGGTTCTCTGTGGTGATCAGAAGGCCAAGGAATGCCACAAAGATCACACCATACGACAGACTTCACGCAGAGATTTATGGAGGGGTCAGGGTCACAGGCTGCCTCTGAGGGGTGATGAGAAAGAGAGAGAGAGAGAGAGAGAGAGAGAGAGAGAGAGAGAGAGAGAGAGA
>NW_021604614.1:10089702-10091468 GCF_004785775.1 Grammomys surdaster | reverse complement strand
AGAGAGAGAGAGAGAGAGAGAGAGAGAGAGAGAGAGAGAGAGAGAGAAGAGAGAGACAGAGACAGAGACAGAGACAGCACAGAAAGTGAGATCCACCATGGGTGGACTTTAAAGAGGGGTAGGAGCATGCACATACGTTACCATGGTGACATTGGAAACGTGTCTCATGGGCTGCTGGTGATGTTGGCCTTTAGTGATGACATGGAGTTGGGCTGAATCACTGAAGGTGGGAGGAGCCTGGTTCTGGAACATCAGTGCTTCCTAACAGGACACATTTGGTGGAACAGAAAATGGACTCCTGTGAGTTGTCCCCTGACCTTTACATGCATGCTGTGGCAATAAATAAATAAATAAATCTCATTTCTTAAAAGCTAGGAAAAAGAATAATTTGAGTATAATTCCCAGAAAGCAACTCCAGGTTTGTTTGGTTTTCTTCTAAAATGAAATACTAGAGCCAGTGTTTACTGACACAATGTTTTATTCAGTGATCATAACTTGCTATCATTTTGATCTTAACCATAGTCCTTAAGTGGCCTATGTTGTTAAAGGCATGGTCTGCCAACTACTGTTGCTATAAGATGGCAGTTTTCAGAGGAGGGGTCTAGTTGGATGTCCACAGGTCAGTTAAGTGTTTGCCTTTCAGTGGAATTATGAAACCCTGATCTCCTCTCCTCTTCCTCTCTCTCCTTCTTCCCTTCCTCCTCTTTCCTCTCCTCTTCCCCTCATTCCCCCCTCCCTCCTTCATTCTTCCTTCATTTCCTGTTGTGTTAAACTGTCTCACCACAGGTCCAAAAGCAATGAGGCAGGCCATCGATCATGGACTAGAACCCTACTCAAACAGAGCCAAAGTAAACCTTTTCTCTTTGTAAGTTGATTACCTCGGGTATTTGTTACAGTGATGTAAAACTGACAAACACACAGCTCCAATATTTATGTGTTTCAGGCTTGAGGTGATTTATCTCTATTTACTTTTAATTTCCTCATGTAATGTTTCAAATCATGCCAGGAGTTGTTATAAATGGCTGGTGCTAAATTATGTAGAGGTGTTATATTGCTACTTAATGCCTGCATTTGATGTGGTTATTAAAAGGCTGACAATATCAATCACCATGGCAACACAAACAAGAATTTATGGTCCATTTCAGACTCCTGAGGCTGGAAATATTTTATAGCTATTGAAAGGCTGAGGCATGAAGCAGTTCAGACACTTAGCTGCTGAGGAAGTGGGGACCCAGAAATATATCAATTCAGATGTTGGCTTCTTAGGAGAAATCCATATTGAATAATAGCACAAGTCATTTACTTTTAATTGCCTGGTCATTGAAATTCTAGGGCATGTGTGTAGCAACTACACCCGTGGGGCATATCCATGTGTCTTTCATGAGGAAGCTACTATCTTCTGAGACTTAACCATGGCCATGGGAAAAGTCAAAACCACACACACGCAAAATTGTCCTTTACTGATAAATCTTCTTATGCATTGGCTGGAATGGTGGCATCTATGTCTCCATAGTAACCAATGCTGTCATAGGAGAAAACATGTCAGGACAGGTCCTGTCACTGACACCATAAATTAAATCCATGCCTGGTGTAGTGTGAGCTTGGAAAAGATTACCTGTGTCCTTGCTGCTGTTCAACAAGGCACACAAATCACTAATTGCCTTCCTCATCTATACACTGAAGCCAAAAGCAGAAAGGAGAGAGAGAGAGAGAGAGAGAGAGAGAGAGAGAGAGAGAGAGAGAGAGAGAGAGAGAGAGAGAGAGAG
>NW_021604614.1:10082216-10089692 GCF_004785775.1 Grammomys surdaster | reverse complement strand
GAGAGAGAGAGAGAGAGAGAGAGAGAGAGAGAGAGAGAGAGAGAGAGTTCTCAGGACTTCCATGAGATTGACTCATAGTGATCATGAGATTTAAAAGGCTACATTGTACCATGTCTCACAGGATTAGATACTCTTCTCATCAGCACATGAAAAGAGCCCACCCTAACAGAAGAGGTGAAAACAAAAGGTGGAGTGATCTCATCTGCAGCTCCTCCAGAAGCTTTTCCTTCATGCGTGTAAATACTGAGTGGTCCAGGCCAAGACTAGACTTGGTGACTTTGATATTTGGAAGATCCTGAGCCTTCTTCTAGTACCTTCTACAGCTGCTGCAGTGCTACTTCTGTTCTCAAATGCTTCAAAAATTATCCTCTTTCCAAAACTTGATGCATATTATCACTGCCCTCCCTTAGTTTTTCCCTCTTAATTCTCTACAGTGACAGTATGAAGAAGCCATTGCTTGAGGCAGCTAACTAGGGGATAAAGAGAAAGCACTCAGCCAGCATTCTGTGATGCTTAGTTGGGAGCTGGAGAAAGGGAACCTTTACATAATAAACAAACACAAATGGTCAGATAATGAAAAACAGGGTATGCAATGGGGACATTTTAAGGAGATGGGTAAGTGGAGCAAAAATGACACATATTATTACTGGGTTTAGGGTCACAAACAAGCCAGCTTCAGTCATCATCTTTAGTAAGCCAATTAAAGCAGCCAAATTAATAGTGAAATAAAATGTAAGTTTGTTCAATATGCCCAAGTTGGGAAGCAAGACAAAGAGATCCAGGGGCCACTTAAGTTTATCTTCAGGGTCCTGAAGTAAGGCAGGGATAAGCAGAGGCCAGAGCCACGCTTACCTAGGTAGTCAAGGAATGATCTTGCCTACCATAGACACAACATTGTCTCTGCTGTTACATGGTATGATACATTGTAAATCTCTGTCTAGGAGAAAGGCTTTCTGACAGAAGGCTTTCTGTTTTCCCAGTCTGAGAGTTCTGAAATAATTCCAGTTCTTAGGGTCCCTTGTTTCTATAGTCAGATGGCCAAAGTGAACGGTATTAATGCTTCTTTAGAATGTCTTTGGCTGGGCATGATAGTGCACACTTTTAATTCCAGCACTATGGAGGTAGAGGCAGGAGGATTTTTTGTGAGTTCAAGCCCACTCTGGTCTGTAAAGTAAGTTCTAGGATAGCCATGGATATATATTGAGACCCTATCACAAAACAAAACAAAACCTTAGTAGATATACCTACCTAGAATATCTTTACCTCTGCCCAGAAGGTTACACATCAACTTGACCAGAGTCCTGAATCCCTTCTGCTCCAGGGTTTCTATGGTTAAGAGTACAGATACTAGACCACACAAAACTGAATTTAATTGTGTAAGCTATGTTTGGAATCCCTGTACCACATCCTTGAAGGGCCAGGAATGCTCCTTGACTGGTGTGAAAATCACAAGCTCCCTTACGGGTATTGAAATTCTCTTAGGATTTATCATTCCACCCCTGGGTTGAGAACCAACCTGGAGAATTTTCTTTTTTAACTTTTTGTATACGGGTGCTTTCCCTGCATATGTATGTGCACCATATGCTTACAGTACCCTAAAAGGCCAGAAAAAGGAAATGGATCTCCTTGGAAATGGAGTTACAGATGGTTGTGAGCTACCATGTAGTTTTGGAGTATAGAACCTGGGTCCTCTGCAAGAGCATCAAGTGTTCTTAATCTCTGAACCATCTCTAACCTCATCAAGAACACATGAATTCCTGACACTGGAGCTGTTCTGTGGTAACAATATGCTCAGAAGGGATGTTGGGATAACTTATTGTCTAAGAGGAAAGGAATGTTTAACATTTACTTTTGAGTATTTGAAGATCATCCTGATCAAATTCATGTTCCTCTAACTCCTGATCACCCTTCTCTGGGAATAGACAGGGTATAAGAGATTCATCTCTCAGCTTCTTGAACAATCTGTACTGAATTCTTTATTACACGGCAGAGCAGCTGCTATGCATATGTCATGTAAGGTCCTGGGTGGTTCTGGTTCTTGACCACGCCTCTCTTCTGTAAGGTCTCTTTCTAGAGGAGTGCTGGCCAGCTGTATCCTCAGCCTCTAGAAAGGGAGACTACCATGCAGTGGACTCATAGAAATGAAGATATACTTTCTTTTCTGAATGAACTGGTTAAGCCCCACTGAGTCATGAGGAAATCAACCCATAATACAACAAGAGAAAACACAAACAAAAAGCCAAATCAACAACAACTGTAATGTTAGAAGCCAGAGCTCACTGCTGCTCAGGCCACAACATTCCAGCAGCTCTCCCCTTCCTGAGAACATCGCCTATGAGTCTATAGCTAACTCACTTTTATGGCCCAGAATTTTCATCCGGGAAAATGCATTTATATCAAAGAGCATACACACCCTGCTTTGAACCCTTTCTCTGCTTCTTGTCTGGGAACCAGAAATCCAGGCTGCAAGTCCCTGTTGTGAAACTCTGTTCTTGGAGAAACACCCTTGGGCTGGAGAGATGTCTCTGCTCTTCCAGAAAACCCAGATTTGATTTCCAACACACACACACACACACACACACACACACACACACACACACACACGGTAGCTCACAATCGTCTGTAACTCCAGTTCCAAGGGACTGGATGCCCTCTTCTAGCCTCCTCCAACACACATGTAGTACACATACACACATGCAGGCAAACACCCAAACAGATAGTGTTTTTAAAGAAGAAGAAATAACCCCACTCCTACCTCTCAGACTTAATTCTTTTCTTCAAAGCCCCACCATGCTGTCTCTCTAAGGTGCTGCAGCTTGGACTGTTCTCAAAGCCCCTGCCTTGCTGTTATCTCCCCATCTTCTGTCAATGGCATCAGTTACTCTTCTCATAAACTTCTTATGTCCAACAATCCTTCTCAGGACCACCATTCAGCATAAACTCAAGACCTTCCAATAATATACTTCCTAGTAGCTCATTTGCAGAATGCTCAGGTAGACTCCATTAATTTCTTTTGATGGAAATATAATGTTGGCATGGTAAGACATAATGGAGACTATTGCATGGGAACATTTGGGGTCATGCATGCATATTGTAGATGTCTCTAGAAGACTTAATCGTTCAGAACAGAGAGTGGTTATGGCATATGAGCATATTCTCATGTGTGTGCCCAGATTATTCCTACACCCTGGAGAGGAGGGAAAGGGGTCTAAACTCTTATGAGGAAGCCCCATAGAGACATTCATAGACACTCATGAATTTGGCTTCACCTGATCCCTTTTACATTTGTGATATGTATGTGTTGTTCTGTGCATTAATAGTTCATTTTTTGCCCCTGCTTTTTGTTGTCATTTGATTGGTTTTTGCATTTGGGGGTTTTTGGTTTTTGTTTGTTGGTTGGTTCTTTGGTTTTGCTACATAGTAAAAAATGTAGCGCTCAAACTAACATTATATTCGTGAATTCCCCAGTTTGTAGGTATTTTTTTTTTGCTGCTGTCAGATGTGGCTTTTATGAAGAAAAAAAAACCCAAGACATTTGGGAAAAAATCCTTTTGGAGATATACACAAGCAAGCAACCTCCTGGTACACACATTAGTTTGGTTTTGACGAATGAGACAGGTGCAAACTACTGGATTATATTAAATCCAATACCCACTTTTCCCAACCTAAGAATGTTTGTATCCCAAAATTTTTTCATGACTTTGAATTGAGGAAATCATGAAACCCTGTTCAGTTGCATATCCTGGGCTCTCCAAGCGTCTTGTGGATTCACCTCTGGGCTGGAAGTCCCAGGTCCTATAAGAAAGCTGACTCAGCGAGCCACGGGGAGCAAGGCAGTAAGCTGTATCCCTCCATGGTCTCTGCTTCAGTTCTTGCCTCCAGGTTCCTGCCTTGAGACCCCGATCTGATGTCCCTTCAGGATGAGCTGTGACATGTAAATAAAATAAACTCTTTTCTCCCTAAGTTGCTTTTAGTTGTCACAGCCATAGGTTTGTGGGACATGGAATTAAAGGTAGTAAAAATCACTTGAGGGGCTGGAGAGATGACTCAGAGGTTAAGAGCACTAACTGCTCTTCCAAAGGTCCTGAGTTCAATTCCCAGCAAGCACATGGTGGCTCACAACCATCTGTAATGGGATCTGATGTCCACTTCTGATGTGTCTGAAGAAAGCGACAGACTACTCACACACATTAAATAAATCTCTGAAAAGAAAAATCACTTGAGCTCCACTCCCTTCCTTCTTGCTAAAAATCCCACTAGTGGTGCTTGAACCATTGTTCCTGTATGCTGCCTCCCTCTCCCTTCCATTCCTCTTCAGTTTCCTTGCTGCAGAGAAGCTTGAGGCAATAACGACAGAGCAGTATAAAGCACCCTGTGCTATGTTCAGTGTTGCACTGCAAAATCCACATCAGTCTTACTGTTCCACATCTCTGGGCTCCCTGTTTTGATTCCTCTTCCAGCCCAGTGGCAGAGTTGCCATTTCAGAGCTTACCAGACACTTGCAGTCTCCACACCCACATCCCATGGGTAAATCAAGCATCTGCCTGCTTGCCTTTGTATCAGAGACTGACACCTCTCAACTGACTCTACAACACAGGAACTGGGGACTTGAATGTTGTTGTCCCTAATTATCAATTGAAACCCTTTCATAGGAGTGTGAGATTAGATCTCAGGCTGGCTGGGTTCAAAGAGAAGTCATAAGTTACCCTTTAGAAGTTCAAGCTCCCGAGATATTCCCTACAAACCTTCAAACAGGAAAATCAAGACTCTGGGACAGCACACCTCCAACATTTCACACAAGGAGCTGCAGAAGTGAGTACGGGCTGTGTTATTTTTATCCCCTCTGCAGACAGCACGAGGTGAACTACAGGGTACTTTCTCTCACAGTGAGCTCCGTGGCTTCGAATCTAATAACCGGCTCCAGGCTGAATGTACCCGAATTACAGACAAGTTCATGGCTTTTCTTGCAAAGTAGAAATTATGTAATTGGTTCTTGAAGACAGAAGAGGGACTGGTTTCCATTGGGTTTCTGAGCAGCACACTATAATGAAAGGGAAGGGAAACAGCAATACAGAGAGCTCAGATAATACTGTAGCTTGCTTGCCTTTTTAAAGCTTGATTAAATATTGGGTGAGACTTTCAAGTCATAAGAAAACCAGAAAAATGAAGTGATATTCTATATCCTTCTCAGTGTGAAAAAAACCCAACTTAGCTGTCATACAGGAGCTTCTGCATAAGGGAGAAAGCCAGTTTAATTTTACTAGAGGGCCTTCTGTGACATGCCATAGGCTGTAAGGTTAATTTTCATTCCTCTGTAAGCATGTGCCTGTGCACATGTGTGCTTGCACATGTATGTGCTCCTGTGAGCATTGTATACATGTACTCCTGTGGGCGTGTACATGTGTGCCCCTCTGTGTACATGTCTGTACCCCTGCATCCATGAGTATAGTCCTGCATGCATGCGTGTGCATGTACATACTCCTGTGTGAATGTATATGTGCATATACTCATGGGTGAATGAGTATGTACATGTATGTACTCCTGTGAGCATGTATGCGTCTTCATGTGTGTACTCCTGTAAGAATGTGCGATCCTGTGAGACTTTATCCCTCAGCAATGTATCTCAGCTATATCCTAAGACTATATACTTTTTAAATAATTCACACCTTTGATTTTCCTCAGAAAATGAATCTCCTCTAACCCAGAAATGGCTGCCATCATCTTCCAAAGCTGTTTGCAGTAATGAAAGCCTGTTTCCTGCTGTTAAGGAGCATTATGTAAAAACACTTGGTGGAGGGAAGACGCACACGCACACACACATGCACACGCGCGCATGTGCGCGAACACACACACAGAGACACACAGCCTAGATAGGCTGAACACTCTCTCCATGGTCCTGAAAGCAATTGCTGTAGTGTCCTTACTGACAGGGCCCTGGAAACCCTTGCCTTGCAGGAAGCTGAGGAGCAAGGCTGAGAGGTCATGGGCAAAATGAGCTGGTCCAGGAGGAACTTACCTTTATGGCCCATTCATTTTAATTATTTAAATATTAATTGAAATATAATTTACATATATATGTATATATATACACAAACACAAACGTGTGTGTGTGTGTGTGTTTAAACTTATTATTGTTGGTGGTGTCCACGGAGTGTGTTTGTGCAAGTGGCCATGTAGGTCAGATGGCCTGAGGTGGGTGAAGAGAGAAAATAGGAGGTTGAGAAGGAGACTTGGTGAAGGTAGGTGGGTCTGTGAAGAATAGGAAGTGGGGGTGGGTGATCCAAATACATTGTTATGAAATCTGAAATCCTCAAAGAATAAGTAAGTTTAGAAAAATATGAACATTTGAGAACAGTTAAAGTACACAGTTTTTGGTGCTTTGCAACATATAATATGACCCATGATGGCTAAGATTGGTGTCAGTTTGAACATACCACTAGGAGGCGCACCTCTGGGCTTGACTATGAGATTCTGCATGAGGCTAATTTAAGCGAGAATGCCAGTTCTAAATATGAGCAGTGTAGGCTGGGGTCCTAGACTGCACACAATGGAGGAAGTGAGCTGAGCACCGGCATTCATCTCTCTCCGGTTCTGACCACGGATGCAGTGTGACCAGCCACCTCGTGCTCCTGTCACCATGCTTGACTGTACCCTGGGACTGTGAGTGAAATCAGTCCTTTCTCCCCGGGCTTCTCCTTGTTGGCTGTTTTGCCACAGCAAGAAGAAAGGTGCTAAGATACCACCTGTCTTTATTTGATTTTACACGTCATCAAATTGACCGCAGATGTATGATCTCACTGATGTAACTGCCAATTACAGCTTCCAAGGAAAGAAACTAAAGCCTTGATGGATTTCCCATTAGATACTCTTCAACACTCCCAGTAGGTGATATACCAAATATGTTGATATTTGCTCCCAATGAAAGCCAGATTCTTAAGGAACCATAGCATAGAGTACAGTGAAAAGCCTACACTTATTTGTCTCAAGGAAAGAAGTCAGATATTAAAAGCAGGCCAAGATGAAGAAAGTAAATTGGTAACCAGTATATGGATTATGTCCCCTTATTAAGCCTGATTTACACGATGGGTACAGGGTTGTCTCTTAAGGGGGTGAAGTCTGAGTGGCCCCTTTTGAAATCAGCCTGGCAGAAATGATAATATTCTAAAGAGACACCTGTAGTAGGAGTTTTGGTTTCTTTTAAAACCAGGTTATGCTATGTGAATGTGTTTTTGTTTTAATCCCAGGTGTGGGATATGGGGCTGCTTCACTTTGTTTACAGCTGTTAACTATGACTGTCTCCTGCTCTAGGAGGGGCATGGTTTGGGTTTGTTTTTTTTTTGTTGTTGTTGTTTTGTTTTGTTTTTACTAGCTGCAATTTTAACTCTGGAGAGGTGTATAAATGCCAGAGCCCTGAGAAGGACCAGAGGCACTCTGAAGAAAGAGGAGGAGGAGGAGAAGGAGGAGGAGGAGGAGGAG
>NW_021604614.1:10077106-10081816 GCF_004785775.1 Grammomys surdaster | reverse complement strand
CCTCCTCCTCTTCCTCCTCCTCCTCCTTCTCCCCTTCATCATCATCATCATCATCATCATCATCATCATCATCATCTCCCTTCTGCTTCTGGTTTGATGTGAGAATTGAAGCGAGAATGCCAATTGTAAATGTGGGCAGCATAGGCTGGGTTTCTAGACTGCATATAATGGAGAAAGTGAGCTAAGCATTATTATTATTATTATTATTATTATTCATCCCTCTGCTTGTTGAAGTTTGATGAGACAAAGAAGCTGGAGATACCCTCACAACAAAGATTGGACTTGCCCCAAGGAACCTGATGACTCTCAGCAGCAGCAAGTGCTCTATAGAGGTTTACACTCTCTTTTCCTCTAATTTTTTTCTCTCCTACCTAGCATTCCAGGGAGTGGGGGGTGGAGGGGGGTAGAAGAGATTAAGATGAGAGACATATGAACCCAGTAAAGTAGCTCACAAAATCCACCACCAGACACCCATGTCTCTCAGTCTAACCATCACACCATTGAACAGACTCCAAAGAAATATGAATTTCCCCAGGAATCCCACCCTGGGAGAAGGAAAAGGCACCAGCCATGGGGAGAACATGTCTCCCAGAAAGGGATTTCATAATTCTAGCAATATGTCAGCCCACCTTAGAGGAGGAGACTGAGGCCCAGACGATGATGGTCAGTGGTGGGTGAGACTCGATGGGACTGCTTAGATATCCACACCCTTGGCACTGGATTCACACTTCATCCACATTTCAAGACCCCAAAGACAGACCTGGGGGGCTCACTGGATCTCTTTGTCCCTTTGTCTCATGTAGCCTCATCGAATAAATCTTCATTTTCTACCTTTTTGGGTTGTTTTGTTTTTGTTTTTTAAATTGGTTATTTTATTTATTTACATTTCAAATTTTGTCACCCTTCCCTGTTGCCCCTCAACAAACCCCTATCCTCCCCCCCCCTCTGCCTCTGTGCGGGTGCTCCCTCGTCCCCCTTTCCTGCCTCAATGGCCCAGCATTCCCCTACTCTGGGTCATTGAACCGCCACAGGCCCAAGGGCCTCCCCTCCCTTTGATGCCCATTAAGGCCATCCTCTGCTACATATGCAGCTGGAGCCATGGGTCCCTCCATGTGTACTCTTTGGTTGGTGGCTTAGTCCCTGGGAGCTTTGGAGGGTCTGGTTTGTTGATATTGTTGTTCTTCTTATGGAGTTGCAAACCCCTTCAGCTCTTTTTTCAGTCCTTTCTCTAACTCCTCCAGTGCTCAGTCCAATGGTTGACTGTGTGCATCCACATCTGTATTGGTCAGGATCTGGCAGAGCCTCTCAGGGGACAGCAATACCAGGCTCCTGTCAGCAAGCACTTCTTGGCATCAGCAATAGTGTCTGAGTTTGGTGTTTTTACTATGAATTTGGCTTTTTTAATTGGCTTTTTGAGAATGAGTAACCGAACCTAGATTCTTTAGTTGCAGACTGTAATCCCCAAATTGGTAACAATGTCACTGTAATAAAAAGGCTTGGCTCATGATATGTGCAATGTAGCAGTGGGCACAGACAGTATGGGAAAGTCTATTTGCTTTGTGTTTATTCATAGCCAGAACAATACCAAATAAGAACAAAGACTCAATGTCCTTTTTTTTTTAGATTTATTTTATTTTAGTTTAGTTTAGTTTATGTATATGGGTGTTTCACCCACAGGTACTATTATGTACCACATGTGTGCAGTGACCATTGAGGCCAGAAAATGGTATTACATCCCCTGGAACTTGAGTTATAGATAGTTGTGAACCATCATGTAGGTGTTGGGAATTGAACTCAAGCCCCCTGCAAGAGCAGCAAGTGTTCTAACTGCTGAGCCAAATCTCCAGTCCCCTATGTCTTTCTTATACAAAAAAAAAAAAAAACCCTCATGAGATGGGTCCGTAGAATCTTCTAACCCATGGTGATGACTTACTAGCATGAATCTCAGACCCATGTTAAATAAATCTGAAAAGAAGTTACTTATGATTGTTAAAAAAAAATAATAAACCCAGGGACAACTTTCTTAAGATTGTTCCTCTGATGGCTCATGATTTGTATCTGCATTGCTCCAAAGACAGACAGACACACACACACACACACACACACACACACAAAGGACGAAATAAACCCAACACCTGTCACATATCCATTCTGTTTTTTGTTTTTATGTGCGGGTGAGTCCTTGGCACACAAAATGGTATGCTCATCTTACAACTATTTTTAAGCTCTTCGGTTGCTGTTTAAAAAGTTCTCTTCTACTTCCCTGTGCCCCTTTTATATTGTGACAGTGTTGCAAACAGTGGGTTTGCATAAAACAAAGTTTTCTGCGTCCAGCTACTGTTCTCCTCCAAAGAGGAATCATGGCGAATTTTGTAAATAGTCCAATGTGTTATTTTCACAGAAGAAAGCAAACAAAACCAAACTCACAGACACATACTGCAGAACCATTTACCTGGCCCCACTCGTTCTGTTTCCTCCCTAAGGAGTTTACGTAATTCTGCTAACTGACTCAGTGCCTTCCGTTTGGAAAAATTTCACTGCACCCAAACACTGACTGCATCCTGTGGTTTAATGGCTCCCAGTCTCGCTGCTGTGTGTTTGGGTTTTATGTTTATAGTTTTCTTTTCCTACAATCAAACCCCACATTCTGATGTCAGTGTCTAATTTCTTCTGTGGATATATTCTCTTCTCTTCTATCCCAGTCCCTGCTTTTCCCCCACATCTGGTTTGTTTGGGACTGACTGTGGAAGCGAGTCACCTGACCCCAGCCTGCCAATCATTCTTTCATACCTCACAGGGGCAAGTGTATCAGCCAATGAGGTCCCGGGGAGAAAGTTGCCCCACCCCTTATTTTGTTTGTTTTCTTAGCTGACGGTTCACTAGTTTGGAACTACAGGTATCTGTCTTTCATCTGAGATATTTAGCTGAAGATTTAAAAAAACAAAGACAAAGGCTAGTATTCCACCACAAGAAGACATTTTGAAGTGTGTGTGTGTGTGTGTGTGTGTGTGTGTGTGTTTACAGGTGCCTGTGGAGGCTTCTGGATCCCTTGGGGCTGGGATTACAGTCAGTTGTGAGAGGGTTGGGACCCTAACTTGGTTCCTCTGTAGCAGTACATACAATAAACCATTGAGCCATCTCTTCAGCCCCTAGTTGCCATTTTTTTAAAACACAGAAACCAACTGGAAAACAGAAGGAGAAAGTCATTGTTAAATGAAAATGCATTTAACCGACAGAAGGACACAACAACAAACCGTTCCCATAAGTATCTGTTCATGGTTCTTCTGTAAGGTTGTGAATTTGAACCTGTTTTTGTTTGTTTGTTTGTTTGGTTGGTTGGTTGGTTGGTTGGTTGGTTGGGTTTTTTGGATATGGTTGAGTTGGGGACCCTGAAGAAGCTATGTTGTAGGATTGTAATGTCCCAGGCTTAGAGAGGAAGGGCTGAGGGAACTTCAACCCTGGATACCTCAAACATGAGGATGGCAGGAGTTGGCTACCTCTCCCCTCCCAACCATGCACCACAAAGCTGTCTCCATCACCATTAAACCTAGTAAGAATTTGTTACCCTAACAGTTATCAGGCTTCAGTTCATGTTTGACCTTAGAAGGCTTTCCCTCAAAACCCTACAGCTTCTTAGTATGGAGATGAAGTATCCATCCTCCTGTCCTGGCCAATGGTACAGGGCCACACAAACGTTGCCCTAGAGACCCTGGCCACTTCCCCAGGGGCATAAATACACTTTCCTCTCTCCCACCCTATCCCCAGTAAATGAACCCGTTCTCCAAAGTTGTTCCTAGGTATGTTGATTGACAACTGAGACCCTGTACTACATTCACCCAAGCAGGGCTAAGCTTTCCTCTTTCTAGTCCAGTTCAGTGTCCAATCTGCCTGGCTACCCCAAGAAAGAAGTGGACATAGGGCAGCTCTATGTCATGTGTGTGGTGGAGCTAAAGAACAATACCATCTTTAAGGCAGTCATGCTTAGTGGCAGTGATTAGGCCATTTGCGATGTAATCCTCAGTAAGGATTACTATGTTTCTTTAAGACCCTGGTTTCCCCTGAAAACAGTCGTGATGAACTGAGTGAGTCTGAGCCCTAAGGACTCTTGGTCCTTGTCCCATCTGTGACTTCTCTTCCTTTTAGGGTTCCCACTTTGATGTCATCTGCCCTGTTGTGATGTAACCAGAAGGCCCTCAGTAGAGCCAAGCAGATGTCAAGGACATGGCCTTACACCTTAAAAACTGTGACCTTGAACCTTAGACCTACTCATTTTGTGCTCAGGATGCTGCTCAGAGATAGAGTGCTCTCCCTCTAGCCCAGCGAGAAGAACTATCAGCCTCAGGTCATGTTATAGCCTTGCACAATGAAGTCAGAAGCTCCAGCCTCTTAGTTCTTACAACCAAAACAGCAAATGACAATACGCAAGCATGATGATGTCTCTTTATAATCTCTCTGCATGGCACGTCTAACCTTACTGTCCTCTTTGGCCTGGAGTTTGAGGGGTGCCTTTAGAGCCAATTAACATTGAGTGATTTATACTAGCAACTGTTGTTGAGAGCTTCCAGATGTTGTGCTTTGAGCTCCTCATGTTTTTCCCCTGGCTGTGGACAACTATATATATACATACACATACATATACTACATATATATATCATATACATGTACACACACACACACACACACACACACACATATATATATATATATATA
>NW_021604614.1:10076356-10077006 GCF_004785775.1 Grammomys surdaster | reverse complement strand
ATATATATATATATATATATATATGCATGGCTTCTCAAGCAGAGAAGCTAACGCATCAATCCTGTTGTTGAGTTTCCAGTTGTAAACCTTCAAGGTAGGACTCTCTCTGACACTGTGTACCCTGTAAGGTTCAGTCTTGATGTGGCTGCTTCTTGCTACTTCAGATGCAGACACCAAGAACCTAATGTTGTCATCTCTGACCTTAGTAGACAAGAGATAACACAGCTGATGCCCTTAAGTTCTCAAAGCTGCTGCCAACTTCATTTTAAAAAAAAATCTGAAATCCCATGGACAGGGAGAACCTAGACCCATTGGCGGGATCTACTATTGTTATTTTGCTAACTGTCATGTTTGCCTTCTAAATATAAATATTTAGAACCATAATCCTGTGGTGCTACTAATGTTTTCTTCTCTAAATGGCATGGCTGTTGCTCTTAAGAACTCACAGAACTCATAGTAGCTATGGTTGCCCATCAAAGATCCAGTCAGTCAAAATCCCTGCACAGATTAGAGGTCCTGAGGTCCCACTTCAAACTGAAGAGCTATTGGCAGATGACGGGACCAGGGAGGGAGAGTCTTCTTCTTCTTCTTCTTCTTCTTCTTCTTCTTCTTCTTCTTCTTCTTCTTCTTCTTCTTCTTCTTCTTCTTCT
>NW_021604614.1:10073930-10076346 GCF_004785775.1 Grammomys surdaster | reverse complement strand
CTTCTTCTTCTTCTTCTTCTTCTTCTTCTTCTTCTTCTTCTTCTTCTCCTTCTCCTTCTCCTTCTCCTTCTCCTTCTCCTTCTCCTTCTCCTTCTCCTTCTCCTTCTCCTTCTCCTTCTTCTCCTCCTCCTCCTCCTCCTCCTCCTCCTCCTCCTCCTTCTTCTTCTTCTTTTGTAATATGAGGCCACCATTGAGTTCCCATGAAGAAGGAGGAGGAGGAGGAGGAGGAGAAGAAGAAGGAGAAGAAGGAGAAGAAGAAGGAGAGGAGGAGGAAGAGGAGGAGGAGAAGGAGGAGAAGGAGAAGAAGGAGAAGAAGGAGAAGAAGAAGGAGAGGAGGAAGAGGAGGAGGAGGAGAAGGAGAAGGAGGAGGAAGAGGAGGGGCAGAGGAGGAAGAGGAAAAGGAAGAGGAGGAGAAGGAAGAAAAGGAAGGGGAGGAAGAGAAGGAAAAGGAGGAAGAGTAGGAAGAGAAGGAGGAAGACAGAGGAGAAGGAGGAAGAGTAGGAGGAGGAGGGGTGAATGGAGATGATGAATCTGGAAAGAAGGAAGTGTAAGGATCCTGGAGTAGTTAATTGTCTCCACCTGCATCCCACAAACATGTGCACCATCCACAGACAGCTGTCCATACAAAAACAACTCACACTTCAAAGAGGGTACAGAAATAGTTTACTCTGGACCCAAATATGAGTGGTCATGGCCTTGGAACGCAGAGTAAATGCTACACTTTGTGTGTAGTCCTGGACTGCCAAGTAAATCTGAAACACAGGCTGGTGCTCTTGGTATTGTGCTTGGTTAACTTTGTTTTGTTTTGTTTTGTTTTGTTTTGTTTTGTTTTGTCAAGTCAAGTCAAGTCAAGTCAAGTCAAGTCAACAGTCTATGGTCTTCTAGAAAGAGGGAACCACAACTGGAAAAAAGAACTCCATAAGATTAGCCTACTGGCAATCCTGTGGTGCATTTTCTTGATTAATGACTGATGTAGGAAGGTCAGTCCACTGTGGGAGGTACCAACCCTAGGCAGGTAGTCCTGGGTTGTATAATAAAGCAGGCTGAGTAAGCCATGGGGTCAATTCCTCCATGACCTCTACTTCATCTCCTACATCCAAGTTCCTGCCTTGAGTTCCCTTCAAGTAATGCTGTAAGCTATAAGAAGAAATAAACCCTTTCCTTCCCAGGTTGCTTTTGGTTACAGTGTTTATGACAGCAACAAAAAGCAAAGGAGAGCAGGGATGGAACAAGGTTTAAAGAAGATTGAGTATGGATCTTAGCACGCCTTCCATTAAGTGAGCTAAGAGCCTGTGTCTATGAACCCCCTGATAGACAGGAGATGGTTGGGATGCTGAATAAGTGTCTGTGTGAGTTCGGGTGTTGCAAATGAGAATTTCACCTGGCATCAAGCACGGGATGAGATGGGTGAGTGAGAATATTAAAGTTAACACAGGGATATACCCAAAGAGCTGACTCCTTCCAGCATATAACACAGGCATCTCAGACAGAACAAAGGACGGCCTTTAGAACCAGAATAAAATTAGAAACTATAGGTCCATTTGATGGATTCCGCTAAACTCCTTGTTCTGGGAGGCAATAATCTCTCTACAACAGAATATAATTTGTTAAGGGCTGGCATATTTAATTTGGTAATTATTATTAATATAAGCGATTATTAATAAATGAGAATTTTGCAACTAAGCGATGAGGTGGGAGACCATTTCCCCCTCTTATAGATAATTGCCCACGAAGGCTGTGGTTAGAGAACTCATAACTAAAAATCAAATTAAATAATTGTATATGCTTGGCGAAGTATAATCGTTCCCTCCTGTCGGTTCCTATAATTGAGATCAGTAACCTAAAACTACCCCCTAATCTAAAGATAAATAATGCAATCTTTCATTCTATTCAATGTCATGGTGGTCAGTTAGGAAGAAGATGAAGATAGGAGAGGCTTGGTGAGCAGCCAGATCTGGAGATTTGAGTCAAGCTATTGGCTTTCATTATGAAAGGTCTTTGTGGAGTCGACACTGCTGCCCCAGCCAGAATCTCCAGAGCAGTGGCCCTTCAGTAATAGACCTGTGCATGAGCTACAGCCTGAGGGCAGAGTGAAGAGTATGATTTTGTCAATGATTGGCACCAAGAGAATGAGAAGTGATCAGTATACAGGTGTTTGAATAACAGCATCAAATGACTTGAGTAGTGTTTACAGAATACTCCACAGACACTGTTGTTCTAAAGGGCCACTTCACTACTATGGACCATGTTCTCTGTCCTAAGAATAGCATCAAAAGTTTTTTCAAGATCCAGAAAATAAAACAGGATTAAATCAGGATCCAATCATTGAAAGATTGATGGCTAGCTCTAGACATAGGAAAAAGAAGGAAAGAAAGAAAGAAAGAAAGAAAGAAAGAAAGAAAGAAAGAAAGAAAGA
>NW_021604614.1:9995965-10073920 GCF_004785775.1 Grammomys surdaster | reverse complement strand
AGAAAGAAAGAAAGAAAGAAAGAAAGAAAGAAAGAAAGAAAGAAAGAGGAAGAAAGAAAGAAAAAAAGATCAACCCAGAACATTCCAAAAAATTGTAAAATGTTTTGTTCCGAATGAAAATGAAATACAATGCATTAAATATGTGTGAGGCTGCCACTCTTCCTCACCATAGACAGACCAGTTTCATTCATGTCCAACATCAGTTTATCCCAGTTAGAATGAAAATTTTGAAAACAATTACTAGGGAGGAGTTGGGTAAATGAGGTTTTTCATATGCTATTGGGAAAGCGAATTAGAGCAACTGTTATGGAAAATTAAAAATATAGCTACCATGAGGACCAGGGATCCTCTGTGTATGCCTAGTAAAAATGAAGTCTGTGTGCTGTGGAGACAACTCCACTCTCTCTTTACTAACCCATTATTCACAAAGACCACGATCAAGAATCACCCTTGGTGTCCCTCAAGAAAAACCTGGGATAAAGACGTTCCAGTGCCCAGTGTGAGATCCCCTGTGTGGAGGGAGGGAGGTACACCAACAGGCTTGCTGAGTGTCCAAAAAAACTTGCAGAAAGGACAGCGGGTTTGTGGTTCGTTTGCTGCAGGATAACTGTACTTAGCCACAATGAATTGGATATTTCAAAATAAGACCATGTATTGCTTATTTTTTGTTGCTATGATAAAGCACCATGACCAAAGGCAACTCACAAGGGAGACAAAAAAAAATACCTTTTAATTGAGCTTATGGTTCCAGAAGGGTAAAAGTCCACCACAGTGGGAAGCAGGACAGTAGGAACAGGAAGCTGAGGGCTCAGATCTCGATCATGAACAGGAAGCAGAGAGTGCAACCTCCATGTAGACGACTCTCAAAGCCTGCCCCCAGTGACATAATTCCTTCCTCAAGGCTAAACCCCTTCTCTTCTCCAAACCACTCCATCAACTGGTGACCAGTGCTCAAATTGCATTGTAACCATCACAGAGAGTTGTTGTCAGTGGCAGATAGGTATTTCAGATGATGAACATATCAGTGTCCCTAACTTGATCATTGCAATATATACTGAGTATCAGAGCCAATTAACTTGCAGATTCATTACATGTCAATACATAAATGAATATCCCTTATGCAAAAAAAAGAAAGTATGAGGCCTCCCCCTTAAGATCAAGAAAAGTCCACTCTGATGATTTATATCATTATATAAGCACACTCTGACATGTATATATACACTTATCCTTGTATGTATAAGGATATAGCCTTATTTTTCCTTAATTTTTTGACACATGTGTACATATAGGCATATGCTCCTTTGCCTGCATGTAGAAAAAGAGGAAAATAAATTTCCTGTAGGGTGGGGGTGAAAATTGGTCATTTGAGGCCATGAGAATATGCTCACCAATGTCTACTTTCTAAGAATTATCTTTCTATTTTTTGAGGATGTATGATGTTTAAGTATGTGTATGTGTGTTATCTACATGTGTATGTCCACCTGAGTGCAGATGCTGATGGAGGCCAGAAGAGGGAGTCGGTGGGATTCCCTTGGAACTATAGTTGTGAGCTGCCTAATGTGGGTAGTGAGAGCCAAGCTTACATCTCTTGGAAAGAGCACTGTGTGCTTTTAACAGTCATGCGAACAGACCAGTTCCTCTGGGTTGGGACATTGCTTCTGGCTTGGGACATTGCTAATCTACCACTGGTCATAATAGCTTTGAGTGATTTTAAGCACAGTTTAGTTTCTCATTGGGCAATTTAGTTTCTCAATGAAAAATATTGAGTTGTGGTAATAGTGACTCTCAAGAAAATTTAAGAAAGACTAATTAATATATAAAGAAAATAGTTTCGACCACCCTTATCCTAGAAGAGGAAAATGACACATAAAACTTAATGACTTTCTTAAATCAGTAAACTTGAATTTTCATGAGGGTTACCTTCCTTTATATTCATGTTCAACCTAAGAATAATAAATAAGTAAATAAAAACAATTAAAACCCAGTTTCTAATAAATAATATATAGTCATATCTATCCATTGATGGACAAAGAAAAGTTTTAATTTTAAAACAGTAGGATCATTGGGGTTTTTTGTTTGTTTGGTTGGTTGGTTGGTTGGCTTTGTTTAAGCTTAATTTTGTTATTTTGATGTATAGGTACATAGATTTATTTAAAGATTTTCTGAGTGTGTGTTGGGGGGGAGGGATAATGAAGACTCCAGAAAGTTCCTTAGGTCAAAAGAAGGACTTTTCTTTGTTAATAAAAACAAGCAGAATGGAAGCATAACTTAATTATCTGCTCACTGGCATTTTCCAGATGCTGTCTGATCATTTCACGGCAGACTGTATTTCACAGTGGCTCTTTGAAGCGGGCTTATAGCCATTACTGTAAGTTTGAGAATTGTGCCAAATACTTCCTCCAAATGACATGCAAAGTGGATGCGCGGTGGAGTCGCTAATTTTCTACATCCGTTCATCATGTCTGAGTCAGATGTGACGTGGGTGTCGTCCCCCTGAGATCCAGCTTCAGTAAGCTCATTCAGTGACATGAATAGCAGGATCTTTGATGAGCGCATCAGGAAATAAATCATCAGACTCATTCAGACATCCCTGCCGCAGATGCAGAACTGGCCCCGTGATTCACGGAGCTGAAACTATTCAGAGTAGGATAAGTAGTGATGTCATGACACCGGGTGGGGATGCTGAGAGTGGACGAAGGCTGCTTCTTCAAAAGTGCAGGCCCAACATAGGTGAAGGCACACATGCACACACATGATGGAGTGTAAAGTGCAACTTGCCAAACTTCACTTCTCCTTCACAAATAGGTCTGTCTCTGTCTCTGACTCTCCCATCCTCCTGCCTTCCTCCCCCACACTGCCGCCGCCTATGCTCATGCGCTTTTTGAAGAGGAATTTCTCTATGTAACCCTGGCTGGCCATGAACTCACTTTATAGACCAGGTTGGCTTTTAACTCACCAAGACTCATTTACATCTGCCCCTGTCTCCCAAGGCCTGGGATTAAAGGAGGGTGCCACCATGCCTGGCCCAATTTGTTTTCACTCACGTGTTTGGGTGTTTTGCTGTTGTATTTGTCTGTATACCAAGTGCATGTAGTACTCGTGGAGGCCAGAAGAGGGTGTCAAATCTCCTAGAAGTGGAGTCGCAAAAGTTTGTAAGTCACCATGTGGGTGGTGACTCTACAAGAGCAGCCAGTGCTCTTAATCACTGGGCCGTCTCTACAGCCCCTTAACTTTTAAGCTACCATACTGTCCAATCTGCTTTAACCATCAAAGGGACAAAGCCTAGATTCATCTGAGAGGAAGGTCCTTGCCCTGACTTCCATAGGTGATGAGCTATGACCTGCTGAGTATAAGCAAAATTAACCCTCTCCTTCCCTAAGCTGCTTTTGATCATCGTGGTGTTTTATCACAGCAACAGAAAGCAAGCTAGAACACATACTAAATAATGGGTTTTATTATGACATTTTCACATATATGTACCATTATACTTCATTCTAATGAACTGCCCACTGTCTTCCTCCCTTTGCCCCTCCTCCCTTCTTGCTGGTTCCCTTCCCATCCCCCAAAGAATGCTGCTACCTTAATGTCACACATTCAGTGACACTCTCTTGATACCTTCTTACTTAAGCTTCCTTCCTTCCCCCTTTTTACCTCTCTCTCTCTCTCTCTCTCTCTCACACACACACACACACACCCCAACAACACAATACAACACAGGCACACACCACAACATACACACACACACAATACAACACACACAACACAATATACACACAATACAAACACACAGCATACCACTATACACATACCACAACACACACAACACAGCACAACATAATACTCACAACACAAACACACAACCCAACAACACAGTACAACACATGCACACACCACAACATACACATACCACAACACAACATAACACACGCAACACAATATACACACAATACAAACACACAGCACATCACAATACACATACCACAACACACACACACACAACACAACACACATAACACACACTACAACACAACACTCGCAACACAAACACACAAATCTAAATCCTTCTTATAAGGATCATGTTGTGTATTTGTCTGAGTCTAGACTATTTGTTTAACATACTGATCTAAAGTTCTTTCCATTTTCTGAAAAAAAAAATGCCACTTCCTAAACACATAAATACAACCTGCTCAGTCTGTATAATGTCACTTGTATGTATGTTTTCAGGGCTGACCATTTGGAATTGGATAACCAGCTAGGGTGCTCTCCCCTGGGGAATACTATCTCTCCCGCTCTCAGTGTTCCTTAGTTGCCTGCAGTTCTTTGGGTAGAGTTGAGGTGTCCTTGGCTTTTTCCCATCCACTTTAGCATATTTTAATATAAAAACGCTCATTTATCAAAGAGTAAGGCAGATAATACAGATTCGTCAAAACACTTAGAATTATTAATCTCTTATGATCCAAGAGGAAAACTTTTATCATATATTGGTGACTCTTTCCAAGTGCATATAAAATACATTCAGTTGTGTGTGCTTGCTATGATGTGTCCTCCCTTACCAGAGAACGATACAAACAGCATTTCTGTAATAGTATCAAAACTACAAAACTGAGCTGGTGAGATAGCTCTGCAGGTAAAGGCACCTGTTGTCAAGCATGTCCTCCTAAATTCAATTCCAGGGACCCTCGAGGTGGCTCAAAACCATCTATAACTCCAGTTCTAGGACATCCACACCCTCTCTGGCTTCCTATTGCATGCATAGGCATGTAGGCAGGCAAAACACCATATACATAAAAATATGTCTGTAAAAACAAAGACTGCAAGGCCAGGAGCTATGGTTTTGTTCCCCAGTTGGCCATCCCCTCAAATGATGTGATAATTGGGTTTCCTCCCGGGGGCTGTTTTTGTGGTACTCTCCTTATGTGCTTGGATAGGGGATATGTGCCTTGCTGCATCCTGGATCCTCCCCACCTCTGTTTCATCTGCTGCTCTATAGTCATTTGCCCTCTGAAAGCTCAACACCCAGCAAACAGCCCTGCATTGAAAACAATGCTCCATCAGCACACAGGTTCTCTGGATTCCTCAATATACTTTGAACCCCAAAAGCTCATCCCCTGCAGATGACCTCTCGCAGCTCACTGTAGGGTGTGGACAAAGCCAGAGACACAGTGAAGGACACTGGTCAGAGCTTAAGCCGGCAAGATGGCTGCTGCAGCGGCTCTTATCCAAACAGATTAACTCAGATCTCACAAAAAACATCTTCTTCTGAAAGTAGCAAGCAGCTGGCTGCAGTTTATTCCAGTTAACATCTGCCCTGCCAGGCTTTCATTTCTCACGGCAGCTTTTGAACAAAACTGCTAACGTGCAAGTTCGCCCGAGCTCCTCTCTGCCTCTCTCCCTGGAAGTTTTACTCATAAACCCATGCGCCGTCTACCAGAAAGCAAATGAGCAAAAACAATTAATGTACTTCCTTTTTAAAAAGAAAATAGTGTGTCTAAATAGACAACTTGTGGAAAATTACAAGTAAGGATGGATCACGGTTTCACTTTGTGGACTCATGGTAGTTTTCCTCAGCTGGGCCCTGAGCTATCTTTATCATCTAAATTCTTTTTCCTTGTAATAACAAAGATTCATTTTTTAAAAAATTGAAACAGTGAAAGATAGAAGCAGATAGTAGCTAATGCAGGCAAATTAGTTTTTGTAAAACTGGAGAGCTACCAAGCAAGGAGAAGTTGCCTGTTCTAGGAATTTATAGCCTTTCTTAGAGAGATGCTCTGTGTCCAGGTTTGCAAATCCCTAATCAGAAGAATAGTGGACTGTTTTGCTTGACAGCAGGCAGGGCTGCCAGGTGATCAGCATCGATATCTCTGAGTGGAGGACAGCACACTGAGGCAGTAGCAGTGGTGGAGTCAGGAGGTTTAGTGGAAATGATTCTTTCTTTTAGTTCTTTAATGATTTAAATGAATGTACTTCTGAAATAAGTTTCATTGAAGGAATAAGCTATCACTACATAGTTCCCAGGTTGGGTCTCTCGGCTTTCTCACCAAGCAGTGTAGGGACAGAACAGGTGTCTTGCAGGAGAAGGCAGGATGATAAGCACATCACAAGCTAAATCCCCTGCACAGTGTGACCAGCTTGTCCTGGATCCTGGGGAAGAGGGTAGGGGGGATTCCAAATGATGGTTTTGATGCCAGAATGGCTGATTGATCTTTTATATTAGGGCCATTGGAAGACCAAATAAGAGAATTGATGTATTCATTTTCATTGTTTTTATTTCTTCTATTTTTATGTGTGTGATATGAATGTGTGTGTGTTAGCATGTTTCTGCATATGTGTTTGCATATGCATGTGTAAGCCTAAGGTTGATGCTACGAATCATCCTTCATCACTACTCCACCTTATTTATTGAGGCAGGGCTGCTCAATCAAACCCAGAGCTCACTGATAGAACTGGTCTTCCTGGCCAGTGGATTTTGCAGATGCTCTCGTCTCTACCTTTCCAGACTAAAATTACAGTCAGGCCATCATACCCACCCACCATGTAGATAGGTTTCTGGCGGTCTGAACTGTGGTTCTCATGCTTGTGTGGCAAGTGCTTTAACCACTTGAGCGATCTACCTCCCCAGCCTCTCAATTATGAAATTTCAACTTAGCTTTAGAGCATTACAGTGGGATTTGTTCAGCAACAAGCAATCCATTTTGAATGCTGACCTATAAACAATAAGTTACACCAAACAAGTCAGCTACTTTGTTCTGTTTTATATAGAGTCACCCACTTCTCAAAGCAGTAATACATATTAGTGGGTTACAATAAAATGATATTAAAATAGGATTTCAAATTATTTTTTTTGTATTAGTTGCTTTTCTAAAATACTACAAAGAGAAGCAAAGTTCCAAAAGTTAAGATGTGTTATGGCTTAAGGTTCCAGAGGGAGGGGGTCCATCATGGGAGGGAAGGCAGGAGCGGGAGGCTTGCCAATCACATTTCATCCCATCCACACATAGGAAACAGCAAGAACAGGAAGTAGAGTAAGGCTATCAACTCCCAAAACCCACTCCAAATGATGTACTTCCTCCAGCAAGCCTCCACCTCTTAAAGGTTCCAGAACCCTTCCCAAACAGCGCCACCTGCTGGGCATTGAGTGTTCATATACCTGCGCCTGTTGGGGACATTTCTCACTCAAATCACCTCACTTTGTGTTTACTGAAGCAGCCTTTGACTTGGCCATGCTTTTAATTTAGTATTTGCATCCAGAAGAAAAGTCCCATGGGAACAAGTTTGGAACATGTTGTTGTTGTTATTGTTGTTGCTGTTCTTTTTTTAAAACTTGACACAAGAGTTTGCATCCAAATATGAGTTCAGAAAGTACACATCTGCCCCAGCTGTTCCACAAAGCGTCATCTTCCACATTTAGCTTCATCCTTTCTTGCAATCTTGAAGTTGATAAAAGAAAGCAACTGTAATTGTAAGGTCCAATCATACTCAGCCGAGACCCCACATTTTCTGGTCATGTGTGATGTATGTAGAAATCACAGTTCACTTAAATGTTGTTCTGGGATGTTTGTGTCAGACTAACTTACTTCTAACCTTCTATTATCTGTGCCTAGAAGGCTGTTTTTATGTCTGACAACCAATGGCTGCTTTTGACTAATATAATCTAGAAAATGATCATCTTTGGTATGTGTGAAATAACTTTCTAGGCAATAGAATTGGCTTTTGTAGGTAGGCAGAGGATGCAAGCTGACATTGTTACTTTTCCTGGTGCTGTGATAAAACACTCGACTAAAGCAACTTAAGCAAGGAAGATGGGTTCATTTTGGTTCACAGTTCCAGGTACAATCTATCATGGTGAGTCAGTCAAAGCATCAAGACCTTGAGGCAGCAGGTAACATCACATAAGCAACCAGGAAGTAAGGAGAGAAGGGGTGTGAGTTGGGTGTCTGTGCTCAGCTCATTTTCTCTTAGCCCAGAAAATGACGTCACCTAGAGCAGTCAGGTCTTCCCACCTCAATCATCCTAATCAAAGAAATCCCCCACAGGCGTGCACATGGAGGATGCTAGACTCTGTCTGATGTGTAATGACAAGATGTGTCATTACAAAGTCCATCTTAATGAACGCCTTACAGATGTTCTCGATTTGATCAGAGAATGTCCTCTGGGTAATGTATAGAAATATAGGATCTGATGGAAAAAATCATCATACTTATACCACTCAGCATATGATCACTGAGAAATCACCTAATCTTTATTTTAATTTAAAAGTGTTACGTGTATGAATATTTTAACCATGTGCATGGCAGTACACATTGTGTGTGTGGCACTTGAGGAGGTTAGCAGAGGATATTATAATCCCTGGAACTGGAGTTACAGGTGGCCGAGATCTCTCTTTTGGGTCATCTTAACTACTGAACCAGCTCTCCACCCCAGGGACTACCTATTTCTTGAAGTATAAGTTTGATACCCTCTTAATTGCCAACTGACCTCCAAGTATACATGTGAAAGTCTTCTTTTCCAGACACAACAGAGTACACACACACATATGAACTCAGAGACTGTGACAGCATACACAAGACCAGCACAAGCTCAAGCCAGGAAAACAAGCTGTCTTAGGGTTTTACTGCTGTGAAGAGAAACCATGACTAAGGCAAATCTTATAAAGGACAACATTTAACTGGGGCTGGCTTACAGGTTCAGAGGTTCAGTCCATTATCATCAAAGTGGGAGTATGGCAGCATCCAGGCAGGCATGGTTCAGGAAGAGCTGAGAGTTCTACATTTTCACCTGAAGTCGACTAGAGGAAGACTGGCTTCCAGGCAGCTAGGACTAGGGTATTAAAGCCCATGCCCACAGTGACACACCCACTCCATCAAGGCCACACCGACTCCAACAAAACCACACCTACTCCAACAAGTCCAAACCTACTCCAAGAAGGCCACCCCTTAAATAGTGTCACTCCCTGGGCTGAGCATATACAAACCATCACACAGCCTAGAATGGAGAAGAAAAGGTGAGCCTTACATTTCACCCCTAGCCATGGGACCATTGATTTTTCTTGCTGTTGAGAGAGGGAAAGATAGTGTTTTTCATAGAGTGACATTGGGTGTGCCAACCATATTCCTGGGCAGGCTCCATACCAAGGAGTAATTGGCTAACACAAACTGGACTTCTTCATTGTTTTGTTTTGTTTTAAGAGAGTCACAGAGAACATGAAGTTAGGCAGATAGGGAAGGGGGAGAATCTGAAAGGAGTTGCAGGAGAGGAAAGCCTAAGATCAAAATATATTATATAAAACTCTCAAAGAACCAATAAAAGCATTATTTTTAAAGTGATTTTCATTCTGGAGTAACTACCTCCATAAAGCAGAGGTTTCAAATTTAAACTTACAATGAACAGATCTTACACATTTTAAATTTTCATCAACGAGTAATCTATTTCATTACAACTTCATTTATTTGGCCTAACAAGTCCTTACCTATAGGCTGTGCTAACCCTCATTGATCAATATCCAGTTTGTCATAACTTCACTCTAACTCTGGAAGCAGGCCCAGTGGCTAATTTTGTACTGCTTCTTGCAAATAATCCATAATTCACAATATTATTTCCTATGGATACCGTCAGTCTTTGATTTGGTAAAACATAAAAGTTTTCTAAGCACACGTGTGTGTGCGCACACACACACACACACAGAGAGAGAGAGAGAGAGAGAGAGAGAGAGAGAGAGAGAGAGAGAGTTCTTCTCAAGGGTTAGACTTTGCCTGCAGTTCTTTTTGATTCTATTTTAAGTTATGTTTATACAGATGTGAGTGCACATGAGTGCAATGTCCTCAGAGGCCAGAAGAGGGCATCAGATACAAGAAGTTGTTAAGTCTGATGTGGTCAGTGGGAACTGAACCTAAGTCCTCTGCAAGAACAGTAAGTTCCCTTAACTGCTAAGCATCACCCCGCTCCTCTTAGCAGCTCCTTTAAAGACGCCTTATAGGAAGTCAGAGCAACATCTAGACAAACAATTGTGTGTTTCTGAGTAACAGAAAATGGCAAAGGGAATTCACATCACATGCCTAAACCAGAGGATGCTGGTTTAAACTTTATGATTGTTGGAGGCCTATGACCTAGAATGACAGTTGGGTCGAAGATTGGGATTTATGTCAGTCGTTCAGCTAGGTAAATTGAAAGCCCTGGGAATCTGGAATGCTGTAAATTTCTAGAGTGGGTTTCAAATATGTGGGGGTATACTGGCTTCAATCCTGCCTTTACATTCTAAGCAGTGATTTATTAAGCACAGTTAGAGGAAGCAGGTGGCTACTCTCCTGGAGTATCTCATCTCCTCAGAGGTACCAGAATATATGTTTCAAAAAAAAAATTAGTGTCCTTGTGAACTCAAAGGAGAACAAATTATTTAAGCTTCAGAGACCTTAACAAGGTTGGTTTCCCCCTCCCCCTTTAAAACTGTGACATTCAAAGCCATATTCCTCTGTAGAGGATAAAATGTTAACAGCTGGGATAGCTTCTCGAGAGAAACATTGTCCAGCTACTAAAAGCACTGGACAAAAAATAGTTGGCAGTAGCAAAATCTCAGTCATACAACTCTGCAGGTTCACAAAACATGCCCGTGTTCAGGAGCAATTGGATAAATGCTCCAGTGATTCTTTAGGCCATGGAAATAATTTCCTTATTTTTTCAAATGATCTGAGAGGAGCTGGAGAGATGTCTTTGTGGTTAAGAACACATACTGTTTTTGCAGAGGATCCAGGTTCAGTTCCGTGCACCTGTACATGCAGCTCCAGGGGAATCCAACGCCCCCTTCGGGCCTCTATGGGCACTGCATATCCCTACTCTACAGATACATACACCTAATTAAAAATAAATACATCTTTAAACTAACAATTAAGTGAAACAATCCCAGCTAAGAGAGAACAACAGAGAGGCCTTAAAGATAAATATAGCAGTGATCATACCACTGCATATTCCAATAAATGATCAGGCCAATATATATTCCAATTCCCACGTCATGGTGGCTTGACAGGAGGAGGCAACTCTACCACAGATTGAGGAATGAGAGTATAAAGATAAGCCACACATGGTTCGTGGAAAGAAAAGTAAGGATTCTGGAATTTCCTTAATTCTTTTTATGATAAACCTCGACTCTGGAATTTCCTTAATTCTTTTTATGATAGACCTCACTGTGGACACAGAAGGCAAAGAGACCCAACTCTGGCTTTTCAAATATAATAGGAAACATTTACATTAGACACGGTAGGACTTTGCCTAAGATGACCAATCCGTGGAGAATAAATCCCCTGAAGCTATGATTAATATTAAAAGCTTAGGATAAACTACTAGCTAAGTGCTGGAGAGATGTCTCAGCAGTTAAGAGCACTCTCTGCTCTTCCCGAGGTCCTGAGTTCAATAGCAAGTTAATTGGTAGCTCCTGTCTCTACTGGGATCTGATGGCCTCTTCTGGCATGGAGGCATACATGCAGATGGAACACTCATAAATAAAAGCTTTTTTAAAAAATAGCCTGCTGATCTCAAGACAAAAGGATCTGCATAGATACATTTTGGCGGTGAGGTGGGTAGTGAGACAGGGTCTCACTTGCTCTGGCAGTTTTGCAACTCTGTAGACCAGGTTGGCCTTGAACTCACAGAGATTCACCTGCCTCTGGAGTACTGGGATTAAAGGTGTGCGCCACCACTATCCAGTGCATAACTTCTTAGGAGCGAACTTGGTCTACTGTCTTAGAAAGCATGATGACTCAAGCCTAGATGTCTATAAATGAAAAACGAGGAATGAAAAGTTACCACGCAGTTGTTCTTTATTGCAAACTCTGAACTTATGGAGTGGAACAAAATATCACCCACTCTTTCCGACTTGGACTCTGAGCCCAATGTGTCAGGCAACAAAAACACAAACAGAAGAGCAGGAAGTCGAGCCTGTGACTCTCCCACTGTTCCTAGGCGTTGTTGTTTTAAGCAGAACACAATTGTGCTGAAATTGGACATTCTGGAAGAGGGAACAATGAAGTCCTAACTCAGCCTCAGGCGGTTACTGCGAAGGAAACAAAAAGGTTGTGTTTATTTAGGGAAATCTGAATAGATGCAACCAGCCGCAATTAAGACACTCTGCAATTACGCTGCGATTATGTTATACTAAATACTAAAGGTTTTTAAATGTGATAATGGTTACTAAAGTCAAGTCCTGCACAAAGACAAAATTGAAGATGAAAACACAGCAACAAAACCAAGCCAGCAGGAAGCACAGGGCGCGGGGCCTGTGGTGCGCATGCTCCTGGCGTAGTGCGCATGCTAATGAAAGCTTTCCTTCCTAGTATGAAGTTTGAAACAAGACAGCTTTGGGCAGCAGATCTGGGTGAGTTTCCCTCCTGAGGACTGACATTGAAAGCCTGCATATAATTGCTTAGATGGAGAAGATAAAAAGGAAAGCCAAGTCACACAACCAAGTGATAGGGTCCATGATATGCAGCCCCGGGTGAGGCTGAAGACACCAAATTTTTAAAAAAGATTTATTCACTTGTGTTTTCTGTATGGGTGTTTTGCCTGTATGTATGTATGTATGTATGTATGTATGTATGTACGTATGTATGTATGTATGTATGTATGTCTATCATGTATGTGCCTAGCAACATGTATATCGTGTGTGTGCGACAGAGAGAGAGAGAGAGAGAGAGAGAGAGAGAGAGAGAGAGAGAGAGACCCTGAAGCTGAAGTTACCCAAGGTTCTGAGTCAACCTTGTGGGTGCTGGGAATTGAACTGGGGTTCTTTGCAAGAGCAGCAAATATTCTTAATGCTGATCCATCTCTCCATCCCTCCATAAACACTTTTAAAGCTTTCTAAAATTCCAGGTAGACCTGTCTTCTCTGTTCCTTAGACCTTGTGCTTCAAGTGAAGAAAAAACAAAACAAACAAACCCATGAACTACTAGAAAGAATTCCTACTTTACACTCACCGGTTCATTCAACACTTATGAATCAATTAAGGCATCCGGGTGCTATAGCAACTCACTGTTAGAGGAATAAAGTCTCTTAATTGAGAAAGCTTACAGGTAGAGGGTGGGAGTTACTTAGGCACAAACTTAGACAAGGGAGCAAGTCAAATGTTCTGGCAACAGTTGGCCCCGGGGAAGCAGGTAACAAAGACAAAATAGGCATCCTTATAGACAGTACCCAGCATGCTGTGTGACTGAGCTAAGAGCATATTCCTCCTGTCTGAGGGACTTTCTGTGCCCTTGACCCACATCTCCACAGTCTCTGGAAAACCAAAGGTAAGAGGTTCATAGCTGAGAGGTTCATAGATGCCTGAGGATGCCTGAGGGGGTCTCTGCCCATGTTTCCTGGCCATCTCCTTTGCCTCCAAAGTCACCTTGGGTTCCCACAATGGTGGGTCTGATCAATAAACATCTTGTGACAAGAGTCTAGACTGCCTCAGAAAACAGCATTGTTCTTATCCTGACAAAGCCTCCTGGATCAATCTTGAGATAACTATCAGACCACATCGATTTGATCAAGACTTAATTAATTGCACAAGCCTCCCAGTTCCCCATCTACACCACCCATCTATTCCTTCCTTATAGAACCTGGGAACTCACAGATGTACCAATGAGAAGGCTAGGCTGACTCCAGGACAGGCTTCAGATTGGCAGTTCAAGAGACTAGGCTTACGTCTCTGTTTACAAGAACTGAGCTAGTCCAGGCCTCAGAAGCTGCCCAGCCGCCTGGCCTGAGGCAAGGGCAATGGGTCAGCAGCAGTTTCTAGACTTCCTCAAAAACAGCTTCCAGACCTCCCCAGCAACAGTTTTCAGCCCCCATACCCCAGTAGTGGTTCTGGGATGTCCCTAGAGATGAAGCAAGATAAAGGTCACCTACCCTGGAATTCCCCTAATGTGCTTTAAATCAGGCCTTCGAGCTCTCTTGGTGTCTATCTTGGTAATGGGAGACCCCAGCATGCTGGACTTCTACAAAATAAAACACTCTTTGCATGTACACACTATTTGAGTCGAGAGTATCATTCTTTATCAAATCATGAACCCTTACACCTCCAAAGGGAGAACTAAGGGTTTGTGTCTCCATGTTTTCCCATTCTGATCAAAGATTCTTCATAGGTTCGTTGTTGCTTTCTCTGTTTGGTTTACATGGCACGTGGCTAGACTTGAATTATTAAGGATCCCCTCCCCCAGCATCAGGCAACTGGCCCTAGACTCCTGTAACAATGACATATTAAACACACACACACACACACAAAATGTATGTGCCTATACATATTATGTATGTGTGTGTTATACATATTACACATATCTATATATTAAGGTACATAGAAATATCACATAATACTTCATAAATATGTAAAATATTTATCAGTTAAAAATAAGAACAAAATGAAGTGAAGGGGGACTTTTCATTTCTATTGCTGTGATGAAGCATAGGCTTTATTTCAACTTGCAAGTAACAGTCCATCAGTGAGGAAAGTCATGGCAAGAACTCAAGAAAGAATCAGGAACCATGGATGTTCTTGTGCTGCTTTCTAGTTTGCAGCTCATCACTTTCATTTACAGCTAAAGCCCACCTGCCTAAGGATGGTGCCACCCACAGTGGACCCTCCCACAGCAATGAATAATGAAGAACCACCTCCCCCAAGACTTGCCCACAGGCCAATCTAATTCAGTTAAATCCTCCATTAGGAATGGGCTCTTTTCTCAGATGACTCTAACCTGTCAATTAGACAGTGAAAATGAACCAGGACAGGGGGATTTGATGGATAAGTGTCATTTAACTCAGGGACAAGTGAGCTGAGACTGAGACCTTCAACATGGTCATTACATTCCTACTGGACACAGAGGAGTGTTCAACAGTGGGTGTGACCATACACAGGACATTATCCTGCAGTCTCAAGAGGCACATTAAGCTGGAACTCCCTTGTTACAGGCTTTTGTGACGTCAGGAACTCACAGGTTTGCAGTTTTACTATATGAAACCACTGAACTTTAATAATGCTGGAAGCACACAATATTGTTCCCCATCGTCTTCATAAAACTCCATCATGGCAGCTCATTTGTTTGTTCAACCCTTTTAAAAGATGTATTTTTATGTATGTATAGAAGTATTTTGTGTATTTGTGTGCATGCACGGACCTTGGAGGCCAGAAGAGGGCGTAGGATTCCTGGGAGCAGGATTTGCAGACGTTTGTGGGCTGTTCCACCTGGGTATGAGCTCAGAAGGAACTGGATTCTTCTAGGAGAGTAGTATAGGCTCTTAGAGGTTCTTTGCACCTAATGTGGCAGCTAATTTTAAAAAAAAAAAAGAATACTTATCTAATTTGCTCAGTGACTTTGGAGTAGTAAAATGATTACTTACTGCAGTCAGGTGCTTTCACACATGATTTACATGATATTTTCCCTCTAAGGAGATTCCTTATAGACAATGGAAATATTTGTTATTTTATGCATGAGACCCTTCACAGAGAACTCTGGAGATTTTTTCCAAAGCAAGCAGAGGGAGACTATTTTTTTTAAATGGGTGTTTTAGTAGTACATTTATGGTACTTTTAATGAAAGAATAGGGAACATAAAAATATTGCCATTGACACATGGGGACACAGCTTGGTTTGTAAAGCTGTTACCAAGTATGAAGTTATGAGTTCAATCCCCAGTGAACCATGTATCCTCCAGGCTGATGCCTCCCCTGCCTGTTGTCATTTCTGTGGCCTGTCAGATCTTCCAACTTGGGACTTTATGCCCCAAAATGACCCAGTTGGTGTTTCTAATTGAGTCAACTAAAAAAGCACCCCGTCCCCTTTCTCAAAGTGTAAAAAGCCTTGAAAATTGTTAAGTTTGCAAAATACACATGCACCCTCCTATATCATGCTGCTTTTCTTCACAATACCTCTTTCAAAAGCAAAGACAGTGTAAACATCTAAACTTTCCTATATGATGTTTTGATTTGATTCAGTCCAAGATATTGTCATTCCTTCTTGCTGTGTATGTTCCTAGAGGACCAAAATCTGGGGCTGGGCAACAATGGGGCAGGTCTTCCTTGCTGGGCTTACACATTTGAGCCACCTGCATGTGAGTGAATCCTCCACAGGGTGGGATGGGGGTCCTTTCAATGCACAATAAGCAATTTACTTCTTCTGGTAGGTTGCCCATGCTCCCATGGATGGTCCCACACCCATGTGTATTGCTGCAGCATTAATTGGGTTTAAAAAGAAAAGAACTTGGCACTGGAGCGGGGTGTGTTTTGTGGTCCTGGAGAAGGTAGAGATGACAGAGGGTCAGATATTATCAAAATACGTTATATCCAACAGTTCAATTTAATTATGTTTAGCAATGTTTTTGGGTTTTTTTTTTTCTGCTGGCACGTAAGTTCAGGACATGTTTGCTTGTCAAAATCCACAGATCCAACCACTCTGAAATCCAAGTAAGACTAGTGTTTGGTACTACGAGAACTCTTAAGGAGAACATTCAAGAGCAAACCCCCATGGCACATCAGCTTATAGGATGAGCCTGGTGTGAGCCCACATTCTCTTCCTCTCGGGTTGAGGTTTAGAATAAATCTAAATGTCTCCTCCCTGCCCCACTGACTCTATCACAGTTCTCTTCTTCCTTCAGATATTTGTTCCAAGGTTGGACTACAGATAGAGGTGTACCCAGGGCCTCATCAGGCATGGAAACTCTGGTTCTTACCCTCAACTATATTTCTGCCAGTCGTGAAGAGAATCAGGAAAGTTGATTACACAAAACTTCTAGGATTTTTAGAGAAGTGAAAAATAATCCAAACATTTGTTATCTAGGTCCAGCTTCGGGGCTCAGCCACACTTCTCCTGAGCAACTTCTGCCTTGGACCATTCTAGACACAAGTAGGGATTAAAGCAGTAAGACACAAGTCCTGACAGTTCCTGAGTCCTGCAGGATGTTTCTGTCCTGGTTGCTTCTCAGACCCCCTGGGGACCCTGGTTCTTGGCATCCTGTGCATCTGCCGTGTGCTTAGGATCCCTCCTCTATGAAAACCTGGTGATGGAAGAGAGAGCAAGGGTGAAGGAGGCACATCCCTTCCACTGCTTCAGCTCACAGAGACATCTGTGCAGGTTCTATGGGCTCCTAAGCACTGAGAGGGTGGAGAAATTGAGTCCTGTCCTCGAGATTGAAATATAGACACTACCAAGTGCTGGAGGGATCTGCTAGAGATAAACGGAAGCATCCAAATGTGCTTTTAGTGCTTTAAAAAATGATAATGGAAGATATGACTTAAAATTCTCATAGAAATAATGGGCAATCCATTCAAGGCTTTCAAAATCCAATTTGTGAAGTTTTGAGTGAAAAGATATATGTCCGATATTCTTATCCTGCAAAAAAGTCTTTTTGACTATCTACATAAAGGAATTACATTAACAAAATGATTGATACAAAGACAAGTCCCTCAGATGCCTAAAAAGCTGTGAGAAGGGAGGATTATAACCAAGCAAAAATGATGGCTGCGCAGAGGACAAGCACAGACAGGTGCTGAGGATGTGATGTCACCCTACCCACTCCATGCTGCCCTTGAATGAGAAAAGAAGGCATCTGTTCAGAGGCAAACTATCTTTGGAAATAGAATTGACTTCCCATCCTCCCTTGAGATCAGACTTAGCCCTATGTCTCAAGGCCAGGGATGTGTATGTGGACCTACTTGATGAGGAGATTTAAAGCTGGTGACTGAGCAAGAAGACTCAAGTGTGGTAAGGATGAGAGGGCAAGTCAAGTTACAGAAGCAGGGGTTGGCGGGGAGATGAAGAGGAAGACAGGGGAGAAGGGTAAGGAGGGAGAGGGGAAAAGAGAGAAAATGAAAAAGGGAGGGAAAAGAGGAGAAGAAGAGTGGGAGAGAAGGAGAGACATTATAGGGCAAATTGATTGCATCTTTGCAATCAATAATAATGATAATAATAGTGATAATGGCTCCTCCTTCCACAGCTCTTGCTTTAGTTTGATAATACGTCTGACAATCACTTCATCATCCACCCTGCAATACTTACATTATTTCAAATATCTTATGGGTTTACTAGAAAACATGTCCACACATTTACACACATATCTTATCTCCTTAATGACAAAAAAATAAGGCCACAAAATTTCTTTCATTAAAAAACATATTCCTCTGTTCCTTTTGAGATGAAATCTCACTATATCACCCAACCAAATTAATCTCAAATTCATTGTCTCCCTGCATCGGCCTCCAAGTGCTGGCATTACAGGTATGCTCAGCCATGCTAGGCTAAGGCCACATGTTTGTTTTTAATCAGTTTTATACTTTTCAGATAAGAACAGCAAAAGAGACAACTTCTTCATGACGCTGTAACACTGAACCTCTGTTTTCCTGATCCTGCCTAATATGGCATCGTGTTATACCCCTTAGGAAGCCAAATGGAGGTTTTACTCTAGAGCCACTGGGATTTAGAAGATTGGCAATCTTAGGTTTGAATTCCTAAAGAAATACAGAGGAATGTGAAGGAGTACTAATGACATAAAGTAAAGACTAAAGAAAAATAACAGAGTGAGAGGAGACAGGAAGAATAGGAAGTCAGAGAGCACGGGAGCAGCTCATATCTGAGTAAACACAACCTGGTGTAGTCTAACAATAAGATACATTTCTTTGGATACGTCTGTGTATATAGGTGTTGGGTGTGTGCGCACATGGGTGTGTGGTGTGCCCTTCACCCCATTCCTCAGGGCCTGATCATCTTGTTTTATATTTTGGTTTTTTAAAAACTATGTCTTTCTACCAATGTGGACATCTAAACACGAGCTAAAGGAGGATGTCATTAAACATGCCAAAATGGACAGGGAAGCCTTTGAGGCTCCAACCCTACCCAGAAAATAAGGAAGGAGGGCAAATAAGGAAGGCTGAGAGTGGAAGAAATAGTCTTTACCAGGGAAAAGCACATACCAGTTGGTTATCTAATACCAAACAGTCAGCCCTGAAAGCATACACACACAAGCAACATTATACAGACCCACTGTTGTTTTGTTTTGTTTAAAAAAAAAAAAAAAACAATGTCTGTCTTTGGCCTGAATCTCAGTGCCTGGGATCTGCCTGTCTCCCCTTCCCAGTACTGGAATTACAAGTGTGAGCATGACTTCTTTTAGATGAGGTCTAGGCTTTGTACTCAAATGGTCAGCATGCATGCTGAGCACCTTGCTAACTGAGTTATCTCCTTAGCTCTCCCCCAACTCTAAATGTCTTAAAGGAAAATAAGATTAAAGAGTAAGAGTAAAGAAAAAAAATCCCATGCATCTAAAGGTACATGTGGCCATTGGTTTCAGTTAATTAGACTGTGTCTCAGGTCCTCAGTCAGCGGCCAAAGGGACCAGCTCTCCATGGCTTTCTTTGTACCTCACACAGAACACTGCAAGGGTGGGCACCTACTGAAGACATTAATTGTATGGGTCAAAGAAAGACTGTGAGTCTAGTGAGATATACCTACAGAATAGAAATTTGGACATGTTGATCTGCAACTATCTTCGAAATAATAAGACATCATCAGGTTCCCTCCCAAGGACAGCAGCTTTGTACAGACCTGTGACTCCTTCCTTTAATTTAAATTTGTTCTGCACTTGGTCTATGGAGTGCAAACACTGACTGGAAGCAGTAAAAGATGTCTCTCAGCTCAAAGCAGCTTAAATCTTTTCACACAACTTTAATTTTATCTTCCCCATTTAATGCTCATCAGTAAATATTGCCAAATAAAGGCTTCAGCTCAAACAATACAACTCCACTGAAAATCCAGCTGAGTTGAGACAAAAGGACACGCTGGCTTGGCCAAACTCAGCAAGCTGTGTGGTTCAGTTACAAATGTGATCCTCAACTCTTTGGATCCCAAAAGCCATCCAAAGAAAATGAGTTACAAAAGAAACTTCTATTTAGCTCACTGAAGTATGAAGGAACTTGGAGGACAAAAATAGGGTCATCATCGACCTTAACTTGACTCTGGGACCTCATGTCATCTCCATTGTGGGATGGAGAGTCATAAATACCCTCCTGTCCCTCTAGGCTTCATACTATATCCAAGTTTATACAGGGGTCAATGACTGAAATTGCTACAGTGGCCAGGAAGGCATGTAAGTGCCTAAAACATTAAGTCATATCTTTAAATAATTATCTAAAAATCATGTAAGTTGGGGTTTGGTGTGTGAGCAAATCTGAACAATTGTAACTAGTAGTCACATTTTTTCAGTCATATCTTGTATACATCTTGTATAATGCACTCCAACCTTCAATAATGTGCTCAGACTTTTGACCTTTGTTTTAGCGATTTTTAGCTCTAGAAATAGAAATGCTTCAAGCATGTCCCACTCATACATTCTTTCAGCATGATATCAACAACTCCCAGTGACTCCATAGTCTCCTGCTTCCCAGGAATCTCATACATAGGCACCTTTTTCACAAACATGGCTGTGGAACCCCATCCTTTGATTCCTGCATTGTTGTATTGTCTCCCGGGTTGTCAGAGATGGTCAGATTCAGTGTAGGACAACCCAGAGACAAACAGGTGCATCTGGCATCACAAGAGAGCCGCCCAGTTCTGAATCTCATTGGTATTCAGAGGTAGAGACACTGATAGGATCTTAGGCTAGACTCCAGTCCTTTCGAATGGGATCTGTGCCTCAGTAAGAAGTGCATGAAACAACCTAGTAAATTTAGTAAAACTCAACTTCTAGTCCCAGTCTGGACCTGTTAGTTAAGACACTGAAAAAAGAACCACCTTGTACTGGAAATCAAACCCCTTTGTGCAGAAGGAGAAATGGGCTTTGTGCACAACAAGCTGGTGCTCTGTGAAGGATTCTTTTTTTGCTAATCTGTGTCTCACAGGTCCTACCTTCTGTTCTTTGCACCTCACGAGACCCTAGGTGTGCCATTTTACCCATTCCTTGCATGGACTTTCCACATCAGCTTGTTCTTGGGTAAAATCGAATTAAATTTGATTTGCCATTACGGGTTTGTGTCTGTTAGCCAAACGGGGGCCATTACGGTTGAGTGAATGTCCTTAGACAGACGTGAGGCTGCCTTTTCTTGGAAACTACATTCAGTTGAAGACAAGAATCCTTACTGGCAGCATTTATATGCTCAGCAAACATCACCAAAATGGCCCTCTGGGAGCACATATCGACTTAGTTACTAGCTTTACAACCCCAGAGTAGAAAGTGACCGAAGTCTGCTTTTTACCATTACTTATAAATTAACTTCAGGACTTGGGATGCTTTCTCTCTTAGGGACAGGAAATGCAAATATATTTCAATTTGTTAACACCTCTGGGAGGCACAGATCCTTACAACTAAGTCCCTAGAGGTCAATTCCTCCATCCTGGACCTCTCTTACCATCATTAAGCCGGACCTCAAGCCTGAGCCCAAATCCTCCTGGTCCATGCTGTACCATGAGCCAAGCATCAAGCAAATGGAGAGCTTTCTCTCTGAGCTAAACACATTTTCCTGAGTCTAGAGTTATTGTTCTGAGGCCAGAACGTTTTCTGTTCATAGCCTGCTTTTGTTTTCCTGTTGGTGGGTTATTTATCTCTAACTTTGAGTGGCAGGAGATCTATAGCAGTCGGGAGAAAATGGGAGAAAAATAAGGAAAACATCTTCAGGCATTGCTCTGCTCACCTTTTTATTCCACCTGACAAATCACAGAAGCAAAAGAATGGTAACATTTCTGTTTAAAAAAAAAAAAATTCACACAATGGCAGAGCCTCCCACCTCGGCGATTTTCATGGATGCTTAGTTTGCTCTCATGTATCTCTCCCCAATCGTTGTGTCATGCATTTCTCAAAGCAAACACACACACACACACACACACACACATATGTGAAAAATCTTAGGTAACACAAATCCATTGGGTTGCCAACCTTTGTTGAAAACTGGAGGACTGTCAGCTGAGAAGCTTACCCCTCCGACAATTTAATCCAAACAAAATATAGATCTTCACTCCCAGAGTCGCTGAACTATAATAGAAAAGCTGTCAAAGCAATTTTGAAAACCTGCTCAAAATTTGTATTTACTTCCCTTCATTGACACAGAGAAATGCTCAGATCCGATTTCTGCTGTTCAGCTCGGAGGGTGCGGGAAAACGGCTTTCCTCCATCAAAGCACACCCCGTGGTTTCTCAGCATCACCTGGCATTTGGTCCTGATGGTGGACAACCAAGCCTTTCAGCACAGCAAGTGTGCTGGGGCTGAGAGCTTGCTGCCAGTGGACCCTGATACTCTAACATGAAGGAAAAAGGCAAAGCCAGCAGCCAAGGTCCAAAGTCAGGCCTGGTGAGATTACTCTGTGGGTAGAGGCACTTGTACACAGGCCCAAGGATGAGCTGGATCCCAAGATCCCACAATGTGGAGGGAGAGAATTAACTCCTGAGAGTTATCTCCTGACTTTCACACCCACACTATACTGTGCACACACCTGAAACAGTCACTAAGTAAATAAGTAAATAAATAAATATGTTAAATCTACTTTCCTTCCCTTTTTAAATCATCAGATCCACACAGTGTACTGTCAGCTGTAACACTGCCAAGAAGATAACCAAGTAATGCTAAGCACACTTGCCGTGCTATGTAACCATCACTGTGAAATAGTTCCAGAATCTTCAGTTATGTTCGACACATTCCTGCTCTTTACTAACTATGCCCTGGTTCTCCCCAGCTTGTCCACCACAGACCTGGTTTCTGTCATTATGGACTTTCCTGTTCTATTTTTTCTTTCTGTGGCTGTTAATAAAACACTCCCACCAGAAACAACTTAGAGGAGGAAGAGATTTATTTGGTTTATTCTCTCGGGTCATAGTCTGTCACTGAGGGGGCAGGAATATGAACACAAGCATGCTTGGTATTCCATACAACATTACCTCTCACCAAGAAACAGCCTAAGAGCACAGTAGGAACCATGAAGGACACTGTTTATTGGCACAAAGGCAGGCTAATGCATAGCTTTTATATACATATGCACACACAGATATCTAGAGACGGTACTGCCCACAGTGGGCTGGGCCCGCATATATTAATGAACAATCAAGATCAAAGGCAGGTCCGCAGGCCAATCTAATGTAGGCAATTTGTCTGTTGAGGCTTTCCTTGATAGAGAGACTTTCAGAGTCTCTAGTCTGTGCCAGATTGATGAGTAAAAATGGCTGGCCCACCTGTTCTGGTGAGTTCACATTAACAGGCTGACATAGTAGGTCGTCTTTGTGACTGGTGTCATTATTGTAGCACAGTGTTTAGTAGTGCCACTCATTTTACATTGGTTCTTCTTTTCTCCATCGAATGTACCTGCAAAACACACACACACACACACACACATCTTATTCCTAGGATCTGGAATGGCAGGCAGTTATGAACAACCCAACTTGGGTAGTAAAAACTGAATTTGGGGTCCTCTGTAAGAGACATACCAATACAATGGTTTGTAATATAAAATTATTTTAAAACTGTACTAGTGGAGATGGACATTATATAACTGACACAAATATAGCTTTTTAAAAAAGTTTGAAAGGTAAGAATTAGTGAACACCGGGGATAGAGATGGCTCCGAAGTTAGAAGCACTTGTTATTGCAGAGGACCTGGGTTTGATCCTCAGCATTTATAGTCACCACCGTCTATAACTCCAGTTCCAGGGCTCTGGAAACCTCCTCTGGCCTCTGTGGCACTATGGCACACACACAGACTTACATGCAGGCAAAACACCCATACACACAAAATAAAAGACGAATCTTATTTTTTTTAAAAAAAGAATCAGTAGATAAAAAACATGAAAGAATATGTTTTTTAGTATAATCAGGGACCTAGAAGAGAAAATTGGAAGTTGAATCTAGGTTAATTTTGAAGGCAAAATCAATGAGAGAATTAAAAATTCTACAGTACTGTTTCTCACGCTTTGATGTAGTGACTTGTTCTTGAACAAAAGTTGAGAGGTGTTGAAATAATTATTTATTAATAAAATCCTGGTGGCGGATTTGTTGCTACCTGCCACAAATGTTTCAAGTTCCTGAATGACACACACACACACACACACACAGCCTTTATATTTTGATATGCCTTAAACAGTGCAAGAGCCGGGCCACTTCCTAACCTCCATTTAGTTAATCCACCTTCCACCAATAATCCTGGCTTTCCTCCATCAAAGCACACCCAGTGGTTTCTCAGCATCACCCGGCATTTGGTCCTGATGGTGGACAATCAAGCCTTACTTAATAAACTCTATATTCTATCTAGGCTGCTCTGGCCATGCTCTGGGCTGTTCTCTCCCGGCTCCTTCACATGGCAGCCAGTGCTCTCCTCCAGCATGATGTCTCTACTCTTCTTCACAGTTTACCAGCATCAGACATTTCCTTCTTCCTCTCTCCCAGTTCCAAGCCCAGGAAGTTCCAAAGCCCTGCTTCTGCCTGTCCTTCCCAGCTACTGGCTGTCTGCATTTTTATTTACCAATTACAACCAACTGGGTGCAGGTTCCCAGAAGCCACTTGCAGACACTTGTGTAAACAGCTTAGGGGACTCAAATTAACATTAGAATACAAGGTTAGGTCAAACCCACTACAGAGAGATTCAAAACTGTGGCTCAAAATATACAGGTCTTTTTACTGATGACTCAGAATTTAAATAATGGGAAAGCATGATATAGATATAGAGATAGATGCATAATTAATAGATGGAAAATAGATACATGTATAGAAATCGATATGTCTCTTCTTTGCTGGACATCTTAGTGAGAAATTACAGAACTGGATCTCCATTTAAAATACATTGCTCCAGTGAGACAGCTCTGTGAATAAAAGCCTGATGACCTGAGTTCTAACTCCAGAACCCAAGACATGATGGAGAAAGGGCACCAACCCCACATTGCTGCTCTCTCTGTTTTAGCGTCCATTCTGTTGCTGTGATAAAATGCTCTGACCAACATCAACTTATGGAAAGAAAGAGTTTATTTCAGTTTACATATAATGGCCTATCCTTGAGGGAAGTTAAAACAAGAACTCAACTAAGAACTTGAAGCAGAAACTTTGAAGGATGCCATTTGCTGGCCCACTCAAAGGCTCATGCTCAGCTAGCTTTATGCCTAGGGAATGGTGCCGCCCATAGTAGGCTTGACCCTCCTGCATCAGTGAATAATCAAGACAGCCCCCACAGACTGCTCATAGGCCATTCTTATCTGGGCAATCTCTCAATTGAAACTCCCTTCTCAGATGACTCTAGGCTGTGTCAAGTGACACTTAAAGCTGACCAGATAGCTTCTAACCTCCACAAATGTTCCATGACACTAATAATACATAATACCCCTCATACATATATACATGAATACAATTAAGTATAAGAGTAAGAATATCATGATGTTGAATGGGATATTTCTGCTTTAGTCCCTACTCTGATGTGTTCAAGAGAAGCATAAATACTGTGTGTGTGTTCTATCACAACAATGCTATGGTGCACATGGGACATGATTCTGAGCAGAACATGAATTTTAAAAGTGAATATCTGAGAGCTATGCAATGTGGAATAGATTCCCTTTCTATCTCCTTCCCATTACCTCAGTAAGAAAGATGTCTACTGGAGATGTTTAGCAACAAACAAACAAACAAACAAACACCACACCTCATTTTGCTTCAACGGGTAGACCATAGCCAGACCCTGCAGTAGTCAAGCATGGGGTAATCAATAGCTTCCAGGATCTCTCCTTAGGTCTAAACCAGGACCTCAGATGTGGGTCAGGATCCTCTGGGGCTTTGCTGTGCACTCAGAACATCTCAGCCTTAATACCTCCCGTTTCCACATGTGCAAAGTGCAACAGAGGACAGATGGCAAACTCCCCAGCAACTTTGTTGTCACAATCCTTATTTCCTAGGCATTTATCCTCTAAAGCCTCAGCCATAAATCTGTCCCATGTAAAATTCAGAACTGGGTTCGTGGTACCCACAGGGCAGGAGCTGGCAGAGTGGATCTGCTGTGAGCCAACCCAGCTCCATCTTTTGTCCTCAGCACTAAGTTAGGGTTGACATATAAAAGGGGGTTGCTTGGTGGGCTGTAGATAAATTCTGTCATACTTACTTATATTAGTTACAAAGCAACAAAATAATGATAGTGATTTAAGGCAGTAAAAGTGAGTTCTACAAAAGAAAATATTAAATTATTTTCAGGAAGTAAGTTATGGCTCATCAGGTGAGTGGACATGGGAAACATGAAGATGATGACAATGTCACTGTCAGAATGGAAGCATCCAGGGATTCGGGATTGACCACTCAGTGGGTCAACTCTTACGCTTATCCATAAAGAGCTAAATATCTGTATCTTGTGATGATCTTCTGTATTATAAACATTGGTCAGGGCTGGGCTCCGTGGTGTGGCCCTTTATTATAAACAGAAGTAGAAATATTGACAAATAAGTTGGAGGTCTTATTTTGTTAGTGTGTTAACTTGTTCTGTCCAGAGCAAGCATAACTGATTAGAGGTGAGCCAGATGCAGAATACAGGTAGGATCTATCCGCCAATGCTTTTTCTCCTAAGGGCTGGGCTTTCCCAAGGAGCCCCACACCCTCCATTCCTTTAATGTTCCCTAATTAATCCTTCTGCCACATTAATCTAAAAACAACCACAAAGAAAAGATGGCCGATATCTATATTTACTGCTGAGTCATGAAACCAAGGTTGAAAGTCTTCCTCTAGGGACCAGTGTAACAACCTCTTGCTCCTCATTGGACCCCAGTGCATATCTAGAGTGATTCTAGATGTATCTCAGTCTACCCAGGACATCCTGATTCTATACCTAAGTCCTAGATCCTGGGAATCCCCCATATTGTCAAATGAGTGATCAGGATAGCCACATTGTATTCTTCCCACACTTGTTGCTTGACGTCATGTGACCCACTACGACCCCTTAAATAAATATGGAGTATCACTGATATCTGCCATGCATGCTTTATGCCTAATTAAAAGATCTATAGACTCAACCTGTCTTCTTCCTTCATTCTGAAGTCCTTTTGCATGTATGGGATGCTGGACCTTGGAGGGGCCAATCTGCAACCATTAAGAAGAACAATCGTAGAGTGTGTCTAGTTATCGAGCATCATATAAAGGATGTTGGCATTGGATCCTCTGCAGAGGGGTTTCCTGATTTTAAAGAACCATGATGTGGAAGCTGGATCTGTGATTTATGAACCCCACCTGTGTCACCTGAAGGTCACTATGATGCTGACCTTCACAAGGATACTGCTTTCTCTTAACCAGGCAGGTTATTTGTCTGTGCTCTTGTTGACACAAAAAGGGAACTCTCAAATCACCAGGGACTAAGTGACAGTTTGTTCTGGCACCATGTATGAGTGGTTGTGGCTCAGGGACACAGACTCAGGTTAACGTACATTCTGTGTTCCAAAGTGGTAGCACTATAATGAAGGCTTTCGACCTACCCACAGAACTTTCAACCCCAGATTTATCCTGTCTACAAGTAATGCAGGCACAGGGAATGGAGCAGAGACTGAGGGAATGGCCAACCAATAACCAGCCCAAGCTGAGACCCATCCCATGGGCAAGCACCAATCCCTAACACTATTAATGATACTCTGTTATGCTTGTAGACAGGAACATGTTGTCCTCAGAGAAGCTCTACCCAGCAGCTGACTCAGAGAGATACAGACACCCACCTCCAAACACTGGATAGAGCCCAGGGACTCTTATGGAAAAATACAAGGAAGGATTGTAGGGCATGAAGGGGATAGGAACTCCACAGAAAGAATGACACAGTCGACTAACCTGGACCCTTTGAGCTCTCAGAGTCCGAACCATCAACCAAAGAGCACACACAAGCTGGACCTAGGCCTCTCCTCACATATGTAGCAGGTGTGCAGCTTGGCCTTCATATGAGTCCCGAACAACTGGAGCGGGAACTGTTCCAAAAGCTGTTGCCTGTACATGGGATGTGCTCATCTAGCTAGGCTGCCTTGTCTGGCCTCAGTAGAAGGAAGTGCCTAGCATCAAAGAGACTTGAAGTACCAGGGTGGCTGGGATACCCAGGGGGTCCACACCTGCTCAGAGGAGAAAGGTAGGGGGGAAGGATGTGGGAAGGGTGACCAGGAGGGATGCAGTGGGATGTAAAGTGAATACATAAAAATAAATGAAATTAAATTAAACTTAAAAAATAATGAAGGCTTTATGATAACCGTTATGAAATATAACGCAGTGAGAGATACTTTCTTTGGCGGGCCTGAGCCAAGGTGTACCCCTGAGAACCCTATGCAACAGGTCTGGTGTAAAGTGGGCTTATTGGAGGAGAGGAAGGAATTGAGGACTTGGGGAAGGGCTAGAGGCAGACAAGTGGACATGTAGACAGGCAGGCAGACAGGAGAAGAGAGGGAGATGGAGGGAGAGTGGGAGTGGGAGGGAGACAGAGAGGGGGAGAGAGATTGAGAGAGAGAGGGGGCCATGAGGGCAGAGAAAAGGAGGGCAAGGAAAAGGGGGGCAGAGAGGGAGGAAATGGGGACACACAAAGACAGAGAAAGGGTTGGGATGGCAGGTGGGTCTTCTTTATCTGCAGCACACTTGGCGCACCTGCAGGCCTGCGGCAGGTGATGACGTAAGCAATTGCCAGGTCCCTTCGAGCAGGCCAGTAGAACTGCCTGCACACTAACAGTAACAGAACAATGAAAGTCATAAATCAAGACCCCTTCAAATACTTTGCTGGAAACATAGGGGAATGGGTTACAGCAAAGCAGAGGAAACTCTACTGTTGAATTTGATGCTCTCTGACAGCATTCAACCCTTTGGTTGGTTGGAAACTAGGTGTCTGTTCAGACACTCTAGAGGATTTACCTAATGGTCACAAAGGTGTTAGGTCAGGTACAGGGCAATAAATGGCTTATTAAAAATGCTTGGAGAGGCACAAGATAATGTGACTTTAGACATCCCAGCCTCTCCACATCATTGAAGTTACAGTGAATTAATCAGCATTGCCGAAAATGCAATGGAGCTCCGGGTCCTTTTCAGGACTGTTTATTCCCACTCTCGTGAGACCATCCCAGTAAAAGGGCCCATACCGTCAAAGCCTCTAGTTCAGCATATTGATCAAGAATTATAGTGGAGATGCAGCCAACAACGAAAGAAAGCCAAACATAGTCAAACCACAGAGATGCATGCTTGGATGACAGAGCTGAGCTACCCTCGCTGGTTTCATAGCTATTCCTCAGAAGAGAGACAATCACCAAACCCCCGAATCTTCTAGAAAAAAAATCAACCGTGAAAAACAGATAAGTAATGAAACTCCATTCGGCCTGATCAACGGCTGTGAAGAACTCTCAAAGTCCCTTTAGCAGGCTGGAAATATGAACGCTATTTTCCAACACAGAAGTCTGCATTTGTTCTCAAAGCCCCGGCTTTGGTGCTCGCCGATGTTTTTTAAGCCAGGGTCCCTGGTGCCTCTTTTGGGTCTGGTCTTGAGTCTTCTCATCTTCAATGCTTCCCAGCAGATGTGTCGGTCTTGATCTCTAATGCCTGTGAACAATGACACGTTCCCTAAACAATTAGTGCATAAATGGCTGAGAGGATGGAATTGAAAGGAAGTGCAGTGAGCCAGAATTTAGATGCCCGCAGTGTGTTCAGCCAAAAGTAGCATCAAAGTCTGTAGGAAATGATGCTTCACAGATGCAGGGCAGTTTCTCAGGTGAGCATATTATGGAATGCGCTCCCCCACTGGCTCCAGGTGTGTATGCTTCATGTACTGATTGCAGGCAGCATCACTAGGCATTTCTCAGGAGGAGCTGCAGAATTTGCATATAGAAAGTACTTGGGGGTGGTGGGCGGTACAGGACACTTGCCCTGGGTAGGGATGATTGCAGGGCAAGATAAAAGAAAAACAATAAAAGCAGCATTAGTGAAGTGTGGTGAATAAATGGGAGAGAGGCAGAAGGGAAGAAAACAAACCAGAAAAAGAGGAGACAGATGGTTGGCAGACTTTGTTTGTTATCCCGAGTGAGGCGGAACTTCATAGAGAGTTTATGAAAAAGTGGCATCTTCCTAACTGTGAATTGAAAATCACCAGTCCAGCTTTTGAAGGCCACTGAGAGTAAGCACCTGAGACCCTTAGGGAGGTGATATCTCTGAGCAGGAGAGAGATGCAGAAAAGTCAATTAGGACAGGGAGGGGTTACCACAGAGCTTACCAGGTTCATGGTATTGTCAGGGGTGGGTGGGAGCGACTTGAAGAAGATGGTTGGTGGGTAAGGCATGGAAATGGATGGTAGGGAGGAGCCATGAGCCATGACTACTGGATGAAGTGTTTAATGGGTCTAAAATGTGGTCATTTGTGGGACTGTGTAAGGATATCCTGGTTCATGGCTGGGCATGGGCCTGGAACCCCGAGACTCTAAGTGAGAAATGGCAGGTGTTCGGCCACGTCCCCAGAACTCAGAGTCCTGACATGCAGTCTCGTCTCCATAGACCTACATTGTTTAGTCACGTAGGCCATTACAGCCCCTCCCAAAGTGCACAGGTAGAGGGCATGACCATAGGCCTCAGGCCCTAGGGATTTACATACTAATGAAGGCCAGAGGGCGGAGCAAATTAAGCATTCCTCCCCAGACCCTCTCCCTTTCTCCCTCCCTATTTAACTCAGGACTACCCTGAGTTTCAGGGGGGTACATCCAAATCCATCCACCATCCGCCATGAAAATAAACCCTATTGGAACCAAGGACTTCCTCGTGGAGTCTGCTGTCACCAAAGCCCCCAGCCTTTGGAATCTTAGAACTTTCTCCTGTATGTGGGATCAGCTGCTTGGAAACCTCCCAGGATACTGCTGCGGCAATTTTTCCCACAGTCATTTGGGTGCATCAAGAACTCAGAATAGAGATGAAGGTGTGGTTTCATGAGTCATCAGAAAACAGGATGCATGAGTGCATGGAACACTGTCATTTAAGGAAACAGGGGGCTTAGAGTTCACATACAGAACCACTGAGGAAAGCAAATAGTATAGAATGTATGAGGGGAAAAAAAACCAGAGACTTAGATGGGAATCCAGGAGACTGTGATTCCATAAGCCAAGTGGGGAAGTAGGGTGAGTATTAACTTTAGGATTAAAAAATGCAACGAGAGCAATTCTGTAGGGTACTAGAAACCAAACACATCATCAGAGGCACACTGAAGCCCAGAGAGGGACTCAGGAATGCCTGAAGTCACACAGCAAGTTGGAGGCAGAGCTCAAGGTCCAAGTCTAGTCCCAGATCTGTGGTATATTTCCTATCATAAGAAAAGGAGTTTACCATTAAGATGTCTAAAACCTAAGATAAAGGACTGTTCATGTTGCAGTTGACTCTTGAGAGTGCTGGAATAAATGCTGACAGCTAGGTTTCTGGTGATACCAGCAGTTATACCAGTCAGGAGAGAATGCTGGAATGAATGAGATACTCACCATCAAATGGCTCATTACGGGGAAGGGTTCCTGGATGGTTCAGTGATGTGAATCACAAGGCACAAGGTATTCTACAGTGTGGGTTAAATCTCTGTTGGTAAAGTGGGAATTAAGAAATGGGGAATGAACTTAGATCGTGCCCAGTGTCCGGAACATACTTAAGAGAAGGACTGGGGAAATGGTCTTTATCTAAAAGTAATCAGTTCATCTCTTCCTTAGTAAATTATGATCATCATACCAGCTGCTCTGTGTTGACTTTTCTATTGTCAAACATGAGGAAGAGTTCCCATACAAGTAGGATGATCATCATGACTGTCATCATCACTGTCGTCATCACAACTATCAACAACATCACCACTAGTATCACCATCATCGTTAAAATCATCATCGTCATAACCACCATCATCATCATCACCATCATAATCATCAACATCACCAATATCATAATGATCACTGTCATCATGATCACCACCATCATCAGTACCGTCTCCATCATTGCAAACATAATCAACATCGTCATCATTCACCAACATCAGACCATCCTCATCTCCTTCATCATCAACAGAACCATGAACACTATGAAAATGCCAGCAGCATCTGTGCCAGCATTATCAACTACAACAACAAACAACGACTTTCCAACAAATGTCTCCGTAAGCTTTCTCTAAGCGCCTCAAGTTTAAGTCCCTTAAGTCAAAGAAACACTCATCTCTCTTCCACCTATCCCTCACTGTGACCATCTTCCCATGGATGAGGGAAAACAAGGTATGTGGTGAAATTTATTCTTCTACTGAGTGCCCAGTCTTCTTGAGATGGTATCTGCTGTGCTGACCAAACAGGGAGAAAGGCGTTTAGCAAGGAAACGTCATTGTTGGAGAATGGGAAACTACCTGCATGAATGAATCCCATGAACACAAAGCTGTAGAGGGTGAATCCAAGAGACAACCACTACCAGTGATTTCCGATGGTCAACTATGTGACCTCAAGGTCATTCAGAGTCTTGCCCGTTTGCCCTGGTAAGCCTCGAATCTGGAAGTCATGGACTCTGAAAGCTGCCATCACCCTCAGCTTAACTATTGCTCGAAACTGAACCCATACTTAAGATTATATACACAGGAATATTCATTTGCATTCACAGATACACTTCCGCTTCCTGAAAGGGACATCTACCATTGGCATATGTGATGCTCAAAAACTGCAATCTAATGAATACATTATTAGCTGTAAGTGCTCAGAAATAGTGTAGACCGGGGAATGTGCATTGCTCAAGGAGAATTATGTATTTATTTATGCCGTAGACCCAGATGTGAGGGATCCAAATAAATATTTAATATTCTGGGAAAAAAAAGCAGAGTGAACCATACATTCATGAGTCCAGCAAGGTTTATGTATAAGAGCATTTTACAAGATAAAAACCATACAAATGTTTTCTAAGCATATAATGGCCAGAGGACATTTTCTCATAATGAGAAGTGAGTGAAATATAAACCATGAGTAACAAGCATTGTGAGTGGATTTTGTAAAAAAAAAAAAAAAAAAAAAAAAATCACATTGTGTCACAGAAATCAATACACCATAGATATGGCTGTATTGTTTCACTGATGAAAGTTCTGCACCAGGCTGTAAGTGGGCGCGACAAGAGACCATTGAATACAGCCAATCTCCATGAAAATGGAACAGTTTTTAATGAAAAACTGCTGGCCATCTTTGATAGTGGAGGACAGTGCTTGGCTGCAAAAGCTTATTGGGTTTTATAGGGGGGTCTATGGGGGCAGTGTGGGGAGGCAGCATGGACACTAAAATGGGAAATACTTTGGTTTCTATTCCCTACGGAAACCAAGCTTAGGTTGAGTTAGTGCCATCAGGACTGCCATTTTGGGGGCCTACTTCTTTGTGACTTACCATAACCCAAAGTAATCTATTTTGTTAAAATTAAAATTAGTAGGTACTTGAGGGGTTCATTTGTGGGTGGAAAGGAAACTGGGGGAGACTCCAGGTCTGATTTTCTATTTTAGAGCTAATGGAAGGACAGTGCTTCCTTGCTGACAATTTAGCATATCTTATATTTGGTATGCTTATTTTTCTATATTTGTTATATATCCAGAAAATATATATATATAAAAGGGTAAAGAAACTTCCCAAGCAAATGTACACACACATCCCACAAAACATCTCCTACACACACATACACACACACCAAACACCAAAACAGCCCACATTCATAAACTATCTTTGACTCAAAGGATAGTACAGTCCCAGGATGTATGTTTATTTACCCACTCTTAGATGAACAATTTCAAAAAATGAGTTTTTGATGTTTACAGATGAATGACCTGGGTCTGAAAAAAAAATATATATATATATGCATATGCTTGTGCATTTTCAGGTCACCATTGATACAAAGAAATTACTTGTATGTCGTATTTAATATTTAAAATCTTGGCCTAGGATTTCTACCCTGCCTTTGCTTATTTTGTTCCCAGATGACAGACATACTCACAGCCTTTATATTTAAAATATACTTTAAGCAGCACAATAGCTGGGCCACTGCCTGCCCTCCATGCTGTTAGAATCTACTTTCCCATAGATAACCCGAAGTTATTACTTACTATTTGTTATGTTCCATCAGGGCTGCTCTTAACTCCAAATGGGCAGTCCTCAGGGACACATTTTTATGACTCAGCTAACCCATGACAGCTTCTCCTTTCTTCTCTCCTATAAGTTTTTCTTCTCCTCATGGTCCCAAGCCCCAGGAAACCTAAACCCCACTTATGTGTCTTCTGCCCAACTAGTGGCTGTTGGCATCTTTATTTACCAATCACAATTAACTGGGGGAAGAGTCACATAGCTAGTGGACTCTCTCATCTCTGGGACAGCCAGTTTGGGGGACCCAAATTAGCATCAGAATACAAACAGCGCCAGGCCAACCCACTATACTTAGATTCTGACATAATCCAAGGAGTCGCCCAATACAAGATGTAATATGAACCATACACGTTCCTGTAACAAGGAAGTAAATGGATGTGCCCAGATGAAACTCATACCTAAGAGAAACTCCCCCATAATAGTGTAATGCTCACTCCATGTGTTCATTGTGGGATGTTCATTTGTCTTTCTGGCTACTCACTTGTAATTTTGCAGTTTCACCACCCAGGGAAAGAATCGATTCTCAGTTGCTGAATACAAGCACCATTGGTCCTGCATCAGAAATGACAAAGATCTCACTGTTTCCATCTCCATCACTCTTGAATGCTGCGCCAAAGATGGGAATCTCACATATGGGACACACCCAGCTCAAAAGAATATGAAGTATCCAGCAGGAGAAACTGTAGATGCTTCTGCTAACAGCCGACTGGTTATCCTGACATGGGAAGGAGAAGGTCTTGGACAGTCTAGAAACATCCAACCCTGCAGCTGTATCCTAGCAGGACCCAGGAGAAAAAATGGCCCAGCACTGAGTCATTGCTTTGAGCTACAGGTTTAATTTTAAAAGAGTGACTCAGAAATGCTGTAAGCCAATTTACTGTTTCCTTTCACTTGGGAGATGTGGTCTTCAGACTTAGAAATATTAAAAACTGAAGACGGAATGGCTGTCATGACACATCTGAAACACTAGATATTGGGATGGTTTCTTAGTTTTTCCAGCTTCCTGGAGCCCCTGTCCATACCTCTTGAAGTCATCTCCTTCAGCATCTCTACATTCGAACCACTCGGTGAACTGTCCATACAGCTTGAATTCTGACTGGTAAGAGTAAAACCTTGTGTTGTTCACACCCATACAGAATGCACATGAATCTCTATATTCTCATGACCCCTACAGGTCACGTTCAGCATTGCAGCCTCTGTGACGTTGCATAGATGCAGGCAGACCTCTGTAGTAAAACCAGTGTGGTTGCTGTTCTCACAAGGTAGAGTTTGTTCCCTCTACAGCATCTGCTTTCTGCTCAGTACCGAGAAACATTTTATTGAATAATGAGCAAAGCGGGAATAACTGCTTTAACCAGGATGGAACCACACCTCATGCTGGGACTGTCAGGCTGTGCATCTGCTGCCTGGCCACCTCTGAAACTAACAATCCAAATGTCAGAGAACGCAAGTCACCATTAACCTCTGGGTCATAGAGGTGGTACTTAAGATTTATTGTCGTAGTTATTCCCCAGTCGTTAACTACAGGAGCATCACCTGCTATGCAGAGAAGTAGAATGAGCCTTGCTTTCAAGTTTTCCAGATCTAATGTGGCTCTTGTTCTGTCTCTGTGTCTCTCTGTCTCTGTCTCTTTGTCTCTCATCCTCAGCTCGACCCTTAACTGCTCTCTCCCTTGTCTTAGATGGTAAAGGTGTCTTGCCTCCCGTAAAGAAAGTAAGAAGTTCCTGGTACATATACATTCAAGTTCTTTGCTCCTGGGTAATTTGGCTTATATCATCATCTTTTCAGGCAAAGATCTAAGCTTGCAGACTGAAGTACTTCCCTGAATTGGCCAATAGTGGTGGCTGCACAAAAGCACAGTCACAAGCCAATGTAAAGGGCTCGAAGGTGGCTGCATCAAAGCTCACCCAGGTATGAATGACAACACACAAAATCTGAAGCAATTCGGAGGCAGCTAAACAGTTAGAAAAGTCTCCCCTCCTCAGTAGTTTTCCCTTTTTGCATAACCTAATGGAGGGAAGAGCCTTGCACATATTGTCAGTTTCAGGGACTTACTGAGACTTTTGAGTTGTTTACTTTCTTGGCTTTAATGAGCTTCCTTGCAGTGTGGAATGTTTCATCTGGGAGAACTGTTTGCCAATAGTAACCCCAATAGTCATCAGACTCATGGCAATCCTGCTTCAGCCTCATGAAAGCTAGAATTATAAACATGAATGCACTTCCACTTAAGGAGTGATTTCTATAAAGAGATACTTCTACTTATTTCAGAGTGTAGGTTATGGAAAAGTGAATTCAGGCATGGAAGCTGCACCTCAATGGAAGCCATTGGAACTTAGCATAACTTAGTTAGAATAACAACAAGAGAATCTACTGGAGACCAAATTATTTGTAAGCCTTCCCAAATCACTTCTGTGTTCAGAGCTCACACTACTTAAGAAAATCTGACGGAATTATTCAACTTTCTTCTGACATATTTTAAAACCCGATTTGTCATATAGAATTAGTTGTTGTTTATAATATTAGAGTAGTTGTGAAGAAGCCGGCCTGCAGTAACATTATAATAGGATTAAGCTTGACTTTGTTATCAGCATTGATCCCAGGAAAATAGACTTGACAGTTATGAGATAACCAGTTAAGAATCTTCCAGCCAACAATTCCAAATATTTGAATATCTGAAACTTCAGCTCAAATCTGGAGACAGATCATCAGATTGTTTCATGAGAATGGTGTGCTTAATCACATATAAAGAATACACAAATAGAGAAATAATTCAGTCTAAAGTATAATTTGGTATTAACTAACTGCATAAGGATAGTTAAAAGAGAAAACAAACTATTTGAGAAAGACTCAATTTTTACTTACTGCTCTGCAGATTTTACAAGAAAAAAAATTCCAGATTCTCTGAGGTTTTTTTTTTTCAGGATTGTATACATGGGAAAGATAGAACACTTGCTAGAAAAACTATCCAGCCACTACTTTTTGAGAACCCAAAAGTTGCTAAATAAATCATTAGGCAAACATACCCTTCCTTAAGTTGCTTTAGTCATAGTCAGGTGTCTTGTTATCCCAACAGTGTGTGTGTGTGTGTATGTGTGTGTGTGTGTGTGTGTGTGTACATGTACACATGTGGTGGTGATGGTGGTGGTAGTGGTGATGATGATATAGCATAGGGTAATAGGTACAGTTTCCATGTCAGGAGAATTTGTCTAAGATGAAATACAAACAAAATGAGAAATTGGTGAGGAAATTTGGAGACTGGGATGAAAAACAAAACAAAACAAAAAAACTTATGTGAAGGACAGAAAACTCTAGTCTGGGCAGAATGAAAATTTAGGAGCAAGATTTGGGGACAGATCTGGAAGGGACTTTACTCTCGGACATATGCTGAGGGACTGGGAGAAGACACATATGGAGGATGATGATGTAATCTGTTACATCCCAGTCTTTGCTTCAGTGTGGGGTCTTGTGGAGAGGGTGATAGAGGGGGGATTCAAATGAATTGGAAGGTAGCACTCAGGCAGATACTACAGGGGGTAGAGGTGGACAGGGGTGTGTAGGAGTGGAGGAGTGGTCAGAAGCAGGTCTGACAGAGCCCTGAAACACAGTAGGTGTTATACCCACTCTCCTAGGTGAATGGCTGCTGATGCCAGCCGATCTTCGAGATAAGGTGAGATGTTTAATCTCCATTGTTGATGTGGCTTGCCTTAGAACTACCCAGGAGACTGAAATACAGTTGTAGGCTTTTCTGTGAGAGCGATTCTGGAGAGGGTTAGGTAATAGAAGTCCTGCCCTGCATTCGAGTGGTAGCTTCATGTGGGCTGGAGAGAAGGAGAAAGGTGACCAAACGACTCCATCCCTGTCTCTCCAACCTCCAGTGTGATGAGCCTGAGCGCATGGGGATTACCAACTGTGAACTGAACCCCCTGAAACCATGAGCCTTAATGAAAACTTTCGTCTCTATGTCACGGTGATAAGAAGATAATCTAAACTGGGCGGTGGTGGCGCACACCTTTAATCCCAGCACGTGGGAGGCAGAGGCAGGCGGATTTCTGAGTTCAAGGCCAGCCTGGTCTACAAAGTGAGTTCCAGGACAGCCAGGGCTATAAGGAGAAACCCTGTCTTGAAAAACCAAAAAAAAAAAAAAAAAAAAAGAAGAAGGACAAGAAGATAATCTAATATGGTGGATTGTAGCCTCCAGGTACACACAGAGGAAGAAGACAATCTTCTAAGTGTAGGACCTAGACTCATCAAATGAAAAAGATGTTCATGTCTTAGGGGGAAAAAAAAACCCTCCACCAGGAAAAACATGGTAGTCATTAGCAACCTGTGCGGTCAAAGCCCAAGGAGCCCATCACCCCGATCTTGACGGTGATAATCTTCTCTGAGCACTACTCTTTTTCAGTTACTCACTCCTCAGTGTGTCAACTCAAGTCCATTGCATCTCCTACTCACTGATGGAGAAGTAGAGGATAAGAGGAATCTTGCAGTGCCCACACCTCTGTACTGGACAATACAGAGATAGTGGAGACCCAGAGAACCCACGGTCTATGTCCCATGAAGAGCAAAAAAGTGACACCATCACAGGAGAACTCAAGGCCACAAGAAAGAAGGAATCTAGTAGAGGAATGGCGACTTCAGTCGACGCTCCTGGGAAACAGGTGAATTGCATACTGGACATGGGGATGTTGTTGAGGTTTTTGTCTTTTACTGTCTATTGTAATGCTAAGTGTGGGCCCCCAAGACCTGGAATCTGCAAGTAGCCCCTGGGACCCTGCCCCCAAGTTAATTCTGATTGGTGAATAAAAATGCTGACAGCCCATAAGCTGGGCTTGGAGGGAGAGGACCATAAGGAGGGGGAGAGAGAAGGCATCATGGGAAAAGAATGTGCGCGATGGAGAAGGAGAGCCACCGTGGGCTCAGGGCTAAGAGAACATGGCCCAGAGGGTGGCCCAATTGGTTTCAGAGCTGCCCAGATGGAACACAGTAAATAGTAAGTGATAACTTGGGGTTATCAATATAAAAGCAGATTCTAACAGCATGGAGGGTAGGCAGCTGCACAGCTATTGTACCGGCTATAGCATATTAAAAATATAAAGGCTGTGTGTGTGTTTCATCTGGGAACATAAATGGTCTAAGGTGGGAAGAAGCCCCAAGCCAGGAATTTAATATTTTTTACTAGAGGATGTCAAGGTTCTTGACTACCAGTTGACATCAGCTTCAGAGTCTGGCGGGACACACGGTGCTGAAGGAGGAGCCACTGAAGTGAAGCTGTTCTAGAAGGAAGAATGGAGACCCTTTCGTTTTCAGTCAGTCTCCTTCCAAGTCCCAGGAGATGTTTTGTGTGGAGCACCCTGCTGAGGTTGGCCTTGCCCAGACAAGGACACCTACTGTGGCTAATGATTTGGGGCCAGCTGGTTACTTTCAGCAGAGTCATAGCATGAACCAAGGCTCACAGACCATAGGACTGTGTTACCAAAGCTAACAAGACCTGTGGAGTCTATCCTGGGGAGCTCAGGGGATCTATTCTGGATCCCCAGGGAGACATTTATTCTCTGTAATTTCTACCAGTTATGGAAATATAAAGAACACACAAATGAAAGAAGAGGGAATCAGTCAGAGAACGAGAAAAATGAAGGATCTGAGTTCTAGCCACTTCCTAGGGAGATGGCTCGCTCAGTATTCCCTGGTGCCTGCTACACTCCCTCTGCTTCAGCCTCCACTTTTATGCATAATTTATGGATGCAATTAACAGAAACCAATCAACCACGACTGTGCACACAGTACTGTGTTTAACAACAGATGCCTCCAATAGTGATTATGTTAGAATAATAACAACACTGAAAACACGCCCGGTCATCAGGACTGTGTTGCCAAAGCTAACAAGACTGATGGTTTTACCAATAAAAGAGCCAGCGAGCGAGCCTGGGAGGAGGATTCTGGGTATAGTGGCTGCCGCTTGCTTTTCTTATGCAGAGACTCAGGCTTTTACACTCCTGTGCGTTCGCGTGTGTGTGTGTGCATGTGTGTTTGTGCATGTGTGTTTGTGCGTGTGCATGCTCACATGTATGTGCAACCATGTGAAGACAGATGTCCTTCCTCTGGAGGTAAGGTCTCTCACTTGTTCCTAATTGTTCACTGTTGACAATTAGGTTAATTGGGCTGGCCAGTGACCTCTAAGCAGCCCCCTGGTTTTTCATCTCCAGATCTAGGTTTATAATTATAACCAAGGGACTATACTTAGATTGTAACTTTTGTTTCTTTACTTAGGGGTGGTGGTGTGAATGAGAAATATTGCTCCATAGGCTTGGGTATTTAAACACTTGGTGTCCAGTTGACAAAGCTGACTGGAGAGGTCTTAGGGAGGTGTAGCCTTGTTGTAGGAAGTACTGTGCTGGAGCCAGGCTTTGAGAGTTTAGGGCTGTACGCAACTTTCAATTCATTCTCTACTTCATGCTTGCAGTTGAGGGCAGAAGCTCTCAGCTTTCCACTCTAGTCACCACGCCTACTGCTGGCTGCCATGCCTTCCTCCCATGATGGGCTCTGGAACCATAAGCCCAAAGAACCATTTTTGTTCTGTAAGTTACCTTGATCCTTGTGTGATATCGCAGCAACAGAAAAGTAACTAAAACCCTGGGTCTTGGGGCTTCAATTCCAAGCCTCCTGCTTAAGTCACTAACAAGTTACAGACAGCCGCACTTCCGGTCTGACTTACTCATTCTTTGTGTCTCAGTCTATCTTGTTCCCAACACTCCCATCTAAGGGAACTGTACTGGGAGCAGGCGGTCATCAAGCCCCTGTAGCTTGCAGGTCCTCTAAACTCTACCATAGGGTTTGCTTCTTGCCCGGCTTCCGGTCACGGCTCGGCAGCAGGCAGCTTCCTCTCTGCATTCCTGTGCAGATGTGAGTCCTTTTCCTCACACACCTCACCGTCTGCTACACTCCTCTCTGTGTCTATCAGCCCCTTGGCTTCATCAACAATGAGGTGTCCTCTTGCACAAAGGCTGTGTTAGAACTACACAATTCCACACAGGGAACTCCCTTGGCAGAGGACACAGGTCAGAACAAACTGAAGCTTGTGATTGTCCCCGTAGGGAGCCTCAAGCTGGTGCAGGAGGCCTGTGGAGATTCTGCTGAACACCGGGGTCCCGCTGTGCATTTGCTTTTTGTCCTTTATTTATTTCTATTGTATCCTCAATATAGCGTCTCACCTTGTAGCTAGAGCTTGCTTCATGCCTTCACCCGCCTGCTGCCCTCACTGCGCAAGTGCAGAAGTAACAGTCATCACCGCGCAAGTGCGGGGGTGGAGTGGGATGGGGAACAGACTTATACCTCCAGCCTGGCTCAGCCTCATGCATTTTGTCATGAATTCTTTTTAACTTCGTAAAAATATAAAGGGCTTTGCTATGTCGTTTTCTTGCACATCTGTGCCATTGTATTTGATTAGTTTTATTTACCTCTGCCCCCTCCCTTTGCTGCCCTCTGTTACCTCCCTACCCTCCCTCTTCTTGCTACTCTTCAGGGTCCCCAACACTTCCCCCTTCTGCTTTCATACCCCGTGTGTGAATTCCATCCCTCCCTGCCCCCACTACGCTCTAACTGTGAAGTGCTTGGTCATTCTGGAAGTGAGCATCCAGGCCAGCCTCCTTTTCTGTATTCATACCCTTTATCTCTAAGCCAAACCACCGTCACGGAGGAATCCAGGGAAAAGCATCACAAACTGCAGGCAGCTGACCCCAACCCGGGACTGCCATTGTCTGTCAGTGGGATGTGTCTCAGACCTGTGAACATGGCTGCTCTCAACTGACAAGTTTTCCTTCAGCCTTTGAGCGGGTGATGGACACGGGCTCCAGTGTTATGGAGCTGCAGCAAAACTTCACTTCTCACCACGGTTTGAAGTTCTTCAGTCTTTAGAGCTGAGTTTTCAGGAGCCCTGTGTTTGACTCATAGAGGTACAGAAGAGGGATTCTGACACTTTCGGACGGCTACAGCCACGTTTACTTGTGAGCCACAAATATACTTTGAAAATCCCACGAGGTTCTCCGTTTTCTTCTCTCTATCTTTAGTGCTTTTGTTTGTTTTGTTGCTTTCTTTGCTTGAAACAGGATCTCACATAATCCAGGCTGGGTTTGAACTCATACAGTAAAGAAGGACCATGAACCCCCCGAGCTCCTGCCTCCACCTCCCGAGTGCTGGAATTACAGATGAGTACCACAGCATTAGGCTTAGTCTTTTTAGTCTTTAAACAAACAAACAAACAAACAAACAAACAAAACGTAGACATAAGATGGTCTGATTGTTTGCTGCAAATTTACTGTTTCCACGTTGTTCAAAAGGCCAGGGGTAATTTCAATCATCTCTAGACACTTGAGATCAACAGTGTTTGTCACAGACTCCATTAATTTGAGAAATAATACTAATTAAAACATGTTAATTCCAGTTTCCTCCTTACAGTCAACTGACTTACTCTGACAACTATAACAGCAGCATTTAGCCAATCTCCTAGAGAGACTCCAGTGTCCCAGGCCTGACTGGAGCCCTCAGACACCACAGAAGACCTTTCTTCCTCAGAGAAAACAGGCACTGGTGTGTATCGGGAAAGGAAGCCACCATGGGGCCCAAGTTTGGCTGTCACAGCACCCTAGCTGTCAGTGTCCTTCTGGGTAGAACAGATGGGGAAGAACCCCACAGAGTGTTCTATTTCACATATAGACGGGTGCCTGGCAACCAGGATGCATCACCAGGGGCCTGTGGAGGAGAACCCACCCTTTCTAAAACTAAGGCACACCAGAATCGAGACTGTTTTGGTATCACCCTGAGGGTGTTGTATGAGGCTCCTAGAGTGTAGAAGGACTCACCGAGGATCCAGCAACCCTAGAGAGAATAGTCTAAGTTTACATAGGACCAGTGCTCTGTCGTGAATGGAGGAATGGAGTGAAGATCAAAACCTCCAGGGTAAGATGTTCCAGGGGAGGGAGCACATGTGCCCAAATCCCTGTCTGATTTCTCTCCCCTGGCCCTTTGTTTAAATGTGTCCTTTCAGACACAAGAAACCCATGAAGACTTCAGAAACCTTCTAAGAAAACCTCCCTGAGGTCGCCTTCAACTGAGTGACAGACAAATTTGCTTCTGTCTCTCCTGCTTCCTAATCAGGTATTCTTGAGTTGCACTGGTCAAACCTATATAGTTTTACAAAAAAATTATATATATATATATATATATATATATATATATAATTTTCTTATATATAATATATAATATAATATGTAACATATATAATATATAATTATAATATATGAGATATGAAATGTGATATGATATATAATTATAATATAATTACAATTATGATATAATTATAATATATGATATTATGTAATATGTAATATATAATAAATATATATGTAGATATTATTAATTATATATTATATTACAGTATTGTATATTATTATATATTATATTATTATTTATATATAATAATATATATATACACACAAATATATATTTGTCCCAGTTTGGACCTACTTGTGTCTAGCTAGCATGGGAATGGCGGAGGAGTAGAAGGTCCCTCCAATTGAAGAGTCACCACAATATCTCATGTCATTCAGTAGCCTGGGATTCACTAAGGAACACTGCCCTCCAGTTGTATACACTTTCCATCTCTGCCGTGGGCTAGCCCACATGCTCCCACAATGGAGATACATGGGAAAGCCTGTGGTGCCCACAGCACTGAAAGACACAGCCCCATATTTCCTCCGTCTCTACTGTGCTCCTTCCCTCGTAGGCTTAGTTCAGTGATTGATCCCTTGAATGATCAGTGATTAGATTCAGCACAGCGCAGACTGTATTATAGAAGGTGCCACAGTTACCACAGCCTGGCCGAGCTCCAGTGAGGCTCATCATTTCTCCTCTTTCGTGAGATCCCAGGAACATTGGCAGATTTCACACGAGGATCTCAAAACCCCTCAGCCATGATCTCCATGTTCTCATGATCTGACTTCAGTTTTCGGTAATGTGAGCTTACTCCAAATACGTGCCCTCCCTTGCCTTGCCTTTCTAAGCAGAAAGCCATCAGACACGGGCTAACTATAAAACATCCCTCCTTGTATTTCCCCTGGTGAGAGGTTCTAGCATGTACCGTGGCCTCACTCCTCTCTGGCTACAGGTGATAATTTGGAGAGAAGGAAGCAGCCAGCTTATATGGGTCAGTGGGCCCGCATGAAGGGTGCGTGAAAACCGTTCCATTTAGTGACCTTTAATAACAAAATCACAAGAAAGTTTATTACATCCCCTCTTCAGGGTAAACAATTTATAGTTCACTTTTCAAAGTAACTCTGCATATTTTCTTTTTCCGAATTTACTTTATTTTATGTGTATGACTGTTTGCCTGCATGTGTGTATCACATGAATGAAGTACCCATGGAGGCCAGCAGAGGGCATCAGATTCCCTGAAGCTGGAGTTGCAGATGGTTGTGAGTCACTATGTGGGTGCTGGGAATCAAACTCAGATCCTCTGAAAGAATATCCAGTGCTCTTAACCCCTGAGCCATCTCTCCAGCCTCATCTGTGTCTTTTCTGAAAATCTATTGACTTAAACATTAAACATTTGTAACTAAGAAAGTAAAAAAACTAGGGAAAGTTATTTTTTTCCCTTTGCATTCTTCCTACTACTTTAATTATCTCCTGTATTTCATGCCCCTTTGTTGAACATCAATTCTACAGAAAGAGAGACTCCTGGGTTTAATATGCCCTCTCTAGGAAGCTGTCTAGGGCTTAAAGCTGCACTGCTGTGTGCACCTTCAGTGGCAAGCAAGCAACACATTATAACCAAAGCCTTCTTAAACCATAAACATGACTGATAACTCAGTGAGATATTGGTAGGTGAGCTCAGCCACGAAACTCAAAGAAGTCACAAAGGTCTCAAAACCTTCCCATCTTCCCGATCTTCCATCTTCAGCACATGAATTTACCCAAGAAGCCTGCGACTCCTGTAGCATCGCTGTGTATACCAAGAGGATAGTGGGCCAGAAATAGAAATAGGTCCCTTGCCTCAACCAACCACTGTCTCGGGAGGATGAATCAGCTGCTTTGACAGAGTACCATCCCAGCTGACATCACCCCACCTCTGCTAGTACCCAGTGGCAGAGGCGTGATGGTGCATAGTTCTAGAACTGCTTGGACAATCTTCAGCAGGTGAGGCTGCGTGTGGATTAGCATCTGATGCAGTTGAGTGCAGTTCCTGTCTGAAGCTCATTAGACACCTTCGGTGACAGCAAGCCGAGCATCACCATCCATCTTCTTCACTCCCTTGGTCCTTCTCAGCCTCCTTCATAACCAATAGGAAGCAGGATGCAGGTGCCAGGTGCAAGGGAGTGGTTTCCTTTTGTTGTGTTTATTTCCTTTTCTTGCTTATATGTGAGCGCACTTGTGTGTCATATCCCTTTGTGCATGCTAATACATATGTGTTTATTGTAGGCTGCTAGTCTATGGTCCCCAGGGATCTTTCTGTCTCTAGAGACCTTACCAACACTGAGGTTATAGTCATGAATCACCATGCTTGCTGTGTATGCTTTGTGATATGGGTCCTGGGTGTTGAACTTGGTTCTTCAAATTTGAATAGTGCTCTGGTTAGTTTTTGTCAAATTGATATGAATTAGAGGGAACCTTGATTAAGAAAATGCCTTCATCAGATCTATCTATAGGGCATTTATTTTATTGGTGATTGATGTGGGAGGGCCAAGCCCACTGTGGGACCACCCCTAGGCAGGTGGTCTTGGATAGCATGAGAAGGCAGGCTGAGCAAGACATGGAGAGCCAGGAAGCAACATTCCTCCATGTCCTTTGTTTCGGTTCCTGCCTGCAGGTTCCTGCCTTGAGTTCTCACCCTGATTTTCCCCAAACTGATGGACCGTGAAATTGCTAGGTATCTGCATTTCATCACAGATGCTGAGAAGCAAACTAAAACACATGACAAGCACCATGTAGACTGAACTGCTTTTCACTCGGTTTCGCATGAAACATTTCTCCACCCACATGGCATTCTTTGTCGCGTTTTAAAACACATGTATTTATATTTAATTAAAAGAGACATTTTAATAAATAGTGCTATAAACGTTATGACAAGGAGGGAAAATATCAGCATTGTATAATTAAGAGAGGTTAAGCAACACCTTATTAATAAGATATTTTCACTATAGCTCTGCCAACAAAACTCATAGCTGTGATAGGATTTTTGGTTAATACTAATTCTTCGACATTCTTGTAATACAACCTTGGCATCGTTCATAGACTCCAGCTGATTGATTTCATATTATCTTGGTTTCTGAAATAAGTAAAGATACTAGGAATCATGACTGGACTATTTCTTGACTTAAAAAAGAGGAGCAGAAGAGGGGAGAGAAGATTGCACAGCTTAGGTGCTTGGGCCTAAGTCATATGACTTGAGCTTGAATCCCAGAATCCACACACTGGAGGAGAAGAAAGCAGCTCCTGCACTGGTTCCCTGACTTTGATATGTGCACACATCCATTCACACACAAAGTAAATAAATACATATAAAATATGCGTTTAAAATGCATTAAACTATCAGAAGCCATGTGCTGTGTGAACTTGTGTGTGTGATCCATGTGCGGATCTTTTTCACTGAGGCTACAGCTCTGCACAGCCTTATGAAATCTTTATCTTCTTCTTCTTCAATTAAAATATTCAGTATCATGAAAATGTCAGTTCCCCTCCCTATACTCTGGCAGTGCCGACCTAAGTGTAGGCATCATGGGATGGGCGTGCAGTGTGATTTTTAGGCTATGCCAGACAGGACATTAGTGCACACAATCACAGAGTGAGAAATTGTATTCCCTTTTCAATTATGTTCCAATCCTTTCCATTACAACAAAGGGGAATGGCTCATTGTGAAGACGGAAAGTATTTCCTCTCACACGTTTACTAGACCCTCTTTGAAGCAGTCAGAACTGGATTCCCATACTGAACCTTGGGTGGAAATAAGAATTTAAGAAGTCTTGATTCTGGGTGGTATACAAAAAAGGGTGTGATGAGTTTAGTGGTTTTAAATGAGACATTGGAGAGTTCCTTCTATTTTGTGAGGCTGTAGAGAAGAAATTTACACTCATGAGTGGGAAATAGTCCTCATTAACTCTAGAACAGGCTGCATCTCAGATGCCCAGCTTCCAGAATTGTAGGTAACATTTTTTTGTGTGTGTTATTTTGTTAACAGTGAATGTACTGGTTAGTTTTACATTTTTGGTTTGTTTTGTCAACTTGACACAAACTAGAGTCATCTGGAAAGAAGGAACATCAATTGAGAAAAGTTCTGTCTCAGATTGTCCTCTGGTACTATTTCTTGCTTAATGAGAGAGCCCAGAATACTGTATGTAGAACCACGACTGTGGTGATGGACCTAGATTCTATAAGAAGGCAAGCTGAGAAAGTCATGGGGGTTGTCAATAATGACCATTCCTTCATGATCTTTGCTTCAATTCCTGTCTTGAGTTCTTGCCTTGGCTTCTGTCAGTGATGAACATTAAGTTGTAACTTCCTCTCCAAGTTGCTTTTGGTCATGGTGATTATCACAGCAACAGTATCCTAACTAGGACAGCATTTTATCACAGGAGTCAGAACAGACTACGACAGTAAGTTCCTTCTGCTATTTTGACATCAAAGATTTCCTATAAAAGAGAGATAATGTATCCTTCTGAGCCAGGTGACAGGTGCCGGTCAGTTCATAAGGATAGATGCGGTAATTCTCTTTGCAAAGACCCCCATATCTACTTTACAAAGAAAACACTGCTGGGTGCTCAGAAGTTCAGTTCATTCCTTTCAGTGCTGACTAATTAAGAAGAATTGAAGACTGTCGAGTTTAAATTAAATTATGAAATGAACATGATTTTACCATGGAAATGATAATGAAGTGGGTTAAGGTTGTACATTAAAAAGTCACCCTTTCAAACGTTAATAAGAGTTTGCCATCATTATCCTTCAGGGTTAATATAAACAAGGTTGTGTTTTTATGTTTCCTTGAACGTTTATTTTTTTTTCTCTTAAGATGTTGCCATTCTTTTTACTCCTTTTTAAAGATCTATTTTATTTTACCTGTGGGGGTGTTTTGCCTGCATGTATGTAAGCCCACCTGAGGTGTGAAGTGCCCATGGAAGCCAGAAGGGGGCAGCAGATCCCCAGAAACTGGCACTACAAGTGGTTGTGAGCACCACCATGCAGGTGCTGGAACTCAAACCCAGGTCCTTTTCATGAATAGCCAGTGCTCTTAACCACTGAGCTATCCCTTCAGCCCCCATCTTCTTCTCTTATATTCCTGTTTGTATGGCTAACTGGGATCATCTTCCCAAATACTTAGTTGACGAGCTTATACTGTGGCCCCGCTGTGGTCCATGAACATACTATCAAGGCAGCTGAACTGATGGGTTGATGGAATTTGGAACCACAAATAGGTGATGTGTCTAGAGAGATGAGGATCCATCTCCCACTGCTGATGGAGCCCTGCTCTACTGACGTCATTGCCCATTTCATTGTCTGGGTCATCAAAATTGCAAGGTGAGACTATGGCAGATTAAAAAAAAAATCAAACAAGCTAAAGAAGCTAAAAATCATCTCTGGAAAAGGAGGGAGGCACTGTATTGGTGAGTTTTCTCATGGGCCAAACGCAGCAAAGTGGGTCAGCACCTTCCTTCATACTCTGAATCATCAGAGCTCTGATCTGGCCGGATCTTCGTGTGTACGCTTTTGTTGAAGAAAGCCTTTGTTGTGTAGGAATGAAGGGCTATGGGAATCTAGTCAGTTTCTTCATATCCCATGCGAGAGAGATGCAGCCACTGTGCAGACAGCCTGATCGGTGAAGCCTCATAAGATCCAAATCCCCATAACTAATGGTCAATACCAAGAATCTTCAACACCCAGGATGACATCAGACAGGTATGGGTGTTTCATAAGAGCACCCACACTCCCCACTACAGAGTCCCCCCTGACCTAGTAAGAGAGTCACACAATCCAAGTTTCCCCGTTCTGCCTGGCCTCACAACAAACCAAGAGCACATGATTTGGAGAGAAGAGATGGGTAGATTTTCAACCATCTCACATACACAGCAAGAGCAGTACTGAGGGGGATAGAGACATTCTACACTGACCCGAGGGCTTTTCTCATCAGAATAGATGACAGCCGCTCCATGGTGTTCCAGTTAGGGGCGTTCCCTGCAATAACAGGGAGTTTTAAATAGCACCCTCGCCTTCTCCCTCCCGCGAGTGATGGGATGCAGGCCCACAGCCATCAGGCTTCCTGCAGGAGGAGCCTTGCTTCTATCCTCAGAGCAGCGCTCCAAGAAAATAAATAGCATGTGCTCGTCATTCAAATAAGGCTTAATTAATGCAGAACTCTGTTGGGGATTTGATTTGTGCTTACATGGGAATTCAGGTATCCGCTGCGGGTCCCTGCCAACAGTTGGCTTTTTGACTGGTCAATAAAGAGCCAGCAGCCAATGGCTGGACAGGACAGAGGTGGGACTTTGAGGATTCCCGGGAGGAAACACAGGGGAGGGAGAAGGAGAATCACCAAGGTGGAAGGAAGGAAGAAAATATAAATATGAGAGCTGTGGAAGACAGAGAACCAACCATGTAAGAATCAGGAAAAGCAGCCCCAGGGACCACTCCCCCATTGGGTCTGGGGTAGCAGGGATAAAGAATACATTTTAGAAAGTAATAACACAAGAATATCAGAGGGGAGAGTGTGCTAGCCACGTGGAGGTTCAGGAGTGGTCCAGCCATTGAGCTAGTTAAGACGTTAAAACAAAAAGGTTGCGTGTGCATGTCTTTCATTTATGAATCCAGAACTCATGGGCGGTTGCAGAGATGCATGCGTACCCTCTGGGAGCCTATAGTGGACTTGAACAATTTGCTGCTACAGAACTCACCCCAAAACTTTCCAAGATGTCCATGATAATGAGCTTATGAGGAGGTGCTTCATGTTACCTGTCTTCAGGGACTCAATGAAATACTGCTACACGCCCATCACATGGACAAAAAAGAATTTTGGGAAATGCCAAAAGATGGAGGGGGAGTGTATGCTATAAGGACACCTTAGTCCGTTCTGTGTTCATTGGGACTCATATGGCCCAGTCAACACTGTAGACAGTACTGCTGCTTCTTACAAAACTAAACAGTCTTAGTGCTCTGCCCAGCAAATATATTACAGAATTTACGAAAAGGAATTAAACATTTCTGTTCACATGAGAACCTGCAAATGGGGGGGGGGACATTTAGAGCTGTTTTGTTCACAACCATCAGAACTTGGAAATCGCAGAGACATCTTTTAGTAGGTGAATGGAGAGAGGGCTGTGCCTCCAGACGATGGAGCACGGAATGCTGGGAGGAAATGAGCTGTCAAGCCCAAGCGTGGAAGAAGCTTGACTATTATTTAGTAAAAGAAGACAGTCTGAAAGGCTATGGCTTCAGCAGGCAGCGTCTGGAAAAGGCAAGGCAGGGGAAATGGTAAGTAGATGGGTGTCATTCAAGGATGTGTGGGAGGAAGGAATAGATCGCACACAGAAAGCTTTACGGCAGGGGCCGGGCAGATGACTCAGTCTATAAAGTAGCTGCAGGGAAAGCATAAGGGCCTGAGTTGCTCCCCAGCACTCCCAGTAAATAAGCCAGATGTGATGATGAGAGCTGGTAATCACAGCATCAGGATGGTAGACACAGGCAGATGCCTGGGGCTGCCTTTTAAGGAATGAGACCCAAGGGTGACCTATGGTCTCTGTCTTAGTCAGTGCTCTATTTCTGTGAAGAGACACCATAACCGCAGCAACTCTTATAAAGGCAAACACTAATTGGGGCTGGCTTACAGTTTCAGAAGTTTAGTCCACTGTCATCATGGTGGGAAGCATGGTGGCATGCAGGCAGATGTGGAGCTGGAGAGGTCGCTGAGAGTGCTACAGCTGGTCCACCGGCAGCAGGCAGAGGGAGCCACTGGGCCTGGCTTGGACTTGTGAAATGTCAAAGCAGACCCCCAGTGAAACACTTCCTCAAACAAGGCCACCTGTTCTAATCCCTGTCAAATAGCACCACCCTCTAATGACCAGACATCCAAATATATGAGCTTAAGGGGGCGGTTCCTATCCAAACCACCACAGTCTCCACTGTATGCACACAGAAGTGCATAAACACCAGGACACACATGAGTGGGAAGGGAGAGACAGACAGACAGACAGACAGGCAGACAGACAGACAGGCAGACAGACATAAAGAGAGCTATAGCAATAGAAACATGTTGATAGTGCAATGGTGTGTACTTATCATCATCCAAGTCCCAGCCCACAAAAAAAAAAAAAAAATACAGCACCACAATAACCCCATTGTGAACTGTTCACCTTGGTAGTAAATATACATACATGTAGTCAGTTGTAACTCAGATGATTCTCTGGTAAGGGACAGTCACATGAAGAGGGTATATCTGTGAGAACAGGAGGCATGTGGACTTTTCTGTCTTTTTTGCTCATTTTCTTCTCAAAACAGCTCTTAAAACTAAAGAGAAAGAAAATACAAACTCTTCTTTTTTTTTTTTTTTTTTACAGACCATGGGCTGATTCCTTATTCATCCAAAAGATGACAATAACAATTTTTCATATAAAATCACCTACTCTATGTTTATAAACACCTAATTCTTAGTGGTCTACAGCTAGAAACAAGACAGGAATGTGAAATTCTCATTAACTTAAGTGAGGTGTGAGAAGTGTTAATGTATCAGGGTGTTAAATCATAATATCACACTTTATTATAGAGGCTTAAATTTCAATGTTTGCATTGGGACCTTGATTCTGGACATTCTGTGAGTTCTCATACATACCAGAAATGAAATATCGGCCCATATATATATATATATATATATATATATATATATATATATATATATATATATATATGAGAGAGAGGGTATAAATGATATAATGATATAAATAAGGTCAAGATATAGAGGTAGAAGTAGAGATAGAGCTACAGAGATGATATAAATAGATTAGATAGAGATATAGACAGACATATAAACAGGTATAGATATGTATTATATTAATTAATCAGCTGATATATATTATATTAATACAGCTAAAGATGGTTGCATGTTCTCAAGGGCATATCTGACTGCATCCACATTTTTCTTCAAAGCAGTCAAATATTTTCGTCATTAGCAACACAGAGTGGGAAGCAGAGTCTCACTAAAGTACCTCAAATAAAGAGTCTCAATAAAGAACCACAGACTCACCTTTTTCTGCTAAGCTATCATTGTAGTGCAATGATTCTCACCCTTTCATACGGTCCCTCATGGTGTGACAATCCCCAACCATAAAATTGTGTTGTTGCTACTTCCTAACTGGAATCTCACTACTGTTATGAATCAAAATGGAAATATATTTGAAGATAGATGTTTGCCAAGGGTGTCGCACATGACCCACAGGTTGAGCTACACTACTGTGGACAGTGATGTGGAGATCAAAACAATGCTTTTTAGGGGCTGGAGAGGTGGCTCAGTGTTAAGGACACTGGCTACTTGGCAGCTTTGGTTCCCAAGGTATGCATAGTGGCCTTGTAACCTTCTTTAACTCCAGTTCCTGGAGATCAGACTCCCTCTTCTGGCCTCTGGTGGCACTGCACCCACATGGTGCACATACAGAAAGCAAAATACACATAATTAAAAATAAACTCTGAAAAACTAAGTATTATTATTATTATTATTATTATTATTTTGTCCCTTGCCTTTTTGTTAATGGGCCGGTGTCTCATTGTTTTGAGACAGGGTTTCTCTATGTACACCAAGCTGACTTTGAACTCACAGAGACCCACTTGTCTCTGCTTCTCAAATGATGAGATTAAAGGTAAGCACCACCATGCCCAGCCTAAGATATTCTAAAGAGATACTTGTAAGTTACACCAAGGGAGAGTATAACATGATTTTGTTCTTTTTTAATAAAGTATTTATCTCATCTTAACATGACTAAATTTACTAAGGTTAGCTTGCAAAGGCCACGTTGTTAAGTTATTACGATCCAATGTGATTCTAATGTGCTGGCAGAAAGTTAGAAAGACATCACAGTTAGTGTCTCTGAACATCCCACCAGCCTCCCAGCACCCAAAGCAAAACTCTTTAAACCAAAGTCTCAAGCAAGGACATGAATTTCCCAGCTCCCTAGGTAGAACACAGATTCTGTTTGTGTGAAAGACAGGCAGGAGTCATCAAGTTTCACTGGCTTCCCGCCCCTTGGGAACCAGAAACCTCCTCTATTTTCTTATATACCAGAAGCCCCAGAATCACCAGCCTCCTTGGATCCAAATGTTGGTTTGAGGAGGGTATGATAGAGTACCTCTTTCTAAAGAGATGCTTGTGACCCTACATGGGATCATGGGATTGAATGTGGGTTTGCAGAAGGCTAGTCCACAGTTAAGATTTCTGACTGTGTAACAGCCAAAAATAAACTCAAAACCCAAGGCGCGAGGAGCCCAGGTTCCAGTCCCTTCCCTTGAACGTCTGCCTCAGCCACTGTTGGGAGCTCCTAAGACACCTTCTCAGTACTACTGACATTGCTGGCAAAGCTGCTAATAGTGCTTCTGCCTCTACAGCCACCTGGCTGATGCCCCTGCTCTTATTTCTGTGGATTGTCTATTAAAGCCTCATTTCTTAACATGTGACCAGACACAGACACTATGCATGTTATCCGTCCTACAACACGACTGAACACAGCCAGAAGCATCTGGACTCAGATTTTAAATACTGTGTGTAATACATGTCATGTTATTCCATACACACAGTTTTTTAGCTCTTATGGAATCAGACTTTTAATTTTTTTTTAGTTTTTAATCTTTCCTCTGATCCTTCATCAGGATGTGAGTATCAAATTAGTATGCTGCTGTTTTAGGTTATGTTAGACTATATGATCCTAAAAATTGCTGTCTGCATGGCTGCCTAGAGTTTCACAAGGAAAAAATAAGCAAGCAAAACCACTAAATGGATTTTAGTTTGGGAATAGGACAGGATTCCAACAGTTTTGGAAATAGCCCCAAACAGGATACTATTTATTCAAAATGGTGTTCTCAGCGTTTGTGATTATAAAGCCAAATTATCAGTCAACTCTGAAAAACGTTGGAGGGGCCTCAACATTCTGCACAATTAAAATATCTGAGCAAGGTTTCATTCTTTATGTAAAAATAAATGAGCATATTTGTTTCATTAGTTTGCAAATGTGTCTTCCTCTTTGAAGAAATGGATATATATATATATATATACACACACATACATACATATATAAATATATATATAAAACATATGTATATATATATATGTGTGTATACATATACATAATTATATACACATACACATACACATACACATATACATGTACAATGATCTCCATACCCACCCCAGGTTTCAGAAGTCCATCCAGGGATGCAACCCCTGTGAGGGATGCTCACCCAGTGAGCACCTGAAATTCTCTGGGCCCCAGTAATAGATTTAAAGCCCAGCACGTGACCCAGCTCATCCAATCAGAATCAGGCTTTTGCAATTTATACCCAGCAACATCATCCCTCACCCACCCCAGAGGCCTTTGCTCCTGCAGGTGTAACACAGCCAGGCATGCATGGCTTTGGACACTCGGCCTTGTATGTGTTTGGAAAGTGCAGGTCCCAAGAGCTTCCGAGGCTGGAATGTGATATGATGACTAGAGGCTGTATTGAGCTCCTCACAGTTGGACATGACCTTGCGATTCTGTCTCTCATCTGCTCTTTGGGATACTGGGAGCCCAGCTTAGCACACAGTGGGCCAAATCCGCTTACTGTCTAACTTAAAGTGGAGCCATCATTTAGGTTGTCAGCCTCAATTAGAGACGAAACCAACACTCCTATACATAGCAGAACCAAGGAGCCTCGCACCTGTTTCTGTAATTGACTCTAACAACTTTCTCTCCTAATTACACCTACCAGCACCTGCCACTCCGCTTTCCTGAAAAGAATTGTGGCTCTGACCTCAAAGACACACCTTACCTCTGTTTTGGAAGACACGGGGCATCCCAGGGAGGTGAATGAAGCATCCCTGCTGATGCATTGGTCTGGGATCTTCTAGTCCTTTCAGATGGCAACCTTGATTAAGCTCCTCTGGGATTTGAAGACCTGGGCTCTTGAGTATAAAGGCATTTGTGGGGTCGTCGACAGACTTAGAATCTTAACTATCCAAGCTCTGAGATTCTCAGGGTTTGTACTGACCAGCTTAGTAATTGTCAACTTCAGATTCCAGGAGGCATGACCTTCGAGCCTTGGTACCTCCCAGGAACTGTCACGGCCACCATGGTCAGAGTTCCTCTCCCTTGGTCTTAGCTTTCCCCATGCATTTTTATTTTTATTTTATTTTATTTTAAATACATTTTGAATTGAAATAAAATTCCATCACTTCTCCTTCCTTCCAGTCACTCCCAGGTCTCCCACTCTCAAGGTGCTATTTCTCTTTTTATTGTTATGTATATATGTGTGCAAGTATGTGTATGAACCAATAAATATATTATATAATTTATGTTAATATATATAATATGGTGTATAAATCCCCACACACAACCTGCTGAGTCTGCATCTTTTTAAAAAAGGATTTATTTAATTTAATTTATGTGAGTACACTATAGCTATCTTCAGACACACCAGAAGAGTGCATCAGGCCCATTACAGATGGTTGTAAGCCACCATATCGTTGCTGGGACTTGAACTCAGGACCTCTGTAAGAGCATGCACGCATGTTTGCGCATGCTTTTAAGGCTGACTGCTTTGCATTAGACAGATGTCTTAGGGGTTTACTGCTGCAGACCACCACCACCACCAAGGAGACTCCTATAAGGACATTTAATTGGGGCTGGCTTACAGGTTCAGAGGTTCAGTCCATTATCATCAAAGTGGGAGCATGGCAGCACCCAGGCAGGCATGGTGCAGGAGGAGCTGAGAGTTCTACATCTTCATCTGGAGGCTGCTAGGAGAAGACTGGCTCCCATGTGCTTAAGAGGAGGGTCTCATTGCCCACAACCACAGTGACACACTTCCTCCAACAAGGCCACACCTCCTTAAAGTGCCACTCCCTGGGCCAAGCATATTCAAACCATCACAACAACCAATGCTGAGGTTCATGCCTGGGAAAGGCTAATTATACTCCAGCAGTTATTCCTTGCCTGTAGCTCTTTGTGTAAGGATGAGACTGTGAAGATTTCTTCTTCCATGTTGACATGTCCACTGGGACTTCCATTGTTACAGTCTAGTCCATGTAGCCATTTCTAGGAGAGACCATCCCACAGCAAACATCCTGGCAGCCTGGCTCTTACAATCTCTCCACTCCATCTTCTGAGATGTTCCCTGAGCCAAGAATACAGCCTCTTTGATGTAGGTGTATCCTTTGGGTGTGGGTTCTCCTCCAACTGTTAATCTCTGCACTGTACCCAGTTGTGATTTTCTGTGATGGTCTCCATTTGCTACAAAGAGAAGCTTCTTTGACGGAGAGATAGTAGCTACGATTGTCCAGGCAAGGTGGCTCCTGCACAAACATGGTCCATGGCCTCTAATTCTGGAACTAGGAGATTTTCACCTTCTCTTGATATTTCTATACACCCACTATCCATTGTCCTCACATGCTCTTTTCTACCCTCAGACACAGCAGAGTATCTCCCAGATCACTGGAAGAGTGAAACACAGAGTAGGTTAAATGGATGTGTCACATAAACACAGCAGTATAACTTGAGCCAATCACCACACAGCTTGCAGTCTCACCCATCATTATCCTGGCTGAAGGAACAATCCCTTCACACTCTATCCAAACTCTACACATAGAGGAGAGAGCTGTGCTAAAGAGAGTGATGTGGGATCGTTCTCCACAATTGACCATGTGATTTTATCCTTCAGAGAGGGGACAGCATTACTCAAAAAATGTGAGCACAATGTGGAACATCTAGAGATTGATTATGAAATCTACCCTTTCCTTCTTCAGTGTGGAAAAAGAAAAAAAAATTCTGGACCAAAGCAGCTTAAAGACAGTTTATTTTGGCTCACAGTTTAAGATGGGAGAGAGTCTGGACGTCAGGTGGGATGAGCATAGTGGCCGAACATGAGGTGGTATCCACATCCACAGTTAGGAGAGAGAGAGAGAGAGAGAGAGAGAGAGAGAGAGAGAGAGAGAGAGAGAGAGAGAGAATATTATGAGGGAGAGAGAGAGAGAGAGAGAGAGAGAGAGAGAGAGAGAGAGAGAATATTATGAGGGAGAGTGAGGAGAGAGGGGAAAGAGGAAGAGGGAGGAGAGAGGGAGGGGGAGAGGGAGAGGGGAAGGGAGGGGGAGGGAGGAGGAAGAAGAGGGAGATGGAAGTGAGGGAGGAGGAGGGAGATGGGAGGAGGGGGAGGGGAGACAGGGGAGATGGGAGGGGAGGGGGAGATGCTGGTTTTCAGCTCACTTTCTCCTTTGCATCCAGCCCAGAACCCCAGCCTATGGGATGTCTTTTTCACTCACATTCAGGGTGGGTCTTCCCTCCTCAGTTAAACATTTCTGGAAAAATTCTTTCCTAGATGCACCTATCAGCGCGTTTCCATGGGGATTATAAATCCTGTCCAGTTGACAATAAAGATTAGCCACCACTCAACCATCACATTCACAATTCCATCTAGGCACTTCCTTCTGTTCGGAGCACACCAGAATTGAACTTGGGTGAGTCTCAGCCTCAGAACCCTCCCTCAACCTCCCCCTCTGTCCCTCACTCTCTCATGCCCTGAGTTTTCCTATCCGAACATGCCACTGGCTCAACATAACATCTCAGCATCTCTGCCTGGCAGACTCCTCCAGCTCTGATGCCCACACAGTCATGGCCACATCTTTTTGACACTATTGAATCCCAATACTCACACCTGGCCCATAGAAGGTGCTCAGGAAAGTCTGGCTAAATGCAAGAGGTTAGGAACTAACCTAGAGCAGGTGAGTTGTTTAGCACATACCGTCCCTGACTCTGAATTAAATATTCAGTGGGAATTAATACTTATCATTATAAATGACCATGTTGAAAAGAAAAGTACTGGACCTCCAAGATCAAGTTCTCAGTACAAAGGAGATTTATTTGCCTCAGAGTGACAGAGGACAGTGAGTAAGAGACAAGGTCAAGAAAGAGAGAATGGGGAAAGAGGAAGGGAACAGGGAGAGGGAGGCAGGGGTATTTGTCCCCAAGGACAAAGGACTGTTTCTGGGTAGAGAGGGGACAAACATAACCCATAAGAAATTGACAATTTATAATCGGAAAAGGGAAAACTCCCATATTAGGATGAGGTGCTTAATTCTGATTGGGCAGATTAATTAGGTGAGCCTAAGAGGGCTTTTGATCGATGAACTAAAATGCTTTGATAGCTGGACCTCAGTGGTCAGCCTCAGGAGGAGAAAGTGGCCAAATAAGGGAGTAGACCTTGGTGGCTAGCTTTGGCAATACAATCTAAGGGTTTTTAGCAAGGCAGATGGAATCAGAGAATGGCAAAAGGGGCAAGGCCTGCCAGATCCATGTTTGCCACGCTAGAGACCGCCAGTGTTCCCTCAAATGTCACTGTCTCTTCTTCACAGGTCAGATATCCAGGGCCCCTCAGGTATAAAGTGTTTCTTGTTTCCCACATCTGATTTGGTCTAATCTGTTGAACTCAGCAGACCGAAGCAATATCAAGTTTAATCACAGGCTGAGCTCTGGCTGATTTCGGGAGGCTCTGTAACCCATTAACCAATTATTCTGTAGCCAGTTAAGTTGCCCCTTCCTTTTTCTATACCGGCTGTCGGATCCTGTTGATGGTTGGGGTTTTCAGAACCTGCCTTAGTCCAGAGGGTCTGTTAGGTTAGCAAATTGTGTTCGTGTTGGATTGTTCCATTCTGCTTTGTTTGTAATTACTAGGACAAACTGTTGGATTCAATTAAAGATCTTCCTTTTTGATCAGCAGAGGCTGCTCCGGTAGGTACTTGGTTAGTTGGCTGCCCTCAGCAAGCCGCACTCCGCGTTAATATATAACTGAACCTATCTGAGGTTGTTCTAGAGGGGTCAGACTTTGTGGGCCAAAGGTCCTTGGAGACTTACAGTTTCCAAGACCTTAGGACAGAGACATGGTCATGAATTCTCAAGATGCCTTTGGCTTGTAACTGACAATTTCTGTCACCAGGCCCCCACTGGATACGCTTGGTCCTCTACTCTGCCACCTCTCTGCACTGTCCCTAAATGTCACATGTGTCCCCAGGGGAAGAAGATCTTTCATGTTCATTTAAAGATGACACAACATCCTGAATGATGAGTCATATCCGTACTCAGGAGGATGAGCCTCAGAGCCAGGCCTGCTGTCTGCCTCATTAGGAGGATGCTTCCAAACTCTAAGCTGTTCATCATCCTGAAAAACCACCAGAATAGCCGGAATGTTCCTTCCTCCTGGACAGGATGGAGCCTTTGAGGACTGGGAAACACAAATGTTCATGGGGAAGAAAGGTGCTTAAAGGCTTCTTATTTAATCATGTACAGGACTACTAGTGTAAAAGAAGTCTAAACCTTTTACCCAGCTTCACCATCCAGTCCCTTGTGAAGGTCAAGGTGCCTGTTTGATCCTTCCCTGGGAGGTGTTTAAGCCACTTTATGTCCTGTTGCACAAAGTAACTTTACACACACACACACACACGCACACTCATGTACACACATACACATGCACACACTCATGTACATATATGCATACATATGTGAACACATGCACTAACTCATGTGCACACACATATGCACACACATGTGCTCACACACACACACACACACGTACACATGCACTGACTCCTGTACACACATGCACACACCTATGCACACAGGCAGAAATGCCAAAGTTCAACTTGGTGAACCTGTAAGTTCTTGTTGGAGTTACTGACAGGGGCAGGGTTAACTCCAAAACACTCACATTGCTGAGAAGCCCCCGAAAACGAGAGTGAAGATTCTCAAAGGCTGCAGCCCTGGAGCTCTGGGTGCAGCTTGCAGGCAGATCCTTGGTGCTGAGAAGCCCCTCCCTGCAGCCTGATGGGCAGTCTGCTCCCTGAGCAGTTGTTCACCTGCTTCTATGAAGCTGAGGGAGAGGGAGTCTCGCAAGTCTTAGCTTTCCCAGGTATGTGATGCTCGTTTCCTCCTGAGTCACAGGAGCAACCCCTCTCTCTCTCTCTCATAGAAAATATTTCCATTTCAGGAGAAACTGCCAGAAGCCTTGCTCCTGCCCCATTGTTCACACCACCATGCCCAGTGCTATCTGCACCTGTCACACTCAGGCATGAGACCACACAACCACCAAGTCTTTGGGCATTGTGTCCCCTCTCTGTTAGGTTACAGGGACTATTTTTCACCTTTTCTTGCCAACAGAAAGCCTCGGAGCATGGGTCATCCTCTCTGTTCTCTGCTGGGAATGAATCCAGTAACTCTTACTAACTAATGAACCTTCAGAGATGCAGGAAGACTTGAGCTGGGTGACTTCAGCATCTTCATTACAGCAGCAGGTATTAGGCATCTCTGGGGTGTTTGGGGGATACTATTATCCAGTTCTGTGGTCATTATGTCTCCTCAACTCCATGGGAGAAAATTATACAGATTATTTTATCAGATGAAGCTCTAAACAAGAACATATTCATATATAGCACATTGCAGGCATTATGGCTACAAGAAGAAAAAATTGAGAGTTAGTTCTCATTTGGGAATCTGGGATCCTAGACACAAATGGGAGTCACTTTCTTCTAGTCCAAGATGTCTTTTCTCTCCTGTTTCTGTTTTTTATAATATTTGTTTTGTGTTGAATCACTAGCTCATAAAAAAAATTGCAACTTAATCTGTAAATCAAGAGCTTAAAGAGACCCAAAGTGAACCCTTCTTGTTGAAGCCAGTCAGTTCTTCCCTTGTTGCTGAAGTCTGCCATAGCCAGTGCTCAGTGGTACAGACATAGATGTGGTCCAAAGAAACCATATGGACAGCAACAGAATATGGGTGGGATTTAGCCCCCGTAAGCCTTTGTTGGCTGACCCCTGCTGTGGATGGCCGCCCTTCATTCTTGCCCCAAAGAATCGAGCTGTGAGTGTTCTGGGCACACTCAACTATAACTTTACCCTTTCTGTTTCTCATGCCAAGTATCTTCTGAGCTTGTAGTCTCAGGTCATGAAGAGCTGATGCAGGGCATTGGAAGCTCATGTCTAACCTGGGCTTCAGAGAGAGTCCGAGGCCAACCTTGGCTACTTAGTAAAACTCTGCCTCAAAATGGAAAGTGGAAAGAGAGCTCAGTGGTAGGAAGTTTGCCTCACATGGATAGGGCCCTGGGTTCAGTTTCCAGTACAGGAAAACAACAAAAGCCAGCATGTCCTCCCTGGCTCCATGTTTATAATACATCCTAGACAATCTCACTCACATCTACATTCCAGAATGAGGTAACATCTTACCTCAGCTCTCATCATCCTTGTCTCTGTCACCTGGAAACATCCCTAAACCATGTTTTCCCATCATTCTTGTCATCCTCAGTTGACCCCACAGTCAGAGCGATACTGCTGAAATTACATAATTCATGTTATATAATTTCATAATTAGTAATTACATAAAACTGATAATTTCATAAAGAGAGACTTTGTCCCTCTCTAGCCCCCTTCTGCATGAAGGCAAAGGTTTTACAAAATAAAGACTAGAATGTAGTCTTCACTGACCAACCATCCCTCTCTCCCCTCTGAGATTCCCTGGCCATGGTTCACCACCCTCTCCATCCATCACTGGGGTTCTTACAACAAAGCAGATGCCTCCACACCTTGAGATCCTGACACGTGACTCTCTTCAATAGATAGGTCATCTCTCTAGTCACCTTGACTGGATTAAGAAGCACCTGGGAGATCCGTACAGCACGCCTCTGAGTATGTCAGTGATGGAATTTCTATCAGAAATTAAATCACGAAGGCTCTGCCTGGAAGAGTAGATCAACCCCTTCATGGATTCACAGTACAATGCCTTTATTAAGCTGTGATGAAGGCAGGAGGTGGGACCTAGCTCTAGGGAGGTCTTTGGTGTGTGTTGTGGCCGGGGGGGTGGTAGCGGGGTGGGGGTAATGTTCTTGGGTGTATATCTTTTGCAGCCTTCTTCCTGTAGCCGTCTTCCTTGCAGCTGTCTGTGGCTAGTTTTGTGTCAACTTGACACAAACTATGGTGACCTGGGAAGAGGGTACCTCAACTGAGAAAGTACTTCCATCAGATTGGCTTATAGACAAGCCTATAGGACACTTTTTTTTGAATGGATGTGGGAGGTTCCAATCCACTGTGATGTCATCCCTGGACAGGTGTTCCTGGGTAGTATTACAAAGCAGGCTGAGGAAGCCCTTGGGAGCAAGCCAGTAAGCAGCACTCCTTCATGGACTCTGTTTCAACTCCTGACTCCTGGTTTCTACCTTTAGTTCCTGTCCTGGCTTTGCTAAGTAGTGTCCTGTGACGTGCATGTATGATGTAATAACCAGCCATCCCTCTGCCTCAATTATTTTGGGTCATGATGTTTATCACAGCCACAGAAACCTAAGACCCCTTTCTTGTTCCTGGCTGCTGTGATGAACAGCTCTGTGCCACAATGCTCCTCCTACAATGGACCAATCTGCATAAAACGACAAATCCTCTATGCCTTAGATTGTTTTGTCAGGTTTAGGTCACTGAGATGAAGAATCTCCCCCTCTACACACACACATACACACACACCCCTCCACTGTAGCTCTCCCTGGGCACACAGTTTACTCCTGAATGCATATATTCAAGTTTGCTATTTTCTCTGAAAAACTTAGCTGAAAAGCCTATCTTCTCCTGTCAAAGTGATGTCTCCCCGTCTCCTGCTTCATTCCTCCGTTCCCCTCCTTAGCCATTCCTCACTCTCCCCGTCTACATATTTTATTTATTGGTTGCTTTTTATTGTCTCTCCCCCTCCATTAGCATGTAAATTACACAGATGTGAGGATTTGTGTCCATGTTGTTATCTCTTCAAGATCCCAGAGTGGAGCTGTATGTTGAATAAATAGATAAATGGCTGGATGGCACCATCAACCAGGAAGCCATTATACGTAATCTTAAGGTGGTTTCAACATATGGCTTATTCACGGGAGAATAAGCATATCCTTGTATCTCTAGGAATCAACAAAATAAAAGTTTAAATCCCATAGCATCTCCTACCTACCCAGTTGATAAAGATATTTTTAAAATAAAGCGATGGCCCTCTACCAGTGAGGGGGCAATGAGGTGAACATCTCTGTCACTGTCTCAAAGAAAGTTCCCCCATATTTTCTGCATAGAAGTTTTTTCACACTGAGCAGATGGCTTAGCATTGTATATGCACCATGGTCTAGCAACCCCTTTTAATAAATCACCCCAGGAAGTAAACAGACATGGGGAGAAAAAAAAACCTGAAATGAATATTCACTCAGCCATCCTTGATGTTTCCTGAATTCCAATAGGAGTCAGCTAAGCGACCCATGTCTCAATGGAATAAAAGAATCCCCAAGCCACTGACATCTGCCTTAGAAGGGTCACAGTCATAAGGAGGCGGCTTCTTGCAAAAGGTCCTGGTGTTCAGAGTTGACCTCAGTTCTTCATCCCTTAGTCCTGGCTTTCCCAGGACCATGATGCAGGTCTCAACCCTCAGCTTTTGGTTCAGCCACATAGCTTGTTCGGTAGTGGGAATTTGCGCCTCTCTGAGCCTGCCCTCTACCAAACTTAAAGATTTCCTGTTTCCCTTCTGCTGTGTGATGGTCTTGGTCAGTATTCTGTTGCTGTGAGGAGACAACATGATCACAGCAACTCTTACGAAGGAGGGCATTTAATTGAGACTGGCTTACATTTTCAAGGGTTTAGCCCATTATCATCATGGCAGGGAGGGAGCATGTCAGCCTGCAGGAGACATGGTTCTGGAAAAGTATCTGAGAATTCTATATCCAGATCCTCAGGCAGCAAGGAGAGAGAAAACGACTTGGCCAGGTTTGGGCTCTGGAAATCTCAAAGCCCATCCCCAGAGATGCAATTCTTCCAACAAGGCCACACCTATCCCAACAAGGACACACAACCTAATCCTAAGTAGTGTCACTCTGTGATGACTAAGCATTTCAGATAGATGAGCTGTGGAGGTCATTCTTATTCAAACCACCACAATGACTTTTACTGGGGACTCTTGAACAAAGGTCAACTTACTCCAGACAGGATGCCAATGACAAACCAAAGTCAAAGTTTCATCCAAGCTCAGCTTAGTGAAGTAATGGACTTCTTGGGCTTCCACAGAAAAACATGATGGAGGAGTTATACACAGAAGCATGATTTGGGAGCTCCTTACAGGAGCATGGGTGAGGAGTTACTTCCAGGAGCATGACTGTGGGGTTCATTACATGAGCATGAACGAGCCTCTAAGCATTATATCACTGAAAAGCACTCTGCCACAGGTGGAAAAGACTCTGGTCGGATGACTAAAGAACCCTAGATATGACATGTAGCAGGGACGGAAGTACATCCAGCTGAGTGAGACACAGAAGGGAGTGGCAAGGATCTCAGATGAAAGTCTAACAACCCTCCCCACACCGCCTCCTTCTATGAGGGAATGTCAACATGTTCAGGATGTCTTGTGGACAGTCATAGCTGCCCTGAAGATGGTGAGGTCTGTAATGCTCAGAGGACAGAGCTCACAGTACCCTTAAGAATAAGAACACAGCAGGATGAGCTTTGCTCCCAGGAGAAAAATGAGACCCAGGGCCCAGAGGAACCCAGCAGAGCTACCCAGATGGGCTCACAGCTTGGTCACTACCCCAGCTGACCAGATAACAGCTGGGTAGTGACAAATGACTGTCAACTTTTAAAGCATTGCATCTAAAAGTTCTTTATGACACACCAGCAAGCCAGCGCCACCATATGCTTTATAACAGCAACAGTAGAGATTTTAAAAAGTTATCAGGACAAGAAAGTGCCATATGTATGATTATCAGTAATCATCTCCATCCAGGTAGTGGGAGCCAGTGTTCAGGAGGATAGTGTATGTCAATTGGATAGGATCAATGGCATCTTTTAATTTTAATTTTAAAACTTTTATGTATATAGGAGTTTTGTCTGTGTGTGTGTGTGTTTGTTTGTTTATCTGTTTCTCTCTCTCTCTCTCTCTCTCTCTCTCTCTCTCTCTGTGTGTGTGTGTTTGTGTGCATGTGTGTGTATGTGTGTGTGTTTGTGTGCATGTGCATGTGTTTGTGTATGTGTGCCTGTGAGTGTGCGTGGGTGTATCACATGCATTCCTGGTGCCTGTGGAAGCCAGAAGAGGGTGTCTAATTTCCTGGAGCTGGAGTTAAAGATTGTTGAGAGCCACCATGGGAATTGAACTTGGGTCCTCTGCAAGAGCATCCAATAATCTTAACCTCTGCACCATCTCTCCAGTACCCACCCTGGATAGTATCTTTGTTGATTAAACCTCATGGTGGTGTGGCCAAGCAGAGATGCAGAGATTTTTTTTTCCAAGCGTCTCATAAGCTTGGGAAGGGGACAGCACATGGAATGCTTTAGTGGGATAGAGAACAAGCTTTCCTTTATGGCTACTTCCAATATTCTGAGGATGGACCCTAAACGACTCAAGCACTGGCTGCTTATTTAGGGAGATAATGCATGCCATAGTACCTGTGAAGAAATCAGAGTACAGCTTGCAGGAATCTGTTCTATCTTTCCACCATGTTGGTCCCAGGAATAGAACTCAGGATATCAGGTTTGGGCACCTGCTGAGCCACTTCACCAATTCATCCATGCATTCCCTTGACTGCAGATATTGCAGCAGATGTAAGAAAAAAAGAAATGTTTCAATGAGAGGGTTTTAAACTAACACAGAGAAGTGTGTGTGCACACAAGGCCCTGAGCCAGTGTGAAGTGTGTACAGTAGCCTCTGGGATAACATATATACACCTCCACTAAATGCCCTTGAACAGCCACACACACAACCTCTAATGAGGTATGGAGATCCAGGGTCACCCTCCTGATATAATTTGGAGTCTCCCCTCCTGGTCATGTGGTGGCCTGGGGTCTGAGATCTATAGCTACTGTGCATACAGTTTCTTTCTGCCCTCAGGAAAACCTCAAGTTTAAAGTCCCTCAGTCATTAAGCCCTGGTCAACACTGACAATCTATTAAAACTCAAGTTCTGGAGCCAACAAGATGGCTCAGTGTGTGCCAGGATTTGCCGCCAAGCCCAAGCCTGACCACCTGAGCTTGAACCCCAGGAGTGTGGGAACTGACACTTAACAGTGGTTTTCTGACCTCACATGCACATCATGGCACCATAGAATCATGCACAGACTAAATAAGCGGAATTTTTAATTTTTAAGAAATTCCAGTTCTGATCATCCATTACTCTTGCTCTAAATACTCTTTCTCCGAAGGTCAAGGCACTGCAGTGTATTCACCCCTGTGCTGTTGTAGTTTCAATGCGGGAATTGCAGTGGCTTCTGCTGTCATCACTGTCTCCTTCCTAAATGTCAATATCACGCTTTCTTGCCTTTCTTTGGTTTCTTGCTGAAGTTGCAGAGCAGGCTTCCTTGGGAGGCTTCTGGGGCATTGTGCATAAACCATCGCCCGCCACCTCCAGCGGCTCCAATACACTGCCAAGTAAATTACAAGTTCATTATAGAGTTGAGCAGCTCTGAATGCAGAACAATTGGCCGGGTTTTTTTTTTCTGAGACAACACAGCTGTGAACCAGCCTGGGAGGGTCTGAACCTGTGTCCATGAAGGAAGGCTACAAACATCCTCATCCTGTCATGGTCCCACTAGCCCCGGAACACAGTGTGGCTACACCACTGAAGCACACGACTTGTGTCTATCCATCAGTTCCACTCAGCCTCTGGAAGAGAGCATTTGTCAAAAACAAAAGCAAAACTGTCCTCATGTTTCTAGCTGTAAGAAGCCCTAGGCATTTGTATGTAGATTTGCTCTCAGGTCTTTCAGATTACTTTTAAAATTTATTTCAGATTTGTTTTTATGAGTTTTCGTATATGAGTGTTTTGTCTGCATGCATTGCCTGTGTACCATATGCATTCCTAGTGTCCAAGAAAGCCAAAAGGACTAGGGTTACTGGGAACTGGAGTTACAGATGGCTGTGAGCTGCCATGTAGACGCTAAGAATCCAACCTGGGTCCTCTACAAGAGCAGCCAGCCAGTGTTCTTAACCACTGGACCATCCAGCCCATCTCTCTGGTTTCCTGATATAGGTACCAAGCATTGGACATGCCCATATTACTAGAGAGCTTCTTTGACTATTATTGTTATACAGGCAGGTGCACATACAAAATTCACTGAGTTCATTTAGTGTGTACATACATGTGTATGTATTTAGGGCTGACCACTTAGGACGAGGCCATGTATCAGGAGGTTCTTCCCGGGAGAAGACTGATTTTCCCCTCTTTCACCAGTCACATAAATGGCTCTTTTGTAACTTTAATGGCTGTCACCGCATTCTCATCCACAGCCCATGGTGCATCCTATATACAGCACAGTTTCTATGGAACCCCACATGGAAGTGTGTTTCTCTGCATCTGACTTACCCCCACGCATCATCCCCATTGTCTCCAGTGTCAGGATTTCCTTTCTTACGTTAGGGATGAATGATATAAATTATCCCAGCCGTGATGGAAAGCATATGGAGGCTTCTTGAGAAGTTAAAAACAGAATGATCATACAAGCTAACATCCCCACATCGGAATATATATATCCGAAGAAATGAAATTACTGTGTAAACAAGATGTGTGTGTTCCCACATGCCCTGCAGCATTATTGACAATAGCAATATGGAACCAACCTAATGGCCCATGGATGGATGAATAAAGGAACACACACACACGCGCACACACACACACAGTGGTTGTTTGTTTTGTGAAACACAGCGATTGTATTTTGAATTCTTAATGTTCTAACTATAAATAAAAAAAAGAATGTGTGACTTTTATACAAATAGAATGCACTATAAATTTTTTATAGACGTCAGATTTCACTGTCATAAAGTGCCATACCCATCTGCTGTGTTTTTAATCTGTCCGTCCAGCCATTAATCTCTGCATAGGTAAGGATACGGAATAGATCGATGGAATCATGTTCACCAATATAGCTCCCGGTGACGTGGGAGGGGGTGAGATTTCGTATTTTTTTCTTCCTGTGTTTATAAATTTTATAATGGGTTTCCGGTCGTTCTACAAAAAAGCAAAGGGGCTTAAGCAAGCAATGCCTTCTATTCAGCTAACAAGGAAGTCCACAGTAGGGGCAGTGGGTTGCCCAGGGAGGTGCATTTCATACAAGCAGTCAAGAGCCCTGCAGAGGAGGCAGCCTTGGCCCATGCTGGGAGCAGGAGCTCCTGAGGTGGAAGAAACGAAGCAAAGGCTGGAAAAGCAAAGGTCCCAGGAAGCCCCAGAAAGGAAAGAGTGAAGGGCGTGTGCCCAGGAGCCTCTTGAGAGGGGGCAGGGCGAACACGTGTCACAAGCTGGTCTGCCAGCGCCACCTAGTGGGCATAATGGGACTGTCGCCTATGACTCCCTTGGGAAAGAGCAAAATCTTGCCCCCCCCCCCCCCCCCCCCCCGGGCCCGGGGGGCAAGGAGGATTGGGGCAGACATTGATGGATGGATATATAATATTATATATCTGGAAAGTTTATAATATTAAGTGCTGTGGCCTAAATACAGAAAGACAAAACAGCTTGCTTGCTTTCTCATATGGGAATCCTCACCGTCCTCTCTATGGTGTGTGCGTGTGTGTGTGTGTTCGCGCGTGTGCGCGCGCACCTGGTTGTGGGTAAACCCTAAGTGAGAGGGAGTTTTAAAAAAGTGCCAAGGAAGGACGCGTGTCCTGTGAATGGGAGCTTATACAGGGGTTTGGGGTGGGGAGTCAGGAGCGTTAAGAAGCAGTGTGGATTGTGAAGGAGACCCTACTAAAACTATACCTTGTTCAAAAATACCTAATGACATCTAATGCCTTGCGTAGTCATTTAAAAATAAAATTCACTTCGGAAACGTCGTTCTGACCACGCAGAAGGGGCCGAGAGAATGGAAGAGCTGGAGGACGGAGGTATCAGGGCACTGCTTCCTGGTTCCTTGCACCTCAGCACTCCCTGGTCATGGAGTTAGGGAGGAGCTTAGGAGGCCCCGCCCATCCCTAAGGATTTACAACCAGGGGAAGGTCATTGAGGGAGGAAAAGTCGTTTTCTTCATCGGTGTAGCACTGGTAAGTTCTATAAGTACCCCCTTCCATTGTGGTCCTTTTAACAACTGTGACTCTTGAGGTGAAAGGGCAGGAGGAGATGGAGGTGTGATGGAAGCTTTACTTGGAAGGAGATCAGCAGGGGGAGAGGGAGGGGGGACAAGAGAGAGTAATGAGGAGTAAAGATGATCAAAATACATTGCACATACACATGAAAATGCTATAATAAGGCACATTATGAATAATTAATATATGCTAATAAGAATAAAAGACAAAGGACAAAACCACATCATTTTGACTAGTTGAGAAATTAAAGCCAGTTAGGAATTGGTTCCGCGGGCTCCTCCTCAGTAAAATAGGTCAAAACACAACGTTGGAAGATCACATTGCTTGCTGTTTGCTTCAGATGAGGCTGGCCTATAGCTGGAGTGATGGTTCTAACTCCACTATGCTATTATATGATTTCTATTTCAGACTGTCTAAGCCTTCCCTTTTAACCACATGCTGGAATATTCTGATACCGTAAAAAATGAGCTAACTGGCCATCACACAACATGACAGGAGTGTGCATCTGTCCTTTCCTTCTACAGTCCTCAAAGTTAACTGAGAAGACCGTTCTAGCAGGAATTAGAAACCCTACTTAGCAAAAAGAGAAGCCAGGCCCCCATAGGGCTTAGGAGCTTTGAGATCCTGAAGCAGCCAGCAAGTGAGGTTCAAATTAAATAACTCTGGACACCCTTAGCCACAAACCTTTCCATAGTTCCCCAGTTCTGGAAAAAGATAGATCTCTAGGAAATAGCAGAGACCCAAAGCTCTCTGGAATACAGGAGTTCAGATCTGATATTTCTAAATAGAAGTGCAGAGTTTTAGAAAGATGCACACGGAATCTGGGAGCAGCCAGAGATCTTTTGAGGCTCGGAACCTGAGCATATTTATTATGAACACTCAATGATAAATGACCTGGCTCACCTGTCAGTATGGGCAATCTGTTAAAGAAAACAAATACAGAATCCTGATTTCGCCAACTATAGAGATTTGCAAGCCGGGAGCATCACATTCTTCAGTAATTGTTCTCAATTTTGCCTTTCAGGGCTGATCGCCCTACAAAACAGTACTGTTCCAGGGAAGAAGTCTTTGATGGATTGGCTGCTTTGCTGGCTGATTTGGTAGAATGGGTCATAAATATTAACAGGCTGACAAACGTGTCATGTCACACCTGTATCTTAGAAACACCTAGACTTCTACCACTTTGTTCTTTTGGTAGACACCATCTCCTTCTCTCCTGAACTTGCTCTGACGGGTCTATTCCTCCACCACCCTCCTCAAAGGACCAGGGTTCCATTTTCAAGGGGATCTGATGTCCTCTTCTGACCTCTCTGAACATTGCACTCATATGCAGATACCCATAGAGGCCTATACAGACACATAAAATTGTCTATTCAAAAACTATTGTTAATTGATCTTAAAAGGCTTTGGTTTTGATAACGCCTAGGTCTGGCTAGCTTATTTGGTTTGTAACCTGAGACTTCTTTCCTACCTTAATTCCTGAAGATGGTTTTCTCTTGTATTATTTGTAAAAGTTGTACATTTTCACATTTAAATTTGACAAGTATTATGTGTTTATGTGTTTTGGTGTTGTTCTGGGAACTGGAAAGATAGACGTCACCAAGTCCTCAGTTGCCCTTCATCCTCTGACACAGTGCTTGCCCTTTCCATGTGAGGACCAATGTCCAGATCCCCCAGAACCTTTATAAATGCTGGGTGAGCACAGCAGCATGCCTGTAATTGTGACCTTGGGCAGAGATGGAAGTGAGGGATTTCCCAGAGCCAGTTGGTGAGGGACAGTTGTCATATTGGGTGAGCTCAGGGTTTGATTAAGAGATGCTCCCTCAATGAATGAGATGGACAAACAATTGAGGATCAATACCAACATTAACTTTAGGCTTCCATATGCACATACACAGGTGTGTGCCCATATACAGGCAAAGATGTGCGTGCACAGCACATACACATTGAAATAAGAAAGAAAATAACCATCCCTCTCACTTAGGTGTAGATTGCCTAGGGCCTCAATGCTTGAGGTACAGACAGTAAGATTAAATCATACAGAGAACAGGTATAGAAAGAATTAAAGACACAGCATTGGTAAGCATCTGTGGGACAAAGACCTCCCTCAACAGAGACAATGCTGTTTTGAGGTTCAGACATGTTTTTAAAGCCTACCGAAGTGGAGAAAGGACTGGTTTCCAGAGAGATCAGTTCATCCTGGTCCTTGTTCATCACACCAAAAAGGATGTCACTGAGACACAAGAAGACAAAATAACCACATGGACTGAGGGGCAGGAACTACAGACACCTGCAGACCTGTGGCTGAAGAGTCTGCAGCCACATGGGACAGGGAGTGGGGGACATTCTCAGACTGGGTTTCCTACACCTCCCAGTTCTCACACCGCAGGGAGACCATGGAGCATCTACTGAGAATTAGATTCGCTATAATTCAAGGGTCATCCTGGGTGGTTCATGTGGAAAGCTTGCTAGGGTGCTATGGTGGGTCTACAACTCAGTAGGCATTATCATGCTTTTACAACTCCTTCACACACACACACACACACACACACACACACAATGCACCACCACTTCTAGAAGCTTCTAGAACTTTCTCAGAGTCACCCCTAACTATCATCATGAGTGGAATTAGCCAAATTTAAAGAAGTGTCATCCATGACAAGACAGTAGGGCAGACACACAGGCAGCTTAATGTGCTCTGGGAACCTGTCCAGCTTCAGCTGGTCAGTTCCCCACAAAGTTCTCTTTTAGTCCATCTGTGCCTTAAACTTTGCCAATTCTCAGGCTACCTGAGGACTCCCAGAGCAGTGTCAACTGACAAGGGTCTACTTCCTGGGCATCTAGAGCCTCTGTCTTCAGCACACAGTCCATACACACTTCAGTGAAACCATCTTCCCAAAGTGTAGCACTTGGACCTGATATGAACACAGATGGAGACAATAAAAACAAGAGGTCCCCAGGAGCCACTCAGCAACACTACAAACGAAAAGAGATTCGTAGGGCGGACCTGGAATGGCTCCCCAGGAGCCCTTATGGAAAGTGGATGAGCAAAACTCAACTAAAGTGTGTTTTCTTTGTTTAACCCAGAATGTCGGCTGCCTAGAAATCAGGTTATAAAGAGCTGCATGCTGCTTTGCGTAAGACACCCATGGAAAGATGAGCTGGTGATCATCTTTTTCCAGAGCTGATTTCTCACCATAGGGACAATGCCAACAAAGTCTGTCTGGAAAGTCACAGAGGTGATTCATAAAAGCATGATAATGCCTTCTGAGTTGTAGACCCACCATAGCACCCTAGCAAGCTTTCCACATGGACCACTCAGGACCCTTGAATTATGGCAAATCTAATTCTCAGTAGATACCCCATGGTCTCCCTGCGGTGTGAGAACTGGGAGGTGTAGGAAACCCAGTCTGAGAATGTCCCCCACTCCCTGTCCCGTGTGGCTGCAGACTCTTCAGCCACAGGTCTGCAGGTGTCTGTAGTTCCTGCCCCTCAGTCCATGTGGTTATTTTGTCTTCTTGTGTCTCAGTGACATCCTTTTTGGTGTGATGAACAAGGACCAGGATGAACTGATCTCTCTGAAAACTAGTCCTTTCTCCACTCCGGTAGGTTTTAAAACCATGACTGAACCTCGAAATAGCAGTGGGAGATTCTCAGTGCGGCATTTCGTTTCCCAGGCCACTTCTATAGTAAGATTTAATTGGAGGAACCATTTCCTCTAAAAGACAAGCATTACTGCTTAACTTAAAACCCCCAAAGCAGCAGAATGTCTGGAATATAGTGTGCTGCTCTGTTCTTTCCAGGTCAAGCAGGAGGATCCCATCATTAGTGACACTTGCACAGATATCTGCTTTCAATACCCCCAACCTATGCTCTACAGCTACACACAGGCTAAGTCCAGAACCATTTGATGCCTATTCCCCTCCAGGACAAAGGGAACCTTTCATTATAATCTTCAGTCACCCTCATTTTCCATTCACCATACCCCAATCGAATGTGTCCTCTCCGGTCTCAACACTCTGAGGTGAACTTCTGTTGATGTGTTAACAGTGGCCAACAGAATGATGCTCTTCTTAGAAATCCTGAGCCTTGATTGGTGTCTGTGAACATCTCAGGTAGGTTCCAGACACACTAGGTTACTAAGCTTTGTCCCCTCTGTTTTGAGAATATACTTGCAAAGCATCATAGGCTGCTCTGTGTAGCTCCTTCCCCTCTGGAATTTAGAACTTTGGAATATTCCGGATAAAGGTACATAGGAAACTGGGTGACCAGCTCTCAGTGAAAAGGATAGATAACTGGGAAAAGAAAAGATAGGAGATAAAAAAAAGGGGGGGGGAATGAAGTGGGAGAGAGAAAGGAGCCTAGAGAGAGAGGAGAGATAAAGAAGAAAGAGGTGGAGATAAAAAAGGGAAAGAAAGAAAAGAGAGGGTAAAGGAAAGAGAGAAAGGACAAAGAGGAAATAAGGAAAAGAAGAGATGGGGAGATAAGAGAAAGAAGGAAGAGGAGAAGGAAGAAGGAAGAGACAGAGAAGAATCAGAGAGGAGGGTGAGGGCGGGGGGGGGAGTGGCAAAGAAGCTAGAGGAAGGATAGAGAGAGCAAGGGGGGGGGCTACCTCTCTGAGAACACATTACACTAGGATGGTTGAGCCAATGGTCTTCAGAACGGCCTGAAGGTCTCAAGAGAAACCCCTGAAGGTGAGAGTGGACAGGCAGCCCAGGACCTGGACTCCTTCCAGACCTTAGGATACTTTTATTCCTTGAGCATTGCCATCAGTGCTGACCAAAAGCCACATAAATGCTGAATGGTGGCTTCATTAAACCAAAGTCCCCGAGCAGAAACTGCTGGATACTTGCTGCGGTATAGCCTGAATATCAATGATGGTTGGGGGAAGGCAGGCAAGACCATCTGGCAGCATGTGTGAGGTCTGTCCCATCCTCCTGTCTCTGTCATTAGCTTTCTGTGACCCCTGAGTAAGTCACCTGACTTCTGGAAACTCTCTCCCTATTAGGCAGAAGAAGAGGGGGTTCGATTAGAGCCATGGCCTTTAGACTATTTTAAATTGATCAGCTTTGCCTTGATTTGAAATTATTTATACTGTACAGGGCCATGGAATCCTACAGAGCTATGGAGTTGCATGCACATTTACATTCAGCAATACCATTCAGCAATACCAACAATATCAACTGTGTACAGGCTTGCCCAAAGAGCAAGCTGGGAGGGAGGCAATATGGAGAAGGGAAGAAAGGAGGGGATGGAGGAAAGGAGGGGGGAGGAGAAAGAGAGGGAGAGATAAAGGAAGGCAGGAGAAAGGGAACAGATGAAGAATGTAATAAGTACTAGAGAGAGAAACCTTGCTTTACCCCGGTGAATGGCCAGTGTTGACTCTGGATGAGTAAGTGGTCCTGGTATCTGGATGTTCCTGGTAATCTGAGTCTCTAACTAGAGGACACGTGACCTTGGGGCTTACAGGCTTTCAACCCAGCTCCCTCATCTTCTGCTGGTGAATGATGGTCGCTCCCTGGCACTTTGGGATGCTGAGGGGATGGAGGGGCACTGTGTCTGCCTGTGCCTCAGCACCCCCAGGAACAGGTTCTCATGGTTGTTTTTTTTTTTTTAATCTCAAAGATATTTTAGCCCATGAGTCACCTTAGAACCTCACACCCCTGCACCTCAACGATGGCATTACCTCATTATAAAACTGCTGCTCTGTGGAACTCACACCAGGGAGCCCTGCCAGGTTGATGACCTTTAACCTGGGGTCCCCCAAAGCATCTTCATATAGCCTTGTGTCCTGTGGAATACAGGAAAAACTATAAACTGACTCATATTTTATCTGTTTTCACTATAATGTTACATGACTTATTTTCCTGCTGTGCATATTTAAGGACTATGGTGTGATATTCCGTGACACAATCTATAAAGAACATAGAAGGTTCCTTATATCTGTGCTTCAAACTCTTGTCACTCTGCGCTCTGAATATTCCGAATCCTTTTCATTCTCTGGTTTGAAATTCAATTCTTAAGCTAAACCCATTGAGAATGAGACCTCTGAAAACCCTTTTAATTGCTTCCCCACACATATAATCCCACCGCCTGGCTGGAGAGCCCCAACCAACTCACACTGGCCTCCCTCAAAGTCAATCATCATTAAGGCAACTATTGAAAAAAAAACTCCATGCAGACCAAGTCACACCCAGCTTCCTCCTCAGACTGAAGGAGCTGGCCCTCTGCCCGACACACACTGTAGGAATTCAATTCACGTTGGTTTAATTGATCGAACAGATTCAATTTCCTAGCAGGACACTGCAACATTCCAGGGATGTAATTTTCCTTCTGGGAAACAAGAAGCCAAATGTTAATTGAGCCTGGAGCTACCTTCTCATGTCTGGCCGGTAAATATACGTGTATACACTCTGTTTCTGCCTCTGATTAGAACATTAATTCTCAACTGGCGGCAATTTGGCCACCAAGCAAAAAACTGCAATGTCTAGAGTCACATTTGGGTGTCACCCTGGGTATGGACTGCTGGCCTGCCACACAAAGCAGTGTGTGTGGGGGGGGGGCTCCAAAGATTAATAACAGTGAAATTGAGAACCCTGCACTTATGTGAACATATGTAGACAGCCAGAGGCTACCAGCACCATGTAAGTCATGCTGGGATGGACTGAATTCTGGGAGGATTTCTAAGTACACTGAGAACAGGTGCCCAGCAGGATGCAGAGCCAGTGAGAGTGAGGTGAAAATACCAGGAGAAATTGGGGATCTGGCTCAAAGAACAGAACTAAGATGCAGGAATGGCCTGGAGTGCTGAGTGGAGCGGGAGGTGAAGTCTATCACAGGCAGAGGACAAAAGGAACTGGCCAATGACAGACAGGGATGTCTAGAGAGTAAGAACAGAGAAACTCAGGCCCCAGTGTTTCAAACATCTGATGGGGGAATCTAACAATTCTATGACTTTTCAATTTCATACACAGTATAAAGTACCCTCATGTGTTGCATTATTTTTAAATCGATGGTTATCATCCAATTGTAGAACTCACTGTGACGTTTCCATATACACATATATTATTCTTTTATTTTTTCCCAGCCCCCTCTCCATCTAAACTTGTACCCCTATTCACATCTCCTCCCCTTTCCCTAATAGGCCCTCTTCCATCTTTAGCTTATTTTTATATTCGACTTTCTACATTTGAGAGAAAACATGCCGTCATTCTCCTTCTGCATCTGATTTATTCCATCTCATCCCTTATGCAGACAACATAATTCTTTTCCTTCTTTGTGGCTCTCTTATACCCCATCCTGAATACGTACCTGTTACTCTCTTGTTGCTATGAAAGACTATCTGACAAGAAGAACTGAAAGGAGGAATCACTTTGATCATAGTCCATCATGGCAGTGGAAGAAGAGTGGTTTGGGTGGCTTGTGTGATCCGTGTTGATGAGGACTTGTAGCAGACCTTGCGTTAGAAAGCATAGAAGGCAGGAAGCAGAATGCTCAGTCTGGGAGCAGAGTTGCTCTGTAAACCTCAAGAGTTCTTCCTTGTAATTCACCTTTACCCTTCATCTCTAGCCCCAAAGGTTCTATAACCCAAAGCAGCACAGCCAGCTGGAGACCAAGCATTCAGATACAGGAGTCAGTGAAGCCATCCCACACTCAAAATACAACAGTGCCATGTAGGGTATTTTCTTCGTTCCCCTTTGTCTCTGTGGATGACAAACCTGAGTCTCAGGGTCTGCCAAGGCTGAGCTCATGATGCTGGCTGGACTGTGGATCATTTCGAAACCACAGGTTGGGAAGAGGCTCCTTGCTAGCTTGCCCAGGAGTTCACTCCTTATTGCTGCTGAAACAGTTAAGGCAATGTAGCTGAAGACCTGCCTGCTTGAGAGCATGGCCTCCTGACACTCATTTCAAGAGACCTTTTGCATAGGTCAAGACCAGCCTATTTTGATTAAGTTACACAGCATGCTTAGAGGTCTGCAATTATGCCTAAACAACCCTCCACTTCTGTTTTATAAAGTAATGTGGTCATGCAGGCACCAGCTTTCTACATTTGCCATATTACATGAGACCCGGGAGAGTTACAGGCCAGTTCACACAGCCTGGTTCAGTAGACCACCATCTTCTGTCACAATTACTTAGAATACTCAACATATTTTGGCCTCATTGGTGGAGAAAATCAAGCTCTTAATCCACTGTTATCTCTCTTTTAAAATCATTAAAAAAAACACCAAAAGGGACAAATAATATCCAAGCAAAACAATGAGACATATAAACTTGAAGTACATTGATTAAAATCTATATTTTTTTTAAAAATTCTAACAAGTAAAAATGTGTATCTGCTATCCAATCTGTAATTTGTAAGCATTCAAAGAAGCATAAAAATTTGAACCACAGCAAGTAGGGAAATCAATTAAAACAACCAATAGCCAGGTTTAATGAGTGAAACATGCTGGTAATACCAGAACACAGGAGGCTAAAGCAGACTTGCTTCAAGTTCAAGGAGGAGCTTGTGCCTAGGTTGTAAGACTTTGTCAGAAAGAAAGAAAGAAAGAAAGAAAGAAAGAAAGAAAGAAAGAAAGAAAGAAAGA
>NW_021604614.1:9982433-9995955 GCF_004785775.1 Grammomys surdaster | reverse complement strand
AGAAAGAAAGAAAGAAAGAAAGAAAGAAAGAAAGAAAGAAAGAAAGAGAGAGAGAGAGAGAAAGCAGTGAAAAAAAGAAAAGAAAAAAGAATGAGAAGAAAAGGTAAAAAATGATGAAAGAAAAAAGAAGGGAAATAAAAAAATTTAAAAAACAAGCAAGTTAATAAAAACTTGAAACCTTCTCAGAGATGTAAATTTTATCATGGTAATGCTATATACAACAACAACAAACCCTGCAGTATAAACAATAGATGTAGTCATGACAACTAGAACTTAAATTGCTGATGTGTTGAATTTCCAGAACACAAGCTATGTGTGTGAGATAACCTCAAAGCATACAATTCGTGCTAGGTTACTGACTCAAAGACTTAACAGGAGAAACTCTCCAAAATAAAAAACACAAGGGAAACATGAAAATGTTTTTTGAAGAAGAATATACAGAACCACAGCCACCTGGGGGTTCTGCCCACCATGGGTAGCACCATTCCTTAGGCAGGTTGTCATTGGCTGAGTATAAAAGCTAGGCCAGCATGAACCTGTGAATCAGCCTTCAAGCAACATTTCTCCTTACCTGAATTCCTGTGCTGAATTCCCTGAATTCTGGGCTGCTAACTGTATCCCAAACAAACCCTCTCCTCCTTTAAGTTGCTCTTGGTCATGGTATTTATCAGCAATAGAATGAATACATAACAGTCACATTGAGAAGAAAAGTAGAACAAAAAAGAAAAGAACCAAGAAGGAGCCCACAAGACCTCCAATTATGTTGGTAAAATTCCCTCCTAAAATATCCAACGCAATACATCAAAATATAGAATAAAACATTCAGTAGATAGGCATTTATCATTTCTGAAGCTCTTCTGTAATCTTGTATATTTTCTTGACTGAAAGTTAGGAGCCACAGATTTCCCATTTGGTCGATTTTGCTGAGTTAATTTATCTCAAATATTACCCCCACCCCCACCCCCCAAGCATAAAGTTTCTAGGAAATCCTCCCTCTGATTCTTTAATGAGAACCTATCAAGCAAGCAAGCTCACCCACTGCCTTCCTCCTGAATAGTAACAGGATAATCTTACAACACCTCTACTTTTACTCCCTTTTCTTTGCATTTCTAAGCTTTTTTAAAGTAAAATCCACCTTTATTCCTGGTATGAGGAGCTCAGTCTTGCTTAGCCAGCACTTTCCCAGAGGTGGATATAATAAGCACTGATAATGAGCAGTTTCTCGGCTGCCAAATCAATGGCAAATTCTCACATTAGCAATTTTGCCCTCCTGGAAGCTTTAGTAGATTTCACGGAGTCACTGTGATACGCCTAGAGACAGCTTTGGCAAAGGCTGTAAGACCTGCACCTTTATGACAAGAGCTCCTCTTCCAGGAAGTGATGGTTCAGAATGATCTTGCTTCCCTAGCTGCAACTTTTAAGCTTGCATCAGATACTTTTTGTTTCTGTGACAAAACGCCATCAGCAAAGGCAAACTCATAGAGGGAAGAGTTTCTTTCGGCTTAAGTTTCCAGACTGAGAAGAGTCCATCATGATAGAGAGGCATGACAACAGGCAGCTAGAGTGGGAAGCTGAGAGCTCACATCTTCAACCATAAGCGTGAATTTGAGAGAGAACAGGAAGTTAGATATGAACCCTCAAAGCCCACCCTCAGTAATGCACTTCCTCCAGCAAGGCTCTACCTTCTAAAGGGTCCACAATCGTCTCAAACAGCGCCACCTGCTGGAGACCAAATGTTCAAACACCTGAGCCTGTGGGGGACATTTCTCATTCAAGCCACCACAGGAGTTGCTTCCTTTTGATCCTTCATATAATTATTCTTGATTAAAAACCACTTCTTATGCAAAATGACTTCCCAAATCCTTTTACATCTAATTTCTTAAGTTAGACATTCTCATGTGGGATGAATTTACATGCTGATAATACTCACAGACAGTTTTTTGATCTTTTGAACTCTGCCTACAAGCCCTAGGGTGCAAAGGCAGGGTTAGCATTCATGAGTCTGTGTGTTTGTCTAAGCATGCACCTGGGAACGTTGCGAGCAGCTTTTTAGTAATATAATATTATCTTTGGATTGGATAGCACATCTCAGTATTTACAAACGAAATGTATTAGAAGATTAGAAAACAACAGAAGGGGTTACTCTTCTTCAGCCTGAGATTCTCACTCACACAGTATGACCTGTTCCTATGGCTCCTGCAGTTGTTCTATGCATGCAAAACCTGTGAGCCAGCAGGATCTCTCTCATTTCTCTTTTTCTTAATTATCATTACCCTCTTCCCTTTCCTCTCTCCAAACATTTCCATGTACCCCTCTTTGTTCTCTTTGAAATTCATAGTCTCTCTTTCTTTTATTATTAATTATTGTTATGTGTGTGTGCATGCATATGTGTGTGTATTTCTAAATACAACCTGCTCAGTCTGTGTAATGTTACATGTGTGTGTGTGCATACATATGCATATATGTATATATATGCATATATATATATACATATACATATATGCACACACATACACACTCAAGGCTGGCTATTTGGAATTGTATAGCCAATTAGGATGCTCTTCCCTAGAGAAGACTATTTCTCCTAGTCTCAACATTTCTTAGTTGCCTGTAGTGTAGGGTTGAGGCCTCATGAGCTTTCCCCCATCCGTGTTAGCATGCTACCCAGAGCTAGTGCAGTCATGGATCTTGGAGGAGAATTTCCACTTCACTAAACCAGCATAATCTCTACCTACATTCCAAATGTTTGTCCTTAAACACACAGGTAAGTGTAGTCCACACACTTCATCAGGGAAACCTCTCTTTGCAACAGACAGAGACCACTATAGAAAACCATGGTGCAGAGCTGTGGATCTCAGTCCCAACTCCTGACCATAAGGCTCAGGGAACACTGAGAAAGAAGGAGTGGAGAGATTACAAGAGCCAGAACTGGAAGTTTGCTGTGAGATCATGTCTTTTACTAATGTCAGAAGCTACATACATGAAGTATTACCAACATGGTTGCCCAAACATGAGCTGAACAAGAATGATGCCGATAAATACATTGCACAATACATACTTTATTACCTTAGCTGCCGCTAGAACAGAGGTTCTCAACCTATGGGTCGCGACCCCTTGGGAGCACTAATGACCCTTTTGGAGGGGTCACCTGAGATTATCAGAAAACAGATATTTACCTTATTATTCATGACAGTGACAAAATTATAGTTATAGAGTAGCAACAAAATAATTTTGTGCTGGGGGGAGTCACCACAGCATGAAGTGTATTAAAGAACGGCAGCCTTAGAGAGGTTGAGACCCACTGCTCTAGAAGATTGGAGATCTTAAAAAGACATCCTGATCTTCACTGGCAAAGGCATGGAAAGAGAGGGTGTAATCGGTCACAGTTACATTTTGCCCTGGAAGTCAGTAAAGGCAGTTTTTCTGCAGGTCCAGCAGGACAGCAGAGAACAACATTTATGACCTGTGACCTAGGAGGCCTGAGCAGATGCAGTCACATTTACAGGAGATAGAGCATAAAGGGCTTATTTGTATCTCTCTCTCTCTCTCCTGTGTGTGTGTGTGTGTGTGTGTGTGTGTGTGTGTGTGTGTATGTGTGTGTGTGTGTGTGTGTTGTTACATTTTGATGTTCTTTGGGGCAAGTGTTTGTCTAACAGGCTTCACACAGCTGCAGAATCAGGTGTTTGAAATCTTGGAGATAGCTCTGCTTACAGCAGACTTGACACACAAGGAAGGTGGGCACAGTTTTCTGCAAATCTCAGCTCAGCCTTGACCAGCAGCTCTCACTGAGAAGGCAAAAACTGTACCTGTGGGTCACACACAGGCTCTCAATACCTCAAAATACCTGTATTTCTACCCTAGACAAGCAAAGGAAAAAGAAAGAACAGGATCAAAGGGAAGCAAAAAGAAGCCATAGCCAGGAGAAATCCCCCAATATTCACTTTGACTAAAGGCTTTACACATATCTCTCTCTAGACCACACAGTGGGAAGCATTCTAGGACCTGTTAACCAAAGCCCAAGTAGGATTTCCCTTAATTAAGAGAAGCCCACCATCTATGACATGCCAAAGACATTGCAGTAAAATCAGACTATTCTTTGAGCTTTCAGTAACCTGGCATTAATTATACGCCTCTTAGCTAAGCAAAAAGCCAGTAGAGAATCATTGTACACCCTCCTGAATTCCCAAAGTGTATGAATGCTGTCTTTCAGGAATGTGTCCTGAAATTAATCAATCAAATCTGGGCATCCTTCCTGGTCGCCTACTCAGTCCAATGTATTAATTACATGGCCTCGCAAACGTCATCAAAGATTAGTTATCCTACGATAATTTGGTCTTAAGTCAACTGCAGTAAAGAGAATCATGAATATGTGATACCATAGCTGCTTTTGTCCCAGTTACATCTACTTCAGCTCTCCTGAAATTTGACTCATGAAAACATCAACGTATCTATGATGAATGGATTATGAAATTATCTTGTCTGGCTAAGCAAGTATAAGGCAGATTTGCGCATGAAAAAATGGTAAGCTGTGTGTGAAAGTAATGTCTAGAAAAGGGCTAGTGGGAACGGCTCAGCCATTAAGGGCTAGCACTGCTCTTACTGAGGATCAAAATCCAGTTCCCATCATTCACAGTGGGCGACTCACAATTGTTTATAACTCTAGCTCCAGGGGATCCAATACCCCGTTCTGGCCTCCATGGGTACTGCCTTTACATGCACACACACACACACACACAAACACACACATGCACACGCACACACAAATTAAAATAAAAAAAATAGAGCCAGGTGTGGTGGCACACACGTTTAATCCAAGGACTTGGAAGGCAGAAGCGAGGGATCTCTAATTTCAAGGCCAGCCTGGTCTACATAACAAGTTCCAAGACAGCCAGTGCTAGACAGAGAAACTCTGTTTCAATAATAATAATAACAATAATTATTATTAATTAATAATTATATTGATAATAATTTGATTATTATATATTATATAATTAACATATATAATATGCAATATACATTATATAACATAATTAATAATGTATATTATTGTATTAATAAATAATGATACTTATTATTATTTTAAAGAACATAATTGTGTTTCTCTTTTTGCAGCAGCAGTGCATGTCCAATGTGCAAATACAGTGTGCTAGAACTGCCCCTCCTCTGCCTTTCTTCTGGAAGGGGAAGTTGGATTCTCACAAGATGAAGGCACAATCCTGTCAAATTTGCCTAATGAACAGGGCAACAGAAACGGAGCCGAGAAACCTCATTTGGAGAAAAGGAAACACCGATGTGTGACAAGGGATTAAAGATGAGAATCAGATAACAATGAAATCCTGCCAGTGGCTTGGAGTATAAAAGCCACCAATTGACCTGAAATGACAGGATGGAAGGGGACATCTGACTCAAGTCGATTCTTGACATCCTGTACTAATGAGGGACTCTGGGGTGAAGTGATGGTCATCGTGAGAAAATGATCATTCGCATCTTTATTCCCCCAGCCACCAGGAAAAGCCCAAAGCATTCTGGGGACAAAGCATCACCTGGCAGGGTTTCATTATCCAAACAAATATGGATTTGCAATGTCAGCTCTGAATGGGCAAGACGAGTGCATGCAAAGTCAATTCCTTTGAAAATTGTTTCATCCAGGGCTGGAGAGATGGTTCAGTGGTTAGTGAGCTGCATTGCTCTTGCAGAGGAGGATGAATTTGGTTCCCAGACCCTTGCCAAGTTGCTCAGGATAGTATGTGACTCCAGGATCCAGAGGATCCAGGGAACTAGATCCAAGACAGTGGCACATGCCTCTAATCCCAGCATTCCAGAGACAGAATCAGAGGCAGGAGGATCTCTATGAGTACCAGGCTAGCCTGGTCTACATAGTAAGTTACAGGCCAGTCAGGGCTATACATGAGATGACCATCCCACCCCACATCAAATAGAGAGATGGCACAAGGAAACAGGTAGACATCGTTTGATCTGAAGAATAATCCGCATTTGCGCTCTTTGTCTGGGTCTCCAAGCTTTGAAAATTCCTCACACTGAAACATCCCATCTATGTGTCTGTCAGATACTGTGTGCCAGGTTGTTCTCACACATGCAAAGACAAAGGTTAAGAAATAAGACAAGCCTCCTGCTTGCTGGGAGCTTATGTCTAGAGGGAAGAGACAGTACAGTCAACAAGCAAACAAGAATTACAGGAGTAATCAAACATAGAAGGCTTCAAAGCTCTCCCCTAAATAGTTTCAGTTTGCCAGTGTCTAAGGGGATGGAATGGCTGTGTTGGCCCATGTCTGGTTGAATAGAGCCAAATACTCATTCCATTCAGCTCACTGTGGACAAGTTTGATGCTTTCTTCTTCCAGTCAGTTCATTTGACACCCTAGGAAAGAACCTCTAGGCCTCCTTCTCTCTCCAACAGTCCAGCCAGGATTATGAAAGAGTGATTTCTGTTCCTGCAGCCGCCAGAATTAGGACAGGAATCAGAACCCAGCAGCTGACCTAAATGGGCTCACACCAAGAAACAAATCTGGCTTTTGAAAGCTCAGTCGAGGCCCTTCACTGAGGGCTTTCGGTGAGAAAGGCAGAAAGGGAGATTAAACAAGAGAGCTTGATGTAGTCAGAAGCAATCTAAATAGAGCCAGTGAGGAAATGACGTTTGAGAGCTTAGCAAGAGAAGACAAGGATCAGTGTCCCGAAAGAGTGCAGACCCTGAGATGGAACCGGATTGGCTATGTCCATGTACGTATCTTATATACATGCATTTATAGACATGCAAAGGTACTTTTGATTCTACTGTTGTAATTGTTGTCTCCAAGGCTTACTGCCTCAGCCTGCAAACCTAGTCCTAGTCCTGGAAGCGTCTAGCTTCTGCACAATCTTAACTAGGTTTAGAATATTTTCAGCCTCTGAGACTTACCGCAGAATAAGAACACCCTTTCTAGCTCTTTCTGAGCTCTGGCGGGCAAGTTCAAGTCAGCTGTTCTGGCTCAAACTCCTCTCCCAGTTGACTGATTCAATCTAGTTTCTCTTTTAGCCTCTGACTGAATAGCCCTGCTTGGCCTCATACTACCTTTAGCAGTCTGTTCTAATCCTCTGGCTCCTCATTCTTGGGCTCGTTCTTTCCACACCTGTGTCTAGGTTGTTCTATCTTTGCAACTTGTCTCTGTACAACTGTCCCAGTAAAAATTCAATCCTTCCGCTCTCTCTACTCTGCCCTTCAAGTAGCTTCCCTTTCTTCTGTGTTCTCATGAGACTTGGGCATATCCTATTCTGTCAAATCTTTCTCTGATTCATCACTCTGTCTGTCACTCAACTTGACATCACTTTCAAACAGGGATCCTTCCTTCTACAAACTAACTTTACTGTCATTGTTTGGGATTAAAGGTGTGTGCTAGGGCTGAGCCACATCACAACTAGTAAAAGGGTTTTTTCAGTAAATAACACAATCTTGGGAATAACAGCATGGTCAAATATCCTGCAACAAATACATGCTTCCATGTGTGTATTACATGCACACACACATACATACACACACACACACACACACACACACACCACCTTACCAGAGCCTGCCATTGCTCAGCCTCAGACTTTTCCGAGGTCTGAGTAAGCTTACCCCCAAATACCTGGTACAGCTCAGGGGCAGGTCACAGTTCCAAATACTAACTGGTCATGTTTTCTTCCTGGGATAGTTTGAACAGACACACACTTTTAAGTTCCCCGAATAAACCTCACACTTCTGAGGCTGACCCAGAGTCAACCTACCTCTTTGGATCTTTAATATCTCTATGTGAATAGTAGCTTTTGAGGAGACCTTAGCTTAGAGGGAAACCTGGACTGAGCAACCTGGGCAACTCTTCACGCCATGACTCCTGAGTGATAGCTTCTGAGTGTCCGTAATATAGAATGAGATGAAACAATAGACTGGGACCTGTCAGTTACAATTATCAGTTACAGTTTGGCATGTATAATATTGCATATGCATATATGTAAATTAATAGCCTCTTCTGTGTGGATAACTTATACATTATTGTTTAGTTATCTGTCCGTCTGTCTGTTACTAGATTGGGTCTCACTGTTTAGCCCTGGCTGGCCTGATACCCAACCAACTCTATAGACCAGTATGGCCCTGAACTCATAGAAATCTGCCTGCCTCTGCCTCCCAAGTGCTGTGCTTAAAGGCGTGAATCATTTTGCCAGGCCAATATGCATTATATTCTTAATGGGACTGAAAAGCACATTCCCACATGATGTAATGACATCATCCAAAAATGACCCTTAAGCTGAGCAGACTTTCCGTGGGAGCAATGGGAGCTGTACACTGCAGTGTGGGCTAATTAGATGTCTTTAAATGACACTAGCACATTCTGTTGGCTTTTTTTTTAATTCCAGTACCTGAAAGTTGTTGTGCATAAGCAGAACAATTTCTAAACAATCATGCTTAATGGCAAAACACTAAACCTCCAACTCTTAATATTCTCATCTAAATTAAACCATCTTTTATGGTTCTTCTCATTATTCTAATTGTTATTGTTCTTTGAATCATTCTAATAGAGATCCTAATTACTCTCCAGCCTTCTGACCAGAACAACTCATTAGATGCAGGAGAATGTGTTGGCTCTTAGCATCTCATTAGTGCAAGATACACTGGACCTTGAGAAGCTGCATGGGTGTGAAAGGAAACCAGCCAAAGACTTTCTGATGGCAAAAACCTTCAAACTAGGCTGCTTATCCAGAATACAGCCTGAAAATACCTGTGAGTTTTTAAATGTGTTTCCAGGGGTCCATTTATAATAGCAATATGAGTATCACACTTTTTGAAGAGTGTGCATTTGTGTGCTGGAAGATACATTAGCAGGTGTGTATGTTTGTACATGTGTGTGGAGGCCAGGGGAAAACTTTGTGTTTTAAGTCAGGGTCTCTCACTGGCCTAATGCTCTCCAAGCAGGCTAGTCTGTCTTGATTTCTGACTGTCTGGTTTTGTGGGTATAAAAGGTTCCTATAACCACTGCCATACTGGATGATGACATTCAGAGAGCCACATAGCCCACGATCCTGTGCCTCAGTCACTCATTGGGTCAAAATAGATTGTTTCTTATCCCCTTTGAAGTGAGAGCTATGTTTTATATGGGGAAGCAGTGGAGAATGAGACTTGAAAATATTCAGATACTTATGTAAATTTAAGCACGATCTAGTCGGGACACTTGGGAAACAAAAAAGCTAATTCTGAGTTTTAATTACCTTGAAGGCTAAGCCTCTCTAAGCCTGTTCTTTCTCTAATTCTGGATGTGAAAAAAAAATAATAACTGAGCAGTCTTCTAATTAGAATACTTTTTTTTGTGACAAAAGCCCGTCTTCTCATTTATTAGCCTGCCCAAGGACCTTCACAAAGTCACTTAATGCTCTTCTTTAATTTCTGTAATGGAAACAAATAGACACCAGAGCATGGAACGGGCTTCTCTTCAGTTACCACCTTCATGGTGTCGCTTCTGGGCTGGAATAATTAAATTCATTTATTTTATGGAAGTTTTTAATGATCCCACTTTGAATGCGTATGTGTTTAAACACTTCCAGGAATTTGACGTCGTTTTTAAGCTTAAGCAGGTCACACGTTCCTTGAAGTGAATTCGGGACGATTGTTTGTCTGTTTTCTCATCTTTCTGAACCACAGATGGAATACATCCCCAGAGACAGGAATTTGGGGGAAATCCTAGAGAATTACAAAATTAGGTCATAGATAATTTCATCCCTTCACGGCTCAGCCTCCTGGTTTCTTAACAGAGGCCATGCCTCCTTCCTTCCTGGGAGAAAAGAAAGAGGCTCTCACATCCAACGCCTTACAGAATGTAGACCAGTGGTTCTCAACCTTCCTACCGCTGCGCTGCTACCCTGTAATACAGTTCCTCATGTTGCCGTGACACCACCCCCCACAGCCGTAACATTATCTTCCTTGCTACTTCCTAACTGTAATTGTGCTACTTTGTACCACCCATAATGTAAACATCTTTTTATAGGTGACCTCTGTAAAAGCGTCTTTGGCCACTATAGGGGTTGAGAACCACAGTTCTAGAATGTGATGCTTGGGAACCCCCCACCCCCAACCTAGTCCTCAGCCAAAGTTCCAGCCTGACTGCTCAGAATCATAGGCAGGAAAGTGTCCGGGTGGTTGTGTAGAGCCCCAAGCCTTCGTTTATAGCGTTGGTGAGGACCCTTTAAGAAAAATCATCTAAACAGTGTGAGCTCCTTGACTGTGAGCCTTGTCCCTTTCCGCCATATTCACCGTACTGGAAGGAAAATGTGACCCTCCGAAGTAATCTCCTTCAGGTGTTTGCCTTCCCCACCTCCTGGTCTTGCAGTGTGAGATCATAGCCTTCCCTGTCCTCCAGTGTCCGTAGTGAGTAGCTGGTGTCCAGGACTGTTTGGATTTGCAGTCGTCCACCATCGCCAGCTTGGCTCTAGGGCAAAGTTTCTCTCTGCTCACTTGATACTGGTCAAAGCTGTGTTAACAAGGGTTGATGGGTCCCCGTTTCTACAAGCACCTCCCCCCCACCCCTCACCCCCACCCCCCAGTTCTGGGATTACAGACAGGTGGCCACAGCCACACCTTTGTTTCTATACAGGTGCTGGCTACTTGAACTCAGCTCTACCCACTGACTTGATGATGTCATAAGTGTTAGTATTCTGTCTAAACTCCACCTCCATAGTTACCCGGCAGCCAGGTATGCTCCTCCTCACAGTTACCTGGCAACAGCCAGGTAGGCCTGCCCACTATAAAAGAGGCTACTTGCCCCCTCCTCTCTCTCTTACCCTCTTAATCTCTTACTCTCTACTCTCTTCCCTGTAGCTTCTCTCTGTCCCCTCGCCCCTCCCCCTTCCCTTCCCCCTCTCTCCACGTGGTCATGGCCTGCCTCCACTCCTCTACTCCTCTACTTCTCTGCCCTCCCTCCACTTCTCTCTCTCTCTCTCTCTCTCTCTCTCTCTCTCTCTCTCTCTCTCTCTCTCTCTCCCTCTCTCTCTCTCTCTCTCTCCCTCTCCTTCTACTGCCCTCCTGGCTCCCCTCCCCATGCCTTGAATAAACTCTATTCTATGCTATATGGGTGTGTGACTGGTCCCTCAGGGGGAAGAGGTGCCTCAGCATAGGTCCACTGAGACATCCCCCTGCATCATTGTTTCCTTCCATCAATTAGACCTGATCTGATTTTGATGATTATTACAAAATTAGGTCATACATAATTCCATCTCTTCATGGCTCAGCCTCCTGGTTTCTTAACAGAGGCCATGCCTCGCCTCCTTCCCTCCTGGGGGGAAAAGAAAGAGGCTCTGTTCCAAGTCCTGATCTCATTTTCCAATCCCTCTGCCTCCCACTCCCAAGCCATAGGATTGCAGGCAGATGACACCAGACCTGAGAAAGACTTTTCTAACTGGTGCTTCCCAAACACTAAGTAGATTCTCTCCTGCCTTCGAAGGGAGGCAGTTCCTCTGCCCAGAGCTGGGCATCCTTAGAAGTTAGCCTCCGTTCTCAGACCAGAGACTGGGGGCTCTATCCTCCTTGGCATTTACATTACAAACAAATCGCTCCAGGTGCGGGGAGAAAGATAGCTCAGGTTTCTAACACTCACTGGAGGCCTTTGGACACATTTGCATCTCAAAGGGGCAAAGAAGTAATTCACTAAGACAGGCTCTCTGAAGGAAATTCTCTTAAGAAAAGGGAGGTCACGGTCTGGGGGGGGCGGGGCAGGGAGAAGAGAGTCGGAAGTCTAATTAATCTAAAAAGTAAATCTAGGCCTCCTTGGTGAGGAAAACAAGGGGTTGAAAAGGTGAAACTGAGGCAGGGGAGAAAGAGAACTGCCAGGAACCAAACCCAGGAAATTACCTGCTGTTCTTGGGAAACCTGGTCTCAGGTCCCAGGAATTTAAAGAACGACTGGCATTCCCTGGGAGCCAGTTATGACAGTGGGATGGATGGTCTAAGGCAATAAGGATATGATAGTGGGATGCAGAGAACATTATGGATACAATATGGAGTTTCCGGGGGTGGGGGTAGGTGGGGGTTGGGGGAATTCTTACCAGATACTTTCTTTATACAAAAGGCCATGTTCTAACTTAACATGAAACCCCAGTAGCGCCTGGTTGACTCTGGCGTGTTGTGACGTTGGAGTTCCCAGACCAAGAGATGAGGTGACATATTGGGATGTCAGGAAAAAGACACGGGAGGGGCCGTAGGTGATAGTGTCATTTACCAGCACACAGGCCTCAGGCTCAGGCAGAAGTTCCTCCTCCTCCTCCTCCCAACTCAAGTGCATATCCATAGAGAATCACACAAGCGTGGTATTTTGACAGACTATATCACTGCCTACTCCTGGCTCCCTGGATGTCAGCGGTAAGCCGTCTCTCTCCAACCTCACTTAGGCCTTTTATTTTCCACACGTTTCTGTCTTTGCCACTAGAAGCCCACCACAGTGGCATCCCAGATTCCACCAGGAGGATGGACTAAATAAAACTGGACCAGAACCAACTGAGCTGAACCCATAAGTGTCAGAGAGCACTGTGGCAGATCAGAGCCACAGTGCAGAGAGATGGGTGAAGCAGCCACATCTGCCAGCCTCAGGCTGCTGAGATCCGAGAGCTGGGGGTAAACGTTTGGAACTGTAACTCCCAGAAGAATAAGTATTATCCCTCTTGCATGTATTTTGGTATCAAGTGTCCCGAACTTCTTGTAAGGTCAGAGGATATGAAAGCTTCTAAGAAAGTGTTTAACAGTCTAGAAAGGTGTTTTGAAGCTGGTAAATGCAAGTAATGAAGGATTTGTCTTCTTTGTAAACTTAAAAAGACTCGTTGTAAGCTTCAGGGAATTTACTTGAATCCACTTCCCACAGTCCAATGCACTCAAGATAAGTTCTGTCAGTGTCAATTAGCACCCTCCCTCCCCACCTGCCTATTCTTGAGGGTGGGATCTATTTCTCTTTCCCTGGTCCTGGGATGCCCCCATCCCTTCGGCCTGATCACCCTTTTGCTCCCAACCCCTTTATCTTCCTGTTAAAACAAAACAAAAACAAAACCAATAAAACAAAACCCACAACAACACATATTTCTCCATCCAACAGGAAGGGATATGTATCTTCTTACACTGTTACCTGTCTTTGCACTACATTTTATTTGTTCATGCACATGACCAATACCAGAGGGGTGACTTGAGGGCTTTTGTGTTAACCGGAGTTCCCTGAGAAAAACACATATCTTCATTAGAGATTCTCCAGGGCTGATGGGTGAGAATTTCATGATCTTGGGTATGTGGTCAGAAGATAGCTTTGAGGAGCTGGTTCTCTTTCCATCTGGTATTCCTGGGATAAGAGTTTTGTCCTTGGGCTTGCATAGTGTGTGTTTTTACCTGCTGAGCCATCTTTCCTGCCCTACACTGGACTCCTCTCCTCTCCTCTCCTCTCCTCTCCTCTCCTCTCCTCTCCTCTCCTCTCCTCTCCTCTCCTCTCCTCTCCTCCCCTCCCCTCCCCTCCCCTCCCCTCCCCT
>NW_021604614.1:9968430-9982033 GCF_004785775.1 Grammomys surdaster | reverse complement strand
CCTCTCCTCTCCTCTCCTCTCCTCTCCTCTCTTCTTTTTCTTTTCTTTTTCTCTTCTCTTTTCTTTTCTTCTTCTTCTCTTTGATGTTCTGTAAAACACAGTATGATGTGGAGGGAGAGGGTGCCTTAGCAAACTATTAGTTGCACATAGCTTTTTTAGTTGGGGGAGAGGGAACCCTGTGTCCAGTTTCCCCTCTCAGTGCTGAAACCCCATCTGGCTTGAATTTGTTCCAGTCTTGTGCATGCTGTCATAGTCTCTTGAGTTCTTACGTGCACCAGCCCCACTGTGTCTAGAAGATAGTTACTATGGTGTCATCTGGCTTTTACTTTGTTTCTTCCCCCTCTTTTAAATAGATTCCTGAGCCTTGAAGTGAGGGGTTTAATGAAGACTGTCTAGAAATGAATGTTCCAAGGTCTCTCACTCTATATATGAGTCTCTTTCTTCATGACCAATTATAGGGTCTCACCATGTACCTTTGCATGACCTAGAATCAACTATGTAGACCAGGCTGGGCTTAAACTAACAGAATTCCATCAATTTCTGCCTACTAAGTACTGGGAGTAAAGATGTGTGCCCTTTACTTTGCATTATTAATGCTGACAACAAAGACAATGTATTTTTATAGCCAAGTCCTTAAACAGTGTGGGAGAGATGAACATTTTTCTCCAAAGTGTGGCTTTTCTGAAGCTCAAACATGATTTCTAGAAGGACGTTTGAAATATTCCGTTTGGTCAATGGTCTTAGCCTGTTAGAAAATAGGTACAAAGCTTGGGGTTCAGTCTATCATGGCCAGCCAAAGTCATCAAGCTCTCATTAGTGAGAAACACGGACATAGAAGCAACACTATTGTTTTGTCACAGTGGGGAAAAGCCCTATAAATAAACTGCATCTTATTTATTTAGCAAAATTAGTAATCACCCCTTGCCCTGGAGTCTGATTGCTAGACGGACTGTGGACCTAATCCTCATTTAGTCCAATGTGTGAACGGACTCCACGGCTCATGTTCAAGGTGCCTGTACAGTTTAGGCAGGGGACAGTGAGTGTGGGGGACACTGCTGAGGGTGGCTAAGGTGACTCAGCCTGGCTTTACCCTTAGAGCCAGGTCAGCCATTCTGTCATGGTCATCACCATTCTCCACCCTGTGGAAATCCCCATGGACACAAGGATGCCACACCCCGTGACCTGAGAGGCTTGCAAGCCCTACCTTGCTAAAGGTATTAAAGACACTGCTAAGCGGTATAGTTGCAACACTATCATTTACATTACCCTGGGGCTGAAATGATCAAGTGTTTAAAATTATGTGAAAATACACAGAAACCACTGTGGCTCCTTCCTCCCCAACCTCCAACCCCAAAACTGAAGGCAGAGGAGCCTGGCACCATGTAAGAGACACCTGACTCAGCAACTATCAGTGTTAGCTCCAGGCTGCTTGATGCTCTTCCCCAACAGAGGTGGCCCTGCTGAAGATCAGCTGACTAGAGTTAGCAATCAGCTTTGGGGCAGCCCTTCAAGCGGCTGACTGCAAGGGGGAGCTTTCCTGAGTCCAGAAGGAACAGGAGGCACTGTCTTCATAAGTGTCTTGATGTTTGCCCCTCTGTGCCACGGAGGCAGGTCTGAGACACCAAAGTTTCCTGTTGAGCCAGAGGGCATGAGGCTCTGAGGCCCCTGCAGAGGAACCTGGTTTTTCTCATTAATTTTCCTGCAAAATGCACAGTCATGCTTTTCCAAAGGCCATCCAGCCAGGGCAATCACAACCCTAAATAGAGAAAAATGCAACAGAAATGAAAAATTGATTTTATGAATCAGAAATATCAAAAGTTCTCCGTGTGAAGAGGGAGAAATCCATAAACAACTAACGGCGCGTATCACATAAATGGAAGGCGTTTGATTCTGAAACTGCGTGCCACACTGTGAACAGACCCCATTACCATCCATTCCTATCGAATCAATATAAAGATGCGGGAAGTCTGTGTGAATTCCCACCCTGGGCTCAAGGGGATGGCCGGTTAATGGAAGGCTATGATCATCAAGCTTTAAAAATATCCTGCCACTAATGAAAACCCATTTGCCTCACAAGTAGGATTTGGATAAAGTGGGTTGGGTCAGGAGAGCATTGCAAGTATCAAGTAGAAGCTTTATTGAGCTCAAGAGAAGTAGTTCAATTGCTTTCAGTGTGCTTCATATTTAAGAGATAAATCCTTATAGTGCAACTCCAAGATTGGTGAAAATTTCGTTCAGCTAGGGACCAGCTACCTTACAGATAGACTTTTCCTTTGTGGATCCTTTACTGTGCCCCTAAGCTGAGCTAGTCTTTCAGCCTGGATCTGTAGTGTAAGGGTTTGGGCAGGACTTACCTACAAAATAACTAAATAAAACAGAAGGACACATAGGTAGTTATGTGGAACTGTTCTAGGTTGAGAGTATCTGCCTTACAGAATTTGCCTGTTGAAGCTCTCAGTACCCCAGCCCCCAGCCCCACTGTGAAGTTGGGGATTAAATAAGGAGAGACTCAACCATTAAGATCACTTGCTGGTCTTATGGAGGACCCTAGTTTGGTTCCGGTAGTTATGTGGAACTGTTCTAGGTTGAGAGTATTACAGAATTTGCCTGTTGAAGCTCTCAGTACCCCAGCCCCCAGCCCCACTGTGAAGTTGGGGATTAAATAAGGAGAGACTCAACCATTAAGATCACTTGCTGGACTTATGGAGGACCCTAGTTTGGTTCCCAGCGCCTACATGGCTACTTACAACCATCTGTAACTCCAGATCCCGAGGATCTAGCACCCTCTTCTGGCCTCTGTGGGTACCAGGAGCGCACATATATACTTGCAGATAAAACACTCATACACACCCCAAGCACATAATAAAGGCGATGGATTCAGAATGTAATGGAAAGGGGCTTTTCAGAAGAGGTCAGGTGCAGGCCAGGTCTTGGAGAGTGGGTGAGATTGGTATAGTCAGAAGAGCACACAATGATGTGGGAAGTGCTACTCTGAGGGATTCAGACTAAGGACAAACACTTCATTTCATTTACCCTTCCCTTGAGAGAGTCTTCTTCAAACATAGACGTCTATCTTCTCTAAGACCAGAGGGTGAGCAGCCTTATCTCGAAATACCTCTGTCTTAACTATTGGCTGATCTGAGGGTGTTCCCAGATAGACAGGGAAAGACTATGGACCATGATGAGCCATCATGGTTCATGTCCTAACATGGACGCCTCCAGTCTTTCTGCCATCAGCCCACCCACAGTGAGCATCAGGATATTGAACCTTGACCTAGACATGCCTATTTCTCTAATAGACTCGTAGGCTTCAAATATGACCCTGGGTTTAAAGGAGGATCTGCAACCCATTTGTAGAAGGTTGGAGAAAGCCTCAGGGCTTCGATTGTCATGGGTGTGGCTGATACCTCCCGTGATAAGGACTCTGGTCCAACTTTTATATTATTCTTCATCAAGATCACTTTCCTGGACACCTTTATTATTCAAATGTGTCAGAAAGCTCTTTTTCCATAAACAATCTCATAACTCAGGTGATCCCACTTAGGGAGAAGGGACACACCTCCTTGTTACAGTAATGAGAAAACCAGGACTTACAGGGAAATTTGTCTTATGAGGACAAAGCTAACTGACTGAGACAAGTAAATTTTTAGAAACTTGAAAGGAAAAAGCATTCTTTGAGATGCCCTTTAGAATGGTCAGGGTTATAAGCTTACAGGGGATGATTAGGTTAGATTTTGTGAGAGTAGCCTTTTTACTTCTTTAGGCTCATTGTTTTGAGGATGAATATCCCACGCTAGAGTCTTGGAAGGAGAAACACTCCACAGATTCAGGGCCAATGACATGCATTAATGAAGTTGCTTCTAAATAGAAGTAGCTACTTTTAATTTCATTTGTACTGTGCCGGGCTTCACACTGAGAGCACTAGCCAGGCATGCTAACGCACGCCTTCAGTCTCAGCATTCAGGAGGTAGAGCCGGTAGATCTCTGAGTGTGAGGCCAGCTTAGGCTACATAGTGAGTTCTAGGTCAGCTAGTGAGACACTGTCTCGAAGACAGATTTGCATTTGGCTTAATTACAAAAATAAAAGTCTTCTCAGAAACTTCAGAAAATGGGATCAGTCACCGAGGCCTGGGGGTGAGAAGGTGACAGTGAACAATATAGTGTTTACACTGACATCCTTCTGGGGTAACTTTAGCCAAGAACATACCCTGATCTTCCCAGGTATCTAGGGTCCCTCTACCTTCTAGAGGCAAACTTCCTGATGATTCCAGCCACACTAGTCTCTTCACTCTGAGACATCCTCCCCCTCCACTGGTTCAATCTTCTTGAACTTGCTGTAGAGCAGGCCTCTGGTTACTGCTCTTCACATTCCCCCAGGGACCTTCTTTGGATGCACACTGTGGAGCTGAAGCTCTCTGTTCAGCCTCACCCCTGTGCAGAGAGCAACGAGGCTCTCTATAAGAAGAGGTCACTAGGTCAACTTGTCAGCACCTACCTATGAAAGTCCAGTTTCAGGCACTTCCATTACATTCTGATACGTACACGTGTAGGTTTACAATGTGCTCACCTTGATAGGTAGGTATACCTGTGTGCCTGGTAAAAATGCTTACCTGGACCTATATACCTGTAGACTTCTGTGCAATACACACCTGGACAACTCCGCCACAAACACACACCTTCAGACTTCTGTGCAATGCTCACCTGAACACACACACACACACACACACACACACTCCTTCAGACTTCTGTGCAATGCTCACCTGGATATATACACACCTGCAGACTTCTGTGCAATTCTCACCTGAATTTGTACACCTGCAGACATCTGTGCAAAGGACACCTGGACACACACACACATACACCTGCAGACTTCTGTGTAATCCTCACCTAGACATACACAAACACATATACACACATACATACACACACACATACATGCATGCGCACATATATACACTTGCAGACTTCTATGTGGTGCTCATCTAAACCTTTATACCTGCAGACTTCCGTGCAATGCTCACCTGGACACACACACCTTCAGATTTTTGTGCAATGCACACCTGGATATACACACACCTGCAGACTTCTGTGCAATTCTCACCTGAATTTGCACACCTGCAGAATTCTGTGCAATGCTCACCTGACGCACACAGCTGCAGGTGTCTGTGCAATGCTCAACTGGATCTGCTTACCTGAAGCCTTCCGTACAATGCTCACCTGACACACACAGCTGCAGGTGTCTGTGCAATGCTCAACTGGATCTACTCGCCTGCAGCCTTCTGTACAATGCTCGGGTGGCCCTGTATACCTGCAGCCTTCTGTGCAACGCTCATCTGAACATACACACAGCTGCAGACATCTATACAATTCTCACTTGGCCCTACATGTCTCTGGACATTTACAGTAGGCTCATATGGCACTTGCCTGTGTGCCTTCTCTCTAGCCTTGGCTCTGCCTGGAGATGTTCTCCTTCAGTCCTTGGTGTTCCTAGTGCACACTTGCAGCCCTCCCCCAATGGAGGGCTCTCTAAATCTCTCGCATCTCTCTAAATGTCTCCTGTGTACAGAGCTCCCAAGGAGAGCAGGATTTGTGTTGTGTTACTTCCCTGAGACCCTGTGGTGATCCCTCTGTACTAACTGGCTCTCTCTGGCTGAGCTGAATGATACCCAGGGAGGTTACAAGAGCAGCTTTGACTAACACAGACAAAGAGGTCCCAGAGTGCAAAGCCCTGTGCTGACTGAGCACAGGAGAACAATCCCGCTAGACTAAATTAGCAACGTGAAAGAGTGTTGATGGGAAACTAAAGAGACTCAGAGAAAAGTGCGGAGAGGAATGGATGGCGGGAGACCCATTTCCTCAGCCAACCCCACCTGCCTATTCTTGTCACTCAGTCTCCAAGCAGCTTTGTCATCAGAATAAGGGACTTACAAGCCCCCACTGACCTCAGAAAGGCTTGCTCTTCAGAAGGGTAAGATGCAGAAGGCGGAGACACCAACCTGGGGCACTACAGCCAACACATGCTGCAAGTTGAGGGAGTGGCCCTGGCCTCAGATGCTGGAGGTTTGGGTGTCCCCAAGATGGAAGAAAGACAGATAAAGGAGAGGGGGTGGTAACTTCAGACAAAAGCCTCCATCGGAAAGAGAATGGACAATTTCAATTTAAATAAAAGGGGTGGGGGGGTCAATTGAGGATGGGTGGCCATGCTGAGCCTTTTTCATTTTCTTTTTCATTATTATTTATTATTATTATTATTATTATTATTATTTTGAGATAGAGTTTCTCTGTGTAGCCCTGGCTGTCCTGAAACTTTCTCTGCAGACCAGTGTGGCCTCAAACTCAGAGATCCACCTGCCTCTGCCTTCAGAGTGCTGAGATTAAAGGTGTGCACCACCACGATCCAACTGCTGAGCCATTTCTGACCTAGGGCAAGTCTGGCATTGCCTCAAAGCCAGACTATATTACCATTCCAAGCAGGGCTAAGCACAGCCTAAACTGTTCCAGGCATCATAGCATTGAAATGCTGCCTGGCTCCCTGTACTGAATTCTCCAGAAAGGTAGCCCTTTGGAGGCCCAGGTGGATCTCTACTGTCTTACCTGCTGTGATGCTGTCGTTTTCTGCTTCCTTCTGTTTGCATGCTGGTGAATCGTCCCCTTCTGCCCGTCTTTTCCGGTCTGTCACCCCAAATTTCTGGTCTGTCAAAAGCCAAAAACAAACAAAAATATAGTTTGTTATAGACACCATGAATAAAATCCACAGTTCAAAGGTGAGGTTGCATAGTGTCCCTGATGTTCCAAATCTCCCACTGTGCGTTAGCCTCAGGGGACATAAAGGCAAACATGCCACAGTCTTGGCCTCCAGAAATACACCATGAAAGCAAAGCAGACCTTGACTCCCAGATGGTGGCAGGGAAGGGATGAGAGAGACCAGGACTAGCTTGTAGAGAAAAATCTAAACAAGGAGATTCAAAAGCAAACAAAATCTTTTAGCCCATCTTCCCTTCAGGACCAAAGTCTGTCTCTTTGTACCATGGCAGAGCCCTGAGTGTGAGGTAGGGGTGGGGGAAGGCAGGGTCAACCATTCAGACACTAGTTTTAGAGATGAGCCCCCTGACACACACAGTGTCCCTGTTTTCCATGCCGCTACCTCCCCAGCCCTTCATGGAGACAGACATGTGTGCAATGCTGCCCGGAAATAGTTTTAAGAAAAGCAGAAAAAATGCTGAGTTAGGAGTACACTGGTGGAGGTCAACAAATGCATATTTAAGTGTAGGGATCTGGGGATTCATCCTGGCCACCTTCACAAGGCAGAAGCTTTATTTAAAGAATAGACGTACACTTGGCTTTTCTAAACTTGGCCCAGGTCAAATAGACAAGGGTGTATTTAGATGGATAGATAGATAGACAGATAGATAGATAGATAGATAGATAGATAGATAGATAGACAGATAACATGAAACTGGTATTGGGGGATGGGGTAGAACTGGAAAGAAGAGTTAACTGGATTTAATCAAATGTGTTACATGAATGTATGAAATTTTCAAAACGAAAGTAAATATCACTCAATTTTATAACCTATTTTCCCCAAACATTCAGATCCACCTTTTCTAAGTAACCAGCCTCACTGTATATGTGGGGCTTACTGGATTGGTTTACAGGACAGAGGATGCAGAGTCTGACAGTGCCCTTTGTACACTAGGGAGGCAGAGAACCCAGTAGTTGCTCAGTACTCAAGGAAAGCCCTGCAGTCCCAATGTGGTTATGAAGACCTAGAGCATCCCTGGAGGGCTGACGTCTGAAGAAGCTGGAGTGGCGGCAACAGTTGCTCGGGAAGAGTGCACTCACTGCTCTCAACTTTTCCACCTGTGCTACAGCTCATCATGCATGATGTGCATGCGTGTGTGTGTGTGTGTGAGTGTGTGTGTGTGTGTGTATTTTCACCAGAAGTTGTAAGATATTATATGCAGAGCAATGACAGGAAAGAACAATGACATTGTTTCCATTTTGTAACTTTACCTTCTCTCTCTTGTGTACCTTTGCATATTAAGTCCATGCAGTTCTCACAGAGTAGGTTCCTATCCTCACCATGGCAGGGAGGTTCTGTCCATCGCTCTGTCTGTCTGCTTCCTGATCTTTTACATCCTGCAGACAGCTCTACCCTTACAACCAATCACTGCCCTGTCTCTTCCATTTTGTCATTTTGGGAATCCCGTAGGAAGAGAATCCATAACATAGAAGCCGTTGGAGTTGACTTGTGAAGTCATTTTTGACTTCCCAAGGATCTACATAGAGTCTCTGGAACAATAATTGGTTTCCTTCTGGTGCTGCAAGTAGTGCTCTATAATACTGAACATGTGTGCTGTTCATAGCCTTTGGCTTATGTGAATGAAATTGTGATTGTATACTATTTTTGTGCACAGTGAATGGGAAAGAAAAAAACAAGCCAAGGGAAAAACATGACTGATCTCGGGTTTCAGCTCCAGATGAATGATAAAATGAAATAAAAAAGGAAAAACATGACTGCACCTAGGTACGATGGGGGAGACGGTTTATTGTGGAAGTGAGGGAGAGCATAAGGTGCTGGAGAGACATCTGAGAGAGTCCAGAGTGAACTTTACCCTGAGCCATGTGAGGAGAGGTAGGAAGGAGAATGTGAGAGTCAGATCAAGAGACCAGGAAGCAAAGTGTAAACCAAAAAGGCTCCAAAGGCCAGAAATAGCAAAACGGATTATATAGGAAAGGGTGTCTTGAGGAAGGGCAGTGGCGTCATGGAGGTGCCAGCCAGGAGGACCTTATAACAGACAGGGATTGAGAGATGCAGGCAGAAGCTGGCAGCATCCTGTCTGCTTTGGTTCTGGTGCGTCTGCCATCTGTTCTAGGTTTGAGATGAAAACACACAGACATTTTAATTTTCCTGAGATAAATGTTCGATAGGAAAGTCTTGGGGTATGTGTGTGTGTGTGGAAGCTGTATTGATTCTTAAAATTTTTTGTTTTATATTTATTGTATCATGTTTGTGTGGTGTGCATATGTATGTGTATATATGAACGCAGATATAAAGACTAGAAGAGACCGTCAGATGCCCTGGATCTGGAGTTACAGGTAGTTGTGGGCTGCCTGAGGCCACGCACAGAACTGAACTCCGCCCTCTGCAAGAGCAGCTCGCTCGTGCTCTTAACCCCCAAGTCCTTTCCTCCAACACCCCTTCCCCCACTTGGTTTTTAAATCACATCAATGAAACAGTGAACATCAATTCCGAATTCAAAGCATGGGCAAGCACGAAGTCTCGTTTGAGTAACTGGGATTATATTATACAGCGACAGATTAGAGACTTGTGCATACAATATGTATGAATCATTACCCAAGCTCATCTTTAAGAAAAACGAGGAGAGAGTATTTTTAGCAAAGAAAAGATTTTTCCCCCTCCAAATTGGAAAACAGCACAAGAAGAAGGAACATTTCCCATTCGAGGAGGCAACTACTTAAGCGCATTTCCATGAAGCCGGAGGGACCCGCGGGAGGGGGACGCGCACAAGGGGTACACGCATCCTGAACCCTGGGCTCTCCAATTCAGCTCAATTTCGCAGTGTGTGATCGTCCTTCTATTCTATTGTCACCGAGGCGCCGGAGAAAAACAAATGAAACAAAGGGATCCGTTATCAACAGATAATAGACACTTCTCTCGGAGCTTCAGGGGTGCACCGCTCGGCCATGGCAGCTGTTCGCCATGATAGATGTAACCAGGTTTGTGATAAATATACTTTAATTGAACATCCTTAACTGTAATTTATTGCCATTTAAATTTAAAATAAATCCACTTTTCGTCTTAAAAGAGAACTATTACCCAAATACCAAGTGGAAAAGTACGCAGAGAGAAGGATGTTATCTATCTCCCTAAAGCCCCCTTAAAGAACTGCATCATCAGCCCTTCCCAGCAAACACACAGAGCTGCTGTTTAAATGTGTTTCAGAGACTTAACATTTAATCACAGAAGAGACCAGATCAGCAAGCACACTGCCCTCCCTCCTTGTCCTCTGAAGTTCTAGAGCTTAGCTTACAGAGGGATAGACCACACTCCAGGTCCTTTGTTATGCCAAGCAATGTCTCCAAAATGCTCTCTAATCAGAGACCAGAGAATGATACTGGCCCTCTCCTGCTTCCCACCCCGGGTCTTCAACCAAGGCTGAATAACAAAGCTCCCGGGCTGCAGAATGTTATGTTTTCTCAGGGTGGCAGCACCCAACGAATTTTAGATGCTGAATAGCAAGTAAGGGACCCTAGCCTTCCATGAAGAACTGAAGGGTCCCGAGTGAGGAGGCACGGGGAGCTTTATCCACTACCCCACTGGGATCCCAGAGCTCACAAATCTTCTGTTTGCTGCTTTCCCCATCCCTCAAATCAGGCCACAGTTCCCTGTAATCTCTCTCCCTGGGCAACTCCCTCAGGGTTCTATTCCTCTACTTCACAGCTACCAGATACCCTTGAATTACAACTTTCTGTTTTGTTTGAAATTATTTCTTTTATCTTTTGGAACTATAATTATGTCATTTCTCTTGCCCTCTGCCCTCTAGCATGGAGACTACATCAGCATGGTGTGCAGCTTAGCCTGCTTAGCCCACTGGAATCCTGGAAGAGTGAGACATTTTCTCTGTCCTACCTAACTGGAGGATTTGTCTCTTTCCCCTTAGTATTGTCCATGTAGGGATCTTTGTAGTCAGCTCAAAACACCCCAGGACCAAGTTCTGAGCACAAAGGAGATTTATTTGCCACTGAGGGTCAGAGGGCAGGGATAAGGGACAAAGACAGGAGATAGGAAAGGGGAGAAGGTGAAGGAAACAAGGAAGAGGGAGTGGGACTTGTCCCTAGGGAGACAAAGGACTGATTATGGGCAGAGAGGAGACAGACATGACCCATAGGCAAAAGGTAGTTTATAAAGGTACAAGAGAAAACCTTGCGTTAGAATGAGGTATTTAATTTTAATTGGGTATGTTAACTAGGTGAGTCAAAGAGGGCTTTTGATTGCTGGTCTTCAATACTCTGATAGCTGGACCTTGGTAGTCAGCCTCCAGAGGAGGAAGAGGCCAAATAAAGGAATAGACCTTGGTTGGGGGCTAGCTTTAGGAAGGTAATCTAATAGCTTTTAGCTAGGCAGATGGAATCGGGGAGAACGGCAGAGCCAGCCAGAGCCATACAGTCCAGTGGGCTAATATCCCTTCAGTCCATCAGACTGTGTACATACTGAAATCTCTTCCAAAATTCTACACCAGACATTCATCATGCGTGGCTTTCACCATAAGCCTATATAACTCTCAGACACTCATCATGACTGGCTTTAACCAAAAGCCTATATATTCCCCTAATTTCACCTCAGATTTTCTTTCTACAAACCTCCCTTCTCCTGTAATTTATCATAAGACTTAGCCAGACAGGCTGAAAAGCCGAGAGCCATAGCCAAGTATAAGATATGCATAGACATACACCCACACAAGACCACATTCAGTGATGGATGGCACTCACTTCAAGTTCAGGGGTCCCCCAAACCACCTTGAGTGCGAATGATTTTTCTGAAGGACTCAAAGCTCACTGGAGCTCTGTGATTCATCCTTAATGTTGACAACCAGGAAATGACACCAATTAAAATGGACTAAAGGCGTACTGAGTAGGTGAGGGACTAGAAGGTCCCCGCTGGCTTCTGTGGATGGAGAACATGAGCCTTTCCCACATCAATAATTAACCTTGTACACAGAAGACATCCAAATGGGAGATCTCCCCCCAGCCTCAGTGGTTATAACTCTGACCAGAGTTACGATTGGTCTCTATGGTAGCTGCTGCCCCGTGAACTAAAGCATCACCCTTCATTTCAACACTAGTCTTTCTGCAGGGTGAGTGTCCACCCTAAGACCGTCAGATGTTGCTAACGCTACCCTAAGGCACAACATGGCCAGCTGCTTCCCTGAACCAAGATATTCCCATTCAGCAGACTGTGGCTACCTCCCAGAAACTAGGGACAATGGACAGACCTTTCTGGGAAAAGAAATGACCAGATTTTTACGGCATTTTAATGTTTATGTTTTAATTTTTATTTTATGTGTGTTGGTGTTTTCCATGTATGTACATGACCTGAATTTAGTGCCCTCATATAGAGCAACCAATATCTAGAACCAGAGTTACAGATGGTTGTGAGTGACCATGCTAGGAACTGAACCCTGCTCTTCTGCAAGAGAAACTGGTGCTCTAACCACTAAGCCATTCCTCCAGCCTCAATAGCTAGATTGTTTACCATATACTATTGTTGTTTGTAGTATGATTGGATTGGCCAGTGTCTAAGGTCTGCCAGATTAAGTCAATAGTTAACTGAAAGGTATTCTTGTCACGATCAGCATTTCTAAATCTTAATTGGCAGGTGTCATGCAAAGGCATTACTATGTAGCTGTGTCCTCAGGGCTAGAATGTTCCCTCCCAGGGAGGTAGGGGCTCATAAAACTCAGGATGCCCCTCCCTGAGTCTAGGTAAGCAACAAAATCTACCAGAGAAATGAGATTCTGATGGAGCTGCCTATAAGCTGTACAGGGAGCCTCTAAGCTCTTTTGAGTTGTCGCTTACTCTCTGGTGAGCTTGTTGGTGACACCACTGCCTTTGAGATAACTCTGCTTCTTTAAGTAACACCAATAAACCCCCTGCATTACTAAGCACTCATTTCTTCCACTGGCATCAGTGCTGTGTCTTGGGCAAAGAGATTGTTTATTTGTACATCCTTAGGAAAAGTCACACAGCACGGCTGTAATTTCATCTTTTTATAAACTCTGTTCTGCTTTCTAAGAATTACCAGGATTTCATAGATGATGGTCAGAGGGGCCAGCAGAGACTGGGTCTGGATCTGGTGGGAACAGAACAGCGTGACTGACATTCACTTTTTTTTTTTTTATGGCTTTTCTGCAGGGGGTACAATTATATCCAAAAGGGTTTCTGAGAAGCTAATCCAAACACTACATGCGACTTTCTCCAAGAAGCTGCATAGCTGTGTCTACTTCCTTGCATCTACTCATGAGACATTGTGTCTTCAGTTCAAACAATCAGCTTGCCCATATGGCCAGGGGAGGAGTTGAGGTCGTGGGCCGCTAGAATGGTAAAAGAGGCAACACGAAAGCCTTAAGTTTTATATGAGTTTTTCACCCCACTGGGATAAGCAGCAAGTCTCTACTTCTCTGTGGCCTTTGTTCTCAACAGTAACTTTGTTTCTCTGAAATGTAGCCTTATCCTCTTGCATCACAGAGAGTGGTAGGGGTTGGGGCATCCACTCTTACTTTAGCCAGTGAACACTTCAGGCATTTCCATGCTTGTGGATAGAGACAAAGACCCAACCCCTCTTATAGAAGGGCAGTGAGACAGGGGAAGGAAGACCAGGTGGGTCACACACTAAAGCCAAAAGAAAAACAAAGTCCCTAACCAGGTGGGTCACACCCTAAAGCCAAAAGAAAAACAAAGTTCCTCAGAGTCTATTGTGTCCTTAGCTCTGTGATCCCCTATCTACCTAAGAAGACTGTAATGTTTGCCAATAAGCATATTTCTTTAACTGACAAAAAGAAGAAGAAGGGGAAGGGGAAGG
>NW_021604614.1:9958586-9968330 GCF_004785775.1 Grammomys surdaster | reverse complement strand
GAGGAGAAGGAGAAGGAGGAGGGGAAGGGGAAGGGGAAGAAGAAGGAGAAGAGGAGGAGGAGGAGAAGGAGAAGAAGAAGAGGAGGAAGAGGAGGAGGAGGAGGAGGAGAAGGAGGAACTCACCTAGTAGCTGGCATCAAAATTAAAAAGAAAACACTACACTGTATTTGAAACCAAGTTCTTTTCAAGCCTTGAGTCTGGAATTTTGCTGAGGGAAGACACCAATAAGAACAACCCATTTAGAGTCCATGTACAAGGGGCTATTTCTCCTTGTGGATCTGGTTTCATGCCTTGCCCCTGGGTTCCACTATGCTGGTACAAGTGGCAGAACTTCCTTTTCTGTTAAGACAGAATGATACTGTGTTGTGTATGTAGAGTGTATTGTCTGCTTCTGTTCATCAGTAGGATGGCGTCTGTAACTTCACTACCACAAACTCAGAAGGATAGAATGGTGACCACCAGGGCCTGGAAAAGTGGATCATGATCAATAAAAACAACGTTTGGAAGAAGTGATAGATATTGGAGGAGAATGATTAACTTATTCTTAATTAAATGCAATTATTTATTGTTGCCGTTCTACACTGTGTACATTAACATCAGCTCTTATCCCATAAATGTGTGTAATTATATTCTTCAGTGTTTTTTAAAGAATTGCCTTATAGGAATAGAGAGCTTGCTGAGGGGTTAAGAGCACAAGCTGCTCTTACAGAGGACCTGAGTTTAGTTCCCAGTTGAATTGGGAATTCGCATGGTGGCTTACAACATCTGTAACCCCATTTTTTGGAGTTTTGACTGCCTCTTCTGGCTTCCTGGTGTACTTCACATCACACACACATACACACAATTAATTATGCACACACATGAATAAGTAATAAAATAAATCTTAGATTTGTTTTTGATTTATTAATTCATTTCATGTGCATGAGTCTGCAGCTAACTCCAGCTTTTGCAGAAGCAGTTTTGAGGCAGCTTATCACGTGACTCAATTCCCATTAGGGCTCAGAGGTTCTATCAGTAAATCTAGTCATCTGTCTGTGGGTCCTAAGCTATGCCTGTGTCTTAAGCATATGCGTCTTATGCATATGTGTCTTACGCATATGTCTTCTTGGGGCCTCCTCCTGGCCCCAAGAAGAGTCCAGATCACACTGATTTTATTCCACTACATCCTAGTGTGAGGTCAGAGATTCACAGACCCAAGTACATGAGGCGTCAGTAGATGTCCTCAGGAGGGGGGACTTTCCACAGGGGAGACCAGTCCACATATCTGCACAAATTAGCACTCACCTTGCTCTAATCCTTACTGCTATCTGATTATAGCTCTTCATCAAACACTTTTCTCTATGTACTTTCACAGTGGGGTAGAACTCCATCTTGCTTCTTCCACAGGAAAGCCTTGTGTGCATATCTCAGGAATATTATGTTTCCTTAGGTAGACATGTTCCTTCTTATTTATCTTAAGCTAGCTCAAGTCCTAATACGTTTTCCTTTTAGCAAAGTGTTTGTGGTTTGAAAGAGAAAGTATCTCCTCCCTCCCCAGGCATATTTGAACACTTGTTCCCTAGTAAGTGGCATTGTTTGAAGAGGTTATGGTACCCTTAGGAGGTTAAGCCTTGCTGGAGGAAATACGTCACTGGGGGTGGGCTTTGAGAGTCTGTGGCCTTGCTCCACTTCCTGTTCACCCTCTTCCTCCTGCCCATGGTTGAAGATGTTAATTCTCAGTTCCCTGTCTCACTGCAATTCCTCTCTGCCATGATGTACTCACAGCCCTCTGGAACTCTGATGGATTCATAGGCCCTCTGGAACCATGATGGACTCATAGCCCTCTGGAACCATGATGGACTCATAGCCCTCTGGAACTCTGATGGATTCATAGCCCTCTGGAACCATGAGCCAAAACAAATTCTTTCTTCTGTAAGTTGCTTTTGGTTTTTGTTTGTTTGTTTTTGTTGTTGGTGGTGGTTTTTACAGCAACAGAAAAGCAAATGATACAGATATAGAGGATAATACTGAGTTAGTCAAGCTCCTTACTCTTCACCAGGTATCACCTCACCGTGAGCACTGACAGATGAGAGACTGTGTTTCCCATAGCAAGTTGAGAGGGGGTGGTAGGCTGAGAGTGGGTCCCCATATCCTAGAAACGATTAGTGTGCCTTTCTTTAGAAATGGACCCAAGGTATGTCCTTTTGTGAGAATATTTCCCAGGTGAACCCTCAACCCAATAGGAAGGCTCACGTGAAGGAGAAAAGTTGTGAAGAAAAGGCACCCCCAGAAAGGTGCAGGTAGGGACTGGAGTAATACAGCTATGGTGGATTTCGATAGCTGTCAGAATCAGGAAGGCAAAGAAAGATCCTCCTTAGAGACTTGCGTGACAGCATGACCCTGTCAACAGCCCGACTTCACACGTCTGACCACTAGGACTTATGAGGGATTGGGCTGACTTTGCTTAAGCCACCATATTTCTGACAGTGTGACTGACAGTCCCCTGTTCTTGGATTTGGAACATCCGACAAAGGCTAGTGTTCCCAGACCATGATGTTTTTGGAAGCTGGTGCACCTTTGAGCAGCTGTGGAGGCTTTTAGGTCATCGGGAGCAAGCCCTTGAAGGGGATTCTGGAACCCTCATCGCCATCATTTTTTTGCTTCCCATCCATAGGGAGATGAGAAACTTTCTGCATCACTCTCTTTCTGTACAGTGTGCTAGCTTGTCACAGTTTACAGGACTACCATGGCCTGAAACTTTCAAGACTGAGAATCAAAACAATTTCATCATTTTCTAAAGTCCATTATGTAGGTTTTTTTTATAATAACAGATAATTTACTGTCACAGGACAATGTATAGTCCTAGATACTGTCACAAATGTCGTTAGAAGACAGACAGGCAGACAGATATTGCATCAGTGGCTGAGTGTACTGTCATGGGCATAACACACACACACACACACACACACACACACACAGTCCTATAAAGACATAGACTCTTTCCATTTCAAGATAACAGTCAACAAATGCCCATTTCGTTTCTGTGAAGGGTCAATGGGTCAATGAGAAGATGAGGGAGATGAGAAAGGTTGTATTTATCTCACATGGCTGCAGGTAGCTCTAGAAGTCATGAGTATTCAAGACACTCACCCTGTCCCAGGCCCTCTCAATTCTTACCATTTCAGTTGTGTACATGACTCGAGCATCCTGACTTCCAAACAGTGGGCTTAACCATAACAGCTGTAGTGGGCAGGCCTGCTGGGACAGGCCAACTCATCCTCTAAATAAGAGAGTCAGAACTCAGGAGACAGAGAAGACAGAGTTACTGTCTCACAGCTCTAGAGACAAAGCACCAGCCAGGTGCTACTTTTTTTCCTCAGGCTATTTGTTTTCTGAACCTTGTCTCCTTGGCTTGAAGATGACTATCTTCCTCTGTGTTTTCAAATGTGCCCACGGTATATGTATGTGAGCATGTATGTGTGTATATATGTACATATATATAATGTAGGCGTGTATAGGTGATATACATGTGAGATGCATGTGTGTAGTGTGGGTAATGCACGTAAATGTATATGAGTATGTGTAGTCTGTGTGCACAGTATGTTTACATGTGTGTGAGTGTGAAATGTGCACTTTGCGTGTGGTGTTTGTATATGTATATGTATGGTGTGTCCATGTGTGTCTATGTGTGGCATATGTACATGTTTATATGTATATATGCATATGTGTATGATACATGTTGATGTTTTATATGTATGTGTATATGTATGGTATATGAATATGCATGTGTGTATGTGTGTGTGATATGCAGTATATGCATGTGTGTTTATGGTATGTATATACACTTTATGTATATGCATATGTGGCATGTGTATGGCATATGTATATGTGCATATATCTGGTTGTATATAGTGTGTGTGTATATGATATATGTATGTGAATCTGTATGGCATATATATATATGTATATACATACATATATATATGTATGTATATAGTATATGCACATGTATTGTGTCTGTGATATGATATGTGTGTATATCTATCTATCTATGTCTATGTCTATCTCTCTCTCTCTATATATATATATATATATATAGAGAGAGAGAGAGAGAGATAGTGTATGTGTGTGTATGTGATGTGTGTGCATATATGGTTGTATGGTGTATGTGGTGTGAGTATGGTGTGTGGATGTGTGGTGTGTGGATGTGTATGTCTGTGTATGGTGTGTGTATGTGTACATGTATGATATATATGTGTTTATGTTATGTGTGTATGTGTGGTGTGTGTATGTACGGTATGTGTGTGTATACATATATACATGATGTGTATGTGGGTGTATGTATGGTGTGCGTGAATGTATGTATGGTGCTTGTGTTCGTGTGTGTTTGTGTAGAGTGCATGTTCTAATCTCCTTTTGTAAGGACTATCAGGATTGTGTTTGGACCACACTACTGGCCTTATTTAACTTTAGATACCTCCTTGAACCCTATCTCAAATTTCAGTGCCATTCTGGACTGTTTAAGGAGGACATGAGTCAGACCATGTGGCTGGCAACATTTCCCACATCTCAGCCACGCGGGAGGCTTGCCATGTTCCTGAAAGAGATGACTTTGCCCTGCTCTGCCCTTTTTATTCTCTCTATTAACTGGAAAACAACAATTTGCAATAACGAGTCACTCAGAGTCCAAGCTCACCAAATCCATCAACGCTGTTTTTATTTTTTTGCAAATGATTAAATATCACTTTCTTTCCATTTATAGCATAATATGAGTGACAGCCGATCCATCAGTTCATCTGCTGATGTTTAACTACAGTGCTTTGCATTCATTATTCCCCACTTACATCATTCTTTTAAAAAGAGGGATAACTTAATCCTGCCTTCTGACAGCAGGGAAATTAAATGGTGGGCCATAAAGAGGGGAGTTACTCTGAAAAACAAGATGCCAACTGCAGAGCTATAAAACCCAGCCAGAGTGTGTCACCCCTAACTAAGACTCACAAGGGCATATTGTTGCTGGAATATCCTTGGATTACAAGAAGTTGAGAAACTTTCTAACTTCAGATACAATGTGCCAAGTGGGTGCAGCAATTTGGCAAGAGCATCAAGGTTCCTCAAGGGGACAGGGGTTCTATTCCTATTTATGGAAGTCAGAAGTTTTAGAATCAAAGTTCCAGCTGTATCTGCCATTCATTCATTTTATATATAGAACAGGTACATGGCTGAAAACTCACACATATGCATCTGTATGTGTACATGCACATGCACATACACATAGATAAACATAAAAATAAACTGTAAACTCCTGCTGGATTGCCTCAACCAACCTTAATATGAGAGGATGTGCCTAGTCTTATTATAACTTGATATGCCATGTTTGGTTGCTATCCCTGGAAGTTCTGCCCTTTTCTGAAGAGAAATGGAGAAGGAGTAGACCTGGAAGAGGGGAGGCAAGGGGGAAAGAAAGGGAGGAGAGGAGGGAGAAGAACCTTCAGTGAGGATTTAATATATGAAAGAAGATTAAATAAAAAAATAAGGTGTAAGGGTCTTTCCCAACATTGCACAGATAACAATAATAATTAGTAATAATAATAATAATAATAATAATAATACAACCCACAGAAGAATAAACCTACTGCGATTTAAAAGATAATTTTAAAACATCCATTTTATTATAAACACGAAATTAATTTTTGTCAGCCTCAGTGTTTGTAGGAGCGTGTGTATGATGTGGGGGTCACACAAGTTCATGTGCTATAGCATGTGTCTCGATGTAAAAGTACAATGCTGGGCACTGGTTCTCGACATGCCTGAGACAGGGTCTTTTGTTAGCTGGTCCTAGAGCATCTGGAGATTTTCCTGCCTCTACCTTCCTTCTCTCAGTAGGAATGTTGACATTACAGACTGATACCAAACATTCCTGGCTTCACTTGGGTTCTGGGGATTGTCACTGAGGTCCCTCCCGTGTAGCAAGCACTTTAACACAGTCTCTAAATACTTTTATTTACATATTTATTTGGCTATCACCCACTCTCTTCCGTCTTTAGTAATCTCCCCCAGTTTCTTCTTGGGTCAGAGAGGCTGAACGTTTCAGATCTTTTAAATGACCTATTGTACAGTCTAACTCTGGAAACCTTGCACACGGCCCCTAAGAAGAACCCGATGGCATTTTAAAATACAGACCGAGCCTGCTGCTTATTGCTAGCTGGCACAGTCCATCCGTCAGGCAGCTGTCATCTCTCCCTCACAATATTGCCAAGACAAAACTCTCTTCTTTCAGTTCTCGGAGGCTGAACATGTGGTACCCAGCAACATAATCATGTTTGTTTAAAAAAAAAAAGATTTTCACCCTGAGACTCATAGTCACGCAGTACCAGTTGCCTCTCAGAGGTAGATGCAAATCCCCACGTGTGAGGATATAGGCTCTCTGTTCCTGGTCTCTCCTAGGTGTTAGCTCCTGCCACCATCTGAGGAGTCTCTCTTCTCTGTGTTCCCTCCCACGTATCTGTCTGTCACACTGTCCCAATAAGTATACTATAGTCGTACCACACTGTTTGTTGATTACAATTCTGTGGAGAGTATAAACTAGCAAACCCGGCATGATCTGTGTGTGTGTTTTATGTGCATGTATATATGGTGTGTGTGTAGGTACATGTATGGTATGTGTCTACGTATGTGTGTATGTGTGTGGTGTGATTTGTACGGGACAGCTACCCCTCATCGACTGTAGTGATCTATGTATTCTGACTGGATCTTTGTTTTGTCCTCTCATTGTTTCTATCTTCCTGGGACTCATTAGGTGATGCAGAATGAATTTCATGCCACTCTCTGAGAGCATTTGTGGAACCCAACAGAAACAAAAACATAGCTACACACATACAGCATCATGACTCTGCCATTATGAAATTATGCATCATGTACTTATGCTACTTTAAGATGTGTGTGTGTGTGTGTGTGTGTGTGTGTGTGTTTATGTGTGGCCTGGATATATATCTATGCACCACCTCAAAGTGTGATGCCCACAGAAGCCAGAGGAGGGGTCAGACGCCCTGGAACTGGAGTTACAGATGGTTGTGATCCATCATGTGGGTGCTGAGACCAAATGCTGGCCCACTGGAGGAGCATCCAGTACCCTTAATCATTGACTCATCTCTCCAACCCCAAGTTTTATTTATATGAAGTTTTAAAGACAGGTATACCTTTGGATGCTCTTTACATATCACCTCTCCAAACCTCCATTTATGGAGATGGCAGCTCTTTGCCCTTTGCCAGTTTGGAGAAGGTGAGATTATATTTCCCAGAATTCCCTTCCCTGTGATATCCAGGCTAAGTGGGTGCTCTCCATGCTTAACAAAAGAGGCTGAAGGCATAGCCATTTCATCTCTGAAGTCCACCTGGCTCCAGCAGCGACCGACAGACAAGGGGCAGTGAGTGGGTTTCAGCTTGATCATTGTCAGAGGGTTGCACAGTCATTTCTTCCATCTACTGTCTTCTCAGCACTGGATACCTGGCTGAAGCCCTTCCAAAGTGGTACCAGCGAAGGAGTGACATCCACCACCTCCCCTGACTTTCCCGTTCCTGCAGCAGGGAAACTTAACACTTCCAGATCTTTGCTAGAACTTTCCCCCTAATCTCTTATGTTGTTATCTTCATTATTGAATTCCCTCATCATCGTGAAGCTGTTATTCCTATCATGTTGACCTTATTCTGCATTATTTATAGCTGCTCTGTCAGTCCAATCCAAAACATAACATTACCTCCATCTAATAAATGACACACACCCCCAATTCATTGTGTAAAGGAACAGGGGTGCACATACCACCATCTCCACCACTAGTCATCCCTACTCCAGACCCAGCTGGCCCCAACTACAGAGAATTAAGCATCCCCAGACATTATCAGTGCTACAAAAAACAAATGGCCACCTCCCGGTCTCCTTATACCACAGCTTTAGCCCCATTTATTAAAGTAATGCCAAAGAAAAATGACCACGGGAGTATCACAGTTCTTAGCTCATGAAAGTCAGTGGTTGAGAGGCCAGCAGCGGTTGAATATTTCTTCCTGGTGACCCCAAAAAGTCCTAATTGCCACTGGACTTGGTGCTGTCATTTTGATTTGCTCACAGTTTTAGCTTAGGATGCAACCTTTACAAGGGAGCCCGAGATGCTCTTCGTTTCCTTTGTGTTAAATGCTCTATCCCTTAATTCAGTGTCAGAGTCCAAGGAGATGCATTTGTCCACTGTGATTCAATAACACTGAACAGCTATTTCAGGCGCTATTAAGGGAAATGCCACAATCTCGTGGTAGGTACTAAACAACATAGCTTTATCAAAATTTACTGCCTATCTCCCTTCAAAGAAGTAATTTAAGTAATTTGTTGAGAATTTCATACAATGTATTTTGATATTTATCCCCAGCTCCTCCCCTCAGCCCCACCTAGATACATCCCACCTGTCTACCCCTTGGACTCACATCCTGTCCTTTATTTACATTTAAAAGTCACTTGATTTTGATTTATATTTATTACCTTTTATTTTACGCATATGGATGTTCTGGCTGCATGTGTGTTGCTGGGATTTCCAACCCTAATAAGCCGATATGAAAACACAATCCAGTTAATATAATGATAAGCTTTATGCCTGATTGGCAGATCTAACATCATACTAACCTACTCCCCAGCTGTAAGACCCCTTGCTACTTGCACTTTCTCCCAGCCATGTAGTTCTGGTCCGTTGAGGTTTCTCCTCCTCTTCCTCGATCCTCTCTCTCCCTTTCCCATTCTCTTCTTCCTCTCTACCTGGCCCCCTACTCTCGAACCTCCAGTCCCACCTTTTCCCTCCACTGCACAATCACAGGCAGTAGCCTTTTATTGAATGAGGAGAAGGTACACGTGACATCATCTGACTAAGTAGTGGACTGCTCATAGCAGGCAACCCCTCTTGAGGAAGCAATGTTAACATCAGAATACAAGCTGCATCATGCCAACCCACTCGACATGTGTGTCTGTATGCCATGTGCATGCCTGTTGCCCTCAGAGGCCAGAAGAGGGTGTAGACACCCTAAAACAGGATTTACAGATGCCTGTGAGATGCCATGTGGATGCTGCGAATTGAACCCAGGTCCTCTGCAAGAGTAGCCTGTGCTATTAACCCCCAAGTCATCTCTCTCTCTCTCTCTCTCTCTCTCTCTCTCCCTCCCTCCCTCTCTCTCTCTCTCTCTCTCTCCACACACACACGCACACACACACTCAAATTTAACATCCCATCAACTCCCATTTGTGCCACGCATATACTTCTAAATACATGGTCATGCACTACAGCACAGTTGAATTTGCATGATGCTGACCCTCCCTCCCACAGAATCCATTATTTGTCCACAGTTTTCCAACTGGATGTAGGACCTTCCACACAGAAAGAAATACATCTGTGCTACTGTAAATCTGGCCAAGAATCCAAAACTGGGATGCTCATCGGCCCCAGGGATGCATCTATTGCTATTATTCTACTAAATGTGCATGGTATCAAACTTCTCTCTAAATCTGTATCTCTATACTCGCAGTGTACCTTTCAGACTTAGTCACAAAACAGGGGCCCAAAATGGCACTGCTGGTGGTAATGTTTCAAGGTGATGGCTTGAGTCCCACTTTGTCTGGTCTTTGCTAAAAACCCAAAAACCTCTCAGAAATCCTTAACAGATTTCTGTGTATTCCAGATCACAGATATGCACCCCCTCCCCCGCCTGGAAAGTCTCTACACTAACATCCCT
>NW_021604614.1:9951025-9958576 GCF_004785775.1 Grammomys surdaster | reverse complement strand
CACCATACACACATACCACACAACACACGCACACAACACACAGAGGAGGGTGCCAGGCTCAGGGACCAGAACAAATTGGGTGATGGAAAGTCTGTCAGAACCAAAGTCAGGGTGACCAGGGCAAAACTATCTTTGGGATATGGTAGGAAGCTAGACTCATGAACATAGTAGCTGTGGCTGCCTGCACAAGAACAGTTAACATTCAAGCATGGCATAGGAAGGGCTCCATGTGCATCCTAATGGGGTGCACATCCTTTATAAAATCAACCACCACCGAGTAGCAAAGGTGTAGGCAGGAACAGTGGTCCCAGCAATGAGACCATCTTAGCCATCTGCATAGTCTGAGCCTGAGAGAAGCGAGGTGACATGGTTAGTCATATTCATGTTGGATTTCCTCTTGCTGCTCATTCAAATCACTGTAAGCTCAGTGGCTTAAAACAAGAATTATGATTGCCATCCCAAGTGGTGGCTTACTGGACTAAGTCTCAGAGGTCATCCTGGTTAGCTCTTTCTGGTAACCTTCCAACCTCTTCCAGGACCTTCAGGTTGCCTTCATTCCTTGCCTCTTTGTCACTTCCATCTTGGAATACATGTTTGTATCACGTCTCTGTACCCATATCCAGCTCACACCCTCCTTCCTCCCTCTTCACTCATATGGACTCTGATGAAGACAAGTTTTATTCCCAGTCTGATCAGAAGTTAAGGTCATGTACTTATGCAGCAACTGCTCAGGGCCTTCAAAAGAGAGACTATTCTTGGTGTTGTGGGACAGTTTCCATGGAGGCATGAACATCTACTCATCTCAGAGAACAGACCAAAGCATGGATACCACCCAAATCCACCTTAGTAAACCAATGAGCTTATCAAGCTTATTTTACAAGAATGTGGGTGAGGGGCTACTTACCGGAGTAGAAATGACTCAAAGACAGCTGCATCACCATAGTGACCCCACCATGGTTGACAGTCTACAAAAGCCAGGAACCTGGAACATCCTGCAGGGAGCTTGATAAGTTGATAAGTGTCCTTTCTAAATGGCTCAGGTGCTCCGAGGCTCTTCCAGGTAGCTCAGCTGATCTCTCTTTCTTCCAGGTGGCTTATCTTGTCTGAGATGATCTCTACAGCTAATCTACACTGGGTGGGGTGGGCAGTGAATCTGATGAGTTTCAGGGACTTCCTGAAGCCTTTGAACCGTTTATTTCCCAGGCCTAAGAAACTTTCCTGCAGGATGGAAAGTGTGTGTTTTTGGAGAAAACTGTTTCTCAAGAACTGTTTAAGTCAACAAAACCAATCTGGATGAATTTTTATGTCTGATTCCTCAAACCAAGTCCACGGCAGACAAATGAAGTGGAGAAATGAGACACTTGACATTGGAGTTCATTTCCAGAAACAAAATCATACCACTGCCCAGTCCTGTGGGATCCATGATGTGCAGTTTACTGTTTTGGGCTAGGCAGAAGGAAGAGGTGAGGGTAACTCTGAGGGTTCTCTGCCCTGGAAGATTCTAAGTACCATTGTTACAATTTCCAAGGAATTCTGGAAGGCAGGAGTCAGATTCTCACCCACTAAGAGACACAGCCAGCCACAGGAACAATGAGTGTTTAGCAATATCACTGGGTGGTGGGAGGGCAATCAGAGGGCATCAGAGGACAGTCCTGCAAAAGAGATTGGTGGTGGGTAGGTATGGGGAGGGGATACCAAATTATTCCTGTCTTATTCTGCACAGAAATGGGACTAGTCTGTTAAGTGTCATGTTTAACTTTCCCGAGTACACTGTGCACACTTACCAAGAAACCAGACAAGACAGAATGTTCATGGATTAATAGATAGCAACAAAAACCATAACAAAATAAACAAAACCTCCAGCTTTTTAGTCCAGATTTCTCAAGGGCTTCACTGTTAACGTACACAGAATATGCACTAGTATTTGTTTCCACTCCTGTTTGTCCACTTTAAGATGAAGTTAGATCTGTCCATGTCAAGTCACTTGGCTCTTTTCTTCTCTGACAGCCTGTGTCCTAGCAGCGTGTTCCCAACAGCATGTGGCCTAAAGCTGGGTCTGTGGTGCACACCTCAGACTATAAGGGACTCTGAAGGCTGGAAGGAGAGATCATGTAGGAAAGACTCCAGTTCTTCACTGCAGTTCCTCTTTGGGAGGCGGGGCTATCCTCCTGGCTCTAGGCATCTCCTCCCTCACCTGGAACTATACTTTATACTTTAGACACAGCAAGTTACCCTGTGTTAGGAGTGGGAGTGGCGTGGGAAGCTGGGACTCTAGAACCGGTTGCTGAAACCACAAGAAGCAGCTAACCCTGCAGGAGATGCGGGAGAAGGAGGAGGCTGGAATGGAGGGAGCCCGAGAACGAGAGCTCAGAGAAGGCCTGAAAAAGTTGTCTGGGGACATTCCGGAGCCAAGACTGCCAATGGGCAGGGACAAGGGCGAGGTGCAGTGAGAGGTCTAGACCATTGCACAGGAGGACAGGGAAGAGCCCAGAGCCTTAAGGGTCGCCTTCTGCAAAAATAAAATAAGCAAGATGATAGCTTCCTGTTTGAGAATTTGTCGGGCTCTACAGATATGTCCTAGGTGCAAATTGGAGATCGATCAATACCGCAGCGGGAGGGAGTGGGGTGGAGAGAGCTGGTCGCAATCCTTCTCTTCACTGGAATGCTTCACTCAGCGGTGAGTACCTGCACAATCCATGGATGGGGTGCAGCTAAGGAAAAACCTCCTTTATCCACTGTGGCTTCCTGACCCAAACTCAATTGCACTGTGACTCTGGAAGGGGAAGGGTCTTACCCCACGCTCATCTTCCCAGCAACCGGTCCTGGCCCGGTCCGTCATTGTTCACCTGTGAGGATGAAAAGGGAATTGAATTTCTCAGAGAGACTTGTTCCTGGAAACCTGTCACCCCATCCCTTCTCCACATCCAGAAAGTGATGGAATATTAAGAGTCTGGCTGGGACACATTACTGACTCTGGCAATTACTCTAGACCGGCTGTTAATGTCATTCTTCTCTTTATGGGGTGCACCAGAGGCTCTATCGTGCCAGGGCTGGAATCTCAGAGCAAGTGGCCTGGGGGAACTCTTTCCTGTCCAGCGCATATGTATACTCTTGTAGGGTTCAGGGTAAAGAATCACATTCTCTTCCGTTGTTCTGTGTGTATCCTGAAGACGTTATAAATGCTTTGAAAAGTTTAATGACGCTGAAAAGTTGCTTTGACTTTGCAAAGTCATTAGGCACGCCTGAGAATCCTCCTTTAGGTTGGACGTTTTCAACAGTTTTCTACTTCTCTGTAGAGTTTTAGCTTTGCAGCGGGTGGACATTTTTTTTTTTAACTTTGTTCATTCTTCCTTCTTTTTGAAGAAAGATTTCTCTGAGCTCGTGCAGAATAAAGCCATAGGGACTAATAGAATACTGAACGGGCTGAGCATGCAAGGCTGGAGCAAATAGAGCAACTGCAGTTCGGGAGTCCCACACAAGCAGAGAGACAAGCTGTAAGGGGGTGGGGTGGGCTGCTGGAACAATCTTGGCATGCTAGAAAGAGTTGGAGAGATGGGAGAGGAAGGTGGACTGGTCAGACATTGGCAGACTAGTGACACTGGAACTGGTGACCCCAGCCCCCATTCTTCTCTCCTGCCTTCTTCTTCTTCTTCTTCTTCTTCTTCTTCTTCTTCTTCTGCTTCTGCTTCTGCTTCTGCTTCTGCTTCTTCTGCTTCTTCTGCTTCTTCTGCTTCTTCTGCTTCTTCTGCTTCTTCTGCTTCTTCTGCTTCTTCTGCTTCTTCTGCTTCTTCTGCTTCTTCCTCTTCCTCTTCCTCTTCCTCTTCCTCTCCTTCTCCTTCTCCTCCTCCTCCTCTTCCTCCTCTTCCTCCTCCTTCTCTTCTTCCTTCTTCTTCCTCCTCCCCCTTCCTCCTCCTCTGTGGGGTGGTGGGCTGTGAGAAGCAGCTGGGCATCTGTTTGAGCACAGGTTTTGAACCCCGGACCCTCATGGGACGGGAAGGCAATAGGCATGGCTCCTAGCGCCTGGCTCTTTTCACTCAGTCTCAGCCCCCCACAGCCCCTCCCACATAGAGGTCTATGGCCACTGGTCACGTAGAATAGTGCCTCAGGCTCTCCCACATGCAGATCAGGCATCCGCCAGCTCTCACACCAAGCCAATAGGGGTTACCTGCTGCCAGACCTTAACCCACACCAAACTGTATATATTGACCCAACTCAGAAGTAAAAGGTGAGCACGAATTATCCCGTTGTCCGAGAGTTTCTGTCACAAGAGCTGTAACACTAGAGCTGTAACACTTGGGAAGAGGTCTGCTCTACCGATATGCCTTCAGCACCCTCCTCTCCACCCTAGCTAGCCACGCCTCAACTGCACTGCCAGGACCGGCCTAGCGTGGCCGCACCTGGGAGCAACTGGGCGGTGACAGTGGAGACTCTGGTGGTGGCAGCAGTGGATAAGTAACAGACCCTCCCTGCTCACACCCTGCCCCCAGTCGGGCCAGAGGTCATCATGGGACACCCTCTGGATGGGACCAGCACTTCTCCTCCTTCTATAGTAGGGCATGGCTTCTGGGTGCTTACATTTTCTTGATGTGCACTTAATGGCTTGAGGGTGGGTGTAAGGCCCGGAGCTACAGAATCTCTGGCCATCAGGTGATTTAGGAACATATATTATGTTAATTTTTAAATATAATTAATGAATTAGTTTTATGTGTATGAGTGTTCTGCCTGTGTGTGTATGTCTGTGCACTACATGCATGTCTAGAGGCTGGAAAAGAGCCTTGGAACTAGAGTTACAGATGTCTGTGAACTGTCACGTGGGTACCAGGAATTGAACTTGGGTCTTCTGAGAAAGCAGCCAGTGCTTTTAACTGCTGAGCAATCTCTCAAGTCCCAGGCCCCTCTTTTAAGGGTTAGGCTACATTGAGAAACGGAACTCTAGAGTGAAGGGAGGGCAATTGGCTGAAGGCTCTAATTGCTGTCTGGGAAGAGCTGTAGGGGTTAAGTGGTTCTACTTGAAGCATATGGGTGTATTGTATATGTTTGGTTTGTCAACTCGTGGATAAACTAAAAAAAAAAGAAAAAGAAAAAAAAAAAGAAAAAAACAACTCTGTAGAGATTAAGTTTATCTGGCTCTGTAGTGACCCTCCAGCAAAGCTTCCATCACAAACAAGACACAGAACATTCCACAGCTCATCAATATTCTCTCACACATGATGCAGCCTTGCCTCCCACAGAAACATTAGATTGCATGGAAACACTTTGGTGTTTGGTTTCTGGCCATCTGAAATAGACTTTTTTCTCTTTTCTTTCTAGGATCCTACCACGGTTGTGTTGTTTCTTTTACTGTGCAAAAGGTAGAGAATGAGAGACTAGAAGCTTTTTCTCATGGAGAATCTGGATTTAAATGTGTGTGTGTGTGTGTGTGTGTGTGTGTGTATGAGGGGGGGATTATGAGAGGGAAGTGGGGGGAGGGGAAGGTAAGTGGGATTCAGGTGCCATGAAATGGAAGGAGGGAATTTGCTGTGATGAGGGAGGTGGGTGAGTAAGCAAAATATAATGAAATAGATGCAAAGGCATGCCATAATGAAATGTGACGCTTTGCGTACTGACTTTTAAATTGCATGAAAAATAATAAACTAAAAAATAAGCAAATATCTGTTGAAAAGACAATTTTAGGCTCATCCATGCACCTCAGTTATTTTTTTCCTGTTGCTGTGATAAAAAGTCCCTGGTAAAAGCAAATGAAGGAAAAATGAAGATTTATTATTATTATTATTATTATTATTATTATTTTAAAATATTTATTTTATTATTTTCAATTCTGTGCACATGTGTGGTTGTGTCCACAGGAGTACAGGTGCCTGTTGGAAGCCTGATGTCTGTAGAGATCAAAAGAGGGCATTGGACACAGGCATCAGAACCCCTGGAACTGGAGTCACAGGGGTTTGTGAGCCACGTATGTGGGTGCTGGGAACCAAACTCTGGTCCTTGAGTTATCTTTCCATCCTGACACAGAAATGAAAGCACCAGGAGAGGGAGGCCCTGTTCACATCACTTCCACGTTCAGCACTTCAGCCTATTGGATAGTGACACATAACATCAGGGAGGAGCTTCTTATCTCAGCTAACCTCATCTAGGTACTCCCTCACAGACATGCGGATGGTTTGTCACCTACACAATTCTAAATCCTGTCAAAGTGACAATCGGTATGAACCACCAGGTCAGATCATGCTGTGAATTGGAAATCCACTCCTGTCTTCACAGCTGACTAGTATTTTATTGTTGGGTAGATATTTATTCATCCTTCGTGTCTTCATGAACATCTGGGTTGTTTCCAGGCTTCGGTATTATGAGTAAAATTTCCATGACTCTTCATGTTTAAGTTTTTGTGGAGCCTGTGCTTCCGACCTACTGGAATATTCCAGTATAGTTGTTGAGGGGGGGCGGGGCAGGGCGGGGTTAAGGTGGCAATGGTTCAGAATCAGTTGATAAAAAATTTTGCATAGCACAAAGTCTGGAGCTCCAACCCAATCTGGCATAAATTGCTCATAGTGGATTGGGAGGCAGATGAGAAGTTCAGGGTCACCCCTTTAAATAGTGAGCTTGAAATCAGCCTGAGCTTCCTAATACCCTGTCTTTAAAAAAGAAAAAAAAGAGATAAATGAAAGTGATAAGAGCCAGGCTTGGGCCACAGATGTCCACAGAAAGCAAACAGTGACAGACAGGGAGTAAAACCTCATTTCAACACACTGCTTATCATTATTTGGGCAGATAACACTTCAAACCCATTTATAACTTGGCAGCTTTTCTCTGGGCTAATTGTGGGTCATATGGACTCTTTCGCTGTTGATACGGAGTCTCAGACCAAATGAAGCCGAATGGAATTCGGATTTTACATTGCTCTTTGGTAAACTGTTTGATGACCTAAGCAGTTTCCAGGAGGTGCCATTCATAACTCTGCCTTGCCTTCTGCCTTGGTGATGGAGTGCTAAAGGAATCAGCAGCAGCAGAGAGAGACGTGCCTTGCCAAGACCTTAGCTATCTGAGAGCTGTCATAAGGGACATGCAAAGATCTCTTTTTCCGTGAGTAGGAGCCTCGGGATTCAAGCCAGTCTTTAAATACAAAGCCCAATATTGCGTGCTAGCCATAAGCTGTCGCCACATAAAAGGACACACTTCTACCCTTATTCAAGTAGCATTGGAAGATGTAGTAGCAGCCATTAAGATGAATCCAGCCTGGAAACCCCCGAAAATCTCCATTGCAAGAGAAAAACCTTTTGAAATGACCTAAAGTTCAATTCTCATTTCACATCAAGACAGAAATTTATCATGGTGGCACTATGGAAAAATCATGTTGCTGCCCTCTCTCTGGATAGAGAAATCCCCAGGCTTCTACACAACTATTCCTTCTCCTATGACGTATTCCCTCAAACTCCCCAAGTCATTAGTTAACCCATCCACTGCTGTTCTATCACCTTGTAAGTGTTTTATAATAACACTTAATTATGGGATTCAAATCACTTTTAGGATCCATCCCTCCCTCCCTCCCTCCCT
>NW_021604614.1:9897513-9950925 GCF_004785775.1 Grammomys surdaster | reverse complement strand
CCTCCTTCTTCTTCTTCTTCTCTCTCTCTCTCTCTCTCTCTCTCTCTCTCTCTCTCTCTCTCTCTCTATGAGACAAGGTCTCACTGTGTAGTTTTAGCAGATCTAGAATACACTATACAGACCAGAGAACCTAGGCTGGCTTCAATTTCATACCAATCCTCCTGCTTCAGAATCTCAAGCAATAATCCTTGCCTTGTGCCAAGGATTATTGGCACAAACCACGAGTCTCAGAAAACACTGCTATAAAAACAAACAAAAAACCCCCAAAGATTTGTTTACTTTATGTGCATGAGTGTTAGCCTGCATGTTTTATGTGTATCATGTGCTTGCAATGCATGGAGAAGCCGGACGAGGGTGTCAGATCCCATGGAACTAGAGTTGCAGGTGGTTTTGAGCTGCCACGTGGGTGCTAAGAACTAAACTCAGGTCCTCTGGAAGGACAAGTCAGTACATTTTTATTTCAGAGGAACAGCCAGTACATTTCTGTTTCAGACTCCAGAGAACAGAATCCATTTTCATTGTTCCACAGATGCAGCTTTGCCCTGTTAAAGGCCAAGAACTGAAAGATGGCTTCAGGTTGATGAAGTAAAGGGGTAGACTCTCAAGAGATGAAGTTGCAGGGATGAGCAAGATTCTAAGTTGGAGCTCTGCTATGGGAGGTTTAGTCATTTTGGGTAAAAGCCTAAAACAACCCATTTTGAAGGGGAAAATGTCTACCAAGAAGAGAAACAGAAGCCTTGAGTGCTGAATTCAGTCCTGGCCACAGGAACTGGTTTTAACAGAACTCATTTATATTCACCGTGACTCAGCCATGGCTTCCTTTGTCATTGTGTTGGGGATTATGAACAGAGAAACATTTTTAGACTGGACATGTGACACTGATAGAAACAAAGAGTCCAGGTCAGAAATCCCAACATCTTTTGGGTAGAACGCTGGGATGTGTGTCATCTGGAATTCATGACAGGAAGGTTGTAGAACAGTTAGGGACTATAGCTGTCTGATTGTTAGCCTAAAACTGCTTCCTTTATAATGCAAAGTCTAACATGTAAAAAAAAAAAAGCCCGAAGACCAATATGTATGCCTACTATGATGTTTAAGAAATAAAGCATTGCCTAATGTCACAGCCACTGGTTGTAGAATGAATTTATAGTCCTAGATAGCCTACATAAAAGAAGACACACAATCCAGGTATTTTATTTACAGGCAGTAAGCCTAGATTGGGTGGATTGGGCGCTATTCTAACTTATTCCCCAGCTATAAACTCCCTTGCTACTTGCTGTTTCTCCTGGTCACATGCTCATGTTCCCTCTCTCATGGCACCTTCATCAACCTGACTTCTTTCTTCCTCTCTCCCTTTTCCTACAACTCCCTCACTGGATCTTCAAGTCCCACCTTTCTCCCTCCAATGCCCAATCACAGGCTCTAGCCTTTTATTAACCAGTTAAGTCAAAGAGAAGGCTCATATAGCATCACTTGGTGTATGTGAAGATCTGCTTGTCCAGGGCAACCACATCTTGAGAAGCCAGTATTTAGCATTAGAATACAAGCAGCATCAGACCGGCCAGCTATACCTGGTGGTTGTACCTTTCCATTCAGTTCCTTTCTTCCTCTGTTAGAGGAATCATGACCCCACACTGTGGCTATCATTCCTCTTGTTTTAATTATCATTCTTTTTTAATTTCATAGGTGAATATTCCATTTATTCATATTTGAAATTATATATATATATATATATATATATATATATATATATATATATATGATGTTTGAACATAACTCAACAAATACCTTTTCATCTAAAACTGTTTTTCATGGCTTCAGATTTTACATAAATGAAATAATTTCTGTGAAAATATCAACTTGTTTCTGTTATTAATATTTTTGTATGGCTCATTAGTAAGCACATGCAGCTTTATTTCATTGATTTTACTGATAAAGTACGTACCATGACACCACACAGTGCCTTGTGGGAAGAGGGTCCTACTATTTACCTCAGACTTGTTCTGAACTTGTACACTTCCTGCCTCAGCCTCCTAAGTTCTGAGATTATAGGTGCATCTTCAAAATAGAATTCATCTTTCTCAGGCAAATAAAATAAGATCAGTCCTTAAACAAGGGAAGGGAAAATACCTATGCTGGTTTAGGTTTTGGTTTTTTTTTTCAACTTGACATAATCTAAGAGGAGAAAACCTCAGTTAAGAAAAATGCCTTCAGCCAAACAGTAGTGGTGAACATTTCTAATCCCAATACTCTGAAGGCAGAGGCAACAGGATCTCTGTGTGTTCGAGGCCAGCCTGATCAACACAGTGAGTTCCAGGACAGCCAGGGCTACACAGAGAAACTCTGTCTCAAACAAACAACATACTTTATCAGATTGGCCTGTTGACATGTGGGTGGGATATTTTCCCGATTAATGATTGGTATGTTGGAGGGAAGATCCAGGTCACTGTGGGTGATGGCATTTCTAGGCTGGTGGTCCTGGGTGCTACAAGGAAACAAGCTGAGCAAGCTATGGGAGCAAGCTAGCTTTAAGCAGTATTCTCCCATGGTCTTTGCTTCATTTCCTACATCCAGGTTCCTACCTAGACTTTCATTTATGATGGACTGTGATGGGGATGTGTAAGCAAATAAACCTTTTGTTCACCAAGTTGCTTTTTGTCATGGCTACTATCATAATAGCAGAAAGCACACTAGGACGCCATCTCTGCTAAACCAAGGATTGTGTTTGAGAAAGTCCCCATCTTTTCTGGGTTCCACCTCCTTACAAGTGCTCAGACCCAGAATCACACTCCTGTATCACACTTCTTTTTTTATTGCTTGCAAGTTTACATGTTGATCATTTACAGATTTTCTTTCCAGATGGTTGAATTTTCCTTCTTGTTTCATAAACCAGAACCAGAAATCTCTAATGGCCAGGTAACTGCATCCTGCACTAATGAGATAGCTTTGTACCCCTGTCTCTGCCATATAGATAGGTCCAATATCACGGACTCTCTCAAAGTATATTTCTGGAATCTCCGTAGGCCTGTGCATCTTGTTTTGTGATAGTGTACCTTACACCAGCCCTGGGCTGCTCAGAGGAATTGCAGGCATCACACCCTTCTCGTTCTCCTTGTGGCTAATTTATCACAGAGACTAATTTGGTTGGGAATCCAAATTAGATATATCTTCACAGTTGTCGTTAATCTACCCTTTAAGAGTGCTTCTGTTTCCCAGGGCTGGAGTATCTCAGAATGTCTGACAAAGTCCAGATGCGACTGTGTGTCACTCTCCTTGGGAGAAGAAAAATATGGTGACAGGGACTCTGTCCCCTGTGGGATTCCAACCCAAGTAAATAGCTTAAAGATATTCTGAGGGCCTGAGGAGGTTTGAATTGTCTGACTCAGAGAATCTGAATAAGGACCTCTAGGTATCAAGGCCAGAAGTCTCTTTTATTCACATGCTTGACAATCATGAAGTTTGATAAACCTGGTACATTGTATTTCAATGTCCAGAATTCCAGACATGTGTCTTTCAATGGCTATTGAGCCCACTGGAGTCCTCTAAAGTCTTGGCATTTCTTTTGTCAAGCACATAAACCCTACATTTTAAGAACTCCTTAAGTACCCATGATATCCACATGGTCTCTAGCCACAGATTCACCTTATCCAGAGAGAGTTGGCATCTTTAAAATAATATTATAATTGCAATTAATGTAATATTAACTACCATTTAATATTATATCTGTATTTTATATTTTGTTATTAGATTTTATTTATCTAATATTTACATACAATTATTTAATTATAACTTAATTTAAACATTTGTAAGATAATTGTTATTTTAATTATTATAAGTAATTATATTATAGTTTAAAATTTAAGTTATGTGTATGTGTGTTTGTGCATTTGGATATGTGTATGTGAGGCCAGAAGTATCAGATCTCCTGGAGCTGGAGTTATAAATAGTTATGAGTCACCTGACATGGTTACTGAGAAATGAACTTAGGTCCTTTGGAAGAACAGAAAGTACTCTTAACTACCAAACTGTCTCTCTAGCCCTGAGAGAACTTTGCACATCAAGCAATGGTTAGCATGTTTTCCTTAAGCCAGGCATACTGTAGGACCAGCAGGGACACACCTCATCTTACTTTGAAGGACTGTGAAGCAGAGGACACATTCCCTGACCACAGCCCCACTAGAGACTATCATTTGACTCCTCCAACCTTGCAGGATATGTGCCAAGAAAAGCTTCAAGGGAGAAAATACATCAAGACACACCTGCACTTCATGACTGATGGAAAACTGGCAAGTCTAAGGTAACTTTAGAGAAGTTGTCTTAGGGTTTTACTGCTATGAACAGACACCGTGACCAAGGCAACTCTTATGAGGATAACATTTCACTAGGGCTTGCTTACAAGTTCAGAGGTTTAGTCCATTATCATCAAGGCAGGAGCATGTATTTTCTGCCCAAAGCTCATAAAATTTTCTGAAATTCAATATCATTGTCATTCGTATTTTCTGAAATAGAAAAGTTAAGGAACTTCTCAAAGCTCAGTGGTAAAGAACGTTTACTGCTCTTGCACTGGACCAGACTTTGGTTCCCAGCATCCATGTTAAACAGCTCACAAATGTTTGTGATGCCAGTTCTAGAGCATCCGATGCTCTCTTCTGTCCCCTGTGGGCACTGCACTTGCATGCACACACACAATTTAAATTTTTAAAAAGTTAACATCTTAAGGATCTCCCAATTCCCAGTCACAATTCTGGGGTTGAAACATAGGAGTTTTCTTCCCACGTGTCCATTTGGCACTTACTATCCCCACCTCTCTGGCACCATGGCACATGCAGTTCTCTCAGGAAGGTGGCAATGACTGTCTCACATCACTATAAAAACAAAGACAATTTGAATTTATTTGCATTTCTCTCCACCAGTCTTTTCTAAACAGTTGTGTTTGTGTGTGTCATTTTTCACAGCACACAAGTTTGAGTTTCTTTTCTGCTTTTGTATGTGTGTGTGTGTGTTTTCCACTTTCACAGAGATGAAAACGTAGCATAATAGTCACAACACATGTCGTTCCATTACTTTACATTGTTGACACTTTACAATAACAGTGAGTTGGAGTCTCACTAACAACAACAAAAGCAATCAAAAGCACAACTATTGCACCCCAAGGCCAGTGGCATATGTAGCTTAAAATCTGTCCTTGTCCCCATGCCATAACCTTTTGTTTATAATTTTTACAATGTGAGCCTGGGGGCCCAGGGTCTCTGGACTCCAACTCAGCTGTGAACTTGCCTTATGAATATGGGAATTTTCTTTCTTTGAAATATGTGTGTGCACATGAGTGCATGTGTGTATGTGTGTGTGTTTGTGTATATGTGCGTATGTTTGTGTATGTGTGTGTACACATGTATATATGTATGCATGTTTGTGTATGTACATGTGTGTATGTTTGTGTATGCATGTGTATATATGTGTATGTATGTATATGTGTGTGCATGTGTGTGTACATGTGTGTATGTGTGTATATGTGTGTATGTATATGTATGTCTGTGTGTGTACGTGTATGTATGTTGTGTATACGTATATATGTGTATGTATATGTAGGTGTGTATGTGTGTATATGTGTGGGTGTGTATGTATGTGTGGGTGTGTATGTGTGTATGCATATGGGTGTGTATGGTATGGATATATAGGTTTATGTGTATGTAGGTGTGTGTATATGTGTATGTATGCACACTTGTTCACATATTAAGCAGTGATTTTTTATTATCAGTCACTTTCTCCCCCCAGGAGCCACTTATCACATTCTTACACATTTTTTCCTTAGTCACTGACCCCATAAACTTCTTAATTAAAAATTTTGAGGCTTTCATGCATGAATGCCGATTTAAATAATTCTTGCCCCTCCCTACTTCCACTCTTCCCATTCAGCCGCTCAAATCATTGGCATTTAATTATTTTTAAATATATACTTATACATATATACATACAGGAATATTTATAAATATATTTTTATATATAAATACAACGTGCTGAGTTCATTAGTGTTTCTTGCATGTACATGTGTTTAGGGCTGATCACTTAGGATTGAATAACCTACCAGGGGTCTCATCCCTGGAGAAGAGTGATCATCCCTCTCTTGGTAGCCATTGAGTACCCATATCTAGGAATAGAACCTTGTGAGATTCCGCCATCTATGTTGCCATGCCAACTGGTGCTGTCATTGTGCATGTCATGGTTAGGCAACCATAGCTTTTTACTTCATATATGATGGTTTGAATGAGAATGGCTCCCATAGGCTCATGTATTTGAATACTGAGTCCCTAATTGGTTGAAGTGTTTCAGAAGGTCTCAGAGATATGGCTTTGTAGGAGCAGGTGTGTCACTGTGGATGGGCTTTGGTGTTTCAGAAACCCACACCATTCCCAGTTAACTCTCTCTCTACCTTGTACGTGTGGATCCCATGTGAGTTCTCAGCTACTGCTCCAGGGCAATGCTTGTCTGCCTACTGTCATGTTCTACACCATAATGGTTGTAGACCAACCCTGTGGCACTGGGAGACCCTAACTTCAATTATTTCTTTTATAAGTTGTCTTGGTTGGCCGTGGTGCTTCATCTTGACAATTGAAAAGTAACTCAAGTAAAATTTATCTTTTATAAAGGTTTGTTTAATTGTTTAGTGTGTGTGTGTGTGTGTGTGTGTGTGTGTGTATGCCATGTGAATGCAGGTTTTTGCAGAGACCAGAGAAAGTGTGGGATTCCCTGCCATCTGAGTTACAGATAGTTGTGAGCCATTGGGGTATGTGCTGGAAGCAGAACATGGCTCTCCCTCAAGAGGAGTATGAACTCTTAACCTTTACACCATCTCTCCAGCCCGGTGCCTCCTGTTTCTATTTGCTCCTTCCTGGAACCTCCCAAGAACCTCCCCCAACTCTCCTAACACCTCAGTGTCCCACTTCATCTCTTCCTTAAAACACAAAAAACAAAACCAAACAAAACCCAACCTACCCACTGAGTCCAGTTAGTTCTGCCTATATGTGGTTCATGACTGTTCATATGTGGTTTATCTTCCAGGGAATGGTCATACCCAGAGAAAAGTCCCTCTTCCTCCATGCCATGAACAGCCATCAACTAGCAATGTCCCCTCAAGTTAGGAGCAGGGTCTTCTAGTGCAGTTTCTTCTATTCTTTGTCAAGCTCCATGGAGCCTTAACTAGCAGGATTCCAGGGACTCTCAAATGGGCAGAGGGTGAGGTGTGGAGAGAAGGTGAAGATATCCAGTGCATACTGATGGGCCATAGTAACGGTGGACCACTCTAGTCACCAGAGTCCTCCGGTCCCTAGGATCATAGAGGAGCCCACTTAGACTCTCTGCCTCTACAGACATCATAGTCTGGGTCTCTCACAGCAGCATCTGTGGATCCAATGGGATGCACATTTTTCCAAACTTTTGGATCAAGAGATGAGACTTTAAATTTGTATGAACAGCACAGATGGCGGCTTTTTTTTTTATGAGAATAACATTTTCATTATTTTTAGAAGGGATAAGAATGATTGCATAAGGAGAAAAAAAAGTACTCTTTTATGTAAGAAACTTACATAATTAGGATTTCTCACATTTCTGTCTCACCCTTCCTGTCTTATTTCCATTTCTCTGTTTGACCTTGTGCGTGTTGTTCAAATGTAGAGAAGCCAGCATGTGTCTATCTAACATCGCAGCAAAATTCATCCAGCCATATGAATAAATACTGCCTGTGGTTTTTTTTTTAACCATTCTTGTTGAATTATGTTACCAAATGAGATGTTAAACACAGCCTCGTGGGACATGTTTGATAACTAGTAAAGCGAATCTATGAATATATTCCTAACAAAATGTCCCACAGATACTGCAGTCTTTGAATTCTGACAACTTTGGGCGGGATCGTTTTAATAGAATATAATGTACAAGCTGCCTGGAACACTTTGATAAGAATTCTGAAGGCTGTTGACTGTAACTACCCAGCGCACTGGGTCAGAAGGACAGAGAGGGTCTTAATTTAAACCATTTTAAACCCTCATTAGTAGGAAATGTATAAAACGAAAATGAGAGACATGGAGTTATAAAGGGGGAAGGAAGGAGCTGGAGGACTAAGCAAGCTCAAAGGCCAGGGAAGCATCATCCGTTGGCTGTTGGGATCCTTGCAGGGACATTGTTATGCCCAGGCAGGGACGTGGGTAATTTCTTAAGCAGTCATGGTTTACTTGTCTCCTTGTGTGTCGTTAAACATATCTACAAGTGGGTTTCTGTGTCAAAGCATATATGTTCCTCCAGCTTGATCAGAAGTTGCCAGACACTTCCTGAAAGTGGTTTAAAAAGTGAAAACTTGCCAATTGTTTTTTTTTTTTTTTTTTTTTTTTTTTTTTTTTTTTTTTTTTTTTTTTGTCTACACACAAAACAGTTCTCACCTCAAATGAAATAAGAGTTTATTTTGGAGTGACATATTAATGACCATGACTGGGGAACACAGATTCAGGTTACTCCAAATTTCACGTTCCAATGTGTGAGCAGTTTCTAATTTCATGAAGTTTTTTTTTTTTTTTTTATAACAGTAGAACGAAGAAAGTAAAAAATAATAAAAAAAAATCAAGACAAATACGTTGATGGTAATGACAAAGGTGGATTACAGCTATAAGGAGAAATCTCTGCCCTAGGCCCCCTAGGCCTCAAATATTGTCTGAAGAAACTCTGACTTTTGCCTGACAGATGGTAGTGGTCTCTTAGTTAACACATTCCAAAGGTTTTACCTCTTCATTTCAAGATGATACAGAGGTGAGCAAAGAGTAACTATTCAGGGGGTCAAGGCAAGACCAAGATGGATTCTAATTAAGGAGTAGTCCTGAGACACTCCATTCTCCATCATGGAAGTTACTTTTCTTTCATTTTTAAATTTATTCCTAAGTTTGTTATTGTTATTAATCATCGTGATTGTGTGAACACGTGTATGTGCACATGCGTGCACATGCCTGTGTGCAGGCAGACATGGTATGGCACGCATGCATATGGAAATCAAAGATCAATGCTGTAGACTCACTTCCCTCCTGTCACCTTTTTGGGGGTTTGGGGATTGAACTTAGCTTGTCAGGGTTATGCTGAAAACTCCTTTGTCACCAAGCCATTTTGTCTTCTTACCCATTATTCAGCCTTGTAGATGGCTCTGTGTAAGAAGATCTTTCTAGAAGTTTCCACTCACATTTCTTACAACCTCATCCACAGCTACATTTTCAGGCCTGGTTATTTCCTAGTGGCTATGGGATGTTCTCACAGGCAAAGTGACATTTGTCCTACTCCCAGCGAACCTGAGCCTGGCTTTATATATTTACAGATCCCTTTGTGAATAACACATCAAAAAGCCAGCCTGTTCCCATTCTACACTTGGACCATGACTCATTCAAATGCTGAAGACTCTAGGACTCTGGTGTCCACTACATAAATGAGACCAGCAAAGAATCCCAGAGAAGCAAAAGTAAATTCTTTAAGGTGAGCTGGGACTGTTAGAGTCCAGCCCCAGAGACTACTGATCAAATGAAGTGTTCGTGACTATTCCTCTGTTTCCCAAGCAAAGAAACAAAAGTCATTGAAAAAGGAGTTAATTCCAGAGGTCCTGAGTTCAAATCCCAGCAACCACATGGAAAAAAAATAAAAAAATAAAAAAAATAAAAAAAAAGAAGAAAAGAAAAAAAAAGAAAAAAAAAGAAGAAAAGAAAAAAAAAGAAAAAAAAAGGAGTTAAAACTCCCCCCCTTTTTTTTTACAAACTTTGTGTAGGCACATGGCCGTGTAGCCCCCCATAATTTTCTGAACTCTGAGGTCAATGGTAGTCTCAAAAAAAATTACCTTTGTTGATTAGTCTCATTTTAAACTCTTTATTTGGACACGTGAGCTTCAAGGTGCTATTCTTGTTTGTTCGTGTGTTTGTTTTTCCAGATAAGGTTTCTCTGTATAACCTTGGCTATCCTGGAACTTGCTTTGCAGACCAGGCTGACCTTGAACTCAGAGATAGGAGACTGCCTCTACCTCTGCTTCTGGAGTGCTGGGATTAAAGTACTCCAAGCTTCAAGGTATCAGTCAGCTTTCAGAGAGTTGGGAAAAGGAGAAAACTGGATTCCCAGGGAAGGGGAATGAGCCCCTGCTGCCTGCACTGGCTGTTGATACCAAAAATGGCCATAACTTTGGCAAGGTCTCATTGTATTTCCACAGGGAAAGCGGGTTGCTCTATTCAACTTTTTTCTCTGCCCTGCTTCTTCTAGGATTGGGGATCCTGGCTGTGAACTGTGATCTTTCTCTTGGCTAGTGAATAAAATGGGAAAGAGAAATACATATTTGGAATGAACAAAAACGTTGTTCCTATTCACATTGATTTGCAAACTAATTATTATAGAAAAACTCATGTTTGTGTGTGTGTGTGTGCATGTGTGTGTGTACATCAATCTTTCAAAATAAACTCTAACTAACATAACTCTAATCTAAGCCTAAAGGAGAAATTCCAGTTGTGCAAGTTCGAATCTGTCAGATACTTACCTTCAAGCCTGGAAGACGACACAGACCTGAGAATCCTGGAGGGTCACATAGTTATCTCTGCATTCAGATTCAGCTAGTGTAGGAAGGATGGCATAGTCCAGTATACTAGGAATCTTCTGAGGTGGGCTCAACAATGTTGACACAATGGCACTCCAGCTCCAGGCTGTCAAAGTTTAAAAGCAAAATAGTGGAAATATAAGAGGAACGGTAGCCACCTCTACCTAAATGCTGGGGTGGGTCGGGGTCGGGAGGAAAGGCATCTCCTGCAGGAAGACCTAATTGAGGACTGCCTGAGAGACCAAGAATTGCTGATGCAGACAATGCCAGCCAATTGGGAACTGTTGTTTAAAAGAGATGCTTTCTTGGGACCAATGGGGCAAGAAGCTTGCAGCAGCATTCAGATGAGCTTGCTGTAGCATTTCCCACTTGCTCTTGAGTCTGTGTCATTGATTCCAGGCCACCTCACCTCCAACCCCCAAAGGCAGATAGAGTCATGTGGCAAGTAGTCCAGAGCACAAGCAGCAAGCTGGTTCAAATCTTGCCAGTGTGACACTGGGTGACAACGTTGATGAGTCTATATAATCTGTGATTACTAAAATTGATCTTGTAAGGCTGGGATGATAGCTCACTAGGTAAAGCACTTGCCACACAATCGTTAGGGCCTGAGTTTGGATCCTTAGTACCCAGACAGGGAATTGAGCCTCTGTTATCACAGTGAGAGATGGAGACAGGAGAATAGCCCCATGTTCCCGGGACTAGCAAACAGGAGACTCTGTCATAAATGAAGTGTACAGTGAGAAGTAGCAAGGGATGGTGCTAAGCCTCCACAGGTCATGGCATGGAGAGAAACATACATGCACACAAGCACACACGTTTTAAATTATGACCATGTATTTTGAGGGTTTAGTGCGGAGTGTAGAGAGAGAAAAGATACCTAATTAATGGTCTTTAAACAGAGGAAATGAAACATTAAAGGCTGGTTTCAATGGAGAAGTAACTAATATCCTGCTAATCTAAGTGCAGGTCCTAAGGGATCCTACCCCACACAAGCTGGATAAAAACACAAGCTTCTCTTTGTGGTTCACTTTGATCAACACGTGTAGGAGGAATTTTTTTTTTTAATCTTTCAAGTTGAGAGACGCAGGCAGAATTTCTAACAAATGATAATGAGTATTTTGTATGAACTCTCCATGTCTTTAAAGGTTGGAGGTATTTTTAGGGGAAAAACACTATCTATAGATCAAGGAAGTGCTTTTTTTTTTTTACCTTTTGTATCTGTCTCACCGACACAGACACATTGACCAGTCTTTGGGAATCTTGAAGAGACAAGAGATGTGCCTTGGGGCTACAGAATCAGGAGCCTTAGAAGGTGAAATGCTTGCCTTGCAAACTGAGGACTTGTGCTTCATACCCAGAACTCATGTGAAAAAAACAGGTTTAATGGTGTGTGGTTGATGGGAAGTAGAGAAAGGTGGATCACAGCCAGCCTAGAAACTGGCAAAGTCCAGCCCAGTGAGAGACCTTGTCCAAACAACAACAACAACAACAAAACCGATAGGCAACAGAGAGATTGTTTCTACGCATCTTTTGGTCAAATGTAGATTCAGAAATGAATGTGCAGTGATGCTTCTCAAGTGGAAAGAAGGCATCTCATATGGTGAAAGGACATTCAGGCTAGTCCTAAAGAATCCTTGATGACATTCAGTGTGTCCTGTCTGATGTAAGCAATGCAGCCAAGAAGGTTCTATTCATTTTCTGCCTTTAGATTAAAATAGTCATGGATAGACTCTTTGCTTTCTCTCTCTCCCTTCTCCCTCCCCGCCATCTCTGTCTTTAGTTTTTGAAATCATAAGTCACAAGAGGGTGATGCATTTTCATGATTCAACACTCAGCACTTACCGAAGGTTACATACTAAGCTGATTGTATCAGAAACAAGACAGTTGGGGGGGGGGTCAGAGGCTCCTGCAAGTGTCTATGGTTGGACTTTGAGAGAGAAGAGGAGACAATTACAGAGAACACACAGCTCCTGCCACCTCTCTGTCACTCAGTTGGAAAGGGAACGCTCATCGCTATGTCTGCCTAGATTTGAGGTCGCAGGGTAATGAGTAATGCATTCTGATCTCATTATTCACTGGAGAGACAGAGAAGCAACGACTGGAGAACTATATTTCTCCATCTAACAAACCAACAAAGTAGTCACACAGGACGTGTGGACATTGATTTCTGACATTATCCTCAGGTCTCAGTGCATGTACAAATACACACACACACACACCCCTACACATGCACACATGAACGTGCACACGCACATGGATGCATGCACACACCCCCACTAATATTCATCCGGCACATAAATATGCTACACACATGCAATATACACACACCTCAGGCATCTTTATTTCTATTTTTATAGTAAGTCAAAGGATTGAAAAGGGGGATTCCTTTCCCCGTCTCTAAAGAGAGCCATGGGAGAAGGACATGGCTCAGGAGAGCTTCAGCATTGTTGGACTGTAGCTCCTTGCCAGTGACAAGCAGTGAAGGCATGTCTATAGCTCTCTGCAGCGTGCATCTCACTTATTTGAAGCATGGGGCATGGGATTCTGCTACTGTAGTCTTTGCCCTGTAGCAGGGTGGCTTCACCAGCTTGTTCTCTCTCCCTCTCTCTCTCTCCATATTATATATATATATATATGTGTGTGTGTGTGTGTGTGTGTGTGTGTGTGTGTGCGTGTGCGTGTGCGTGTGCATGTGTGTGTGTGTTTGTTTGTGTGTGTAATTTCATGAGTTAACACAGCATGAGATTTTCATCTCAGCTCCTGATTGACCTTTTCCCTTTCCCACAAGGCTCTTTGCTGGTGGAGTGCTGGGATATTTCAGCAGACAGAACTATGGGGTCCCTGAACTATGGCCTGCGTATTCATTGATCAGGGAGCTGCTTCCTTGAGAGAACCTTGTTTCTCTCTACCTAGTTCCTATATTTGTGAAGTGTCTAGGATGAAAGCAGAGCATCCTTTCAAGGGTCCTTGAGATGACCATATAGAGACACCTCCAACTGCTTTTCGTGTGTGTATATAGCATACTTATGTATTGTATGAATGTTAGCAGGTGTATGGGCATGTATGCATATGTGAATGCATTCGTAGGTGTGTGTGTGTGTGTGTGTGTGTGTGTGTGTGTGTGTGTGTGTATTTGTACATGTACCAAGGCCTGAGGGTAATGCCAGGGATCATTTTCAATAACTCTCTAATCTTATTCTTCAAGTCAGGGTCTCTTAATCAAACCCAGAATTCCCAGATATGGTCAGTCTCACTTGCTAGCTACTTCTGGGGATCCCTGTCTCCACCTTCTGGGACTGGAATTACAGGTGTGCCACCATTCCCTTTGGCATTTACCCAGGTGTCTGGGGATTTGAACTTTGGCCCTTCCCCATGGAGCAAAGACTTTAATCTCTAGATCATCTCCCTGGCTCTCCAGTTGTCACATAATAAGCTCTCGGACAGTGTTAATTATAACTAGTGTTCATGTGAACTTTTTTGTACTCGGATAACAATTCTGCCCATGAGTACAAAGATCCATGCAATTCTTCAGTGTGCTGATGTTGAAAGCCCTCTGGGTAGAATGAGGCAGAGTCTGGTGTTTGGGGGCACTGGTAAGGACTGGGGGGGGAAATAATCCTATCCTGTAGGTGACTGACATCAACCTTTAGCAAAAAAGCATGAATTCTTCTAGTTGTACGATCCCTGTCAATCACTTTGCCCCATCAGTTCCTATGACCATCTATCTGTGCTGTGCCCACCCAGGTTCACGTACCTTGTGAAAACAGCCAACCAGGCGACACTGAGTGATCTGTAGTTGGCTCTGTAGCACTGATTCTCAACCTGTAGGTCATGATCCCTTAGAAGCCAAATGACTCATTCACAAGGTCACCAAAGAACATTGGAAAACACAAATATTTACATCACAATCATAACAGCAGTAAAATTACAGTTATGAAGGAACAATGGAAAGAATCTTAAGGTTGAGGGTCACCAAAATCTGAGGAACTGTATTAAAGGGTGACAGCATTGGGAATGTTGAGAACCCCTACTCTAGAAATATGACTGAATCTTTCACTCAGAGTCCACTCTTATGATTCTAGCTTAATGCAAACCGACTCAGAGAAAGTTGAGAGCAAAGAGTAGATAGTGAAGCCATTGTTACTTGATGGTTCTAAGAAACCACTTGGAGGCTCTGCAGAGATGGTTCAGGGGTAAAAGCACTTGCTGAGCAAGTATAAGGACTCACATTCAGATCCCCAAACCCATATAAATGTCAGGTATAGCCTGGGGGCTGGCTTGAAACTCCAACTTAAGAAGGCAGAACCAGGAGATTCCCCAGACCAAGCTGGCTAGGATAATAGACATTTCAAAGATATCTGAGTTTTAAGAAACCTTGCCACAATGAATACAGTAGAATAGTGTGTTCTGATGAATACATCAAACTCTGGATGCCACATACATGCAACATACAAAAACACACACAGCAAATACATACATACACACATATATACAAAAATGCAAAAAAAGAAAACAAGAAAAAAATCCATTTTGGCTGAGTATGTAAGACAACAATCATGAACAATTCTAAGTGAGCTTACTGTATTTACTCCCTCAGGTAGCAGTGACTTACACAAACAGGCAACAAAAGAGGGCAGGAAAATCTGTGTGTTCAGTCTCCTGACTCCTTCCCCTCCGTGGAGAGGTCCTAGAATTATGAACACAGTGAATGGCCATGTGCCAGCCCTGAATGCTATGTGTCGATTAATTAAGTTTTTCTCATACCATCATTTCCAATAAAGGAGTATGAAATGAAAACATCTCATTCACAGCTCAGGAACTCAAATATTTTAGTCACAGAGAAATCTGCTTATTTACGTTGTAGGAAGAGATGTGTAAAGGAGCCAGGAACCACTCCAGTCTGTTGTGATCTGGCGAAACTTCTCTTTGCGCCTTTTGACGGTTTTCATAGCACTTCTCCATAACACATACATTCACGCTTTCTTCCCGCGCATCTTGATATCTCACCTATTCATAAATATCAGGCCAGTTTTAACATCCTTCACAAACCATTTTTATGGATTTAGTGTTACTTTTTGAACGTCAAGCTTTTCCATATTTTCCTGCTTCTATGTGGAGTAAGAAGTAGACAACCCCTCGATGAATTGATGCTGGATTTATTCAAGTATATATACTGGACCGTCTTATGGGAGTGTGTTTTTAATTTGGGTTTCACTGCATGATTCACATTGGCTAATTGGATTTTGAAAAATATGACAGGTACACATGTGATTCATGTAATTGCCTTTTTCATTTGGTAGTTCCGGTTGCTTGTTAGAGTATGGTGTGGGTTGCATAGAGCTGACCCACAGGCACCTAAGCCTGAAGTTAGAAAGGTGACTCTAGCCTTCCATCAAGATTCATGAGCCTGGATATATAGTCTCATGACTTGTGCAAATTTGGACTGACTGGTTATCCAGCAGTAGCTTACTTATGAACAAATCTTGACCTCTTCTTTCTCCAGTATCTTTTCACCCCATGTAAACTTGGTGGGGAAACAGACAGGAAATAACTGATGAATGAAGTGAAATATACTGCCCTAGTTAGGGTTTCCATTGCTGGGAAGAGACACAATGACCAAGGCAACTCTATAAAGGACAACATATATTGAGGCTGGCTTACAGGTTCAGAGGTTCAGTCCGTTATCATCATGGCGGGAAGCATGGCAGCTTGCAGGTAGGTATGGTGCTGGAGAAGCTGAGAGTTCTACATCTTGATCCAAAAGCAACCAGGAGGGAACTGTCTTTTCCAAGTAGCCAGGAGGAGGGTCTCTCCCACAATGGGTAGAGATTGAACATAGGACCTCAAAGAACAAACCCATGGTAATGCACTTCCTCCAACAAAGTCATACATCCCAATGGTGGCATTTCCCATGGACCAAGCATATTCAGACTACCATGTGTGCAATTAATGGACACACACACGACAGAATTGAAGAGAGTAAACTTGAACACATAACAACATACATCTTCCAACACAAGGATAAAACATGAGAAAGTTTACAGGCACTTCTGTACGCACAGAAGTGAATTCTGCAGCATTTCCAGGGAAAGACTTGGAAGGAAAGAAAAGCGAGATATTTGAAAGAATAACATGCAGAAAATGTTCAAATCGAATGAAAATAAGAAACTCCAAAATCTAAAAATTACTAATGTACTGAAGTCCAAAAACCATGAAACTTTTGTAAGACTCTTAATGATAAAGTATGAGGTAGTGATAAGAAAGAAACATAGAAGCAACTGTCTGGTGTCCTCATCTTTGTTCCCCTGGGACAGTGACAGCAGATTTATCACTAAAATGTTGCAAACAAAAAAGGCACTACAACAAAAATCCACCAGTACTGAGAGCTAAAAAGAATACTAAATAAACTTGTCACACAGAATTCTTTTACCCAGTCAATGTCTTCCAGAAACTAAAACAATATAAAGTATACTCCAGGCATACAAAATGAAAGTAATTTATAAAAAGGCATTACTACAAGACTTATTTTTCAAGTTTATTTTTCTGAATTTTATTTTAGTTAAAAATAATTACACTTGTGAGATTCTGGTATGAGACAGAGCAGCCTCTCTTAAGATAAAATGTACTGGGCCCAGAGTGTAGATCAGAGGTCCAACACTCTCCTCAACAAATTGTTGTCTCAACAACATTTGAGGGTTCGTGTCCAATAACCAACACACAAAAGTAAAAATTTGAAGCACTGTTTTTATTGGTAGTGTTTATGTTTAGAGAGTTCTCAAGAGTTGTGAAAGTTGTTGACGTGTAACATCAGGAGGATGTTACATTTTTATCTACATTCACCATGCAAAATAATTAAATCAGATAAACAAGTGTATAGTGTTATATACAAAAGTGTTGGTGATGGATGGAGACTGGTTCATCCATGAAGAGAGCTTGCTGCTCTTTCCAGAGAATTTATAGCTTCATCCCACTTACTGCTCTCTCTGCTTTCTGTGTGTGGACAAAAATGTGATCTTTCTGCTTCTTGACTATCAGACCAGTTTCACACTCCTGCTGCTCTGCCTTCTGCAATCAGAATAACCTCTTTCTTTCTAAAACTGTAAACTATAATAGACTCTTTCTTCATCTTTTTTTTTCAAAATCAGGGTATTTTATTAGAACAACAGAAAGGAAATCAATAAACCTAGATAGTTAAAACAACACACTCAGAGTTAAAGGATGAGCAAGTACCACCCAAAACATTGTACACTAACACTATTATCCACTGAACTCAGAATGGATACTGACTTATATATGACTACACATTTATTTTAATGCCCCCTGAGAAAAACAGACAACTTTCACAACTCTTGAGACCTCTCGAAACATAACCACAACCAATAAAACAGTACTTCAAATTTTTACTTTCGTGCATTGGTTATTGAACACAAACCGTCAAACATTATTGAGACAACAATTTGTTGAGGCAAGTGTTGTACCTCTGATCTACACTCTGGCCCTAGTACCTTTTCCCTTCAAGAAAGGCTGCTCTGTCTCATATCAGAATTTCACAAGCATCCCTTTGTGACAATGATTATTTTGGGGCAGCTTCCTTCTTCTTTCCCAAGACCCCAAACTCTTTGTTAATAACTAACCAGGAATATGGGTTGAACTGATGTGGCAGGTTTGAATTATCCTTCATAAACTTAAACCCACATTGCTTCCTATAATGATTGAAATTTTTCACTTTTTTAATTCAAGTATCCTATCCCACTTATTTTTAAGCGATTATTGTGACGAACTAAGTAAAGTTACTATTCTATAGCTTCCTATAATCTCCTGACCCAGAAGAGTTCAGTCATGTCCTAGTTGGGTAATAAGCAAGTTCCTGTTAGCTGAGTGTTATTTAAATGTGTAATAATAGCCGGCCGATATTAACGCTGTAGTCATTTAGTTGTCGTAATTTAGAAATGTAGGGGATTTTTGGAAAGTCAATTGTGTTGGATGGTGTTTTGCTAATGCAGACACATGAAAGATCATTTTTGCTGTAGCAGACACAGGAGAATGTATATTCTGCTAAAGCAAGCACATGAAAGGACACATAAGGAAAGAGTCTTTATTAAAGACATGTGTGTATTGGTCTGCCTTACATTGGGTAGTTGAGCTCCATTTGATGGGACTCCACAGAGAGAAATGTACTAAAAAACTTCTGTTGATGTGCTAGTGGCTTCTTGTTGCTTCAGCAGACTCTGGCTGATTGGCAGAGTGATGCCAGCTGAGACGGGCTCATAGGGAGTTTTTCTAAGTCTGACTCTCGTGCTGAGGCAAGACTCATGATGAAGCAAGACCCATAAAGGACATGTGATATTTGGAGGGAGTATAAATAGGATAGTGACAGGGGCTGAGCTTGGCTTGCTGATAGAACTAGCTGTCCAACCCTTGTTGGTCTCACTGATCTTCGCTTCGCTTCATTGAGAGAGACACAGACAAGAACTTCTCCTGCCATTCCTCCTAGTCCCTCCTGCTAACTTGTGCTGATTTGACTGAGGCCTGGTTGTCTCTACTAGGTCATGCCACCATGGTTGGTTCATGTTTGCTATCCCCACTCGATTGAACTGGACTGCTGGTATATCCATGAAGTATCTGTCAGTGGATCGAGCTACCGCTGCCTGAGAACTGAATTGCTGATTTCCTTACAATGCATCTGGGTTTTGCTCCAAAGAACCATTTCTAAACAGGTTCACTTTTCTCTTCCTTTCTTTTCTTTTCTCTTCTCTTCTCTTCTCTTCTCTTCTCTTCTCTTCTCTTCTCTTCTCTTCCTTTCCTTTCTTTTCTTTTCTTCTCTTCTCTTTTCCTTTCTGATGGGTGGTAGGATAGAAGAGAGGTTAAAGCATTTAAGAACCATCATCGAAAGTAGTCTTTGAAAAAAAATTAGTTACATTGTAGTCTGGGTAAGAACATCAATATCATTATAGTAAGAACTAGTGATGAAGGAGTGTGTTCACACAATGACAAGCATTTCAGGATTATGATTTCTTATCCTTCTTAATAATAAAGACACTTTCAAAGTTTTATGTATATGGGTGCTTTGCATTATGTCTATGTACCATGTATATGCCTGGTCCCTCCAGGAGCCTCCAGGGGCCAAAAGAAGATGTCAGATCCCTTGGAACTGGAGTTCCAGGCTGTTGTGAGCTACCATGTACTAGGACTTGAACCCAAAACTTCTGGAAGAGCAGCCAGAGCTCTTAACTGCCAAGCCACCTCTCCAACTAATAATAACTCAGTAACCTGAGACCACCTGAGCACTTTCATTTTCTCTGTGTTATGAAAACAATATTCTCTACATAATTGTGATTGTCTAGACTGGAGAGATCCATAACTCAGCAAATATAAGAAAATTAATTAAAAAGAGGAAGATATCTTATTGAAATCCACACTGGGGTGCTGGAAAAGGAGAAAAATCATAAGATGTAGGCCTCGCTTTGCTTTGAGAAGTTAAGATAGATGGGATGGTGAGTTAGCTTACTTATTTTTACCCCCTCTGGCCTCACAAAAACATCTTTGGCATTCATTTCTGATAAGTTGTTCTAATGCTCCTGACAAATCAGAAATCTACTGATCTCCTCTCAGAATTCTTGTTCACAAAGCAGAAACCTTTGGAAAGAAGCAACAGAAGTTGAGGGCTGGGTTTGAGTCTGAATCTTTTTAAAAAGCAGTTCTAGAGGAAGTATATGACTTCCCCGAGTATGCCACATTTGGTTTAAATACTGTAATATAAATTAACACTTAGTCTTTCAGATACCATTGTTGCTATTGGCTTCCAGTTTGCATTTTGATCCTTGATGATATCCACATTTAGTAAAATCGACTGTGGGACATGGGTCTCTCACATTTCTTTCAGGAGTGTGTACAGATTTCAGAGTGTAATCTCTGTTGAGTTAGTGGCATTGTGTGTGTATTGCACAGTTGTTTGATGTATTAGCCTCAATTTCACAGACAGGATACTGAGGCTGTAGTATATATGTAGTGTGTGTGTGTGTGTGTGTGTCTGTGTGTATGTGTGTATGTGTTTGTATGTGTATGTGTGTATATAATATATTCAGGGGTGTGTGTGTGTGTGTGTGTGTGTGTGTGTGTATGTGTAATACTTAGTATTCTCTGGCTTGGTCTTGAACATATGATTATCAAATTCAATTCCAGAGGAAACAGGATGAATATACACCCAAAGTACCAAATTAGCAACCCCTTCCTCCCCAACATCATGGGGTTCCCTAAATAACACAGACATATTCTGACTTCATCACAACACTTTTTTTTTTCCTGTGAAACATAATTTTGGATTTTCCGATTTTACCATACCTTCTTAATGAGCCTTCCCATCAACAGTACAGGCAGGAAACACCTTGCACTTCTGCCCATTTCCTAAGTTAGTAATATCACCTGAAATGAGAAAATATTGCCAAAGCTCCTTCTGGAGGAAGAAAGTCTCAAAGATTCTTTCCAGGTGGCAAAGCTAGGCTGACCATACAAGACAGATTGGATTTACGTTTTTCTCATCTTACTAGGTGACCAAAACATGAGTGTTCAGAATAATGTTGGCCACTAGGCATCCAAATGTTACAACTTGTGTGACCTGGATGAGAAAAACAGGATTCAACAGGGTAAAGGATCATAGCAGAGTCTGACATCTGTCTCTACAGTATTCCCATGACTTTAAACAAGTAACACATCAGTTTCTGCCTCTGGCTTATTTATCTATAAAACAAATAGGTCATCCATTTACTGAGTGACTACTATGGGTCAAATAATATTGTGGGTGTTAGGAAAACAGAAACAGATGAGAGTATGCAGAAACGTTTCAACACAGGTTATTTTTTAAAAATTTAAAGTATTACACACACACACACACACACACACACACACACACTACATTGTCCTAGTTTGGTTTTGCTATTGCCACAATAAAACACTGTCCAAGAACAACTTGAGGAGAGAGAAGAAAGAGATTACTTGGTTTACAAGTTACAGTCTTTCACTAAAGGAAGCCAAGGCAGGAACACAAGACAGGAGCTTGATGCAGAGAGAGGCAGTAGCAGCAGCGGAGGTAGGGGCAGGGGTGGGAGGTTTGCTGCTTACTGGCCTGTTTTCCTTGATTCTTGGCCACTCAGTAGCCCAGGACCAACTGACCAAGGGTGATGTAGGTTGAGCCCTCTCACATCCATCAACAGTCAAGAGAATGCACCACAGGCATGTCAACAGTCCAATCTGATGGAGACAGTTCCTTAATTGAGGTTCCTACTTCCCAGGTGACCTAGGTTGTGTCAAATTGACAATACAGACTAACTAGTGCGCACACCATCACTGACACACCTGGAGGTGTGCACTAGTAACCTCCCAGATACTTCTCAATCCAGGCAAGCAGAGACTGTGCAGCATAAAGTCTCCTCAGTGAAGACCTCCCTGTCCCCTATACATCCTTCTTAGAAACACAACCCACCTTCACTGTCTGGCCCTCACACTCTCCACTTGGCTTCTTTGCATGCATTACCACCTGACACGTTGGGTATTGATTTCAGTGTGGCCCAGCCCACTTCATCAGAGAATAGAACTCAATGGTACAAGCATTCGTTTAAATTGTTCTCACTGCTGCATCACTGGTGTCAGATCCATGCTCAGCATTTCCTTGTTGACTGGTAGATGAGTGTTATCTCATTCTATTGTTCTGTGCTACTCTGTGGCTACTGAGGAGGGGCATGGACCGGTCCACCCCTGAGGTAGAGGTGTGACACAGAGACGATGCTCATTTCTTCCTGTCTCACTCATAGTAGCAGAAGGAGTACCAGAAGAGTTGGATCCCTATTTTAGAGTGCCATCTCATGGACAAAGAGCAGCTTCAGCTTTTAAAACTGAAGTCCTGATATGCTCAGTACTGTCTGTCTATCATCTGTCTGTCTGTCTGTCTGTCTATCTTCTATCTACCTATCTATGAATCTGTCTACCTACCTACCTTCTATTTATCTATGCATCTATTATCTTTCCATGAATCATCTACTATTATCTACTTTCTATCTATTATCTATCCATCTACCTATTTTCTATCTCTCAATCATGTATCTATTTATCTACCTATCTATGAATCCATTTTCTACCTATTTTCTAATTATTTGTCTATGTATCTATTATTTTTATCGTGAATCGTCTATTATCACCTATTTCTCTACCTATTATCTATCTATCTACCTATCTGTCATGTATCTATCTACTGATTTATGAATCTATCCATCTACCTATGTTCTACTTATCTGTGTATGCATCTATTATCTTTTCATGAATTGCCTATTATTTATCATCTATTTTCTAACTATCTACATATCTTTCTATCTATCATCTATTATATAATCTATCCACCTATCAATATTTGACATTATTCCATAACATTATTAGAAGTTCTGTAGCTATAACAGGAGCGTAAGACTTCTTATCCTTCTATATATACATCAGGGTAGTCTAACTGTTCTCTTTTCTGAGCCCAGATTACATAAAATCTCAGAGACCCGGGCAGAGGAGAGCTAGGTGTCTTGGGATCCGGGTTCCCTTCTTTACCATGAGAAAAGGAAATAGCAGGAAATACCTATAATCTTTCATCTTGTTATAGAAGTAGCTAACTTGTTAGAAAAGTGTAAGAAAGAAATACAACATAATTTAAATATATCATATAAATTCACAAACTATAAGGGTTTTGTGACACGCCACATTCATTTCCTTATTCATTTCTTTTATTTAAAAAATTATAATGTAATTACATTATTTTACCTTCTCTTTCCTCCATCCAAACTCTTCCACATACCTCTCCTTGTTCTCTTCCAAATCCATAGCATTTTTATTCACAGTCTTTTATTGTTGTTAACCTACATATATGTGTATGTATATGTATATACATGTATATTCCTAAGTACAACCTGCAAGATTTTTTTTTACTTGCATGTATGATTTTAGGAATGAAGATAAGCTGAACTAGAACCACACTAGATGTGCTAACATGGAAGAGGGAAAGTCCATGAGGCCTCCTCCTCACACAAACAACTACAGGCAACTAAAGGATGTTGATAGCAAGAGAAATCGTCTTCCTCAGAGGAAAGCACACTAACTAGTTACACAATGTTGTGCTCACTTTTAACTTCGGTTCCTGTGAAACTGACTCGACAGTATTCGATCCAAGCAATGAAAAACTATGACATACTGAGTTATAAGATGGCCTGACTGTGGGCCCCAGTTTGGACCCATGCTCCTCGAGAAAATCTAAATTAGTTTACTTTCCTATAAGTGAACTTATCAAAAGGCAATGAAAATTAAATGAACTTAATTTAACCTCAAATGGGTTTTTATGGTGTGACTGAAAGGGATATTATCTAAGATACTGAAACCTATTTGCTTAGGTAATATGAATCAAAGTATTAAATGACAACTTTAACATATGCCCCTCAGACTGATATTTTGGCTTTAATGAGAAGCTGACATGATCAGAAAATGAACCTCCTCTAACCCCATAGCAAGAATAAGTCACAGATCATCCTTTTAGATAAATTTCAAATATGGGTTTTTGCTTTCAGACATCTGACTTAACCAGATTTTGAACTGTATTACTAAATATCAGAGTGGCAGGTGAATTTTGTCGTTATTGTTTTGTTTTTGTTGATCCTGTGCTGTATTCTTAGGGATGCTATGGCCTGATGAAGGAGGTTGAGGCTAATCATAGTCCTGACATTATTCCAAAGTACTCCGAGCAGGGCAGACAGCTTCCTAAGGGCTGCCAATTCCCCGCCCCTCCCCAGTCTCAGTCAGTGCCTATTTTGCAGGTGAGTAAACAGAGGTAGAGAAAGGAGGGACCTCTTTTTCAAGAACTTACACCTAGGAAGTAGTTGTGCTGGAGTACCAATCTATAACCTGAGAACATGAATTGTTAAGCCGACAGAAGGAGATAGGTACAGTGAAGACAGATGGAGGAAGACTACTGCATAACCTCCACACATCCAATAAGAACAGGAACATCTCTGGGACTTTCCATTGAATACCCCTTCCCCCATCACTGGGGCTCCAGACTGGAGCAACTCTGAAGCTGGGTGCTTTCCGCACTCTGCCTCTAGCTCCTGTGAGAGTGTCTTTAAATCCATGTGCTCAAGAGATGCTGTGAGAATTTTTTTTCTTTTGCCTCTCCAAACTTGACTCTTCCCTACACCAGCATCTTCTACAGTTGTTTTTCCCCTTCCATAGGCACAGCATACATGACCACAAGGATCTGTGGATTTGTCTTTCCCAGCCTCACAACCCCTGTATAAGGGAGCTGCTGGAGGCTTCTCATTACTCTTTAGTGTAGAAGTGGCTTGTTGGGTGACATCTGGCTGAGGGTTTGATTCCAACATGTTAGACATACATCCCAGGTAGGAGTCTAACTCAGTGGCAAAGTACCTACTTAGCATACATAAGATCAGTTCAATTCCCAGTGAAACACACACACACACATATTCTCTCTCTCTCTCTCTCTCTCTCTCTCTCTCTCTCTCTCTCTCTCACACACACACACAGACAGACAGACAGACAGACAGACAGACAGTCAGAGACAGAGTGGAGGAGGTGGTAGTGGGATGGATCTCTTCATCTAGAAATGCATCCATGCAAGATTTTCAAAATTGTGACAGTTCTGTAGGAGTTTTGCCAACTTTCAGAAAATACACTGAGGTGATTCTGTATGATAAGCCATCACATGGACAATTGATAGTCACTTGGTTCTAGAAAACTAGCTCCTTGTGCAGTATATGCAGTAGTTTTGTTCTTTATTGGGGATTTGAACTAAGATTGTTAAATGTATTAATTTAATCACACAAGCATTGGGTTGTCCTGTTGCTTCAGAATATATTTTTCTCTGATTTGTTCAATTCTTACCTCCATGTGGACCAGTACAGCCACACTGTTGTCAGTGAGATGGGAGAGACCAGGTGAGTACTTGGAACAATTGTGGTCTTGTTAATTTTGGACTAAATTAAATATACATGTAATTTATTTTACATTATATATTGATGCATATATATGTACATACATGCACACACACATATATATGGATGATTGGCTTACATAATAGGAACAATGGTTTTCTGCACACTGGAGAGATACAGAACCCAGAAACTGTTCTGTCCAAGAAGCTCCAAGCCTCAGCAGCCCCAGTCCCACACTGAGAGCCTAGAATCTTCCAGGAGAGTCACTTGAGTTAAGTTCATGGTAAAAGCTCAAAACTGCTGTAGTCCGAAGTCCCGAGGGAAGGCACCAGGAGGAAGTGAGTTCACACGGGGTATGTAGAGCTTACAAGCACCACATCGTCACTTCCTCTCCTCCCAAAATTTTTCCATCCAGTCTTCCAGACTACTGGTGCCACTCACATTCAAGGTGTGCTTTTCCACCTCAGTAGTAACTTCTCCTCCATGCTGGTCATCCCTAGAAACACCTCACAGATGCTTTCAGAAGTACTCTTCATTAGTCCTTGGCAGTTTTTAGCCACCAGGTTGACAATCAAGATTGTTCACAAGCCCAAATCCAAAGGCCCTTGAGTAGGATATATCTATCGGCTCACTCTCCATGGCAACAGGTGTGAGAATTAAGTACCATGATGCTGTAAATGGAAGAAGTTGGGATGTAAAGGTGACCAGAGTGATACCCACAATATCCACATCACCATCCAGGAAGTGAGGGTGAGCATTCAGGAAGGAGTGCTGGCCTATGGAACACCTAACACAGTCTATGTCTCATACTTAGTCAGGAGTTAAAACATGCTAGGTGCTTTTTTTTTTATAACTTCCAACCACCAAGGTTTCAGACTTCCTTTATGTATGTCAGACTGAGAATAAAGATCCAAGAAATAGCTTAATTCTCTTGATACCTTTTATAAGCCGTGATGAGAAAATGATTTTTTTTCTTGTGCCAAGCAGATGGTTGAAATTAACTGTCTTCAGAGCATTACGGTTTCATCTGAGCCATGAATCAAACTTTTTCTCCCCAATATCACCCTCATAAATCTTGAATATAAAACACTTACAAATTGACTTGGCTCTGGCTTTTAGATTTGTAACATAAAAGCGTCATATATTCTATATAATTTTTTCATTCCACCACACACAACGCGCTTGAGTCAAGATTTGGGGGACGCAGGTTATAAGAGTGTGGCAAAGAGGGAATATGCACCTACTTAGTTTTACAATGGAAAGAGTAGTCTTTAAAGTTGCTGTAAAACTCAACAACAAACCATTGCCTTCCAGAAGACAACTAGAGGTGCTCAAACATAGCCCACATCACCTAGAAGGAGACTGAGAATTTAGCCTAATTACCTGTCTCGGGATCATTTGAAAATAATTTGCATGTCATAAAACCATAAGATCTGATTTTTCTCTTCATTCATGTTCACATGGCTGATGAATAGATATGTGTTATGTGTCAGGGCATTTCTGAGTAGACCTGGAAAGAGGATTTCTGCCCATCATGGTTAATATTGTCAACTCAATAGAAACACCCAGAGACAAGCCTCTAGGTATGTCTGTGAGGAATTACATTGATTATGTTAACTGTGATGAGAAGATACACCCTAAATGTAATATGGGCAGTCTACCAGGCTGTGGACTAGGGGCTTGGTCTACTTAAAAAGGGGAAATTGAGTTGAGCATCGGCATCCATTTCTCTCTGCTTCCCAACTGTGGATGCAATGTGACCAGCTGCCTCACATTCCTGTTGCCATGGTTCCTTCCTACACAGCATTATGGACTATAATCTTGAACTATGAACCACAATAAATCTTTCCTTCCTTCCTTCCTTCCTTTTTTCCTTCCTTCCTTCCTTCCTCCCTCCCTCCCTCCCTCCCTCCCTCCCTCCCAGACGTACAGAGTTGAAGCCATGAAGACATGAACTTTCACTTGGGTGGGGCTGAGGAGTGACTACCTCTGATACCCTCATCACCATCTATGGTGATGAGCCAGCATCAGAAAGGCTTTTTGGTGTCCTAATGCAAGCAGATAGCACATTAGTTACTATCCTGTTGCTATGATAAAATGCCCTGCTGAAGGCAACTTAAAGAAGGGCATTTTATCATAGCAACAGGATAGTAACTAATGTGCTATCTGCTTGCATTAGGACACAAAAAAGCCTTTCTGATGCTGGCTCATCACCATAGATGGTGATGAGGGTATCAGAGGTAGTCACTCCTCAGCCCCACCCAAGTGAAAGTTCATGTCTTCATGGCTTCAACTCTGTACTTCTCATTGGGTATTGAACCAAACTTGAATTTCTATCCTTCTAAGAAGGATCTCTGAGTTTGAGACCAGTCTGATCTATATTGCAAGTTCCAGACCAACTAGGTCTAGAGAACAACATAGAGTCTGGTCTCAAACAAACAGACAGACAAACAAACAAACAACATCAAAATTGATCTACCTACTCCTAACTAGAGATGATGTTGTAAGAACACAAAGCCAAAGGGTTTGTGTTATTGTGTGGTTATTTGAATTTATGCTGTATATTCTTCTTTCTTAAAAGATTCTCTCTCTCTCTCTCTCTCTCTCTCTCTCTCTCTCTCTCTCTCTCTCTCTGTGTGTGTGTGTGTGTGTGTATCTGTCTCTGCTTCTGTCTCTTTGTCTCTCTCTCTGTCTCTCTCTCACTCTTTCTGTATGTGTGCATATGTGTGTGCTCACATATGTGTGCACACGTGCCCCTTGTACATAAGGAGCAGAAGCTGGGTGCAAACACCAAGCCCTCTGGAGTTACAGGCTGCTCTGAGGCACCAGACATAGATTTTCAGAACTAAACTGTGGTCCCCTGCACTTTGTGCTCTTCGCCTTGGAACTACCTCTCCAGCCCGAAATGGTGCAAGTTCTCTCTTCTTCACTAAATCCACTCCCTTGTCTCATATAGAGAATCCTAAAGAATTACTCAGCTAGAGCAGAAAATGTGTCACTGCCTCTGATTGCTCATCTGTATGTGTTCATATCACATGTGTTCATATCATCATGCTGTGTTCTAGGACCCAGATTTAGTTCTCATTTTTAGAGGGATATTTTGAACATTGGCAAGAAGTTGAAATATAGTCACAGGGACACTCTAGACTTTTAATTTTCCTCTTTTAAAAATAAAAACTTTAGAAGATTAGTCTGTGTTGATTAAGGTACTGTTTAAATATTTACTCTGGTAAAGACTGGGCTGGAATCCTTGAACAGATTGGGCATAACTGGTTTACACGTGGATGTGTGTACATATACAGAGTGAGATAGAGAAAGATAGAGACAGAGAGAGACATAGAGAGACAGAGACAGGCAGAGATAGAGAGACAGAGAGACAGAGTTTTGAACAAACTCATAAAATAAAAATTTCTACTGAAGGACTAGGCATCAAATTGAAAAGATAAGTATAGCTCCAGTAGCCTGTGAGAAAGTACTTCTTCTGCCAAGACTCCTAAGTGACCTCTTGCTGGCGAATCAGGAGGGTGGTCGTATATCTCTTAGCCAATGACTTAAATGCAAAAAGGTAGATCCATATTTCAGAATCCCCAGGAGGCTTGCTTTCAAAAACTGTGGATTCTGATGACACCTCAAAAAGAAGTTTTCTCTTACATTATGCCTTTTCAGACTTCCTCCGTGCAAGGTCCCTGGATAGGCAGAAGTCCTGGGAACTGTTAGGCACACAAAAGCATCTTACTACATCTGAGGCTCTTGGATGAGCCTAGACATCTCTCTTAACGAGCTGCTTCTCCAGTCTGCACAAAGGTGATGATGTAAGAGCACAGCTCCCCATGAATTACATCATCCTTAGGTTCCAGGCTAAGTTTGACTTGAGTCACCAGGAAAGAATTTTAAATGCCCAAAGTTCAGGCTTTTGCAAAGAACACATAAGCACTCAGTAACTTTGTGTCACCCCAAGAAATTCTAATGCATGGTTTATGTTTGAAAATCTCTGACCTAATTAAGTCCTTTTAATATGGGTTACGTGAGTTTTATAAACCCCAGTTAACAGATGGGAAAACAGAGGTCTTAAGTGGTCAATGAGCTAATATGTGGCAGAGGTAGAAATCAAAGACAGTCAACCCAGGCTGCAGCCCTGTGTTCTTGAGTCACTTTTGTAATTATGGCTCCCTCAGTAAAGCAATGATCCTGGAAAGCCAGTTCAAACACCCACAAACATTGAGCAACATGATGGTTTGTCTTCACTGTCAGCTTGAGGAGATTTAGAGTCACTATGGAAACCCACTGTTGGAAGTGTCCATGAGGGATGAGGGATTTTCCAGAGAACTTTTTTAGGCTTAGATTTTTTTTCAAAACCTACTTTAATAAGGCTTCTCAAATGCTTCAAAACCCTTTCTAGCCCAGCATCCAAAGGTAGGGAAGAAAAGATGGTAAATAGGACAAGGGGATGTGGACCTGTTTAGAGGTAGTTCTTTGGGGGATTTCATCTCTGTCAGGATCCCAGGAATCCAGTTCGGTAGTGTCATGATACCAATAGTCCGGTTCAAAAGTGTCATCAAACATGAATCAGCATTAGCAGCATGATTCAGCAGTAACCACCAGGCTTCTACAGAATCTGCATGAGCCAGCCAGTGGGAGCACCCAGGACCGGCCAGAATGCCAGGAGTTCTCTGCCATGCCTCTCCCAAGGAAGTGAAGATCACCAAAGGCTCAAGACCAACGAAGAGTTGCACAGCTAGCTATGCAAGTGCCAAGTCAAGAGCCTTGCCGCAGCAAAACACCATGTGAGTCTGCATCACATGACAGAACCAGAAACTTCCACTTCAAACTTTACCTGCTTGGTAGACCCACTCTGAACGTGGGTGTCTCAGTCTTATCAGCTGAGATCTAGGAATGAATAGAAAAAGAAACTTAGCTAACCACAGGCATTCATGTCTCTGTTTCCTTACTGTGGAGGCAATATGGCCAGCCGCCCCCGTTGCCCTAAACCTGTGAGCCTAATCAGTCATCCCTTCCTTGCATTTCATTTATCTCATATTTTCATCGCCCTGATGAGAAAAGCAACACATCCCAGCTAGTAGATGTGGTAGGAAGATGCTTCAATAGCATTTCGTAACAACAAGCATCAGCATCATTCTTGTATATGGTGTCAACAATGGAAAGGTGAGTGAGCCTCTATGATCTCCAGCCACAGATCGCTCCTCCAAAAGATGAGCTCCTTTACCAAAGAGTTTCCCTTCTGCATGACACTGGCCATAAAGAGACACCCAGAGCATGGGCCTCTGCCTTCAGTCCTTGTGTTAGAGAGAAGCTTTCTGAGTACACCCTTCTGACAAATTGTCCCTCTACCCTGCTTGTTTGAACACTGACTCCCAGTATTTCTAGTGACACATCTGTCTTAGTTAGGGTGTCCATCATTATGAAGAGACATCATGACCAAGGCAACTCTTACAAAGGACAACATTTAATTGGGAGTGGCTTAAAGGGTCTGTGGTTCACTCCATTGTCATCATGGCAGCACAGCAGCATCCAGGCAAGCATGGTACTGGAGGAGCTAAGAGTTCTACATGTTCATCCAAAGGAAGCCAGGAGTAGACTATGTCCCATGTGGCTAGGAGGAGGGTCTCAAACCCCACCCCCATAGTATTGCACTTCTCCAACAAGGCCACACCTACTCCAACAAGGCCACATCTCCTAATAGTGCAACTACCTGGGTCAAGTATACTCAAAACCACCACGACATCATAGCATGATCTTCGATGATATATTTCTTCCCAACCCCCTAGCCTACCTTAGGAGTAGCAACATGATAAGTCATGATAGAGCCCTTAAAGGAGCTGAAATGGGAAGAGTTATATATTTACTCTTGAGTCACGATCAAGATGAAAAGGGGAAGCTTTAACTACAAGGCTGAAATGGCCGTTGAGCCGAGTTAAAAGCAACTGGAGTGGGCAGAGAGTTACAGAGATGGTGAGATTACAGCCAGGAAGGAGCGATGATCCTCGGGGCTAAAAGTGGCATTAGCTACGATATTTAGGAACTTGTGTTTTATGAGAGCGCTTTCACACCTCGATGCATTGCCCCCACGGGACTGAGGTGCACAATGGTTCTCTACAGACCATTTGTCAGATCTCTGACCTGCCAATTCATGTAGAGTGGCAGCAGCTCATCTCTCAAGTGTCTCCTGACATCTCTCTGAAAGGCTGCTGCTCCTGTAATCTATGCTGGAACACTCCTCGAAGCTTCCTCAGACACAGCCTCCTCCCTTGTAGACATTTGGCTAGACCTTCCACTCACCCTGTCACATAGGGTGAGTCCTCGCTTGTGATGGATTTAGCTTTGTTTAATCCAACATTTATGCCTTTACATTTTAACATTATTCTTTAACTGTTTTAGTACTATTTATCTATTCTCTGAGAATCGGATGCGAGTACATGGTATAGTTCTATGATCTATCCACCTTGGTCCAACTTCTCCCAGGACTTTCCACAACCCCCTCCCAACTTCACATCCGCTTCAAAAACCAACATGCACTTAAACAAATTACCACTTAGTTAAATTACAGCTTCCTACGTGCTCATGGATCTGAGGGTCATTTTCTAGAGAATGGAGAACGCAAGAGAGGCCACAACCCTGAAGAAAACTGGCCCTCCCTCACCCAGCAACCATCAACTGTCAATAGCTCTCAGCCAAGGGTAGGGCCCGTGAGTTCCTCCCTCTTCTATGTTGCAAGGTAGATCAGTCTGACCCTGTGCAAACAGATACCACAGCTTTGAGTGTGTGAGAGCAATGGTTCTGTCATGATCAGAGCACACTGTTTTTGCAGGAGTCCTCTCTGGCCTCTGGCTCTTACCATCTCTCTGCTCCATTTTCATTCTGTTCCTTGAGCCTTGTGGGAAGTAGTGGTACAGATGTCCCATGTGTAGCTGAGTACTCTACGGGGCCTTGTTTGTGAAGATGGCCTGGGAGGTCCTCTGATGTTCAGCAGCAGTGACAAAGAGACAAAGGGTAATAGAAATGACAGCTCGTGATTCTGTTCAAGATGATAGACCCAGTAACCACACCTCCTTTCCCAGTGGTAGGGACAGGATTGGCTCACAACTCTCATGTTGATAGTCTTACTTCTTTTTTTTTTTGCATTAATTAAATTTTTTTTTACCTTATATCCTAATTGCCTCCCATCCCCATCTTCTCTGCTCCCTTCCCTGCTCCCTTTGTATTTAGAGAAAGGGAGGCCTCCCATGGATATCAACCCGCCTTGGCATATCAAGTAGGACTAGGTGCATCTTCTCATATTGAAGCTAGACAAAGCAACATTATTAGGGGAAAGGAATCCAAAGGTAGGCAACAGCGTCAGAGACAGTCCCTGCATCTGTTGTTAGGGAACCTACATGAAGACCAAGCTGCAGACTAGTTACATATGTGTAGGAGGCCTAATCTCTGGTTGGTGGTTCAGTCTCTATGAGCTCCTATGGGCCCAGGTTAATTGATTCTGTAGGTTTTCTTGTGGTGTCCTTGACCTCTCTGGTTCCTTTAATCCCTCCTCCCCCTCTTCCACAAGACTTTCTGAGCTCTGCCTAATGTTTGACTGTGGGTCTGTGCATCTGTTTTCATTAGGTACTGGGTGAAGCCTCTCAGAGAACAGTTATCCTAGGCTCCTGTCTGCATGTATACAGAATATTATTAATAGCGTTTAGGGGCGGGATCTCTCATGGCGTTGGTTTCAAGTTGGTCCAGTCACTGGTGGGCCATTTCCTCCATTTTCTGCTCCATCGTTATCCTTGCACATCTTGAAGGCATGGAAAATTGTGGGTTGAAGGTTTTGTAGCTAGGTTGGTGTTCCCATCGCTTCATTGGTGTCTTTCCTGGTTACAGAAGGTAGCCATTTCAGGATCCATATACCCTACTGCTAGTAGCCTTAGCTAGGGTCACCTTCATAGATTCCTAGAAGTTTTCATTGTTCCAGGTTTCTAGCTCATCCAACCATATTGCCAAACTCATTCTAAGAGGCCACAATCATGTTGATACCTAAATTCAACAAAGAAAGAAAATTTCAGACCAATTTCCCTTATTAACATTGATGCAAAAATACTCAATAAAATAGTTGCAAACTGAATCCAAGAACACATAAAAAGCATCATATGCCATGGTTAAGTAAGCCCTTCCCAGGGATGCAGGGGTGGCTTAATATACAAAAATTCATCAACATAATCCACCGTATAAACTAGTTGAAAGAAAAACAACACATGGTCATCTCATTAAATGGTGAAGAAACCTTTGAAAAAAATCCAATATCCCTTCATGTTAAAAGTCTTAGAGAGATCAATGACACAAGGCCCATACCTAAACACAATATAAGCAAAATGCAACAAACCAATAGCCAACATCAAATTGGAGAGAAGCTTAAAGCAGGTCCATTAAAATCAGAGACAAGATAGGCTGCCTGCTCTCTTAGTATCTATTCAATATAGTACTTGAAGTTTTAGCTAGAGCAATAAGACAACCAAAGGAGATCAAGGAGATACAAATTAGTATAGCTATTCACAGATGATATGATAGTATACATAAGTGACCCCAAAAATTCTACCAGAGAACTCCTGCAGCTGATAACCTTACTTTCATTGTGATTGTATTTGAAAACAGGGTCAGTAAGGAGGTAGTTAAGGTTATATGAGGAGGGAAGGATGAAGCTTTATTTTGATGAAGTTGGTTTTTATAAAAAGAGCCTAGAACAATCTCTTTCTTTCTCTACCTCTACCCCTAACCCCCGAGGACAAGCAAAAAATCTGCTGCCTAGAAGCCAAGAAGAGAACTTTCCCTAGAGTCTGTACTGTCTACCACCTTAATAGGAAGAAATATATTCCTGGGGTTGAGCTATCAGCCTGTGGTATTTTGGGTTTGGTCAGCATCCAAAGCAGACCATTAACATGTGGCAGAGCCCACATTATGGAGGAAAGGTCTGATCTGTTCTCCAAACTTGATTCTTCCTCTATAAAGGGATCTTTGTTCAGCCATTCATCTGTCTCATGTACACTCTGTTCTCCAAGACTGCAATTAAAGACCAAATATCCTGCATACAGGACAGTCAGCAGAATTGAAAACTGTCCCTCAGTGTTTCGGTGGAATCTAATAACCCTGAGGCTCTGAGTTTATTTTGATGAAATGTATTCTTAAATTGACATTAAAATATTCTATTTATTTCTGCTCCTTTTTTTCCCTTAAAACTACTTCTTTAAATATTCTATATCAATACAAATAAACTTATCACATAGTTTGAGAGTAGGTATAGCATTATATTCAGTGGGCACACTATATTCTTATTGAAAACATTTCTTCCTCACTTAGACACGTGAGCATATGCTATTAACCACCGAAAATAAATATGCAACGAATGCTATTGAAAACATGATGTCTTCAAGGCCTCATAGGGTCTTGCGGATGTGGGCCACATAATGGTATTGTGTATTAAGCTTGCTCTAATTTGTAGTCCCAAGAAAAGTTTGAGAGCACATTTGCTCGTTTTGCTTAAAGTAAGAAGAAAGGGTATCCTGAACAATAGCAATGCTCTATATACACCTCCCTGGTTTGTAACCTTGTGGCACTGCAACCATGGCCTGCCCACCTGGTTTCACGTGCTGACCAGTTCAGCATGGCTCAACCCTGTCGAGTGCTTGGTGTAGATGAGAAAAGGAGAGAACACAGGCCCATCGTCTCTGCTGACTGGTTTCTGGCCACACTCCTGTCACCCACAGACAGTTGTAGCTCCCGCAAGCATCCTGCCCATCACCAAGTTGAGATTAAATGAGTTTCCCCTCTTGCCTGGCTTACCTCAGACAATCACAGCTCCTGAGCACTGTGTTGCCTCTTCTTGTAATGCTCTCATGAGTAAATAATTCCCTTATCATTTCAGTCAAGCTATTCCAAATGAGATCCTGTTATTTGCGGTGACTCAGACTAATGAAGTTGGATGTGGTTCTGTAACAGATCAACATGTAATGTGCAGTGTTGCCGAAAGTCTGTGAAAGGAGATTAATTCATTTAGGCAAATTTAAACAGCACACATCCACAGCCCCCTAGACTTATGTTACTTTCAACACTTTTTTTTTATTCCCTTCACCCATTGAGTCATGGAGAATAGGCCAGCTATGCAATTCTACTTTTTTTGCAAGGACAAATAAATAAATGACCAGCAAACAATTCATTTATGGACTATTTCCTATCTTTACTGAGTTGTATGCAACAAGTACAAACTCATAAAATTAGCCAGTCCTTTAATTGTGGGATCCTTATTCTAAATAATTTATGTATTTACATTGACATAGGTTACATTTTTCTGCAGAGAGCTCTTAACTGTAGCACGCTTACCTTGCATAAGCATGCATGGGGTTATCTTGAACGCAAATGTCCTTATGCATTAAGTGCTTGTGCTAATGCATTAGTGTAGAGACTGGTCCCTTAGAGAATATACTGTGAGGTCATGGGTCCTGGGGAAGAATTTAGGTGATTATTCTGCTAAGTGAACGTTGTAACAAACTTTCCTCCCAGAGATTAATCCATCTTCCAACCGTCAATAAAGAAACTTCTTTTGACAGAGATATACAACTGGTCAACCTGTAAAAGCTAAGGAACTGAGGAGTACTCAGGATCTACATGAAATGTCTGTATCACACCTCTCCCCACAGACTCAGGGATCATCATGAGAGATGGGCCAGAATAGTTGTAAGAGCCACAAGGAAAGGATGTCTGCAGTGAAACAGCATTTGCTGGACACAAAATAGCCATTGTCCACGAACTCACAGAGTCTGTGACTGCAGATACAAGACCTGTATAAGATCAAGTCTGACAACATCCCTGCATGGATGAGGGAGAGGTTCATGTCCTGTCTACAGCTGAGGGACTGTTGGAAAATGATGGTTGCTGAGTGATAGGTAATCAGCTTTCTTCAGGTATGTGACCCTGAGAGACTACCTATGCCCCAGCAGATGGTTCTATACCCATATACCTACAGGCAGCACTAAGTGTATTCAGGGGCTTTGAAAGTAGAGAGGAAAGTTGAGAGGAAAAAGCAGTGGGGAGATAGAGGAGGAAATGGAGTTGAGGAAGTAAGGGTAGAATTGATTAAAACACATTATATGCATGCATGAAATTTTCAGAAATTAAATATATAATTTTATCTACTATCTATCTATCTATCTATCTATCTATCTATCTATCTATCTATCTATCTATCTATCTAAAGATCTAAAGTTGCAGTTGTCCTGGAATTGTCTATGTAGTCCAGGCTGGCCTTAAACTCACAGAGATTCACTGGCCTCTGCCGTCAGAGTACTGAGATTAAAAACATAAACCAGTGCCAAATATTATTCCATGTTGGGGACACTTAAATATGTAATTTAGCCTTTTACATTGAACTTTCTGGTTATTTATATTTCCACTGCAATCTTTTTAATCTGGTCCACTTTAAGTATAAAATGGATTTTTTGCCATGAAATGAATGTATCCCCAAAACTTCATGATGGAAATGGTCTTGATGACTAAGTTGGCTTCTGTTAGAATGCTGTGATTGATTAGCGATGTCTGTCCAGGATGCAGCAGTAGGGTAGATTCTGTGTGTGCTGGATCTCAGGAGATTAGCTTAAATGTCTACACTTTCCAGGTTTCCAGTGAAACCTGAAGCATAGATTTCTGATTCTACATGATTAAATATCTCTTCATAATAAAGGTGATTGTTTCCCACTGGGTACAGGCATTAGCATTAATAGGAAAGAAATGATTTTCTGTAGCTTTGTCAGTTAAATTTGATTAATTCTCATGTCATACGAGTTTTGCAGAGTCATGCTCCAAATCATCATCATGTTCAGGCTTTGCTTGAGGCTGTGTGCCTTAGGGACTTGGCCATATGGCTACTGGTTTCAAAATAAATCCAGTACAAATGGACATTTTGTGCTTTTATGTGGGCTAGAATGGGCAGGATGTTTTGCATGGAGCTCTCTGTTCGGCTATGTACAAATTAGTTATCTATATAACTAATTGATCTATTCTATTACCGGCTGAAAGGTTCACAGAGAAGGTATGCCCTGTGAACACAGTGTTCCAGGATCTAGAAACAGTATTCTTCATAGGATAGGACTAAAACCAGGTGCTATGTCAATGCCATTGTATGTGCGCACTGTAGGATGAGTGGCTACCCTTCTAAGGTGTTCCTGTGGGTCTAATTCCCAAAACTGAACATTATGACAGTGTGTGTGCTGCCAACAAGCATCTTCCACAAGTTTATTCCTGCAGTGACCAGAAAACAGGGCTAATAGTCTATGCCATTTCCTCCAAAATACAAAATACAAGAAGGTTGATGCAAGAAGATTGGAGACAGTTAACATGTAAAAGAGGAGAGGTACACTGTAAGCTTTTGTTGGCTTGCATGCTTTCAGGAAAATCTGTCCTGACACACAGCTTCCTGAGAGAGCCTGGGAACAGACTCAGATAAATAAATTTTCGAGAGAGATTGTTGTTCTTCAGCCACTAGCAGAATTCGGGGTGCTGTTTCTGTGGTAAGAATGGGACATGACCTATCTAGTGAGAGTCGATCCTTAGCACTGATATTTATGATAGACTTTGAAAACAGTCAATGGAGCCACATCAACATTAGCTATATGCTGCTTGGATAAGCGGTGTCAACTGTGAAGACAAGAAAATAATACAAAGGTAGTTAAACTACTGTACCATACATACTACAGCCCCTCAAAAAGGGTCTGGATTTTCAAGGCAGTGTTTTCATTGCAGGAAATTATCCTCACGGTTAAGAGACCCGGAGTCCTGAATATCAAGCATGGCATGACCACACCAACATATCACTACCTCCTACAAGTTTGAGCTTCTAGTTCGTTGATGCCACAGTTTGTTCTCTACTTTCCACAGAACATCTCTGGCTGCAGATATGGAGGATGCTTTAGGCTCTAAATCATTTCTTTGCTGTTCACGTTCCTCCATGGTACCAAGACGGCTGATTTAGATTGTCAGCTTGGTTGGATGAAGAAACATCCAGGTCATTAGTGAGGCACACCTTGGGTGAGTCTGGGAGGGTGTTTCCAAAGATGATTAATTACCAGGTGAGCAAGGAGACTTACACACAGCATTGTAGGGGCTGAGGCTTGGCAGAACAAAAGTAGAAGAGAAAGACAAGTGAGTGCCAGCCACCTGTCTCTCTTTCCTACTTCCTGTTCTGAACAAACTTCATGGAAGGCCACTCTTGTCACCACGTTTCTCTGTGTGATGGACTATATTTAATCTGTGAGCCCAAATATGTCTATTTCTCCTTTAAATGTGTGTGTGTGTGTGTGTGTGTGTGTGTAGATGTGGTGGGGGGATGGGGAGCAATGTGGATGCCATGTGTGTGCAGTACTTTTGGGGGCCAGAAAAGGCCATTGTATTCCCTGACATTGGAGTTATAGACTCCAGTTGTAAGCCACCATGGGGGTGCTGGGAATCAAACCACGATTCCCTGGAAAAGCAGCCAGTGCTTCTAAACGCTGACTCTTCAGTTTTACTCTCTCTTATTTTTGCTTTTTTGTTTATTTGTTTTTGAAAACAACATGTTATACAGCCATGAAGAATGTCTAGACACTCTGATACTCAGTCCCTGGCTGTAATGTCCCTTGTACCTAGTGGTGAGACACTGGAGGGGCTTCAGAAAGGAGAAGTGCCCAGAGTTCACCACTGTGAGCTCAGTGTAGCTCCAGGGTGTGTGTTCTTCCCACTGGCTGCCTTTCCTTAGTTCTCTAAGGATGTTGCTTTAATGGCAGCAACAGGCCTTCCCTCTGGATAGCTTTATCTATGTGATCAAACCTTAACGAGAAATAACACCGATTCACTCAATCCATGACTCTTAAATTTGAAAAGTGAGCAACTGATCTGGCAGCTTCTGCTTTATGGATTCTGGGTTGGTCCCTAATAATACTCAAAGATTAAGGGATATAAAAGTCATAGTGATGGTTACTATGGGGTGCCGACTGACTGGATTGAGGGATGATTAGAGAGTTGGCAGTGTGTTTGTAGATGCTTCCTGAGAAAGCTCTTGGGAGCATCTGCAAACTAAGTGGGAAAAACTCCTTCTCATCACGAGCTCTGCATGCTCTGATCTGAGGCTAGAGGCAAGGGAAAAAAAAACACACAAGGTGCAATAGTTGCCAAGTCTGCTCCACTTTCTGGAGTAGACTTAGGTTGTTGCCATCTCCAGAATTAAGATGGTAGGGTCTTCAGTCTTTGAATGTGGCTCCCTCCTCAGGCTGTGGTTCCATGACATCATCCCCTCTCTCAATGCAAGGCTCCCAGATTCTTGAATTAAATACTATGTCTGTTTGTTTAAGAAGAAGATTACTATGGTGGAGATTTTCAGCCCCTGCCATCTTGTGAGCCAGTCTATTGAATCGCTCTCACAATGGTGGACACTCTATCCATCCTGTTCCTCGGGAGAACCCTCACTGACACAATGACTTAGTAGCTATAGTCACCAGAAGGCTCATTTGCTCACAGATCTGGTGGTTGCCTTATGCCATTATCCAAAGCATCCAAAGTAGTTTCTCTGTGTGAGGTGGGCTCCCTAACTCCAACCCCAAGAGATGAAATATTCAGAGTCCATTGGAAACCTTTCCTCATAGGTTACAGGCAGAAATTCATAGTGTACCCACTGTATTCTCTTTAGAAGGGAATTTAGAACCTGCTTTGGAAAGCTGGGTGTTAGTGTAGTATTTAGATAATAGAGAAGACTTCTTCAGCCCACTTTCGGTGAATGCAGTCTACTTTAGGATTTAATTTGTGATTGCAAAGTAAGCTTAAAACATTAATACCCTGGAGGGAAGTTGCTTATCCAAGATTAGGTAATGGAAGCTGTAAAGCTTTTAATAGGGTGTGAGAAAAGACCAGGATGAAATTGGAAAGCCAATGTGAAGAGCCACTGTGGACTTCAAGGGTCTTCTTTTCTGACCCCCGATCCCCTGAAACATCTAACTCTGTAAAATATTTATCTTTGTCTGATGAGGCAGCTCACTCCTACTGATGACTACGAGGTCGCCTTCTCTCCAGGGGACAGGAACTTGCAGATGATGACAGTCACTCAGCACAACGAGCTGCCCAGGCAGTAGAAAACCTAATGGGATAGAACATAGTCTCATTTTCTGAGACAAAACCATCTTATGATTTTTATATCTGATGTGAGTTCCCTCTTGGGGCTCCCTTGAGTGCTGTTGAGAACTCCTATTTAAGAGGCAGCTCTGTGAGACTGGTTTGGATCTGTGGGGGGAGGGATTAAGTCTCAGCAGTATCAGGAGTACATTGCTCTGATGATCTGAGAGGAAAACAACAGTGTAGTGTGTTCCAGCACAGTCCTACATGACCGCATCATGACAAGGCTATCACTTGGAGAAGTGAGGTGTGTTATAGTTAACTTTGATGGGAAAGGTCACTGTTGACAGATGTCTAGTAAATCTCATCTCTGGAAGCATCTGTTAGGACATTTCCAAAGAGGACTGTACTGGCTACTTTTGTGTATCAACTAGACACAATCTAGAGTCATCAGAGAAAAGGAGCCTCGGTTGAAAAAAATGCCTACATAAGATTCAACTAAAAGGCATTTACTCAATTAGTGATCTATGGGGGAAGAGGCCCACCCATTGTGTGTGGTGTCATCTCTAGGCTGGTAGCCCTGGGATAAGAAGGCAGGTTGAGCAAGCCATAATGAGCAATCCACTAAGCAGCACTCTCCAAGGCCTCTGCATCACCTCCTGCCTCCAGGTTCCTGCCCTGTCTGAGTTCCCATCCTGATTTCCTTCAGTGGTGAACATCAATCTGGAAGTGTAAGTTGGACAACTCTTTCATCCCCAACTTGCTTTTTGGTCATGGTGTTTTGTCATAGCCATAGAGACTCTAAGACAAGGACAGATGTGTGGGACAGCAACCGAATGGGACATAACTGCCCTCAGTGCTGTTAGCACCCTTCTGTATTCTGGGCATTAGGTAGAATAAAAGAAGACAATGGAAGAAGCTGGCACATACACAGAGATGCGCTCATGTAGATTCCCTTCTGAAATAAGCTCACCTATCGCTGCTGCCATCATTTGTGGACATCAGACTACAGCATCCTCAGCCTTCTGCGTGGACTCATAACAACTCTTAACACAGAGATTCTAAAAAGTTTCTGTGCCTTCAATGTTGGGCTAAGATTATCATTCAATATGACCCCATCCTGTCATCCACTGTGAGTCTTTCAAATTCCTGGGCTCAGAGGCTACTGTACTTCTTGGTCTACCCAACTTCCTACTGTGTAAAAATATCTGATAATTGAAATTCTAATATTCCATTGATTTTTTTCCCCTCTCCAGAGAATACTAACTTATACAAATGTCAAAGGTGAAGTGATCTGGCTAACCATGCAGAGAAGACAATATACGCAAGAAGAACAGAAATCTATATTTGCCAAGAGGAAGCTTGAGATGGAAAGCATGCTGCCTGCCTCATGACTCCTGGTCACCTTTGCTACCCTTTTTCCTCTTGAGGCAAGAGCCAGTGGCTTCTATGCTTTTATAAAGGAAATGGGAACCTTGTCATCAGAATCAAAATGGAGTCATGTTTGTCAACCCAATCAAAATAAAGGCAGTAAAGCCAGGAGCTTACTGGGAAAAATTTCTCATGGATAATTGCTTTTTAATAATCCCCACTGAGGACTCTTGGAGTCCCCAGCTTACTACACAGGCCACTTTCATTGTCATATAGTTCTTATCAACATGCCAAAAACATACACATATCTGGAAACAGGGACCTCAGTTGAAAATTTGCCTCCATCAGATTGGCCTTAGGAAGGTCTGTGTGGGCACTTTCTTGATGGATGTAGGTGTAGGTGGTGCTACACCTAGGCAGGTGGTCCTGGTTGTATAAAATGTCAGCCTGTACAAGCCAGGAAGAACAAACCAGTAAGCAGTATTCCTCCATGGGTCTGTTTCAGTTCCTGCCTCCAGGTTCCTACCTTGAGTCCCTGCTCTGACTTCTTCAGTAATGGAGCATGACCTGTTAGCCAAATAAACTCTTTTCTCCTCAGCTTGCTTTTGGTCATGGTGTTTATCACAGAACAGAAAGAATCTAGAATAGCTACCTCATACAAAAATTGCTTCTACGGAGATGTCTGTCCAACAGTGTTGTTCAATATTAGACAAATGCTACTCATGCTATTGATATCGACCCCCAGGGATTAATGTTTTGAAGCACTAGATATAATCCTACTGTTTTGTCTTTAAATCCTCTCCCTGTCCCAACACCTTGCACTCAGTCACTGAATCACACGTGTACTCATGGTAACACTCTGAAATTCCCATCGTAAGGTTCATTCCCAGATGTTGTGTTCTCCAGATGTTTATATTTAATACTTATTATTTTATAACCATATATGATGCTATGCTAAGCTACTGGTTTCCGATTTGACCAGAAGGGTTTCATATAAGTCTAAGTTCTGATAGATGAGAGTGATTTCCTGGGGATGCCATTCTACAAAGGACCACCCCACCAAAGATGCTGGAGACATGGTTTGGTGGTTAAGAACATTGGCTGCTCATCCAAACAACCCAGGTTCTAGTTCTAACACGGACAACAGTTAGGCCAGATTTACAGTAGCAGATGTGAACTCCCTCCAGCAGTGCAGGCATCAAATCCAAACAAAATGTCAACTTGACACACTCTAGAATAATCTAGAAGAAGCCTTTGAAGGAATGATTGTGTGTGCGTGATGTATGTATGTATGTATGTATGTATGTATGTATGTATGTATACTAGGTACTAGGTTACTCCCAAGCCAAGCCTGTGAGGTATTACATTGTTTGGTTTAATTGAGATGGAAAGACCCATCCTAAATTTGGGTAGTGCCATTTTCTGCAATGCACAGAGAGGAGAAAGCAAGCTGAGTGCCAACATTCATCTCTCTCTTCTTCCTGACTGTGAATGCAGTGCAACCAGCTGCCTCATGCTTCTGCTACCAGGCGTTCCACCATTATGGGCTCAACTCCCAAACTAAGCCACAAAAAAAAAGCCCTTTTCTACTTTGAACATCTTTTGTCAGGGAGTTTTATCCCAATGATAGAAAAGTAATGAAGACATCTTGATAATGGTCACGCTACTATTACATCAGCAGGCACATCACCTCTGGAACATCAATACTGTAGCAATCTGGGTAAGACCATTGATGACCTTTTTCCTGCAGCAAACCACCTCAGACTTTCCAGCACTACAGATGTCGGCTACTGTGAAAGAACCTTCTAGCCCATTTCAGGATTAATTTCCCTCTGCCCTGCCACCATCTCCTTATGGTGAGCAACCAAGAGTTTTCTTCTTGCTGATGTGGAACATAGAGAACTATATCTTTCTCAAAAATAAAAGTAAAGGGCAAGTCACTTGGGGTCATTGGTCACTGTTACAAGTCGCAGTGAGTTTACCATCCAACTGTCTCACACATAGCAGCATTTGAGCTCAGATTTGAGTAGCTTTGGGGGATAAACAAGAAAGCAAGAAAGAAAGCAATGTTGAGGTTCAAGATGAGCAGTGAGGATATGCGAATAATTAATAATATGCTTCATGAGAACAAGTTTGTCTCTATAAGTAGCTATGCTGTGAGTAAATGGTATGCAGCATCTGTGTAACTGCTGTATAGCTGAGGACTCAGGTACAGCCAGAGTAGAATGGCTTCTTCCTTTGGTGCTTTGTCTTGTCATCTGACTATATTACACATTTAATCTTTGCTAAAGAGTATCAAGAAGGGCTGACCTTGTAAATCATTCAAAGCAACAACAAACACACCCAACAGAATATTCACTTTCTCAAGATGGCATCATGACTGAAACGTAGTTTGAACTTGAGTCTTTCCTACTCTGATCACCCAGAACCTCATGAAGAAGGGCAGATAAACTTTGTGTAGTCCACACCAACCTGGGATCTGCCATGGTGACGCACAAGAGTGAGAGTCCTAGCCATCCTGATGTAGGGAATGTTAGGATCCAGTTTTCAACATTTAGCTGAATGGGATTTCTTAGTATACAAATAGAGGCACACATGCCCAAACTGCACCATCTGTAGGAAGAACTGTGGCCTTCACTTAATGTTACTTAATCAGGATTGTACCCAGAATCAACGCCTTGATTCAGATCTGTTTTACTGTTGGCTGTTTCCATACACTCAAGGCAAAGGGAAGTTGGGCAGGCAGCTGACGTTCCTGCCTGAGATGATGTCTGTCAGCCTCTGGCCAGGCTATTCAGCTTTGCATGAAGACATCTGGGCTCATTTTCATTTGGCCATTGTCTCTCCACATGCAGGGAGGGGAAGAGATGGGTGAGCCAGAGAGATAATGAGAAGAATGACATTCTGTCTCTGCTCTGGGATAGCTAGACCTAGGGCAATGCCTGGCTTCCGTATTCTCTGGTTATATGATCTTGGTCAAATTCCTGGATTCTTCTGGGCCCATATTTCCACATCTGCTCAGTGGAGATGATACTGCTGAGGAAGAGTAAAAGCATTCAAAGTCTCCTGCATGCAGTCAGCCCTCAGGATAACAGAGGGACAGGGCAACAGCTGTGGTGAGTCTGGGGACATGATACTAATTAACACTTGCCTCCCTGTGTGTGGTGGCATCTTCAAACCTGTGCTAGGAATGCACAACATAGCTGTATCTACTAAGGTGTTTGGTAGTTTCTTATTTGATTTTCAAGTATTTGATTCTTGCAGAATTTTATTTGAGGTTAACATTTCCAGAATGCCACTAAAAGATGAAGATAAGGAAAGAGGAATCAAGAAAGCAGAGGAGAAAGGAGGAAGAGGAAGAAGAGGTGGAAAAGGTGACAAGAGATTTGAAGGAGAAAACAGAGGGAATGAGCTGATAGAGGAGGGAGAGAAGAAAAGGGAGGAGGAGGGAGAAGGAGAAGGGAAAGGAGGAGTAGGAAGAAAAGTGGGAGGAGGAGGAGGAAGAGGAGGAGAAAGAGAAGTCGTTTTTCCTGGTAGCATTTGAGACTGGATTGTTCCCTCTGTGGCTGCAACAATAACTGCCACACATGCATTACCTGGCTAACACTTCATTAACTCCTCTTAAGTAGGTGGGATTGCTCCTTATTGCATAGAGTGATCTTGCTAACCTCACACAGTGAGCCTCAGCCATCACCAGAACCTACGGTGATGGGTACCATGCCTTTCAGTGGCACCCTAGCCTACCATGGCCCGATTGCACATCTACCCTCATAGCCATGTTAGACATCTGATTTGCATAGCAACCTTGAGAACCTTCTACAGTAACACCCCACACTCTGTAGAGTGGGAGGCCTTTCCTCATCACGTTCTTCCTCTTCCTAGGGTCTAGAAGGAACTCAGAGGTCATGGCCCAGCCAGTCAGACACAAGACAGCCAGGGACCTCCCTCTCCGTGGTCCATCTCTCTACCATGCAGTGTTTGCCTCTGAGCATGGAGGGTGATGGCCTCTATTCAGAAACCCTGCTGACATTAGTGCTGTGCCCATCAGCTGTCACTTCACAGCTGTTGGACCCTTAGCTCCTCAGTTAGCCAGCAGCCACTAATCTGAAATGACAATTAGGAGGACTTTCAGACAGACACTCATTTCCGTACTGCTGAAAATCTACTCATCTTTCACCTGCCACGCCAGGGTGAATTGCCCCATGGATTCAGTGTTGAGTTCCAGGTCAAAGGGCATCATTTGTAACTCAGATCATAAACATCTGACAGTGTAAAACTGATCCTTGGCAAGTGGATGCTCACTGTCACAGTCATGTCCTTATTTAAATGGAAATTAAAGCTGCAGTGAGATACAACCACACCCCTGTAAAGACAGCACACTTTGTTGTTACTATTTTTTTTAAAAAATGGCCAATACTCATTCTCTATGATTTTTCCACATCAAACTACTTTTTCTCTGAAAAGTTGTTATTCCTGGGCTGCTGAGAGGGATCTGTGGGTAAAGGAGCTTGCCACCAAGCCTGATGATTAGAGTTTGGTCCTTAGAATCCATGTGATGCAAGGAGAGAACTAACTGCAGAAATTGTCCTCTGGCCTCCACATGCACACCATGGCATGCATATGCAGGGAAACACACACGCACACGCACACGCACACTTACACACACACTAATTGTTTAAAAAACCACTATCACTCTTTCTCAAACCATGAGCTGTGGTTGGAATTGAACCAGGTCAGTTTGAGTAGGCAGCTCACAGTGGGCATGTCTCTGTTCATCGGGACCTCTGGACCAGTGTCCACCTGCCCAGGTGGTTTCCTTTAGCACTATACCAAGACTTTGCTGTGTTGTTGGGTATTTAAACTCCATATGGAAAGGGCTTCCCAGAAGGACAGCTATGCACACAAAAGGCAGAAGGAGAAGATGGATGGATGGACACATAGAGAGATGAATGGAGGGGTGGAGAGGAAAGATGAAAAGTTGGAGGAATAGAAGGAGGAGCGGATGGAAAGCAGGGAGGGATGGAGAGACAGAGGGAGGAATAGAGAGCTCAGAGAAGGGAGGAATGGATGTAGGGAGAGGATCTCCCTGTCTCCTTTTATGGCTTCAGTCCCTGCTTTACATTCTGGTCCCTTGGAACTAAAAGTCTGGTGACTTGTTAAGGCTTCAGCTGTGTGGAAAAGAAACATCCAAATGAAGATGAATGGCCTTTGAGAACAGTGGAGGACTTTAGCTCTCAGAAAACAGTCAATTTTGTTCACCAGGAGACCCAGGGCCCAGAGCGACTCCTCTCAGTTAAGCAGGCTGGGAGAGCAGAGAAGAGACTTGAAGCTGGGAGTGGGGCGGGGAGGGGAATGAGGGAGGCACTTCCAATTTGCAGAGCACTGATTCCAGATACCACACAGCCACAGTAGGGCACTGGCTGCTACTGGCATGGTCAGAAGGACCAATGGGAAAACAAACTGTGGCTTTGCCTGGAACTCAGAGATCCACCTGCCTCTGCCTCCTAAACACTAGGATTAAGGGCATGTGCCACCACGCCCAGATTGATAATTACTCTGAGCTTCTTAACCCTTGTCTACTTGTAAAATCAACAAGATGAACAATTTTCTTGTTTATTTCTCAACAGTTCACTCAGTGACCGTCTACAGAGAAGGTGCTAGACATGTACCAGGGACCAAAATAACAGTCCTAACCTCAGTCCTTGTGGGACTCAGAGAAAATAAACTAGTATGTTTATTTTATAATGTAATGCATAACAAATGTAGGCAGAATATGTTAGGTTATGAGAATCACTAAGGAGGAAAACCAAAGGACAAGGAACAAAATTGACAAGGGAAAAAATATATATGTATGTATGTATGTATGTATGTATGTATGTATGTATGTATGTATTGGGGCTTTTGTTGTTGTTTCTGAGACAAGGTCTCAGTGTGTAGTTCTGGCTGGCCTGGAACTCACTACATACAACAGGCTGACCTCAAATTCACAGAGATCCATCTGCCTCTGCCTCCCCAGTCATATGTACTGTTTAAAAGAAGGCTTACATCCTGAAAGGTGGCAGAGATGAAATCACAGGAAGCTGATGCAGCTGTTTGGGTAGGAGGTGGGGGTGGTGGACAGTACCTCAGCATTGGTTCTGGGGGTGGAGTGTGAGAAAGAGCTCAGACTTGTGTATTAGATGGTAGAGTTGGCCAGATTAGCTGAGAGATGCATGTCTGAACCTAGGAAGATGATTCAGTGGGAAAATTGCCATACAAGCGTGAAGACTTGAGTTTCATCCCCAGCTCCCAAGTAAAACCAGACATGGTAGCATATGCCCATAAGCATAGTATTGGAGAAGCAGAGACAGGAGGATCTCTGGGGCTCACTGTTCAGACATATACACTCATGCACACCTATCAGATGCACATACACATAGATACACATACATGCAAAAATATGAACACATATGCACACTCACAGCTTTTCTGTCCTTTCCTCAGTCTCCTCGGTTCTTGAGTAGAAAGGAGCTCTCGTTTTTCTGTTTCATTCTCTCAATGATAGTTCCGTCATATCGCATTACATCTGAACACCCAAACTCCTTTCAAACACCATCTGATAAAATAACTCATACAATTTTCTCTTTCAGATAGAAATGAAGAAAATGTAGTGATTCCAAGGGCAGATAGCATCATCGTCTTGCACGACCATGCTCTTGGGTGGAATGAGAGTCTGTGAGAAGAGCGGAGGGGGCTATATAGGGGCTTTACTCTCATATTCAGTGAGTGGAGGGGGATGCTGTTTTCTTCTTGATAAATTTATAGACAGTGAGGCATGGTTCAGAGTTGTTGTCTACCAAGGTTCTCGACTGTGATGCTGCAGACATCTGACCCTGGGCAAATTGTGGTCATGAAGAATTTGAAGTTGTAGGATGGCTGGTGTCACTCATGTGTTCTTCTCATCATATGATTCTTCTCTTTCAGATGATGATGTTCCCAAATACCTCTAGGTAATGTGCCCTGGTCTGGCACCTTGGCTCTAGAAGGGATAGTGCCCCTGACTCCAGAGCTGTGTAGTGTTACTATTCTAACAGGGAAGAGTGGTCTCGTGAGATCCTGCTAATCTCCCTAAATGAGAGTAAAGACCATTTCCTAAATTCTTAAGGTCAAATTATGCAAGCTTTATTTTCCATCAGACAAGGCTGTCTCTCTCAAGTGGGGATTGAGAAAACAACACTGAAGGTAGGAAAAAGTAGGGCTGATATAATCCTCCCAAACTGCAAGGCCAGGGATTTTCCAAGGGGTTTTTACTACATAGGAATTTGGCAGAATATATCAAAATTGTTTAGCAGAACACATTATCTTATCACAGGGTGGAGGTCAGGATATAGGGTGTGGAACCTGTCAAATTGCAGAATGTGGGCCAAGACAGGGTCAAATTCAAGTTTTACAGAAAACAAGAATGAATCTATTTTGACCTTGTTACAAGATGTCTTTTATGGAGTTAGGCTGGTCCACCAGTCCCAGTCCTACTTGAGGAGCTACTGGCAATTGATGTCTGTTGGGGAGGGAGAGTCAGTTTCCTTCAGAAAATGATGGCCCTACACCCATGCACATAGACACAGCATTAAGTGGACTCCATGGCAGGTGGGGGGGTAGTGGTGAGGGAGAGAGAGAGTGAGTGAGTGAGCAAGAGAGAGAAGTTGAGGGAGAGTAAGAAGGAGTACTTGGTGGAAAGAGAGAATGGGGGGATGGGTTTGCTCAAAACACATTGTGTGGATGAATGAAGTTCTCTAAACACTAAAAAGATTTTCTGTCAAAATAAACCCTTTCACTACTCAAGTTGAGTATCTCAGGAAGTTTTTTTGTGGTAATGCAAAACTGTCAGATACACCTTGGATGAGCAGCTCTGAATAAACACCTCTTTATGCCCTCTGACATTAGAGCAGGATTTTTATTTTTTTAGTCACTAGAAACACATGGATAGTTGTACTTGGCAGTGGTGAACAAGTGACCCATGTCTCCTCTGGACTCAGAATCCAATACCTGTCTGTGTTCACTGTACCCAGCACTGTGAATGACAGATCCAGTTGTCCTCAGCTGCTTTGGGACTACTCCACTGAAAATCGTGTACTTTTGTGTTTAAGAGGAGACTCCTAGGATGACTTAATTACATCACTTTAAAATTTTTCCTTTTCTTTTGGAGATTGTACTATAATTACATAATCTACACTATCCATTTCTTCCCTCCAAATTCTCCAATGTAACTCTCCATGCTCTCTTCAAATTCATGCCTTCTTTTTCACTAATTTCTCAATACATATATACCTATATATGTGCATATGCACACACACACACACACACACACACACACACACACATATATATATATATATATGTATATATCTCCCAATGGATACATCTACAAATCGCTCCCATATGTTAGGCTCGGGGATCATTGTGGGAAGATGGGTGATGTGGGAAAATTATCAACATCCAGAGGATCAGAGAGTTGACTGTGAGACTGTGTCTCTTGGTGACTTCAGAAGCTCTCCCATACAATCTCACCAACATGACTGCCTAAACCTGAGCTGAAGCCTAACAACACCAATAGGCATGCCAAATGGGTGGGGGAAAACTCACGCGGCCTCACCCCTCTGCAAAGAACTATGTGCAGCTAAGGAGCGGCGGGAGCTGCAAAGCAGGTTTTCCCCAGGGAAGAGCACACCAATTGACTAGCCAATAGGTTTTTATGTCTTTGGTGTAACAGTGTCAGTAGGGACTGAGCCATTGCAGCAGTAGGCCTTGAAACAGAGATTCTCCTTGTTCTATGATTACCGCACCTGACCCTCCTTCAGCCCATATGTATGGATCTGTAACCCTCAAAAGCAAATGTAATCATCTATTTACTGGTGGTGACTGGGCCATTATAAATGTGACCCAGTGAAGCCTCCCTGCCAGCCCCGGGTGTCTCACGCTATTAAAATCATAACACAGATTCAGTGTAGAAACTGTTTCCTTTCAACACCAGAGAAAACAATTAGCAGGACACTTTGAAGGGTTAAAATGCAGAGATGACAGCAGTCGAGATCAAGAAGAAAACGCCCATGAATGCATTGCATTTCCAGCTGACAGAGGCCACACACAGTTATTATTTTTAATACTGAAGATAACAAGATACACTTCTCACATCTATTTCTTTACAATAAGTCTCAGATAGAGAAGGAGTTCACAGGGAAAGTTTAAAAAGGATGAAAATCCAAGAAAATGTAGTCATCCACACGACAGCAAGAGGCTGTGTGTTTTGTTTGTTTTGTTTGTTTGTTTTGCTATCAAAAGCACATCTGAATTTAGGGGAGAAAGATACAGGATTGACAATTAAATACATGAAAGTTCACTTTGACTTCTAGCAGGAAAGGGGTGCCATTCACAGCTTTCTTTGCATTAGATATTGTCTGTGGTTTACAGTAAGATCAGTGGACACCTCACTTGCACATGTTCAGAGACACAGAATGAGCTACCAATGTCTGCCTTCTCTCCTCCCCTAACTCCTTCAGTTTTTCCAAGTACCCCAAGGTTCTGAGCTTCACCAAGCCTTTAGGAGGTTGGCTTGTCCTTAGCCAGCCTTCCTTAGTTAGAAATGAGTCTATCTGTAACAGACATGGTTCTTAAAACAACCAGGGTTGATGTATTGGCCTTGATCACTGAAAGGTCTTGGGAGAAGACATTCTATCCTGTGACCTCAAGATCAGATCCCATTAAAATCTCTGGGCCTTTGTTCCTATTTGTTGCTTCATGGGGCCAAAATAGCTGCTGTGTCCTAGGCATCGCATCTATATTCAAGCATAGGGAAGAAGGCTAAGAGATCTACCTAAATAACTTCTCTAACTCCAATTTTAACTAAATCATATAGTTAATGAAACAATGATCACTATATATTGGCTAATAAATAATCTTCTATAAACATTATTATTATTATTATTATTATTACTATTACTATTATTACTGTCAGCAGTGGCTCACACTTGCCCTCCTAGCCCTTGGGAGTCTGAGGCAGAGGGATGTTGTCAGGTTCGCTGTGATATTTTGTTGTAGCTACACAGTTTGACACATCCACCTCCGTACTTCCTTACGTTGTATTTTACGAGATGCTTCAAATTTATTCTCTTAATTATTTTGCTGCATACGTAATGGTGAGCCCTTGAGTCAGTCATTGATAGACCCGCCCTCCAACATCTGCCCCTCCCACCATAGATGTTTATCATCCACTTGTCTTAATATCTTCTTTATATATTTCGTGTGTGTGTGTGTGTGCACATTGGTAAGCATGCATGGGGAGAAGTCAGAGGACATTTTGCCAGAGTCTATTTTCTCTTTCCATCACGTGGGTGCCAGGGGATTAAACTCAGGCCTTTGGCTTGGTAGCAGGTGCCTTTATCAAGCTACCTTGCCAGGCCCCATCCTATTTTCACTTAGTCCTGTCCCCGTCATGTCCCAGAGTCTTGACTCAACTCTTCAGACTCCTAGTGCGTGACTTCCCTAAAGAAGTCCTATGTTAAAGAACAAATAGCACCAGAGTCTTCAGAAAGTGATATGATGTGGGCCTAAAAAGATAACATAATGTCGTCAGTGACAGTGAGGGGCAGGCGTCTGGTCAGGGAGTTACTGGTTAGGGAGTAGCCATAGAGCAGAGACATATGTAGCATGGTAGTGTTTGCTAAACCAACATCTGAAGCCCCCCTCCCCCCAGGGCATTCAAGGGAGGGGCCAGACCATTCATGGGAGGGGCCAGGAAATCCAAGGGAGGGTTCAGGGACATTCAAGGGAGGAGCCAGGGCATCCAACTGAGAGACCAAGAGCATTCAAAGGAGGGGCCAGGACATTCAAGGGAGTGGCCTCGGCCCTTCAAAGACGGAGCATGGGACATACTAGGGAGGAGCCAGGAAAATTTACAGGAGGGGCAAGGGATACTCAAGAGAGGGGCCACAGACATTCAGGGAGGAGCCAGAGGCATTCAAGGGAGGCATCAGCATGTGCAGTGGTCCTGAGCAGTAAATTCACACATACGAAGGTATGGAGTTTAGACCAGAGTGAGAGACTATGGGCTGGGGTGGAGATTGGGATGGGGAGCTGCTGGGAGGTGCCTGGCTATACACAACCCAGAAGCTGCTCTCCAGAAGCTCTCCTGAAGTAATTCCAACAGATTCCGTTCTTTCTACCCTGTTTCCATGACTCTCTCTGTCTGGCTCCACACCTCTGTATTCCCCAAAGTATCTAATTCCTAATTTCTCTCTCTCCTCTCTCTCTCTCTCTCTCTCTCTCTCTCTCTCTCTCTCTCTCTCTCTCTCTCTCTCCCTCCCTCCCTCCCTCCCTCCC
>NW_021604614.1:9881441-9897413 GCF_004785775.1 Grammomys surdaster | reverse complement strand
ACTGATGTGGACTACTCAGGCCATCGCTTTGTTCCCTGGTGTGATTCTTGTCAAGGCAGCAGGATAGAGGGTAGAGGGTGCTTTGAACTTAAACAAGTCCTGACTCAGCGACTGTCTTAGTTATTTTTCCTGTTGCCCTTAAGCAACTTAAAGAAGAGTCTGTTGTTACCCAGAATTCAAGGTTGCAGTCTGTACTGGCTGGTTTTAGGTGTCAAATAGACACAAGCTAGAATCATCGAGTCATCAGAGAGGAAGGAGTCTCACTTGAGAAAATGCCTCTATGAGATGCAGCAGCTGTAGGGCATTTTCTCAATTACTGATGAGTGGAGGAGGGTCCAGCTTATTGTAGGTGGTGCCATCCCTGGACTGGTGGTCCTGAGTTCTATAAGAGAGCAGGCTGAGTAAGCCATATGAAGTAAGCCAGTAAGCAGCCCCTCTTCATGACCTCTGCATCAGCTCCTGCCTCCAGAATCCTGCCCTGTTTGAATTCCTGTCCTAACTTCCTTCAATAATGAATAGCAATATGGAAGTGTAAGCCAAATAAATCCTTTTCTCCCCAACTTTTCTTTTTTTGTCATTGTAGTTCATCACAGCAATAGAAACCCTAACCAGGACATGGTCCATCATGGCAGGGGAAGGTGTGGCTAAAGGAGAGTGAGGCAGCTGACCACGTCACATCTGCAAGCCAGAAAGCAGAGAAAGGAAGCTGGTGCTCAACTGGCATTCTCTAGTTTTCCTTCTTATGTGGTCCTGGACCCCATACCAGGGGCTGACATTGCCCACATTCAGGGAGGGGCTTTACTTCTGAGTTAATTTCCCTGGGAACTCTCTCATGTGTCCAGAGGTCTCCTAGGTGATTCTAAGTTCAGTCAGGTTGACAATGAAGGTCAACTGTCCTATCAGAAATAACCTATGAGGGGGTCCTTCCTCTCAGCAGCCATTGCCTACCTGTAGCTCTTATTTAGGGTGGATCCTTGTAAGATTTTCCTCATGCAACATCACTGGTGTTGCCAATGTCCTTGTCTTGTTTAGATGAGTTTCTTTTTGAGATTTTTTGGTATATAGTTTCCCCATGACATCTAGAAGACACTGTATAGCAGAAGGAACCTGTCCTAGTCTTGTTGCTGTGAACAGATACCATGATCAAGGTAACTCTTGGACAACATTGAATTGGGGCTGGCTTACAGGTCCAGAGGTTCCATTATCATGGCTGGAGCATGGCAGTGTGCACAAAGGCATGGTACAGGAAAGCTTAGGGGTTCTACATCTTCATCTGAAGGCCTAGGAGAAGACTGACTTCTAGTCAGCTAGGATGAAGGTCTTAAAGGCCATACCTGTTGTGATACACTCATTCCAAAAAGGCTACAGCTCCTAATAGCACCACTCCCTGGGTCATGCATATTCAAACCACCACATCATCCTTTGACCATCAAAGATTTCTTTTCGGATCTACGAAATTTTGACTTTATCCAATAGGATGAATGTGTAAGGCAATGGCCTAGAGGTTATTGTAGACTTGAAACTCATTTCCGTCAGCAGGGTACTGAGAAACACAGCCTTTATATTAACCACACATTAAGAGACAGAGGCGGGTGTGGTGACTTTTATTTGTTATTCCAGAGGCTGAGGTAAGAGAATCAAGTAAGATACAGACCAGCCTGGGCTACATAAAGGGTCCCCCATTGCAACAATAATAACAAGATCACAACAAACAAACAAAACAAACAAAAAGATATATTTGAAACCATGGACTATTTAGTTGCCAAAGTGAGTCCTGTCTCAGGCTGCTCTTTGAACAATCACTGTAGAGGAAGTCATGCTTCTACTTAGCATAACTAAAGCTTTTTTTTCTGAATTTTCAAAATGCTTGCATCTTCTATGTCATCACCTATAAAGCATGTTTTCTTCTTACTACTAAATTTCTTTGAATGCAGAAAGGAAAAAAATGCAATTTCCTGGGTGTGATTTTGGTCTCCCTTTGGCTATAGGATGGTGTTGGGCTTTGATCTGTTTAGAAGCTGAGTTGTTTGCCAAGGAGAATCAGTCTCAGAAACACCTGAAGCCAATCAAGCCTCATCATTAGCACAGGGCTGGATTTTTCCTCACTTTTAGAGAGAAATAAAACACTGGGTCTGCTTCTGGAAGATTCTGATGACCAACTTGTCTCTGAAGTAATTAAGTTCTCAGGCTTCCAGTATCAGCTAGACCCAGTGTTAATGAGGTACTAAAAGGCTCATAAAGGACCATTAACATTTTAGAGCCCTCCAAGCCCCAGGGAACCATCTTCTTTCCAAACTTGGTTCACTAGGGGACCATGAGGAAGAAGGCCTTGAGATGAATGTACTGTCTGAGGAGAGATAGAACGCTCCATCTAGAGGAATGTTGGGAGCTGGTCCCTAAATTATCCCTCTGTGTTCTGGAGAAAGCTGGCAGCTTCAATTCAACAGTTGCTGTTGGTGGGTTAATGGGGAACAGGGGGCAAAAAGAGGGCCCACAGCATTTCCAGAGTCTGTGGGGTTCAAGCCTGGCTAGCAAGACTGGAGATTTATTCAAAATTACCACATAGGCACTAGCTTGGGGGCATTGATAAGAGGCTTAGGGGGTAACTAAAAGACACAAGATATTCATAACTAAACAATCCTGGCCATGGTATGATCCTGTCCTTCACTGACCTATCAATGTCTGGACCCTCTTCTGTCTTGAAGGTGGTCTGGTGTGTTGTCACAGCTGTGAAATCTCTTCCTGGGAAGCAAGTTCCTCCTCTGGCTGGCGCTGGCACTGGGGCTTCAGCTCTCCCTTCCCCCACAGCATGGGCTTCGGGAGAAATTTTAATCCTTTAGGGTCTATTGTCTGATAGCCAAGTAAAGGGTACCAGTCTCTCTAGAATATAATCTCTCTTTTCAGGGTGATTATATCAAGGTGTCTTTAAGGAATGGACGCTACAATGAGTCTAACATGGTGAGAGGCGTGTTTCTGGAATGTAGACACATTGAAAGTTGGGTCAGAGCTTTAGTGACTGAAGAGGTGACCTCCATGGAGAGTTTGGTGGTTAGCAGTGGGTCTTTCAAGACTACCATGCAAGATACATCAACCGTGCTGGCTGAAGGCAGCATGAAGAAGTCTATTCGGTCTACATAGAGAAACTTGAGTAGCAGATGGCTATAGCCCTGGGGCCCCATGTTTGTCCTCTATTATCATTTGCCCACTTCCATGGTTTGTAGAATCTCAGCATTAAGTCCAATTGAATGGGATCAGAACAAGAACACAGGAAGGAACAACTGGGCCTGATGCTCTTTATTCTGTCTTCTGTGGACGAGAGGAGACCACATGGACTAGGCAGCCACAGGTCCCAACTCCACATGTTAGGACTACAGAATGGTTAATCGGTGTGAACCTTGACCCTAAGTTAGCCCTACAACACCAAGGAAGCCACAAAGCAGCAGAGAAAAGCTAAGGACTGTCCACCAAGATGGAGTGGCTGCCACTCTTCAGAATTTTTCAGAAGATATAGCACACATTACAGTGGCTCAGTGTCCTAGTGTGGCTCACTGAGTGTCACAGCAGACATGGAGGTAAAATGGAAAGGCTGATAACCTCTCTGGGTACGTTGCATTCATGTTGGAGAATAAAAACCAACAAAGCCTACCTTTATTGTGCATCAGCCCTTATGCCAGGTCCTTTTAGGCACCAAAGGGAGATGTTTCTGATGTGGGTCTGCAGAAATTAACATATGACCTAGTGTATGTGCATATGTGAACATGCACCTATGACCTAGTTTAAACTAGAAACATTGAGATGTTCAGCATCTAAGTGACATCTGCAGTGTCCACACAAAGACTGTGGCAAGTGCACTGTAATAGCTTCATATGGACACAGACTCCTGCCTACTCAAGATGGAGACACATGGTGAATCTGTTGTCAGAGTATCCCCATAATCTGTGGGCAAAAATGAAAGATACCTTCATACAATAAGAAAAACTACCATCTTGGGAGAGTTCTAAATTATACAATGTTCTCTTATTTATGGATCTCCGTAGATTTTTTTTTTTTTTTTTTTTTGGTTTTTCGAGACAGGGTTTCTCTGTGTAGCCCTGGCTGTCCTGGAACTCATTCTGTAGATCGGGCTGGCCTCAAACTCAGAAATCCGCCTGCCTCTGCCTCCCAAGTGCTGGGATTAAAGGCGTGCACCACCACTGCCCGGCTCTTCATAGACTTTAACATGGTGTCTCTGATTGTTTTTCTCTTGACATGGGAACTCACTGGGTGTCCCAGCCTGGTCTTGAACTTGTATCTCAGACCCCCAAGTTCTGGGATTGCAGGTGTGCCACTAGACCCTACTTAGCATGATGTTTTAATATGCTATGTAATGGCATTAAGGAAAATTTGCAATTTAAATTATTATGGATGTTATCATTTATATTCATTTCGTATAATGGCCTATTCAAAGAGATATAACAAAGTTCAACATGCATATGGAAATCTCTAAAATTAAACAATTTGCACTCATAATTATAAAGGCAAAAAAAATTGATCTTAACAGAACAATGGAAATACCACATTATAATTAATCCGACAGGGGCTGGAGAGACGTTCAGCAGTTAAAAGCCCTTGCTGCTCTTGCAAAAGACCTGGGTTCCACTCCCAACATCCACATCTTGGCTCACAATCATTCATAACTCCAGTTCCAGGAATCCCCAGTGCCCTCATCTGACTTTCAGAGGGACCAGACATGTGTGTAATGCATAGACATACACGAAAGCAAAATATTCATACGTAATAAATCTTTGAAAGTTAATCTAATATTCTTCATTTTATTTCTACCAGCAGGCCCATTGGACCGTGGCTCTGCTTTTGTCTGGCTGACCATAGAAAAGAGAATTGTGGGTGGCCTTCCCTCTCCTTCTCCTCCATGTCCTTACTTTTGGAGCAGGTAGTTGGCAGATCCATGGGTTATAAAATGCAAGAATAAGGTCCATTAAAGGTTTCCCACATGGACATATTTCTGGAAAACCAGGCTCTTTGTCCTGCATTTCAGCAAGTTGTACATATCTCCTGTGCATGTGCCGATGGCTCATTGCACCAAGCTTCTATTTCCAAGAAGCACTTCAAGATCATACCATTAAAAACTTTAAGAAGTCAAATTCAGAGCATCAAAGCAAGCTCAGGACCCACTGTGAATGCATACCCTGGCCTACAATGGTTATTTTACCATCTTAGTTATAGTTTCTACTGCTGTGAAGAAAAACCATGACAAAAAAGCAAGTTAGGGCAGAAAGGGTTTATTGAGCTTACACTTCCACATTGCTTTTCAATCACCAAAAGAAGTCAGGATAGGAACTCAAGCCGGGCAGGAATCTAGAGGCAGGAGCTGATGCAGAGGCTATGAAAGGGTGCTGCTTACTGGCTTGCTCCTTATGGCTTGCTGGGCTTGCTTTCTTATAGAACCCGGGACCACCAGCCTAGATATGGCACCCTGAGCTGGGCCCTCCCCCACTGATCACTAATGAAGAAAATGCCTTACAGCTGGATCTCATGAAGGCATTGCCTTAACTGAGGCATCTTCTTCTCTGATGATTCTCGTTTGTGTCAAGTTGACACACAAAACTAGCCAATACACTCTCTTACTGTGCCTTTAAGGCTGATGGTTTTTGAGGGTATTCAGAGCTTGGAGAGTAGACATGGAGACCGGCCAGTTCAAAATGCCACAAATCCCACTGTTTATGAGACTTAGCAATTTTTCTCACAAATCCTCTTGTGATTACTATAATTGATTAGTTTTTAGTTCTGATAACAGTGCTTTTGACAGTCGCCAGCCGGTTCCCATTGCTTTTGCAGATGTTGACCATTCTGGGAGCATTTCTCTTATCTGTTGAGTTTTTAAATGCGGGCCATTTATCAAGATAAGAATAAAACACAGCACAGACCACTTAGAGAGTACTGCAAATGAATTTGGACTCCACCTTGGTGTCTGACAGAAATTTAAATAAAAGAAATAAAGGTGTGAATGATAGATCTTCAATTACAGATGTGCTAATATTAAGAGTGATCTCTAAGGTCCTCAGACCTTCTGCAGGCAGCTAAGCGTGTGAAGACTAAAGAGGGAGATTTCTGCCGTCCTTCTCATGCTCATTTTTCTATGAGATCATCTAACCTTTGTGGTTTAGATTAGCATTCCAAAGGAGAAACTTATTATTGATAGTGCAATTTAGAAGGAAATATGCAGAAACTCTTATGTATGTACGTATCTATGTATGTATGTGTGTATGTGTGTATGTGTGTATGTGTGTATGTATTATTTCCCAGATGCTGTCCTCCTTCTATCCTCTCTTGCAGAATTTCCCCCTTCATCCTTTCTCCCTTTCACCTCTGAGAGGGCAACCCCTGTATCTGGTATTCCCCCCTTCCCTGTGTATCAAGTCTCTCACAGGATTAGGCGCATCCTTTCCCAGAGGTCAGACATGGTAGCCCTCTGCTACATATGTGCTAGGGAGCCTCAGACCAGCCTGTGTATGCTCTTTGGTTGATGGCTTAGTCTCTGGAAGTTCCCAGGGATCCAGGTTAGTTAACACTGTTGGTCTTCCTGTGCATTATCCAGAGACTCTTATGAGGTTTAGTGTTGTATTCTCGGCTGTTGGGAAAACTCCTAAATTCCAGGGTGTAAATTCTATGCCCTTCTTTTTACCATTGGCTTAAAGCATGAACCATAAATTACAAGGTGATTTGGAAGTTACTGTCTATTCTTTTTCCTTTTCTCGCATCAATGATAGACATTGATCTCATTGGCTACTTCCCTGTCACTTGATAAAATACTGTGACCCAAAGCAACATAGAGGTGAAAGGGTTTATTTTGTCTCACAGTTCCTGAGGGATAGAGAACATCATGGAAGAGAAGGCATGGCCATGGGGGTTGACATGGCTTTCTGGAATTAGAAAGTTCATGTATCATCCACACACAGGAAGCAGAGCTATAGGTCAGGAAGTGGGGCTAAATCATAAGCCCTAAGAACCCATCTCCTGCCTAACTCTTTCTCTCCTGTTTCTGAAACCGAGTTTTCATCTCATGATTCAATTACAATACCAGCACCTTTCTATTTCATGTTGTTTTTCACATATTTCAAAGCTCTTTTGGAGCTGTGGCCATGTCTCCATAAAAGCCCTGAATGGAGATTTGTATACAACACAGGTTCTGGATGCACTTTACACTACTGACTGGGAGTCTTGGCTCTATCATAAACTCCTGTTGGGTGAGCATTTTAGCATTTCCAAAACCATTGCTTGGTCCCTTTAAAACAGTTCTTTAGGGCTAGAAAGGTGGATCAGTGAGAAGAACACTGGCTCTTCTTCCAAAGGATTCAAGTTCAATTCCCAGCACCTACATTGTGGCTCATAAAACTCTCTGTAACTCCAGTCCTAGGGGATCCAATGCCTCTTTTGGCCTCCACAGATACCATGTTCATGCACTGCATAGACATACATGGAGACAAAATGCCCAGACACATAAAATAAAAAGATAATCATAAGTCTTAAAATATTTCTTCTATTTTAAGATTGTTTTGGAACATATGGGCATGACAGCCTTTTAAGACGTAAGTGACATTACCTCTGTTGCACAGTATGAGTCCAAGGCTCTTGACATCTACTGGCTGGAGAACACAAAAGTATTAAACAGGAAAATGGTCCCATTCACAGTCCTGTAGAATCCATGTTCTCTGTAAACTGAGGAGCTCCTGTGTGAATCCCAAGGGTTTTCAAAACCAGGTGCAGGGATCATGGTGGGGCATCAGCTTCAGGGCAATGGGATTTGGGGATGTTGGAGTCAGGACAAGCTCAGATTGCTGGGGAGGCATTGATAAGACCAACACGGCTTCCTGGACCCATGATGGTACAAATCTTCTGTTGGCTTTTGGTTATTAGTGACCAGTGAAGCAATCCGTAATTTCCCAACCTGACCTGAGACAGGTGATGTCTGTGTGCATGCTGGGGCTGTCTCAGGTATTAGGAGTGCTTTTTGGCATGTCATACATCTCTATTCTTTGACTGCCAATGTCAAACAGTCCTCTGAGTTATGACAACCAAAGCCATTTCTAAACATTAATGAATGTCCCTGGAAGCAAAATGTCCTAGGATGAAAACAACTGAACTCTGATCCAGAATAAAGGCCAGGAAGAGGTGCACTGTGTCTCACAGGCTGATATGTGAGACTTAGGGATGGTGAGACCCATAGGAAGCGGTTTGGACTTGTTGCTTGTTTCCTTGTGTGAATTTTATGTTCTCATTAGAGTCATGAAGGACAGAGGTCTTCGTTAGGTTCAGATCAAAATCTCCAAGGAAGGGAATAGTGTAGCTAGTGTCCCCCACCTGGTGTTTTGAAACAAGGCTTCTCTGTATAGCCTTGGCTATCCTGAAACTCTCTCTATATAGACCAGGCTGGCCTCCAACTCAGAGATTCACCTGCCTCTGCCTACTGAGTTCTGGGATTAAAGGCATGAGCCACCACCTGACTAATGCTAATCTTTATATCTGCTTAATTTGAGAGGTCTCTGGGAGAGTGCTGATTGGCTGACAGCATCTTCATTTGGATGAGTATTTCCTGTATTAGGTAGAAACAAAAGGGCTTTCTCTACCAGCCTTGCCTTCATTTGTTCAGCCATCTGTCTCAGGATATTTAATCACACTGGGATCCCCCAAGAATGTGTTATTTACTGAGAAAATCTGTTTCTAGTTGTGGTGTGGCTCAGCCTTAACACTCACACACCTTTAATCTCTCTGGATGCAATACAGACTCACCCTTAGTACACACCTTTAATCCCAAATGATGAAGGTAAAGTTTGCTTGTAGAAGAAAGCACCTAAGTTTCAATGTGGTATATAATTGAGTAGCAGACAAAGTGACGAATCAGAGAAGATTTGACAGAATATGATATGCCCAACTATCAGGAGAAGAGAGAGGGGTAAAAAGGCTACTTAAGAGAGAGTAGAGCAGAAAAAAAAAAAAAAGGAGAGTGAGGAGACAGTTTTACCAGGGAAGTTGCCCAGAGACAGGTTGCAGAGAGAGAACAAACTAGACACAAGTAAAGACAGAATGAGCCAGAGAATGAGAAGGAACCAGAAGGAACATATTGCCAAATTTAGTATGAATCCTAGCAGAACAATTCAGAAGAGGCAGAGGCAAAGGGAGGGGGGGGAGAGAGAGAGAGAGGGAAGGGGAGGGGGAGGGGGAGGGAGAGGGAGGGGGAGGGAGAGAGGGAGAGAGAGAGATTGAATCAGTCAGCTTGGGAAGGAGTTTTGAGGGGAAAAAAAAGTTGAGTTTAACCAGCCAGCCAGAGCACAGAAAGAACTAGAAAGGGTGAGTTCATTCAGTATTAAATTTCAGAGACTGAAAAAATTCTAGGCCTAGATAAGATTGTACAGAGGCTAGAAGATCCAGGACTAGGCCTAGGTTAGCCAACTAGGTTAGCAGCAAGCCTTGGAGAATATAATTCAGGAGAATAATAATTACTTTTACAGCCGTCAGTCAAGGGTACACTGTGTGCCACTTTCTACACTGAGCCGTGAGAATATGAGGATCAATAAGTCTGGTTTTGAGATGGCTCAGTAGGTAAAATACTTGTGATACAAGCATGAGAAAGCGAATTGATCCCTAGAACCTACATAAAAATACTAGGCCCAGTAGTGCACACTTGGAATCCCAGTGTTGAAGAGGAGGAGATGGGGGAGTCTCTGAAGCCTGATGGTCAGCCAGACTAGCTGAACCAGAGAGCTTCAGACTGCTGAGAGACCCCTCTAAAAGGAGGTGGATGGTGATGATGATATTCCAGAGGATGGTACCCAAGGCAGTCTTCTAGCTGCTACACATATACAAACCCATGTACATGCAATGTTCCTCACACACTTGCACACACCGTCTACACCCCCAGAAAGGTGGGAAAAAATGTTTATTTTGCTGCTAAAAGAAATACAGAGATGTGATGAACAGGGTCAGCTCAGCAGGGCTTGTAATAAATATTCTAAAGACCTGAGAAGTGTACCAAAAGGGAATGAAAGGAAGCTAGCCTCTTGCTAGAATAGAGGTTCTCCACCTGTGGTCACTTCACTGCCCTTTTACGGGTTGAATGAGCTTTTCACAGTGGTGGCCTGAGACCATCAGAAAACACGCTACAACTCACAACAGTAACAAAAATCACAGTTATGAAATAGTAACGAAAATAATTTAGTGGTTGGGGGGTCACCATAAAATAAGGAACCATATTAAAGGGTGGAAGCATTAGGAAGGTTGAAAATCACTGGGCTAGAAAGACCCTAGAATAAGGTGTCCTTCCCAAAGCAAACTCTTGTCTACTAAACTAATGGGCTCTTGGGGGAAAACAGGGGAGGCTTGGTTTCCTGAAGCATGTTGGGAACTGACTGTGGTATAGTGGGTTCACTGAATGAAGGAGGGCGTGGCTAACCTTCAGAGACAAGACTGTCTCCTGAGAGACGGTGGTAGTTGGCGTTATCAGACTGACGAAGATGAACTCAAGAGGCGAAAAGACAAGTGGAGAAATGGTGTACACAGAGCAGAGGAGAGAGCTGTATTGGGATTGCAAATGTCAGCGGTAAAATATTCATGAGATAAATGGTAGTAAAATTTTGCTCAAAGGGATGATATAATTTGAACATTTCAGGAGAAAGAACAGCAGAAAAATCAGAGCTTGAATGACATACAGACCAGTATGTCCAGAGGGAAGAAACTGGGGTAAGGATAACGAATGTCTCATGACAATGGAGCCATTGAGCCCTCTGGGTGGCACCTGAGACACCGGCGTGTCGGAGACAGATGCCAGGAGACATGTGCCAATTCACACACACATCAGACAGAAGATTATGATGATGGAGTTCAAATGTCAATGAAGAGGGAAAGGAAAGGGCCCTTTATGCTGAGAGAGGAATCTAACCAAAGTCTGCAGTGTATATGTACATTCCTGTGTGCGTGCGGTGTGGTGTGGGGAGTAGGGTGTGTGTGTGTCTGTCTGTCTGTCTGTCTGTCCATGTGTTGACCTGTTGCCAGGCAAGATAGGACCTAGGGCCAAGAACAGCAATTCTTTCTTTATTAATATAAACTTAGGACACAGAGTCATGCCTAAAATGTATTCACAAGGTCCAATGGATTGATATCTGTTGTTAAATGCACCAACACCCTTGAGCTTACACAGTTTGAGAATTCATTTCTTTGACATCCCATCTCCATCTCCCTCTTTGACAGTGAGCTTCCTCCACTGCTCTTGTTTCCTCCTTGGGTCTGTGACTCCAGTTACCTGGCACACCAGGCAGCTGTCTTGCAGAACAGAGTGCATCCTCTCCCCTTGTGCCCTTGTTCAGATCTGTAGTTTTTGACTGGCCCCTGCTGGAGGAGCTCTGTTCAATATACTATCAGCTCTGGACAAGGGGATTTGGTATGATGGATGGCCAGATCTGAGTGAATTATTCATTATGCTGAATGAGTTCAAAGCAACTCAATGTCCAAAACAACAAACAGCCAGAATTGTCTGAGAGATCTGGGGAGACAGGGTTCAGAAACACTGGCTTCACCACAGAGCATTGGGATTGTTTGATTAAAAGAGGTGAATTCAGGGAAATAAGGTTTAAAACGTAGTTACCTGGGTTGTTTTCTTCGTCCTATTAAGCACACTGTGTGTCTAGAGAACTTACAAATGGCTTCATGAAAAATGGCATTAGGGGAAGGGCTGAGTTCCCTGACAAGGGCACCTTGCAGTGTTTCCCACAGATGTTGCCTTGTAGATGATCTCACTCGCGGTGATCAGTTTTAAACTTTGTGGTAGGAAATGGATCTGCATTCAGTAGGTTCCACATTTCTAATTCTGGATTTAATCTCTCCCTGATGGTGTTATAATTTAACATCTGTCTGTCTGTCTGTCTGTCTGTCTACCTAACATATCTATCAGTATATCTAGATTTACTTATTATCTATCTATCTATCTATCTATCTATCTATCTATCTATCTGTCTGTCTGTCTGTCTGTCTGTCTGTCTGTCTGTCTATCTGTCTATCTATCTGTCTATCCAATCTATCTATCTATCTATCTATCTATCTATCTATCTATCTATCTATCTATCTATCTATCCAATCTATCTATCTATCTATCTATCTATCTATCTATCTATCTATCTATCTTATGTCTATCTACTTAACATATCTATCATCTATCTATCATCTGTCTATCTATCTATCTATCTATCTGTCTGTCTATCTGTCTATCTGTCTATCCAATCTATCCTATCCTATCTATCTATCTATCTATCTATCTATCTATCTATCTATCATCTACATAATAGTTTTTGAGGCAGAGTCTCATGTAGCCCAAGCTGGCTTCAAACTCACTGTGCAGCCAAGGCTGGACTTGAACTCCTGATTCTCCTGCCTCCAAGACCCAGCTGATGAGATTACAGCCCTATTACACCAAGCCACTATACTGTTTTTATGAAGCTGTGTAACTACGAAACCTACTGCAGGCAACCAGACCATAATGAAAATAAACAACCAACACTTGGCAGTACAATGTTGCTAGTTGTCCTTTGGGTAGGTTAGGTACATTTAAACACACACACACACACACACACACACAACTTAGTGTTTTTTCCTTAGCATATCTTTATTAAGAAATCATCATCATAAGTCAAGGAATATGTTATATCTTCAACGACTATTGGCTTTACTCCATGGAAACCTATGAATGCATTCACTGATTGTTTTGGGTTCTAGACTGGAGTTTAAGTGAGATTTAAATCATATGACTCTTTATTTAGCTACCTCGTAGCTGTCATTTATTCAAAGGTGTAGGGAGGTGTTTTTTCTTTAACCTAGTTAATATAGAGATGACGTGTGTCCAAATCCCCTAGAATAGCTGTTCAGCCTCTCCATCCCTGTTAAAGACAATCTGTAATGGACACAGCTCAGGAAGACTGTTAGAATGCTTCCAAATGTAAGTTTTAAAACAATTAACTCACATTGGTGGAACAATAGAAAATGTTTGGATAACAGTACCACAGCATCCAGAGTGGCTTTGGCCTTGAGGTCTTGTCAGGCTGAGATAATGGATCTGGAACTAGGGCTTGGTGTGTTAGGTGAAACAGGCCAGACTCAAAACACAAATATCACATTTCCCTCACCCTCATGTTTGGAATTGAGATTTGGGGAAAAAAAGATGTGACAGGAGAAGGGGGCACTGTTTGGAAAGAGCATGGAAAGGGACAGAAGCACAAGAGAAGGTGAATGTAATTAGGATGTTTTGTGTAGGGGCCTCTTCCATTGAACCATTGCCTCTATGAATAAAGTATGGGTACTCACGAGACTTGGAGAGGGGTGTAAACAAATATCTCATGTCTAGGGAACTTGCAAAATTCATGAAGTCTCTCCACGAAGTTATGAACAGCAGCGATGAACAACAGCTGAGGAGGAGACACTGACCAGCAAAGCTGCCAAGAGGAGATTCTCAGACCCGTGGAACAGTCTGCAAGTGATACTGAGAGCATCTCGGGTACAGCTTCTGCGAGTCCTCACGGTGTCAGTTGGGCTTTTCAGTAGTCTAGCTGCTTTTCAAACATCCCTGGTCCTATCAGCAATGCTCCTCACAGTCACAGTCCCGTATGAAAATTCAGTAAGCTCACTAGCTCACCAGGTTGGACTTATGTGTACTCATTACTTTGATCTCTTGTGATTCCCCTAGTGAGATAAGCAGATGTGTGTGTCGTATCTCCTAGGAAAAGATTCTCACATGACGTGTTATAAGGATGTCACGATGAAACTCATTTACTTAATACTATTAATACATGGTGTTAAAATTAAAAGAAGAATCACACGGACATAAACAAATTCCCTTTCAAATTAGGGCTTTTTGGCGGATTCTGCCTTCTTCCTAAGCAACTCCCCATGACTCTGCAAACAGCATCCCTAGAGATCCTAGAGAGGGCTGAAGGCCTCTCTCTAAGTACCAGCAGGGAGGAGAAGAGAGGGAGACTCTCTCCTCACATCCCAAGGACTAGAATTAGCTACCTGAATGTTCCCCGATCAATTGGCAGGAAGAAGGAAGGGTTTATTGGCCAGGTGAAATGGTTCTCTTTGAAAGTCCATTTGATGTGAAATTCATAGAGGATTTACACAGCTGGATGCTGGGAGAATGGGAGTCTCAGACAGTGCCAGATATAACCTCTACAGAAGAGCTCTAGGCTCAGTGCCCACAAAACAGCCCACAGATAATCAGGTGTCTCTTCAGAGAGGTGTCAGCACATACAAAAAACTTTGAAAGCAAACTATGATGTTTGCTCTTTGATGTAAATATTTTGAAATGCATACACGTATGCATAATGACCACATAATGCAGGGGCTATCACCAATAGAAAATTTTTGCATGAAATTTTAAAGTCAGCTTACTGTTGAGTGTTTTACTTGATCAGTAATATTATAAATGGTATATGTTAGCATAGCAAAAATATTGGTGATATCAAGTCATGTTTAAAGTTCAGGAACTATGAATTATGGATATGACATATGTAAAATGGTAAATTCTACTAATGTTGATAATCCTATTTTATTTAATTTTTTTGTTATTAATGTGACATCTAGCAACTATATAGAAATCAGACAGCACCAAGAAGCAAGTGGAGAGCCACAGACAATTCTGGGTCTCCTGCAAAAGCTGTGATTGCCGCCATGCTGTGTAAGCAGGTTGACAGCCAGGCTCCCTGTGTTCAGAAATGCAAATGAAAGAGTGAAATCCAGTTTCCAGGGTTATCTCTACCTTCATTCTGAAGGCTATTCTGAACTCTTGAATAGTAGCCCAACCACCTGCTTGTAAGACATTCAGTGGAACTCGGGTCTCTTGTAGATACAGTTCACTGTGTGTTCTGATAAGCACACCTGGGGAATGGCAGAAATGGGCGTATCTATATTAAAAGGGATTATTTCAATTTTGCATTCTTTTCAGCTCCAAGAGAGCATTAACCATTAATCAATAACCATTAATCAATAACCATTTCAATGCATAAGAGACAAAATAGGGGGATGGATGTTTTTAAGAAATAGCTCAGAGGTTATAAACACCGCTCCTGCAGAAGTACCAAGTTCTATTCCTAGCATGCCGTATTGAGAGGCTTACAACCACCTGTAACTCCAGCTCCAGGAGATATGATGCCCTCTTCTGGACTTTGCTGACACTGTACTCACGTACACGTACATCCCCACACATTAAAATTTAAAATATATTTTCAGAAGATGAAAGAAGTGATGTAGTTACCATGGTTAAAGTAAGCTTGCTACAATAGGGATGGTTACCTCTAGGAATCTGAACTAAGCTTAGCTCCCAGGCTGCTTGTCAGGCTATGTAGTTAGCAGGACTTTGATTGAGGCAGTGAGTCACACTGCATCCAAAGAAAGAACCAGAGAGCACAAGACGAATACATGTTGCTGCCCGGTTTCCTCTGTCCTCTACACTCAGCCCAGAACTGGTTCTGTGAAATGGTGCCGCCCACATTTAGGATGGGTCTTTTTAACCTCTATTAATCCAAATAAGAAACTCCATCATAGGCAAGCTCAGAGGCTATGTCCCAGGTGATTTTACTGTCTCCTCACTCAAAGGCTGAGATGATTCTTTAGTTAACCAGTAGCACTATCTATCTATCTATCTATCTATCTATCTATCTATCTATCTATCTATCTATCTATCTATCTGATCTGCCTATGAATCTATGTATCTATGTATCTATGTATGTATCTATCACCTATCTGTCTGTCTAATCTGTCTATGAATCTATCTATCTATCTATCTATCTATCTATCTATCTATCACTCATCTATCTACCATCTATCTATCAATCACCCTATCTATCTATCTGTCTATCTATCTATCTACCTATCTATCTATCTATCTATCTATCTATCTATCTATCTAATCTGTCTATGTATCTATGTATCTATCTA
>NW_021604614.1:9862309-9881431 GCF_004785775.1 Grammomys surdaster | reverse complement strand
ATCTATCTATCTATCTATCTATCTATCTATCTATCTATCTGTGTGGGTGTCCTAGAGAAAAGGAAAAAGAAAGAGACTGTGAGGAAGATGGGAAGGACAGGAAAGAGACACACAGAAAGAGGCAATAAAAGGCAGAAATGAAGAGAGCAGAGGGTGAGATTAATAATTTTATCATGGTGGTCTGAATGCCAAGGAGCAGGGTTTACAGGTGGAGCGTCCATCCATAACAAGCTTCATTCAACTTTTCTTCTTTTGGTGGGCTCGGGAAGAGGCTGGTACGGCCACAGATTCCACCCTATTCTAACCATGGTGATCAGGCGTCACAGTGCATCTATAAATCCTCCAGAACACTAAAACCACTGTATGTGTACTTAATACTTCCCATAGACACACAGATTCATTTATTGTCCAAAGACTCTTGTGTCTTGGGGACTGCTTATTGAAAGAAAGAAATAAGAAGGCTCGCATTCTCTTGGTGGGGGGGAGAGGGCCACATTTAGCATTTACCAGGTCTCATCAGGTTCTGTCTTTCAAAAGCCCTCTTTTCTACTTTCTGTTTATGAGACAGGTGGATTGAAAGCCACCATTTTTGCTCCCTTGTCATCCTTTAGCTGAAACCACAGAGATAAGCTGCTAGTGTTTACAGCTTTATGTCTTGAATTGACAAATTCGATTACATAAAATTAAAAAGCTTCTGCACAGTCAAACACATGGCCAGTGGGGTAAATAGACAGCCTTCAGGATGGAAAAAATTTCCTTCCCAGCTAGACTACATAAAAACAGCAAAAAGTAAACACAATGTACAGTATTCTTTCTCTTTTTTTGTTCTTTTATTCTTCTTTGGGGGTAGTATTTTTCCTTCCTCATGAAACCTAAACTAAGTAATCTTGGTCTTTAAAGATTTTATCTTTATTTGTATATGTATGTATATGCCATGTGTGTGAGTGCAATTCCCAAAGAGGCCAGAAGAGGGGGTCAGATCACTTGGCACTGGAGTTACTGGTGGTTGTGAGCTTTCTGATGTGGGAGCTGAGAACCAAAGTTGGGTCCTCTGTAAAAGCAGCGTGTGTTCTTAACCTCTGAACCATCTCTCCATTCCCCTATCCTAAATAGACTTAATAGAAGTCTAGAAGTTCTACAGACTCTCTCTTGTTTCCTCCTTTGAGAACCTCCTCATTCTGTCAAGATGGTTTCATCTTTTATATGACTGATGTATGTACCATCCCTGACTCCTGAGTTTGTAATCTCACTCCAGTTCCTGTAAGGTTTGCCTTGTACAGGAAGTTGGGACCTCACAAAGCAGACACCTCTCTATCCCTTTTGTTTTTTGTTTTGTTTGTTTGTTTGTTTGTTTTGTTTTGTTTTGTTTTTTTGGTTTACCGAGACAGGTTTTCTCTGTGTAGCCCTGGCTGTCCTGGAACGCACTCTGTAGACCAGGCTGGCCTCAAACTCAGAAATCTTCCTGCCTCTGCCTCCCAAGTGCTGGGATTAAAGGCTTGCGCCACCACTGCCAGGCTCTCTCTATCTCTTCTTGACACTATTTGGTGAATACAAAGGCTTGGATATTTTCCCAAGTTTATAAGCATTGGTACTTTTGAAATCTCCCAATTTAAGGGATAAAATGGGTAAGCTGAGCCTTCCTACAGGTAATCATGTGGGAAATTGCATACTGAGACTTGAGCCTAGATGCCCTCAAATATTGACATGGAATTGGAGAAGACACTTGTCTGTAATAAAGGAATAAAAATACACCGGATGTATTGTGTGTGGGTGGGGGCAATATTTCTCATTTTCCATATAGGTAGCCATTGCAGAGGATCCAAAACTATCGAGCTCTGAGTTCTCTCCATCTCTAAGAGCACTGGAGGGTAGATGAGAGGCGATGTCGATAATGGGGCCTGGTGACACAGGTCTGTCATTCCATGGAAGGCTGAGACAGCCACCTCGGCCTGTAGTCCCAGTCCTGCCTCCAAATTCTAGATGAACCTTGGACAGCTTAGTAAGAATAATGTCTCCAAATAAAAGTAACGGAGAGCTGGGGATATAGGTCAGGGACATGGGATTCTAGGTCCAGTTCGAAATGTGTCAATCAATCAATCAATCAATCAATCAATCTGAAAATAAGGTTGCAACCAGTCTCAAAGCTAGAAAACTTGCTGCACCTCTGTTATACACTGGATATGTATTTGTGATTTCTAATTGCCTTTATCTGAAGGCAAGCAGGACTTATGTTCTCTCTTTATAAGATACAGTTTGGAGTTCGGTGCCAGCAGAAGCCAGGCATCTATCTGGCAGACACAGTGGCTCACTTCTTTGATGCTCACACCCCAGAGACGGTACCCAGGTCCTGGATAAAAACATTGCTTGGTTGTAAATCTGGAAAAAGTCTTGTTAACTTTTCAATAGATTTACATACAACTCAAAGAGGCAGATAAAAGTCACAATTAGATTTTCCAAAGCGATTGCTCCAAAGAGTTTCTGTTCTTCTATATAAAGGATAACAAAAATGTATTTCTCTTGTTTTTAATTTTTACCTGGCCATATGGATCTCCAACTGTCTGCTAATGACTGCATATTTTGTTTATACATAGTCCCTCTGTGAAACTGGATCTTCTGAAGGTAGGAATGTATCTTTATTTATTTTGTATTCTCAGTTCTTTCCGCTGGGCACTGCATAAATTTTTCATTTCATTATTGCTGTCCCAACATGCAAAGAACTCAAAACAGTAAGAAAACATATAAACCAATTTAAAAATGAACAGGGGACTATATTAGATATTTTTGTTTCAGAGTGGGGCATACAACTAACCAGAGATATGTGAAAAAAATGTTCGGCATCATTTATGGTTAGAGAAATGTAAACTAAAACCTCGTATGTGTATTAGAATGGATATTATAAAAAAGATGGCAAGGGTGTGGAGAGAGCCCCCCCTCTCACGTTGCTAACGGGGAGGTGAGAGTATCGGCTTTATGGAGACAGTGTGGAGGCTCCTCACAAAACTGAAGAGATTTTCCCATTCGATCCAGTTACACTGCTGTGCATTTATTCAAAGGAAACAAAATCCAGATGCTGAAGACATGCTCAACACTTCCCATGCTTACTGTAACATCACTGACATGAATCAAGATCCAGGATCTACTCTCGTGTTTGTTAGTTGTTGGAATGAAGGTAATTTGACTACATTGCTAGGCTGGCTTCACTTTCGTTGCAACCCTCCTGCCTCAGTTTTCTGTGGGCTAGGATTGTAAGAGGGCCCTGCTATGCCTGGCATGACTCCATTTTGATTCTGCCAATTCATCCACACCCTTGTCTCTCTCAACAATTTTCTCTGATTAACCACTTAATGGTTTGATGATATCTGTCTTGGTTGGTTTCATCTGATCCCACACCGGAGGGGTTGGGGGAGAACTGACAGAAGTCAAAGAATCAGTGTTCATAAAACTCCTTCTTGCCAATTTTAAGTAATTAAGAGATAGAAGTTAGGAATCCTAAACCAGGTTTATCTGGAGTCCATCTCCAAACTTAATTCTGTCTGCCTTGTGGGTATCCTATTATCCTAAAAATACTGCTCAGGACTGGATAGTAGTGGTGCAAGCTTTTAATTCCAGCACTTTGAAGACAGAAGAAGGTGTATTTTTCTGAGTTTGAGGGTAGCCTGATCTATAGAGTGAGTTCCAAGACAGCAAGAGTTACACAATGGAAAACTTGTCTCAAAAACAAACAAATACAGCTCAGATCATTTTGTTAGAAGTTATACTTACAAAAAGCATCCACAAATACAGAAAATACAGAACACAACCAACAAGAGAAGGTGTTTATAGGCATTCTAGGCCTAAAAATAAGTACTTATTGGAGTCATTTCCCTCACATTTGATTACAAATCTTCAGAAAAATACCCAAACTGTAGATGACTGAAGGCTTAGGACGTTGTAGAACAACCATATCAGGACTTTCTGGATGTTCAGCAAATGATGAATTAGACTAGGTACTTCAATCATATACAGCATTCTAAGGTAAGAGTTGTGATAGGCAGCAATGTGCTAGAACCATTGGGCTCCCCTAATTTTCTTTTCAGAAATATATTTTAGTTTATTCATGAGCAAGGGACAGCCAAATTTATCGACAATAGGCTACATTTGAATACAAATAGACAAATGACTTCTTTTTTCTAATAAAGTAGACTTATAAATGTGTGGCTGGTGAACTGAGAGAGGCTCTATTTGAACTAGTATGTTGAATTAGGGCAACTCTGATTAACTCTGTGTAAATACTATAGTCATGATCCAATTCAGAACATATGAATACAGCCTGGATAAAATTAGCATCATTAACAATTCTGGTTTGGAGGGCACCAGTTTGGTAAAGCGATGTCCTGAGCTTTACACTTGGGGAACATAAATGCTTTCAGAATACAAAATAGAGACAATTGGCATCAAGTCTACATATGAGTCTCATGCATAAATCTAGTTTCTATGGTGAAGCAAAATTTTAGAATCCATACCTCATCAGGACACCAGGTCTACAGGAATGGCAAAGACCAGACCTGAATCCTTTTACAAATTTAGACAAGTAGGCCAGTGGCCACAAATGGGTTCCTTTTCTGGTTCACAAGTGTGTCTCATAAATACAATAACAAAGTGATTATTTAGACAAGGGAAATTCATGTGGACCAGGTTTTAAATAGGAGGGATATTTTGCTGTTTGGCTTTTTTGTCAACTTGACACAAGCTAGAGTCTTTTGGGAACAGGGAACCTCCATTGAGAAAATGCTTTCATCAAACTGACCTTGTGGTCAAGCCTTTAGGACACTTTTATGACCAACAGTTAATGTGGGAGAGCTCAGCCTATGGTTGATGATGTCATCTCTTGGAAGATGGTCATGGGTGTTATAAGAAAGCAAGCTGAGTGGGTCATGAAGAGCAGAACAGTAAGCAGCATCTCTCCATGGCCTCTGCTTCAGTTCCTGCCTCCAGGTTCCTGTCTTGAGCTTCTGCCATGGCTTCCCTTCATGTCGTACAAGGATGTGGATATGTAAGCCTTTCCTCCCCACATTGTTTTTCAACATGGTGTTTACCACACCAATAGAAAGCTAAGTCAGCTGCCCAAAGACCAAGTTTTCCATCACAACAGTGCTCTGTGACTTTTAATTTCTCAATCCCTATTTTTTAATGACAGTTCTTAAATGCTTTAATCTCCTTCTAGCCTACCACCCACCAGAGGTAGTGGGATAGAAAGGTTATTATGATATGGGGAAAGTGGACCTGTTTAGAAATGGTTCTTTGGAACAAATCCCATCTGCATTGTCAGAAAATCAGCAGTTCAGTTCACAGGTCAGCAGTAGCAGCTTGATTCACTCACAACAAAACTTAATGGATATACCGGCAGGGATATCAGTAGCAGTGGCACAACCTAGCAGGAACAATCAGGTCTTAGCTGAATCAGCATGAGTTAGCAGGAGGGATTAGAACCACCAGGAATGCCAGGTGCAGTTCTTGGTTGTGCCTTTCTTGACAAAGCTAAGACCAGCAAAGATGGAAGACAGAGAAGCTTTGCAGAGCTAGCTCTAAAAGCAAGGCCCTCTCACAGGCTACCAAGTCCTACTTATACTCCCTCCAAATATCACATGACCTCCACAGGTCTTGCCTTAGCATATGTCTTGCCTCCGCATCTGAGTCTGTCTTAGCAAAACTCCACGTGAGTCTATATTAGCTGACACCACTCTGCCAATTGGCCCAAGTCCACAAAAGCAGGAAGAAGCCACCAGCACACCACCAGGAGTTTTTTGATGTGTTTCTCTCTATAGAGTCACGACAAATGGAGCTCAAGTATGCAATGTCATGCAGACCAAAATATGCGTGTTGTTAGTAAAGAATCCTTCATCATACATTCTTTCATGTGCTTGCTTTAGCAAAATATCCTTGCCCCTGTGTCTGGTTCAGGAGAATACTTCTTCATGTGTTTGCCCCAGCAAAACACCATCCGACACAACTGACTTTCCGAAGGACTCTTACATTTCCACTTCAGTGCTGACTAACGAAATCAGAGATGTTATAATTTTGTATTGGCCATTTTAATATGCTTTCTGCATGGCAGAAATATGCTTGTCTTCCCACTCTACACTCAGAGAATCTGCTATTAGACCATTGGATAACAGCACATTCATATCTCTCTCTCTCTGACAGGAAGGAAGCTAGGAGTCACTGGTGCTGGCCAGAAGAAAATATTTTTTTTGTCTTGGAAAATAACAAGTTGTATTTGTGTGTATCAGAACCAAAGTAAAGGGGGAAAAGACCTTAGCTATGTTTATTTGGGCTGGAGTTTTGTTTTTGTTTTTAAGATTTATTTTTATTTATTTATGTGTAAGTATATGTATCTGCGAATAGGTATGTGCACGTGAGTGCAGTGCCTGCAGAGGCCAGAAGAGGGTGCTAGATTCCTCTGAAACTGGATGTGAGCCTCCCAATGTGTGTGCTGTGAATTAAAACTCTTAACTGCTGAGCCACCCCACCCAGCCTCTTGACGATTTTTTTTTTTTTAATTAAAACCAGGTGCACATAGAAAGGAGATTTCATATGCAAGGCAATACTGTGACATGCGGCTTTCCTATGTGCTACAATACTTGCAGAGGAGGCTGCTGAGAAATGATTCCTTGCTTCTGAGATTGTCTCCCAGGACGCAGCTTTAGAAGCTGAGCTCAAGTTTCCTTTAGCCGAACACTCATCAAGAAACAAGGTGGCCCAGATTAGAGCAGTTAGTTTGCAGCTCCTCAGATGCTAGCCTTGCCAGGAAGCAAATTACAACGGCAGAGATATTTTTATGATTGTGCCTACCAACTTCCATTGCTCAGACTATAAAGAGCCACAGTGTAAACACCCAGAGAGGGGAAAATAAGAGAAGAAAGGCAGAAAGCTTTCCCAGATACAATCATAAATAAGTGCTTTTGTTGTTGTTGATAGTGTTTTGTGCTGATGTTAGAAAGACTTACCAGCTCAGGAAATCAAGCATATTTGTGGCAATGAATTCCCCAGCATGGGGCTCTAATGGGAGACGCCATATCTGCCTGCGGCTGGATATCTGATTTCTGAGGCGGAATCAAAGCTGAAATGAGAGGATGAAGTGTCTATCCTGTTGTGTAAACAGAAAGTGAATTAGAGAGGAAAGGCTTTCTGTCCTATAAAGCCTAACAGCCACTTAAGTAGATGGCAGTATTTGAGAAGACGGAGTTTTCCTAATGGCCATGTGCTCATCCCTCTGCCTGGGAGCTGCTTAGATGTTAAAATGTAGGAATGGAACAAGTCTCCTAGGTGGGCAGACGTCCCCGAGGCTTGAAGGGCTGGGAGGCCTGGTGAATGGGGTACTTTGGGGAGTCAGTGGACACCGAGGGAACACGGGGGAAATGGAGCCATTACAGGAAGCTGAGCGTTTTCCCAAAATAGAGCAATTTATGTGAATCAACTAACTTAATTCTTCCAACTTCAAAAGGCGGGTTCTGCTGTGATCTAATCTCCCACATAAAGACACCAAGCCATCAAGACTCTAGTCTTTCAATTTTAAAAAATTATACTTTAAGCATATGGTTATTTTGCCTGCATATATGTTGGCAGTACACACATGCAGTGTACACCCCTAAAGAGAGTGCCAAACTCCCCTGGAAATGTTGTTAATAGATGGTTGGGAGACCTTATGCTGGGAACCAAGCTTGGGTCCCCTGTAAGAGCAGCAAGTGATCATAACCATTGAGCCTTCTTTCTACCTACCACAGGTTTATCCTTAGAAAGAAAAATACATGTATTCTCTCTTTCTTTCTCTCTCTCTCTCTCTCTCTCTCTCTCTCTCAATCTCTCTCTCTCTCTCTCTCTCTTTCTCTCTCTGTCCTTCTCTCTCTCTCCATCTCCCTCCCGCCCTCCCTCCTTCCCTACCCCCCTCTCTGTGTGTGCATGTGCTATGGTGCATATGGACTTCCATATGGAGGTGCTCATATGGAAGTCAAAAGTCAATTTGTCTTACTTCATTTTCTTCTTCCACCGTGTTGGTCCTATGAATCAAACTCAGGCCATCAGCTGGCAATAAGGACGTTTCAATGCTGAGACTTTCTTGGCAACAAGCTCCTTTACATACTGAGCCATCTCAGTGGTTCAACCATTTGTTGTTGAAAAGTAAGAGATTTGGGACCAAGCAATATGTTATCAATATTTAGATGCTTTACATAACTTTTGCTAGAGGAGGAGCAGTAAAGGGTCTCTGGGATACCCAACCTCTGGACCCTGCAACATGCCTTATCATCTACAAATGCACTGAGCCACATCCACTGCTCTCCTGGGATGCATGAAGGACTTTGGGCTGCAGGTTGGACCTGCCTGAAGACTGTTGCAGACTTACAACGTTCTGTCACCACACTCTCCTTACAGTTACAGAATAAAAGGTGGGCTTGGGGACAGCTCAGAGCCTACAGTGTTTCCTTTGGATTCAAAAAATCCCGAGTTTAACCGCCGCCAGCACTGAATAAGCCAAGGGTGGTGGTTCTTGTCTATAATCTCAGAGTGTGGATCTGCAGGCAGGAGGATCAGGAAGGAATTCAAGGTCATCTTCAGCTACATATAGAGTTGGAGGTCAGCCTGGGTTTCATGAGATGTTCTTATCCTAAATAAATAAATAAATAAATAAATAAATAAATCCTTGAATACTATGCCTTAGAATTGGCACAGTTATGGTCCAGTAAAAGTTCATAAAGTGGGTGGGGATCTGAATGTGACATGTGCCTCTCTCATTCCACCACCCCTTATGAACATACCCTCATCCTCTGCTGTTCAGATAGACCCATCAAGATAGGAGCTGCTTGCTACCAGGTTCCTGGGCCTTAAGGAGCCTGTTATAGGAATGTACTGAGTGTCTGTCTAGTGTCTTTGTCCTTGACTTTGCTCTTGACAAAACAGAGGCACACTGTCTTGCAAGTCATTTAAGTGAGAGGTCATCTAAATTCTCCGAAGATCATGCATTTAGACAGACTCTGTTTTCCTTCCCCATTACTTTCTACATCCTTGGAGATGCTTATTTCCTAATTGAAGAAAGAAAAAAAAAGAAAGAAAGAAAACACCTCATGTTCTAGCCAGTGTTCAGCATGAGAAATTTAAATGCCTTAACGATTTGGTAAAAGTGAATGTTATAGCTGGCTTAAATCTAAAATTCTCCCCATGCTTTGAATGCTTATTCCTCGTGGCTGGTTTTACTTGGGGGAGGCTATGGAACCTTAAGGAGGTAAAGCCCCACTGGCAGAAGTACATCAAGTGAAGGAGCTTTAATGGTCATAGCCACACTGTGATTCTGTTCCTACACCCTCTGCTCCATGGTTCACAGCCATATGACACTTAACAGCAGAGGTTCCTCCCCTCAGAACCCCACCCCGTACCTTCCCCAATATGAACCCTAATATGCTTCCTTAAATGAGTTCTGCTATGTATTTAGGTCACAGCCATGAAGAGTACTAGAAAAGCGGCAACCAGCTTCCAAAGAAAAATCACAAGAAAAGAGTGATGTGTGTATTAACTCTGTCACAAAACCCTACTATACAGAAGGTGGCTTTGGCTTAGGTAGGTATGCCACTTGGCAAAGTACTTGCTGAGAACTTGAGTTTGATCCCCAGGTCTAAGATAACAACAATAAAGGCTTGGAAGTGTCGGCTCCTTGTTGACAGGTCCAGGTGAGAGGAGAGTGGTCCTGGCCTGGCTGAGTCTCTCCGGGGAAACACAGGGGGCCGGGAGTCTTGTCGAAGCAGGAACTCAACTTTATTGCATCAGCCTCTCTCTTATATAAACTTGAAGCATAGGGAGGGGGATTTTTGGTGGGGTGAGATGACGTAGGAGGTGGGGAAGGGCGACAGAGGGTATGGAGTGACTGACAGGGCCAATGGCAAAGCTCTACATTAGTAACGGCAGGGCAGAGATAGGGCCAAACAGGTCTTGCTGAGTCACCCAGGTATGGAAGTGACTGAAACAGATCTCAAAACTTGAGCCAGGCTTAGGCTCCCCCACAAGGCTGCAGAAACTAGAGTCAGGCTCAGGTTTGTCCACAAGGCCCAAACAAGGGCTGAAATGGGACCCAACATGAAAGTATACAGCAGTAATCCCAGCTCTGAGCAAGTGGAGACAGATGGATACTTGGGGCTTATTGGCTAGTCCGTTTAGCCTAATTAGTGAGCTATGGGCCAGTGAAAGACCATGCCTTAAATAAATAAATAAATAAATAAATATGCATGTCTCATGAGGGGATGATTCCTGAAGCTGTCCTCTGGCTTCCAGATGTATGCATGCATGCATATGCACACACACACACACACACATACACACACACACACACCAAAATATGTAAGAAAAACAAGATGATGGTGGCCTGGAGCTGGGCAAGGATTTCCTCTGATTCATCTACAGTAAGCATTATAAAATGTAAACCCAACAACCAAGCTCTCTTTTTTGCTTAATGCCTCTTTGTGGGTCAAATTCCCCACACCTGTATCCTATCTTCTTACTGTGTCCATGATTGAACAAAGGTGTGCCCGTCAGGTGAGTGCTGGTATAAATACACGTGTGAGAAGGTTTTAGTTGGTGCCACCTTTGAAACTCCAGCTTCCTTGAGCCCCCAAGGTCAAGTAGGAAGGATGATACCTTTTGTGTATAGAATCTATGCTAGATGATCTGAAAGTCCTCCTTATACTACTAATAACATGTATGCTTAAATTGTATTCACCCCCCCCACACACACACCTCCATAAATCTCTGTTTCTCTCTCTCTCTCAAGGTCTTTGCCAATGAACTCCCTATTACCTGCAGATAATTTTCAACTTTGGATTCCCCAGACTCTACCTCCTGAGCTCTGGGATTATAACTACAAGGATCAAGTCCAGGACTTTGGGCATGCTAGCTAGGCAAGCTCTCTACTTACCGAGCTACATCCCTAGCCCTGTTGAACTCTTTGAATATGCAGACTCGTGACAAGCACATGGCAGATATTCTTCCTCTAAGTTCAAGAGCCTAGGAAAGGAGAAAAACATCCTATTCCACAGGAGAAGAAAATGAACAAAATCAGAGAAATGGACTGACAAGCTAGCCAAGCCCAACAACCTGGATTTCATCTCTGGATACATGGTACAAGAAGAGAACTGACTTCTACAGCTTTTCTCTGTAGAAAAAAAAATGGATGCACGCACATGTATGGGGGGTGAATGCATGTGTGCACACATAAGTAAATAATAAATGTAATTTTTTTAACAGTTAAAATGAGTTGCCCTCGTTTTAGTTAAGAACTTGCTTCCTAAGGAAAATAAAACCAAAACATGATGAACAACTGACTCCCTTCATATTTATAAACGTGAACACAAATGTGTTTTCTGATCAAATATCCCTCCAAGATGCAAACTGTGGAAAATGGCCCCCTGGGTTCTAAATTCTGTAACAAGATCTGTCCTATGTTCAAATTGTGTCGTTAATGTGCCGTGACCCCAGTGGTGTGTGTGGGAGGACTGACATACTCTAATGAGTGCAGCCGTGTGTATAGTAGCTGATTGAGTGTCATATAACAGAATTTGACTTTGATGTTTCTGAAAGGAGTTTGAAACGTCACGTGATGCTTCTGAATCAATTTCAGGTGCAACTAATCGGGCTCTTGTTTGTAATGATGCCGTTTCGAGCATTCTCCATTAGGAAGATGGGCTCCGCCTGGAGTATCTGAGTAAAAGGAGCCTTACAGGGAATCGGCAGGGCCTAAATGCACACCACCCTTGGAGTAATTCAGGGGACTTTGCTACACGTTTAACAACAGAGCAGAAGTTTAGGACTGACAACAGTGACCATAAACTAAAATATGCCCAATAGCCACTCCTGTTTAGATATTTAAAGAAGAGTGTCCAAGTAACAAACATTCCTTGCTTCAGACAAGCAATTATATGTGATCAGCTCCTATAGCACACACAGACTTGATCGGAAGTAAATGACACGCGTACATTTAAAGAGTGACTGTGGTATATCCAGCCCCTACTGATACATTTGCAATTTAAACCTTATACCTAAGGCTCAGAAAATCGTTGAAGAGAGAATGGAAAGATTGTAAGAACTAGAGGACCAGGATGCTTGCTGCTAGACGCTATCTGCTAGACATCTAACCATATGGTCACCTGGACAAGTCTTACCTAATGACAAGATAAGTTGACATGCCAACATGGATGGGAGAATATCACAAGGCCCTGCCCCTAGATGAAAAGACATAGGCAATCAATGGTTGCTAAGAAATAAGAGTCTTCTCCATGGATGAGTCTCCTGACAGGTTATCCTATCTCAAAGAGTCTGCCCTAAACACATGTATGTATGAGCAACACTGAATGGATTCAATGGAATGTGGGTGCATATGACATTATTGTTATATATTTGCTTATGCTATCATGTTATTGTATATATGCATAGCTATGGTTATTAAATAAGAAGAGGTGATGAATTTGAAATCAGAGAAGCACAGGAAGAGTCAGAGGGGAAGAGAAGGCTAAAAATGATATAAATGTATATGAAACACACATACTAAATTCTAAAAATAAAATACCTAAAAGGAGGCTGGATGTTGAGAAGAATGGAGCCTCAACACTCCTCAGGCCTGGCTACAATACTCTACTGGACTCGTATGTGGGCTGCCATAACTGAGAGAAGAGCTGACTTGATGCATGGAAAGGGGGTTTCCTGGGAATTGCTGGCCATGGGGCTTGGAGAACATTCTGGGTGGCAACTATGGTGATGGTGGTCCTCTTGTCTGCCCTGTGAGCCTGCAGGAAAATGGATAAGCCAGCCACCAGTTACACACCCAGACTTGCAGTGGTGACATGGTCATTCAGGATTGTCCCTTTCTTCTCAGCCAGGATGAAGTCAGAGAGAGGTGAGAGGACCTGAGAAACGAGGGAGAAAAAGCTCATGACTCTGAACCAATGGCATCACAGAAGGGCTCTCCCACTGCTCTGACAAAGGAATGTGTTTCTGAGTGTTAGAATACTGTTCGTCCCTCGTGTTTTTTTCTATGATCCCAAACTCACAACGTTAAACAGTTAGATTTCTGTTAGAGGGTCAAGTAATATCTGTTAATGGTTCTGCTGTATCCTGAGCACCGGGTCAGACAATTTTTTTCAACTTGACTGATGGTGTTACAGTTTGGAGTATCTGAGCTCTGCTTGTTTCTGTCTCTGGGAGTGTTTCTTGTGTTTTAGGGTGACAATGATCCTCATTGCCCTCTCTAGGTACAAGGACCAACAGGTTACCAAACAGGTTCTGGGTTCTTTCTTCTGTATCACTAAAAAATATGTAAACATTGCAAATGCTGACCTCAGGAAAAACAAGACTACTTTCAGTTATGTCTTCTTTTATGTTGGTCTGAATTGAGTCCAGGGCCTCTCGAATATTAAGCAAGGATTTTCCCAATAAGCTGTACCCCCCAACCCTCATCTAATATTTTGTGTAATGTATTTCATCCCTGTCATTTTATTAATTTCAAAAGAATATTAATAATTTCTTCATTAAAAACAATTTTCTCAATATGGGCAACAAAGGCCAGTAATACCTGTGTATTGTTTCTTATTATGCTATCTTGCACACAACTGTGTATATATGTAGAATTACTTCCGTGGCCTTAGACAGTCTGAACACACAAGAGATTTGACATTTCCAAAGTGTCAGAGAAGTTAATTATTACTGCAGAGTGGCTATGCCCCACGACCCACCAGCATGGCTCTGAGTCCTCATGGCCAATCATCTGTCATGTCCACCTCTGTTAACTTTACCACGATTTTCCTGGAGACAGATGTTGGTAATGCATAGGCAGCCATGTCATGCAAGTGGCTGATTTTGAGTTGAGATTCATCTCAGTTAAAGCAAATGAGATGCCATAATTAATTGAGCCGCCCATGTATTACTCAGCTCCTGATTATCACGTGATGCTTTAATGATAGTAAGCGGCCAGCTGGGCTAAGCATGCAGTAGCTAGACAGTCTGAAGGTACACACATGTCACGTTAGTGCTACGTTATTACATCCCTCATTTCCTCCTCCCCTTCTCTTTTTCTTCCTCCTCTTCTTCCCACACCTCTTCCTCCTTTACTTCTTCCTCCTCATCCCCATCTTGTATTCCTCTTCCTTTTCTGCCTGCTTACTTTTCCAGGTAGCTGGAACATTAAAAAGTAATACAAAGTAAACATTTTTGTTAATAGAAGCTTATCGGCTAGATTCATTCTTCCCTATCCAGTACCTCCATGTTTACCAAGGTCTTTGTATGCTCAGGTCCCTACTTGAAAACAGTACGGTGTCTACATTTAACTCACATCCTTCTGCACTTTCAAAGCAATTTCTGTATTTTGTTTGAAAATATCTAACAGTGGCTAGAGAGATGGCTCAGGGGCTAAGGGCACTTGCAAAGGATCAGAATTCAGTTCCCAGCCTCCACACTGGGAGACTCACAGACACCTGTAACTTAAGAAACAAGGGATCCAACGCCCCCTATTGGCCTTCATGGTCACTGTACTCACATGCTTACACACAGATACATAAGTAATTTATAATAAGTGAGGGTTTTGTTGTCGTTGTTGTTTGGGTTTTGTTGTTGTTGATGTTTTAATTTTATTTTTTATATGTCTCAGTTTTCAGATTCTACAGCATGGTGGCTCAGAGAGGAATTGACACCACTGGTCCCTACCAGAGTCAGACAGATATGCCCGTCACAGATTCATCTTTCAGTCTGTCCATTTACCACACACTAGGCAGTGTTCACCACATGCTTAGCTGCTGTTTCTTGAGAAGAATCTCAAAGGCAATACTGCCATTTACGTTTTAGTCTGTTTTACCCAAGGGAAAGATTCAGGCCTAGACAGGTAGTTGCACAATCAGACTCCACGATTCCTGAACTTTGCCAAACTTTAGTGTGCTCTGAAGAACCCCCAAACTATGATATGAATGTTGGAGTTAGGAACTGATATGGTAGGTCATAAAGATCCCTGGTGGTACCAATTTGAAGCAAAGTTTAGAAATGACTTGTGTGTTCAGATGCAAACTGTCCCCTTAAGGGCTCATGTCTTAAGTGCTCAGTTCCCACTGCTGAGAGATGACTGGATCATGGTGGGTTCTAACTTTATCAATGAGACATCTAGAAGCAAGAGCCTGATTTGAGGAAACAGATAACCCAGGGGTGTATTTTTGGAATACTACCTCCATCTCTTCTCTTTCTGTTTCCTGGATGTCACAGGGTAAGTAGCCCTGCCTTAAGACACCCAGCAGATGTGAAGGTCCACCTCCTCAGGCTCAGAAGCAATGGAGTCAGCTGACAATGGACTGAAGTCTCAGAACCTGCAAGCACAATAAATATTTCTACCTTTAAGTTGTGCCCTTGAGTGTTTTGTCACAGGAATGAAGCGTTGACTAGGACACCATTGTTCTGAGCTTTTGGTAGAAGTAAACCTAACTCATTACCCCGACCCCCTCCACCCAGGTCTGAAGCATCAGCATTCCAACCCTCATCCTCCTCTTTCATAGCCCCACACCAAGGGAAACCATCTATGGCATAGTCTTGGTATAAGCCTGCTCCTCAAAGGTGTTTAGTCTGACTGAGGCAGTAGCTCCTGCAGCTTGGCTGCTTGGGATTTCTCTTCCAGCAGCATTTGATGCATCTTGTAATGTTCATCTCTCTCACATGGATTTGCTTATTTCCTGAGCCTCCTCTCTCACGATTATTTGCAAATACGTGGCATTGCTTTTTCTGCACAATGTAACGTTGCAGTGTCAAAGTTTCAAAGTAAAATCTCTCATTAAATGACTTGCAGTGATATACATGCGAGCTATTGTGAACAAGTTTCAGTATCCAGTCCAAAAATATCTGTAAAAAATCTAACAGAGGTGCACACAAAAGGACACTTGCTGGGGACACCTGAAGATGACACTTCCCATTTACCTGAATGATAATAAAGTGAAATAACAGAACAAAGTCCTTTCCCAGCAGTGAATAGAAACCCATTTACAAAGCATCCAGGAAATAGCCACAAATGATTTTCTGTTGGAGACTCAGCATTCAAGGGATGTTCACTGAGGGTCACAACAATATGCATGCCAAAAGGGTTATGAAAAGCAGCACTATTTGTTGAAGAAATTGTTTTTTCTTTTTCCTCCAATGACTGTTTTGGCTTCTTTGTCAAAAGACAGCTGACTGTAGTTGTGTGGGTTTATATTTGACTCATCTATTCTCTTTCACTGATCTGCCTGTCTCTTTTACGCTGGTACCGTGCTGTTTTTATTACTATGGCTCTGTAGTATAACTTGAAATCAGGTATTGCAAGATCTTCAAGAGTCTTCCTACTATTCGGAATTACTCTGGATATCTGAGGTGCTTTGGGCATGCATATGAATTTTAAAGTTTTTTTTTCTATTTCTGTAAAGAACTAAGTTGACATTGTCATTGAGATTGCATTTAATTTGTAGATTGCATTTTGTAGGATGGATAGAGTCTAGTAGAAGAGAGAGAAAAATGAGAGGGAGGGAGAGAAACAGAAAGAGTGGAAGAGGAGAAGAGAGGAGAAGGAATGAGTGAGTGTGTGTGAAGAGAGAGAGAGACAGAGACAGACTGAGAGACAGAGAATTACTAAAATGAGATGTTGCCAAATTTCAAATGAAATACAAGAATGGTCTTAAGTCAAATTAAGAACTTCATTTGAAGACCTAATGAGATTTTTATATATAAGATGAACTAGCTTCTGCTACAAGGGATATTGGTCTAGAATGTTCCATAATGAATGCCCTCTGCTGACTTGTTTCTTCTCTAAGAAATAAAATGTTAAAGATTAGCCATGAAGAATCTGCAGGAGTCATAACCGATGACTCAAACTACCCCAAAATAGAGCAGAGCTGGCCTCTTATTGCAGATTGTTCATGGTCTTATCTATGTGTTCATCAAATGAATAGCCAGAAATTCCTTCCCATGTCTTGTATTTTTGGACAGCAAAGGAGTCACCAGACCTTTGGTCTATCCCCAGAAACTGGTAGAGGCTTGTAAATGTTATTTATAAATACTGTTGAGCCCAAGTGTACTCTGTTCACTTTTCCCCTCTCAATTTAACTGGAGAACAAAGCCAGGGGACCTTGGTTCTGTACTATAAAAACAGTTCTTTAAATAGATGGCTAGCACATGTCCTTAGGCCTCCCTTGGTAGCCAGGACAAAACTTCATAGTTCTCTAAAATGTTCAGAGTCTCTTCTGCAGCCCCTAGTGGCTCCCAAAAGGGAAGAGCTTGCTAATTCAAACATAATTATCCAAACAAAGGCTGGTACTTTTCAGAGACGTGTGATGCTCTGTCCATTTTGATGCTTAACATTTGGCCAATGAAAAATGAGTGGAAATTCATTTCTAAAATTAGAGTGTCTAAATGCACATATGGGGTGAGACAGACACAGGAAGCGAGGGCAAATACTTGTTCTATGAAGGGATGCCTTGTGATGTTTGAAGGAGTTAGGAAAGCATCTTAGTGATGAAGGGTTCGATTACTGGTGACTGAAATATGGAAGCCCCATAGTTAGGTTCTTTGCTACAGTGTACTCAGACTGTGAGAAGGTAGGACTTAGTCTCCCTAGATCCTAAACTGTCACCCCACAAAGACGGCTTTGCAAAGGGAGACTCTGGGCACACTAGCTTGGCTGTCTTGGTTTTGTCTTTCCTAGGCTGTCACATTTTGCCTGATGCTGAAGCCATCCACCCCACCTGCAAAACCATCAAGGAGCTGAGGTTTCCTGAACCTTTTTCTTTTTCTCTCATTTTTTTTATTTCATCTGGGGCCTGGAGAGATGGCTAAGCACTAGCTTCACTTCCAGAGGATTTGGGTTCAATTCCCAGACCCAACTGTAACTTTAGTTCCTTGGGATTCGATACCCTCTTCTGGCCTCCATGGGCATAAGGCACAAACTTGGTACACAGGCATGCATACAAGTAAAAACACTCAAACACATATAACTTTTAAAATATTTTAAATAAAGAAGGGTTCTCATAGCAGAACTGTTACTTGAAAAAGACAAGCCTCTGTTGGACAAAAACTAAAGCAGGGGATTAGCTAGGATAAAGTTGTATTAGTCATAATATAAAAATTGAGTTGGGTCTGTAGCTTAGTTGTAAATGTTTAAAAAGAAAAGGAAGAAATAGAATTTCATGCAGTAAATAGTGATCATATTTATTCCTTCTCCCAATTCCTCCCATATCCATCCCTTTTCTTCTTTTACGTTCCTTTCTTTTATGTTTTTCCTTATATATACGGTTTGCACTGCCCATATACTTGGATGTGTGATCTTAGCTGAGTTGTGGCTGACCCACCTAGGGGCATAGCTTTAAAGAAAACTGCCCCTCCCTCTACAAGTGGCTATCCGCTGCCAATAGCTCCTCAGCTATGGGTGGGACTTCCTGTCCTCCTCCCTTTTCCATGTTTGGATTTTGTCAGGCTTGAGTTTGTGCAGGTCTTATGGACGCTGTCACAACTGCTATGAGTTCACATGTGCAATTGCCCTGCTATGTCTGGAAAACACCATTTCTTTGTAGTCCCCCCCAAGACTTTCTGCCTCCTCTTTTCCAACAATCCCCAACACCCCCCCCCCCCCCAGAGTGTCTATGCACTGTAAGCCTTTCAAGATTTAGAAGTTGGGGTATTTTAGTAAGGTATGTTATCTGGGATAGCCGAGTACGTGAGATGTCAGGCTTTGTAGTCTAGAGTTCTACTTCAGGGGTCAGAAAACAGGAGTGTGGATGAGACAGCCAGAGGAACGGCCTGGACTGCACACAGCTGAGAGAAATGTGGGTAGACGGTCATGAAGTTTTTCTTTAGGAAATGTATTAGTTACGTCCCGTTGCTGTGATTAAAACACTGCGACCAAAAAGCAGCTTAAGGAAGAAATAGTTTATTTTGGATTATGATTTCAGAAGGGTAGAGTTTATAATTGAGTTTACCCTGGCTCGGGAACAAGAAAGTTGCTAGTCACGTTTTTATTCATACACAGGAAGCAGAGACAGCAGGCAGGAAGTAAGACAAGTCTATAAACCCTTAAAGCCTGCCCCCCACCCCCCACCCCCCGTGACGTACTTC
>NW_021604614.1:9857438-9861909 GCF_004785775.1 Grammomys surdaster | reverse complement strand
AGTAGCACAGCAGGGTACCTAAGCCAGTCTGCCATCCCTTCAATGAAACTATGCCCATCTAATGCAAATATCCTCTATGTTAGCTAGCGTTTTCTGGTAAAGGATGACAGAAAGATATTTTTATTATGATATTTGATTATAGAGTATTCTTTATCTGGTGACGACAGCATGTTGAAGCATCAAAAGGCATACAGGAGTACCTGTATTTTAAAAGCACGAGAAGCGTAGGTCTCTAAACATACAGTTGCCAAATTGAAATATTTAAACTAAACAGAAAGAAGGATGTTGACGGGATAAGAGGATGCACCTGAGAGGGCTGGCCTTTGTCTGGAGTGGACGATGGTCTCACCAGCAAGCACTGCGCCCTCCCTCTCTCTCTCTCTCTCTCTCTCTCTTTCTCTTTATTCCTGGTGAATTTGATACAGCTCAAATCACTTCAGCAGCACCGTGGCTTCACTTCCTCACATCAGGATATCTCACAATACAAGCATGGGATGTTTGTGTGTTTAAGTATGAAAACAAACCACAAAAAAGCAGGCCTCAGTGTGAGCTCATTCTTTTATACACTCGAAAGGCTGTTTCCATTGTAGCAACCCACAAGCTCATCACCATCACAATGGGCCAGAACCTCTTCTCTCTCCTAAGCTTAGGTGAGCGGTTTCAAAAATAGATGTTGGTGTTTCTGTACATATATCCATTCATCATTTATGAACAGTTATGCCTTTGTGTGTCTTTCTGCATATTGCTGTTTCTCTATATATGTTTGTGCATTTGAAGGATAGCTTCTGTGTATCTGTGCTTATCATTCACGAGTACATTCATATATGTTTATGTGAGTGTACGTGTGTGTGTGTGTGTGTGTGTGTGTGTGTGTGTTTTCACGTGGCATGTCTTCCTTCACATGTTGACAGCAGGGACTTGCATGAGTCTGCATTCCAAGCATTGATGATGGCTACTGAGGACTTAGAAAAAAAGCCATAGGGGCATGGAGTTCTGTTTTCCTCTCAGAAAATGTCTGGAGGTGTTTCAACAGAACATGTGGGTGTCTTGGCCAAGAGCCACAGGCACTTATCGGTTAGATAGCTGCATACTTTGCAAATCTTCTGGTTATCACAGCTGTCATTTTGACAGGTGCTGGGGTATACATAGGAATTCTGGCAGCAAAAACCTAAACTTAGGAATATATTTTGATTGTTGTTTATTAATAATAACCCCAAGCCTTCCCTCTTCTTTCTCTAAGCCTCACAGGTTATCTAAGTTAAGTGGAATGGGTTACGGAGCCCGTGAGGCCACCCCTCAGCACCGAAGGGCACAAGTATACCTCACAGTTGTCCTCGCTTGGTTGAAATGTGTGTTCACATTCATAAATCCATTGTTCCCCAACATAGCTATGGATCCCCTAAACACACACACACACACACACACACACTTTTCTCTAATGGCCTCATCTAGTCCATTTTCAAAGTGGAAAACAGGAAATCTGAGCAGCAGGTCACTGGAATTGTTCCCAGACCTCAGCACGGATATAAAGCTTTTAGACTAATTGGAGTCAAACATAGAAGGAACACAAAAAGTTTGGGACAAGACTCAGGGGGAAAAAAAAGGTTTATTTAGAAGTTTGTTTGCAAGGTGCAAATGCTGAATTTAAAACATTATGCTATTGAAGTTCTAGGACCCACTGAAGAATTCTTCCTGGTTATATTCTATTTATCTGTGGACTGCGGCAGTTTTGATTTTTTTTTTTACACAAAACGATATATAGGAAAGAGGAGAAAGTTTTATATAAACTCTCCCCAGCTGGAGACAAGCAGTATGCTGTTATTGTCTAGATAAAAAATAATAAGTTGAGAGTTTTAACACACACTGGGGAGATTGCCCTCAGCTCTGAGAGGTCTGGGATGCTATCTATAGACAAAACAAGACAGTGTTTGTGTTTCAGAAAGCTTTAAATATCTCGGGCCCTAATTGTTGGTCTGAGACCTTTGTTTAGATGAAACATTTGTATTTATTTGGGATGGAGAGTTTTCCTCAGAAGACATGAAAGCAGAGATAATATTATGACTCACTGAGAAAAATGTACTTCTCTGGTGAGTAAACATTTTGAAATATAAGGGATGTGTACGGCTGGGGATGTTCATTCTTGTCAGGTTTCATTCTGCGAAGTCCCTGTCATCACAGTGGATGTCCCTTTCCTTTCTTTGGTCCGAGAGACTCCCCGGGAACAAAATCAGAAGCTTCACGACTTTGATGGTTCATATTTAGAATTAAACAATCACCACATTTGTGTTGGTTGGATCCAACGTAAGCAAGCACATTGCTGGTGAATGAATTTAATCCTCGCACACTGCTTACGTGATACGCTTTATCTTTGCCTCTCTTGCTTCCTCAACGCTGGTGTTTCTTGTCCCCTTCAGTTCCATCCGGCAGGCCCTGCACAGGCTTGGTTCCTTGTTTGCTCCTGCTCAACCCCAGAATTCCCGGTGAGAGTAGCATTTCAGGTGGGCTCAGGGCAAGTATAGACTGTAGGCATACACCAATAACCCTTGTATCCCTTTCTGTAGTTTGTGAAGGTTTTCTTGATGAAGTCATTGAGACTCGCCCCCACCCTCACCCCCAGCTGCACGTAGTACTTCCTGTTCCAAGCCTCTCAGTCCAGTGATAGACTGAAAGAGGTTGGCGTCCACCTCATTTTGGACGAAGTTGTTAAGACACACATGCGCGCACATGCACACATGTTCAATAAATGGCTCCATCTACCCATAGAGGAAGGAAGCTGGAGCCACCTTTCTAAGCCTGAATTTAAAAAAAAAAAAAAAAGATTAAAAGAGATCAGCGACCTCAATTTAAAACCTGAAATGCTGAATCTGCCAAGTGAAAGCCTAAGGGACACATTTAAAGACGCTGGCAGAGGGACATGAAGGCAACTCAGCAGGTAAAGGTGTTTGTCACCGAGCACGACGACCCAAGTATGATCCCAGGGGCCCACGTGGTGTAAGGGGCAAACCAACTCCAGCAAGCTGTCCTCTGACCTCCACACTTGCAGCATGCCGTAGTGAAGCATACTGTGCATGCTAAATGGTGTTCAGTGAGAGATGGAGACATCAGGACATGTGTGACGCGAAAGTGGAGACGAGGCTACAGGAGCATGAATGAGGACTGATGGAGAAGCTGGGGAAAAATAAAGAAGCAAAACCCAAGATATGTTTGAAGCTGCTATAGTGAAGTATAGTATAGTGCTACTGTGTATGCCTATCTAATTATTTAATGTAAAGATACCAGTAGGTCTGAAGAGATGGGTCCATGTTGAAGAGACCTTACTGCTCTTGCAAAGAATCCTAATTCAGTTCCCAATAGCCACGCTGGACAACCCACAACCGCCTGGGACTCCAACTCCATGTAAACTGATGCCACCTTCTGGCATCCACTGGTATTGCACCCATATACACAAACGCAGAGACACAGGGAGGGGGCGGGATGCATGTAAATAAAAATAGAACAAAATAAATCTTTCAAAAAAAGATGCTGGCCTTAGCCAATGCAAAGACTAACGTGCCTCTAACACAGATCACAGAGTCACAAACCAGCATGTGCTTTTTATGCTGTGTGTAAACACACTGACTTAATAGCCCCCGCAAGAAGCCTAATTTTCAACTCCATCGTTGTAATTGAATGCCCGAAGCACATTAAAGTTCTAACACTCATCATAGGTGGTGCACACACAGGCACTGCACATATTTAGAAGTAGAGAGTATTCAAGAACAGAGAGACATCAGAATAAAAGAGACAAAATACGTAGTTACTGAAAAAAAAAACTACAGAGGTTTATGAGTTCGCATTGCTTAATATTGTACCAAGGAACTGCACTCTTACAGGGAAAAGACACTGATCCCAGACGATGGGGCATTGATGCTGACGTCACTGTGCACACATGCCATGCCTCTAAAGAACATGCTGCACACCCAAACTTTGTGTGTCAGTCACGAGTCCCAACTACAGACAGTTGACAACTCTTTGGTTAAAATTACTTCATATATATATATATATATATATTTTAAATTTAAACAGAAGAAGAGTTACTTCACATAGGTGAAAGACAAGTAAGTTGGAGTAGGATTGTGGGAGACACGAAAGTCTGTACTATCGTCTCATGCCACACCAAGTGTGTTCTAGTCAGTTATCATGGGAAGCAAAGGCCAGAGATAACCTCATTACAGACAAAGCTGAGGCTAGGTCCTTGACATGTTTTCTTCTCTTGCCATTGTGTTTCAGGAGAGGTCAAAGAGCGACGCTGGCTTCGGCCTTTCCAGATGTGATATCACCATCGATGATTGGCAGATGTTGCTGTAAGCCTGTCGGTGTTTCTCGTGAAACTGTTTTTGCGATGTGTCTCTCTCTCTCGCTCTCGTGCTTTAGGTGAGGTCCTATCTCTCTCTCCCCCCTCTCCCTCTCCCTCTCCCTCTCCCTCTCCCTC
>NW_021604614.1:9830971-9857338 GCF_004785775.1 Grammomys surdaster | reverse complement strand
CCCGTCCCTGTCCCCGTCCCCCTCCCTCTCTCTCTCTCTCTTGGAAACTTGGAGAGGGGAGGTCAGAACTTCAGGGCTTTATTCTGTAGGTAGAAGCCCTTAGTGTCTCCGGACCTGCCCAGAAAATGAATCTGAAGCACTTCAGTTAGGATCCATGATTTCTTCTCATACCTTAAATCACTCCACTGGCCACAAACGAAAAATCAAATGAGCTACAGACGCTACTAGATGTCTCGGAGGAGCCCAGTCAGGCCTTTCTCCGTGCCACTCACACCAGACCATGACTAAGATAATGGGCATCAGAGTCTACAGAAGCAAAAAAAAAAGTGAAGAAGTGGTGGTTTGTAGGAAGACATTCAAAACCCCCACCCGTACCCACCATTCCATTCCCAAAAAATAGACAGGGACATAAAAAGGGACAGAGTCAAGCTAAGCCAGGAAGTCCGGAGACCCTGACTCAAACAACCATGGTGTTTTCACTGTGGCAAGGTGTTTTCACTGTGGACGGTCTCCCCGGTAGAGCACTGGGTTTGAGATAGCCGGAGACCCAACAGGGACATGGCCTGTCAGGGACAGCACTTATCTCCCCACGCTCCCGGATTCCAGACTACCCCCACATGCGACCTATATCTCCATTAACCTGTACCTTGCAACACGTTTGGCTAAGAGTAGCTCCTCTGAGAGAGGTTTGCGTCATCCAGGTAGAGGGCGTGACTAACAGATTCCCACCTTCAAGAGTTACCTAAGGCAGGGGTGTAGCTAATTAAGTTATTCCCACCCAGTTCCTCCTCTTTTCCCCCTCCCTATATAAGCTAACTCCCCCTGGCTTTTTTGGGGGGCGCACACATCTAGACCCAACTACCACGCCATGAGCAATAAACTTCTTGGAAATCCCACGGACTCCACGTGTCTTCTGGGGCCAGCCGCTGCCAAAGCGTCCAGCCTCTAGAACCTTGGACTTTCTCGTGTATGTGAGACCCACCGGCGTGGAAAGCCCACGGGACTCTGCTGGTCCTGGAACGCCGAAAGGTCTGGACCCCGCCTCGCAATTTCGGGGCTGCCGTGCATGTTTTTTTTCCCCCACAGAAAGGCTCAAAGTATTTGAGGATATTGGTGACCATGCATATTTACCTCACTTGGGATGGGCTTTGAAGATGTTAGGCACATCTCTCCTGCAGAATGTCTGCTGGCAATGAGCCTGCCCATCATCGTTACCAGGAAAATGAAAAGTGCTATTTTTAACTCCATTATTAAAGGAAACTCACATCTGGAACACTCCAAAAACTGATTATCAACTCTTCAGATTTTTTTTTTTTAAAATAGCCTGGTGTCTACAATGCTTCATTTTTCCAATTATTTTGATATTTTCTGATGGCTTAAATACTGGAGGCACATCACATCCAGTTCATTTCATCTCCCTAAATTATACTTTGTCCGTCTGCCATGGTCTTAATAAAGTCTCTGTTTTCTTAGAAGCCCAGTAAAATTATGGGAAATATCGAGGGAGTTTGGTTTCGCCACGTTATTGCTTTTTAAAGATATTTTTTGTTTCCTTGTGAGAAAAATTGATATATTAGAACTAGAAAATCATTCTCACATTTTCAGTTTCCTAGAGGAGTTTGGGGATTTTTTTTTTTTTCTTTTTTAACAAGGCCACTCGCCAAGCTGCCAAAACAAAAGGATTTTTATATATGTTTCTTCCTTATGAGCTATTCTAAAATACTGTGACATTAGAAAGGGTTGGTTTTCAGTGGGAATAGAAAGAAATAAAACAGATCTCACCCCCCATACACACACAGCATAACTCAATTCCAGATCCCCACAGTTTTGGCTACATTTATCAATCTTTCTTTATTGAGGCTTCCTGCCTCACATGTCTAGAACAGAGAGCTCTGAAGCATCCAATAAAGGCTATAGAAAGGTCTGTGTCTGTAGTTGGGTTCATTGTGCGACATAAATCAACATTGATAAGGGCTGTGCTTGAATAATGAGGTAAGCACATGTACTTACCATCACTTTGGGCAGCTTTTGATGATCCATAGCGGTACAATTAGTACTGATTAAAACCAGGAATTAAGGTAAATTTGTTGCTAAAACTCTTAAGACAGGGTCTAGGTTTTCATTGCTATTCACTTTCAACTTTAGGGTGTCTAGGAAAAACTGCATGGTGACTCAACAGATTGCCCCTTGTAAATGATCATATATGGAATTTCACCTTTGTTAATTTTGTGTAATCAGCAATCGATCACTCTGCCTTCCGAAAAGCTCATCTATTTTTTCAAAGATATGGATTTTGAGCCTCTGTCATCATCCCTCAGATCCCCTAATGAGAAAAGTCAAACCGTACAGGCGTTTTATAACAGCCTCGTCTACGTGAGTCACCATGAGAACGGTGTAACCTGTTCCACTTACAAAGGAACTACCAGATCCAGTGTCCAGAGAAGAGGCCCTTTTGCATCTGGCCTGGATGGAGCAGTGCTCTAGTGGGGCCCGGAATAAGTGTAAGAAGAACAAACTGTAAGTGTTTCTCTCTGCTCTCCCAGGTCCTAGGCTTCTAGTAGCAATCAGCCACAAAGATCTATGCATATCTACATTCATTGCGGCTCTATCCCTTCCAGCAAAGAGATGGAGTCAGCCTAGACGTCCATCAACAGACAAAGCACAATGACCATGTGGTAATTACACCCAGCCACTATGAAATGAAATGATGAGATTTACAGGGAAATGGATGAGACTGGAAAATATCATTTGAAGAAAGGTAATCCAGGCTCAGAAATTAAAAACCACATGTTCTCCCCTAACAGGGAACTCCGGTCTTCGGATTTCTAGGTATAGGGGGAGGGGCTGTCAGTGTACTTCATGAAACAACTAATGGGACCACGAGAAGGAGGAGAAAGAGTTGCTTTGTGGGAGGAGATGGAGAGGGTAACAGAACAAATGTGATTTGAAAGGGAGAGGGGTAGACTGATACACTGGGGATGAGGGTAGAGAGACGAGAGAAGGCAGAAACAAAAATATACATATGAAATGTCATAAAGAAACTGGTTACGTTGTATGCCTACTTAAAAACAAAATATAATAAATAAAAACATAAATTAGTCATGGAATGCTTTAGGCCAAGGGTCAATATTCAACGATCTCATCCAAAGCAATTGTGTCACTGAGAGCAGCTTCCTTCAGTGCCTGCTTCTCCTTCCCATGGCCCTTTTTCTCTGACTGTCATAAAATATGAGTGATCATTGCCTTGCTATCCACCATGCTTCCAAAGCATGAAGCCTCATTTGTTGGACCCAGAAAGACTCAATTACTCACTGGCTATGACTGGGCAAGGGCTAGGCACGTGACCCAGTGGTGGCCAATGAGGCAAAAGAAGGAATAGGAGCTCGCTACTTCGAGGGAAAATAAACAAAGGAAAAAATGGAGAAGTCAAAACAAGCAACTGTAGAGAAGACAACTTTACTAGCCAGGCAAGACTAAGTAAGCATTCAAATAAGGTTTTCGTTTTTCCTTTATTGGTTTCTTCCTGCTTGGAAGGTTAGTAGATTTGATGTTCGAAGGCCTGGAAGACATGTTTTTCTCAAGAAAGACTGAACGAATTGCACAGACCTGGGAAATACAGTCCTCCAGACTGCTTTTCTGGCTGTGTGACCCAGTCCATGATCTTCCCGTCCTTCCATTCATTTTATAAAGCATTTTCACCAGAACAAACCAATGTCCACTTCTCCCTGGATCCTGATGCGTTTTAAAGACACGGGCCTTTGATTAGAAAGAGAATCAGTAAAGGTAATTGGTGTTAAAGAATTATTATTCCCCCAAAGAGTCTTTGTTTAGACAGTCCCTGAAGTCCGTCACACATCTCCAGGGAAGAATATCGCTCACACAAGCATTTCCCAAAGTCAAACTTTATGCCTTAGGTTGGAGTTTATTTTAATATTACAAGGTGAAGTAAAATAATGTTCTGGGCAAAAAAAAAAAAAAATTAATGGTATATACCATTGATCTTAAAACTAACAATTAGTTGAAAGCATTCAGGTTCTAAACCCCCACCCCGTCCCCACCACTCATGTGTGTGTGTGTGTGTGTGTGTGTATGATATATGCTCCAACCTGCAAACTACACACACACATTCAGCCTATGAATTCTTCTTTTGTTTTCACTCTAAATATGAAATCAACATTCATATAAATTGTAGTATATGAGGCTGTTTTCAGGAATAAAAGAATCATGATAGCAGTTAACTAAAAAAGCCATTGTTGGGTCAGGTGAATCAAATATATATATTTGAGAGAGAGACAGGGTCTCACTGTACAGCTTTGCCTGGCTTGAAACTTGATATGTAGACCAGGCTGGCCTCAAACTTAGAGACATACTCCTTCCTCTGCCTCACAAGTGCTGTGATCAAAGGGGTATACCATCATGCCTGAACTCAATATTTTTTAAGATGTATGTATTCTTTCTTAACTATGTGTATGTGTATGAATCTATGTATGTGTGAGTGCAGGTGTCCAAGGAGCCCAGAAGAAGGTGTTGGATGCCATTGTGCTAGAGCTACAGTCTGCTGTGAGTTGTGAATTCTGGGAACTGAACTCAGGCCCTTTGCAAGAGCAGTATGTATATTTAATGAACTATCTTTCCAGGCCCACAACTGGACATTTTGATGGTTAAAATCACAGCAGCATGCGTTTTAGGAGTTTTATTGGTGTAGCAAGCTGTGTAAAGGAAGGAAGACCCAGGCAGGCTAGTGATCATTATTTATTTTAATTGTTGATTTATCTTTAAAGTTTATTTTTTATTTTATGCATATAAATATTTGCCTCCACATCTGTACAGTGCCTGTGGAGGCTAGAGGATGTTGGATAATACCCATGGAAACAGAGTTAATGGATGATAGTGAGCTGCCAAATGCACGCTGGGAATAGAACCTGGGTCCTCTGCAAGAGTAGCCAGAGCTCTAAACCACTGAGCCACCCCTCTAGCTGCAGGATGGCATTTTTATACATGTTTAGCAGTCAATCTTAGACATCTCTCGGTCCTTCTATACTGTAGAATGTCATCTCTTCTGTCTTCCCTCTTCTGCTAGTCGTTGTGTGCCATTTTCCTAGTTTCTATCTTTACTTGAACATCTTTATAATTTTCTCTGTCCGTGTCACAGTAACTGTAACATGAGATACTCATTACTTACTTTAAAACTATGAGCTGGGTTGTGGTGGCACACGCCTTTAATCTCAGCACTCAGGAGCCAGAGGCATGGAAGTTCAAGGCCAGCCTGGTCTACATATCTAGTTCCAGAACAGTCAGGGCTACACAAAGAAACCCTGTATCAAATAAATAAATAAATAAATAAATAGTCTGATTTTACTTTTTTTTTTAAAAGACTTGAAACTATGGTAATGCTATGCCTGGGATGCAACCATTCCTTCCTTGCCAAAATGAGATTACGGTGGAAATAATTGCAATTATTTGTAATAATTACAATTATTTTGTAAGCCCAAAATAGCATTACCTAGCTGTGGCTGCCTGCTTCAGCTTTGAGCCTGACCTCTGTTAGACTCTGTCAAAGAGAGATTCCAACATATCAAGAGGCTTGTAGATATAAATTTATCAATCAGACAATTTCTGATGCAGCAAGAAAAATATTTTTTAAAATAACCAACAACCACCAAACAAACAAATGAAAGGGTAATGGGCAAGCAATAACATTGTCACCATGTGATCTAGTGATGATCAAGTTCAGCTTTCTTGCCACTTGTATCCTTGTGCTCTTCAGTAATTACCCCCTTGGAAATCGGAAGGCTACAGTGATGGATGACACAGGCCTGTGTTCACTTTCAGAGGCTGGGTCAACCAAAATGAGAAAATCTCCTTTGCTTGTGAGTCTAGTGATAGAACATGTGATTCAGCACTTGCCAAACATTAGTTAGGTAAGGTGGTGATTTGAATGAAAAACACCACCCACTGGATCAGGTGTTTGAATACTTGATCCCCAGTAGATGGTGCTATTTGGGGAGGTTATGGAACTTTTTGGAGGCTGACCCTTGATAGAGGAAGTCAGTCACTGGAGGGGTGGGCTTTGAAGAGTTACAGCCTTTTCCTAGTTCTTGCACACTCTCTGTTTCCTGAGTATAAATTAAAAGGTGAGCAACCAGACTTCCATTCCTGCCTCTACTTTCCGCCATGCCTCCCTGCTGCATTGGGTTCTACTCCTCCTGACATGCAAGAAAAAGATATAACCTTTTCTTCTCTACATCTTTTGGTCATAGTATTTATTTCATCACATCAGTAGGAAAGTAACTAATACAGGTAGGAGCCTTTGGGTGATTCTGAGAAATATTCTCTTTGGTATTTTCCATACAAGAAAGCCCTTATCTAGCCCTGTCTCCCTTTCTTAGAGGTCATTCTGAAAAAGAACAGAAACATTGCAGGTGTCCACACTGTTGATGCTAAAACCAAGTCAGAGTAGTCCCAGATGCCCTCTCCTCTTTTCTTTCTATTTAGGCATTGCCTCATGTTTCCAAGCTGGCTTCAAACTCAAAGCCAAGGTTGACCTTGGTCTTCTTATCCCCCTGCCTCCACCATAGCTAGTGATGAAATTACAGGCTTGCACCACCATAGCTAGTTTCCATGGCCCTGGTGATAAAACAAGGTACCTCATACATACTAAGTAACCATTCTACTTATTGAGCTGCATTCCCAGATGTTAATTAAGCAAAAACACATTCTCTTCTTTTAAAGGCCTATTGGATAAATTGTCTGTGCCTTGCATCTGAACACTTTTGTAATCAAATCTCTGTTGATGACTACTTAAGACATGGGTAGTCCCAGTGTTTAATCTATTGATCCTACAATCCTCTTGTTAATTGGCACTAATCTCTGCTAATATTTAAATTCCAAAAAGACAGTCAACATAGCCTTTCGTGGGCTGGATTATTTGAATGAGGACAGGAATGAACAGAAGAAATGTGCTACACAACCAATGGGGGAAAAAACATTTAAAATTGTTACAGGCAGGAGATGTTTGAAGGATTGAAAGCTGGGTGTGATGGTGCACACTACAGTCATGACACTTAGGAGGTAGAGACGAGAAGACCAAGGTTAAAGGTCATTCTTGATTACATATTAAGTCCAGGTTTTATATATATAAAAAAAAACCCTCATAAAGCTGAGCTGGAGAAGAGGGTTGGGGTGGTGGAAGGAGTTGAAAGGAAGAGAGAGGGACAGTGGATTTCATCAAAACAAATTGATGCGTGAAATCATCAGAAAACAAGGAACATCTTGGGAAACAGTTTAAAGGATATAATATTGTAGCGAGAATACCGGAGAAAGCTCTGGAATTAGGCTTGGGTGTCGGCTGAGCAGGAACGCCAGCCGTATCTTCATTAGGAGGCAGTGGGAACTGGGGCTCCTGGAAAATCTTACTGACTTCTGTTGGCTTGTGAAGTAAGAGCGAAGCCAAAGAAGCTGCTCTTCCCCTTGCATGGCCTCTAGGAACAGTGAATTTCAGGTCACCACTGTCTTAGAAAAGTTACCGATTTCCTCTTATTGGAAGGAATTTATGGGAAGAGCTGACAAGAAGACTCAGTGGTGCTAAACTAGGACCTGATGAGGATCCGCTTATCCTACAGGAAGTGAAGAGACACAAGTTGGGATCTGCCATTCATTCATTCTTGAAGCAGGGAGTCATCAGCAGCCACACACCAGTCCTCAGAGTAGCTATTGACTGAATCCTGCCATCCAAACCTTGCTATACTCAGACATGCTCCCCGAATGGATTCAGAGATGGCATTCTTGGAAATGATCACAAAACTATTAAACTCAGGACTTCATGATAACTTCATCGTCTTTATGGAAAGAGGCATCCCCTCTCTCACATCCACCAACACATACCTCTTCTTGAGTACACACTACAAATGCTGTTGTCCTAGGGTCTGAGAATTGGCTTGATCAGTAAAATTCTTGCACTGTAAGCAAAAGAACCCGAGGTGTTGACACCACAACGATGCCGATGATGATGACGATGATGGTAAGTTGTGTGATGTTGATTGTCATGGTGATGTTGATTCAATTAATGCTAGTGATAGTGATTGTGATATTGATAGTGAATGTGCTGACGACTTTGATGATGGTCACAGTGATGGTGAAGATTGGGGTGAATGTGATGTTGGTACTGCTGATGCTATTGATGGTAGTGACAGGGAGGATAATGATGGTGGTGGTGGTAGTGGTGATGGTCACAGTGAGGATGATGATACTATCCTCCTGCTTACAGGTAAAGTCTTCAGTACATTTTTAATCCTTGGAGCATAAATTACATGATTCTTTATATGTAATTCACAGCTCTGGCACTGCCTGTGGTACCCAGCTCAGGCATAGGTCTGGGGGACTAAAGGAAGACTCAGACTCGGGTTATCCGTTATGAGAGAATGCCAATACCTTTGCTGGCAGGTTCAATATATACACCAAGCCAGGGAAGGAAAAACACAAACTCAGGAAAAAACAGGACCTCAACTGGGGGGCAACGGGATGTCAAGTGTAAATTCCCTTCCTGGGGCATCATCCTTCAACAGGATGTTTTGATGAATGTCTAGTGTAAATTCCCTTCCTGGGGTACCATGCCTTAGTCAGGATGTTTTTGATCTTAGAGGAACTGCAAAATGATACTTAGTAGACAGCAGCACACAGAAAGTCTCAGCCAGGGCATAGCAGCCCTTCGGGGTCCTACAGTAATATTCAAAACATCCACTTAGAAGAGTTGAAGAGCCACTTCTGTGCAATCTCTAATAGATGTTTGAAAGAAGACAAAGACATTAATTACCATCCTCCCTCCTTATTTCTTCCTTCTCTGGGGTTATATTCTTGTGCCATTGATCTCTCTGGCTTTATCACCAAGATAATAAACAGAGCATGGCAGTCAGAGATGGTTTCCACGATTAGTGGTGAGGATTTGAATACCTAACCTGTTGGGAGCCGACTCTTAGCCGAAAGTGGCTATCATCTTTACAGCCATCTCGAGCCATATACTCTGAAAAGAGACTTGTTTCAACAGCCTGCAATAGCTGAGCACACTCTGATAAACATCTTGTTACACTGTTTAGTGCCCCCAGCTGCCAGGTGCTCCTGGTATCCATGGCTACAAGGCACGTGACGTAGTGGCTTCAGTTGAGATTGTCCACGAGGGCAAGTCACGTGGTAAAGGGTATAAATCTATTGAGGAAGTAGGAAGTAAGAAGAGAGGTAGAGGTAGAGGTAGAGGTAGAAAGTAGGAGGTAGTAGGAAGTAGAGGAAGGAGTGAGAAAGTGAGAGGTGTCAGGAGACTGAAGGAGTGAGAATATAGTAAGAAGAGAGGAAAATAAAGAAGACTTGAAGAGACTCCACCGGACTCTGGCTTGTATCTATCTTTTGCGTCTCTCGCCCCTTTTTTCCCCTTCCTCCGTCCCCACTTTCTCTCTTGCTAGACCCTGACCTGCCGACCGGAGCAGCAGAACCGGCCGGCCTTTACAAAGTAACAGAACCTGACGGCCGTTACAAAAGAAACGGCAGCTACACTAACCTTTGTAGGTTTTTTTTTCCTTTGAAGAGTCTATCTCTTTGCTGAGGCAGCCATGCTACAGGTTGACCTAGTTGTCAATGAAGAGTAAGTGCCCTGACACCTGAGTCTGTGTCAACTTGCTCCAGTATTTGACACTCCTCTGCCTTCAGGAAGAAAGGCAATAACAGATACCTATACATGCTAAGCCATGGCTCAGAGTCTAAATGTTTTACAATTTCACATTCATGACCCCTGCAATAAATTATGAATTTGTTTTCTGATTAAGTAGAAGTGGGAAAGATGAACAGAACCTATGATTCCTGTCTGTAGATGGAGATTGTGCACTAAAAGTGTCAAATTCCCCAACCCTTTTACTTTGGTTGAACCATGACTCAAAGACTCCAGGAATCAACATACCACTGGTGCTGAATGAGAATGCCTGGGGTGGAGGCACAGAATGTTGTACTATGTTCTTTATGGACCTGTACACAGCCTGGGGTGTTCATTCTGCTTAGGCATGATGGGTTGAATGAGAAGGGATGTCAGGGGAGAACTGGGGAGACTTCCTCTTATTTCTTCCACTTATTTATAATGCTGGGGGGAATCTTTCACTTGAAGCTGGGAACTAATATCATGCTTGTATGGTATGAAAAGCCAGAGCAGGGGTATGAGATGGAGGCATTTCAGCCCCAGAACAATAACTCCATTGATTGAGTTAAATGAGTTTGACTCAAGCGGGGAGACACACTCCTCATGTGAGAACACTGAGGCTTCCCCCTCAGCAAACAGGAGGCACGAGCCAAAGCTGAGCTAGACAGAGGTAAACCAGATGTCCCGAATTCCCCCATCTGTGCATTCCTAAAAGTCTCAGAATTATCTGTGAATATTGACAGATTGAAATTTGTAGATCTCTGCAACTCACAGATACTGTGGGATATTTCCAAATTCCCCGAGTTAATTTATAACTGGAGATAAAAATTTGAGCACTTATTGTATGTGCTTGGAAAGCTAGTTAGTGAATCCATACGTGTTCCTAGGGGGCATTTGTTGAGAATTACAAATGCTTCTGGTAATGCCTCTTTCCACATTCGCAGTAGCATTAAATGTGGGCATCCGAGACAGAGGGATGCCTCACATCTGTCTGACCACATTCCCTCAATGTGATGGGCTTCGGCTTGATTGTGTAACTATGGATTGAATTTAAATCAGTATTTTACCTAAGAGAGAAATGAGGAGGAAAACACATGGACATTACTGAAGCAAGTCTCAGACTGTGAATCTAGGTGTTACAGAGAATTCAGAGAGAGACATGTAAATCAAAATACATAATAAAGAGCAGGGATATAACTAGTGGTAAATTGCACTTGCCTAACATAGCTGAGGCCCTAGGTCCTTCCCAACCCTGCGCTGTGAATGAAGCCTCAATAAGTAGCAAAATAATAAGAAAGAGAAGCACATGAACTACACTATTTTCAAAGTTTTTAGTTAGTCTATATGTATACAGGTGTGCATGCCTGTGTGTGTGTGTGTGTGTGTGTGTGTGTGTGTGTGTGAGAGAGAGAGAGAGAGAGAGAGAGAGAGAGAGAGAGAGGGAGAGAGAGAGAGAGAGGAGTAGGTATTAGAAGCTACAGGATACATGTAGGTGTCAGAGAAGAGAACAGCCTCCTTGTGGCGTCTGTTCTGTCTTTCAATATTTATTCAGGTTCTGGAAATTAAACGCAGATCCCCAGGACTGTGCTACAAGCACCTTTACTCACTGAGCCATCTTTCTGGTCCCTGGATGGTACTTTTAACAAAGTTGCAGTTGTTTCTGCTTTATTGGAGCAGCCATACTACTCTGGTCCATCTCTCCCGCTCTACACATCCACTGTCCTTATTTGCCAGTTGGGATGGGGTCTCATCTGTTTATTACTTTACTGCCAAGAGAGGTATATATGCAGAGAGTATAGGAAGTCAACAAGCACAGCAGAAAATCAATTTCTTTCACCGCCCCCATGAGGTTGTGTTCATAGTTTTCTTACATCATACTTTCCGTTTAATAAATATTAATCACAGTGTTGATAATAACAAGAACAACAAGGCTTTCTTTTCTACACATTATAGAGTCTTGCATTCAGTAACCCATTTTAACTTCACATTTTAAGCACATGGAGAGGCAACACTGCTATTATATTATATATAACCCCAATGTAATAGCAAAGAAGCAGAGGGAGATGCTACATGTGTCCCCAGCATCTGACTGGTAGGCAAGAATGCAAGACTCTTGAGCCTGCTACACAGTTGCAGAACCAGACAAACTTAACTAATATATCTGAAGCCCTGAACCCCTTCTGTCCCTACACTGTGAATGGAGTGTCTGTGTGTGATGTAAAAGACAGAGAGACCCTGGCTTTGGGGTATGCTGTGACATCAGCATCTGATGATTGATTTTCCTGGAATCTCGGGCAAGGGACTAAGCATTTGTCCTTGCTGTCCTCATCTGTAAAGTGAAGAACCAGCAAGAGAAACTGTAAGATGGTGCCTGGTGCAGATGATGGCCTCCTAAACTATTGTTATACAACTTTGATTCTTCTGTCACCTGACTGTCTAATGAACATGTGCTCATGAGTGGATTCACTGTCTCAGATGGAGAATTCCCAACCATTTCCTTTCAAGCCACACCCCCTCCACTCAACAGTCATTCGCTCCCCTTTCTCATTTCTCTACCCAGCAACATTTCTGTTACCTGTCTTGTCTGACTACCACACAGGTCCTGGGAGAGTGGGGATCCTCACCTGCCTCCCCTCATGCTCTGTACTCTGGCTTTGACACAGAGCAAGTGTGCAACTGTCGTCTTAAACAGTTGTGGAATGAGGTTCCCTAAGCCAAACAGCCACCATCTTCATCAGATCTGTTGGTCCTCCTTGCAAGATGTCATGATAATGTGGCCTCTGAACTGTTTATGTCCCCTTATAGAAGGGAGGATGGAAAGGGTCACTGGACCCTCGCCTGAGGTTTCAGCTGTCCTCTCATCTCTTTGTATGCACTTCTGTCATAACTGCAAATAGCTTTGGGTTCTTGAGTATCAGGATAGGGAAGGTTAACTGGGGGCTCTATTTATGTGGCTATGGGGAGCTGTATCCATGCTGGGAAAAGTCTTTCCAGTGCAGTTGCCTTGGGGACATCATGCTTTCCATATCTTGTTACCCATACTCCCTAAGGAAGCTTAATAAACCCATTGGTTCTCCGTGGTGAACTTTGGTTGACTCGTACTTTGAGCTGTGGTTGGGTCCTAAGGAGGAGGTATAGATGCTGTTTCTGTCTCTTTGGGGAGGAAATCCTCACAATACCAGTAATGCTACCCACTCAGGGACAATTTATCCCTTAATGCTGAGAGAAAGTAGGAGTTTTGGTGGTACCCCTCAAAATCAATCCTCTACCAGAGGAAGAGCTTTTCTTGTGCATCATTGAGTATTACCCTGCAACATCCAGCCTCCTTTACAGTGACTCCAGCACCAGATTCCAACTATACTGTTGGTTAAAATGCCACACACATCCCACTCTGAAGCAGGCTATTTTCCTGTTAGGTCCTGTGCTACTGTGGTCACTACAAGCAATAGCATGTATAAGCTTGGATTAGGAAGAGATTTCTGAGTAGCCAGTTTATGATTTGAGTTTCCTAGAGAAAGTTATGTCCATGAAAGCTACTGAAATACACAAAGAGAATGTTTTTCTGGAAATGACTGAGGATTTGGTCCATGATATACCCTGGCTGGGCAGTGGGAGGGAGATGGCCAGAGAATTCATGGGGATGACCTCTGGGGACCCAGAAATGGAAAAACTCATATTTGTTTTGGAATGTATTTCAAATGCAAATAAAAGGATGAGTCCAAGAAAATTCCCCAGTACGCCTTTCACCCCTTCCCATCACATTACCAAACACTCTACAAGGACCAAGACAGTCTTCAGTCAGCAAGATGAGAGGGGTCGCTATATGTTTTCCCGACTGGAAAGTCAGGTGTAGATATCATGAAGAGATGAAATCAAGGCCACATCTGTGCCTTGTCAGATCACTCTTGTCTTCCTTGGGAAAGTCCTGTCATTGGGACAAGGTGCTGGAAGGTCACATGATCCCAGAACAAGTGACGAGTGACAGCTGTGTTCTCTCCTTGAGTCTAGCCACACTGCCGTGTCCTTTATCTCAACTCCATAGTTACCATGTCTAGAAATTTAAAGAACTCATTATTTAGCTCAAGCCTGCATTTTATCTCATTTATGGATGAGCACTGAGGGGAAAAAAAGTTGAAGAAAAATAAAATCCCTTATTTTGCTAATGAGAGACATCTGTTTATTTCTCTTTTTTTAAAATGTGCATTTGCTTAATAGGCAAGTTTTTTTTTAAAAAAAAATGCCAATCAAGGCTTCCATGACTTGAGGGATTTATCAGAATTGGAGCTTTTTCTATAATTAAAGATGTATTGGGTGAAGTCATTGCTGCTCACTTGAAACTGGAATGAGGCGTAGGTTTGAGAGAAAAGGGCTTGGAATGCTATATGCCCTTAAGATATCCAAAACCTAACTTGAAAGCATGTGATAGCATTATTCTGCATGGGGGATTGGCTTCATAGATGTCCTTAATCTTAGGACATTGGGAAGAGGAGACCCCTGGAGTGCTAGGGTGGGACCCTAATAATCATAAGCTTAGAATGAGAAAGAGCCAGGAAGATGAGTCAGTGGAGACTGGGAAGGCAAAATCAGAGATTGAACCAGAGTTGTGCAAAGAACCACTTCCTTGTCTCAGCCTGGAAGAGGCAAAGGAATAAGTTCTACTATTGAGTCCCCAAAAGGCAATACCTTAGCCTTCATCATGCCCTGAGGACTTCTGACTTTCAGAACCTTGAAAGGTTACAAATCCAGGTTTGGCTTAAGCTAAACCCTTAACCTTTATGGAGACCTGTTATCATAACAATAGCAAATGAAGGCATTCCGTATTTCTCCCTGAATTTCCAGGCAAAATCAACATGAAGATTAGCCGATGGACCAACAGGGAATCACCAACAGCACATAAGGGGCAACTCACTTCACGTAGAGGTCAGATGATAACTCATAGGAGTCAGTTCTCTCCTTCCACCATGTCGGGTCCCAGGAGCCAAACTCAGGCTGTAAAACCTGATGACAAGCAACTTTACAAGCTGAGCTATCTTACCGGACCCTGTTGTAGAAATATTTTAAAATCCTGGCCCAGGGTGTCTGCCCCACCTTTGGTTATGAGATTCCTGGATGAAAGACACTCACAGCCTTAATATTTACAATAAGCCCTAAACAGCACAATAGCTGGGCAGCTGCCTCCCCTCCACGCTGTTAGAATCTACTTTCCTATCGATAATCCCGAGTTACTATTTACTATTTACTATGTTGCATCTGGACTGCTTTTAACTCCAATTGGGCAGCCCTCAGGGTCACGCTTTCTTGACTCCTAACCCAAGGCAGCTCCCTTTCTCCCTCCTTGCCTTCTTCTCCTCTCTCTCCTCCCACCTTATTGGCTGTTGGTATCTTTATTTACTAATCACAATTAACTAGGGGCAAGGTTACTTAGTACATCATCTACATGTAGACTTTCTCTGGGATAACCAGTTTGGGGGACTCAAATTAGCATTAGAATACAAGCAGCATTAGGCTAAACTATTACAGACCCATTGACAGCAATTTAATGAAGAGGATAATAGCACCATAATAGCTGGACTTCAGAGCAATTTCCATGAAGACAGGGGTGCTCTCTGAATCTCAGTTTATTGAGCATTTTCACAAACCTGCTGGCACTATTGTCATTGTACTTGGCAAAGGAAGGTCAAGAGGCCCAGAGAGCCAGAGTAAGTGGCTAGGGGCCACAGAACAGGCAAAGGGGGAAAAGGCCTGCAGACATTCAGGCCATGAATTCTCCTGCTTTGAGCTGAACTACCTCTTGTAGGAGTCTGAGTCATAAATACAAAATCTGTACTGCTACATTCAGAAGACCAATCCAATTGTATAAAAATTCTGAAATTATGATGAAATGCTCACAGCGAACGTCGGAGGGTCTATGCCGAATTTACATTAAGATGCAACTAGTGACACCCAAGGAGAAAACTTCATGGTGCTTTACCTCATGATCCAAATAGTGTCAAGGCCACAGTGTCTACATTACTGCTTTCTAGCAAGTCAAATGGCACCAGGATTGAAGCTGGTTCTTGTACTTTGAATGTGTTTGGAGAGATGACCCAACAATTAAAAGCACTGGTTGCTCGGCAGAGTTCAATTCCTAGCACCATGTCAGAAACCTCACCACTGCCTGTAACTCCTGCTCCAGGGAATCTGACTCTCCCTTCTGGATTCCATAGACACAGCAATAACACACACACACACACTCTCTCTCTCTCTCTCTCTCTCTCTCTCTCTCTCTCTCTCTCTCTCTTTAAAAATAAATATTAGCAAAGCCATTTGTTTTTTCCATTATGGTGGCATGGACACACAGTCTCTGGCTACATTACACCATGATTTCATCTTAATTCAGTGCAAATACCCTCAGTCCTTGTGTTCCACACATAGGATGGACTTTATCTCAGAAATTGTATTGATTCCTTTTAGAGTAATTGTCTGTATATTCCACGTAAGCAATGGATTCTGAATTAATGTCACCTTAAAGAATTTAAAAATTAGTTACTGATTATTGTTGATTTGAAGTAGGACAGGTGTGTGTATATATGTTGGGCCATTTACAAATGAGTTGATAAGTGGGTTGATTGTATTTTCTTACTATTTAGTAAAGAGTAACTATGTTCTTATTATCATCACCATGATATCTGCTTAAATTGGTGTTTAATTCCATCAGAAACCCCTAAGTGATTTAAGGTTAATTAAGGTTTCAATGCCTGATAAGTCTGCTTAAGATCCTAACTTTAAAATTAACTCTCTGTCCTAAGAATATCATTACTATTGGTGATGTTCTATGTGAAACATCCCTAACATGTTGGCATTTGCTCATACGAATATCATCATATGAAGCTTTTGGAGCTGGTTTTCATGGGGTTTCTAGACTACTGTGGTCTACCAAGTCAAATGGCACCAGGATTAAAGCTGGTTCTTGTACTTTGAATGTGACAAGGGTCTTTTATTTGGACACTTGCCTCTCAGTAGGTGACAGTTTGTGAATGTCATGAAGTCACTAGAAGGTGGGGCCTGGCTTGAAGAAATGAGTTATTTGGGGATGGGCCTTATACCCTGGTGTGGTAGTTTGAAAGAGAAATGTCCCTCACAGGCTCAGATGTAGGAACACTAGGTCTCCAGCAGGTGACACTGTTTGGGGGGGGGTGGACGTTCTGGAACCTTAGGAGATGGGACCTTGATGGAAGAAATATACTTCTTGGGGTGGGCTTTGATGGTTTATAACCTGACCCCACTTCCCATTCACTTTGTGTTCTGTGCATGGGTGAAGATGTGATCCTTTGGCTACGTCATATTCTGTCATGTCTCTCGCCCATTATAGACCTTCCCTATGAAGCCATAAGCCATAATAAACTCTTTCTTTGGTAAGTTAGTTTACATCATGGTGTTTTACCACAGCAACAAAAAATCAGTAACACACCTACCTCTGCTTCCCACCTCATCTCTTCCTGTTCTGCCTACATTCGAGCAAGCATCCTCTGGCTTCTTTTGCCACTGCAGCAAGCTTCTTCACTATTATACCTTCTCGCCATAATGGAGTGTGTACACCTGCAGACTGTGGGAAGGTATTGGTCTCATTGATGAGAAAACTAACTAATGATAAAGCCAATCAGGGCTGGTGTTCTCCATCAGTGTTTGCCAGCTCTGTCTTTTCTGGGGGAAAGCTATCATCATCAACCATGATACATGAAGAGTGAGCTTCTCAAGAGTGTGAAAGAGATCAAGAGGGGAACAGATCCACCTCAGCTGGCTGATGTCTTAGATCCCCCATTAACCACTGGTTCCAAAGACTTCTCTTTCCACAGTGGCTTGGGCTTTTTTCACCCTATAGTGAAGACATGGGTCCATTACTCATAGAATCAGTGTGATCATCTTCCATCTACCCAAGAGCTTCAGTTTGTCTATTGTGGCTGATAGTTGCCTTGTATGTAATATCTTGTTTCTTTATGTAATATTTTAATGGGTTATTTCATTAGTATATATTAATTGTGCAAACTAATTTGTTTCACTGCATTCTATACATGTATGTATTCTGACATAATCTCTCCCTTACTACCACCACTTGTGCTTACCTCTCCTCATCCCCTTCCTTGTGTCTCCTCATCCCTCCATTTTGAGTTCTATATACCAGAAAACACACACTTGTCTTTCAGAATATAGCTTGTCTTTTTCTTATGCAGATGATGTTCTTTTTTTCCCTCTATGACCAAGTAATACTTCATTATAGATAGATACCCTGTTTCTTTTATGCATTTTTTTTTCTGTCAACAAGGTTGATTCAATATTTTTAGCTGTTATAAATAGTCTCGTTATAAACAGACTCTGGGAAGTAGGATTAGAAATGAGTTTCTTCAACCTAAGATCTCACAGGAGACAAATGAATGTGTGGTTTTGGGATTAATTGAGGGAACTCCCTGTAGTCTGGGTAGATCCTGGGGGATGGGCAAGTCAAACACTTCCCTTATCACCCCTTGGTACAAATGATGATAAATGAGAGATTTTGTCAAAAAGCCACTCTGAGCTTTAAGATGAGTTTAACACCTTTTCAGGTAGACTTTTGCTCTCTGCTTCAAAATCAGAGGAGAAGGAGCTGAAGGAGAGACTTCCAGAGAGGTTTCCCAGAGTCCACTGTGAGCATGAACCCTCTGAAAGCTGCAATCCATTATCTCCAAAACACACCTGCCTGATTCCCCTTCATTGTAGAAATTTCTAGGATAAATAATTGTGTAGGCTTTTTCTTTTCCTGCATACGGTTTAGAGACATCACTCCCCTATATTTTATTTTAATATATTTTGCCTTGTTCAATTAAAAGAATTATTTTTAAATCATCATGGTTTTGTGTTTGGCTTTAGGGGGAGAGCTAAGCTCAGGTTCATCCCGTCTGTGCTATAGTTCAGTGGAAGAGACAGCCACGTGGAACTTCAGACTTGCAAAATCCACACTATTTGTGATTATTAGTGGCTCTCCACATCACTGGGATATATTTCCCTGAAGTCATTCTGTATTTATAGTCATTTATCTTTGGAGGATCGATTGGGTAAGACTGGATGCCTAATAAATTAGCCAGCCTGGAGGTGACAGGCTGCTCAAACCACGGCAGCTTGTCAACCACCAGGGCCACTACCATTGGCTTTCCCTTGGCGATTTGTCATGGCTTATAATTAATTACAGCTCGTAAATCCACAGCATCACAGTAGAGATAATAAATAATAGAAGCCTTTTTGCTAGATTATTTATTTATATTAATATGAATACCTCTTCCTTTCTCTTCCCAAGAGCTCCTGAAGTGAGTCTTTGTATACAAAATTCTAATTAACATTCTTAGGTCTCTTGTGCCTTTTATTTTCTCTTATATCAGGAAGAAATACTTTATTTTCTGATTATTGGCTACTATTGTAACATAAATAGAACATTGAACAGTGGCGTTGGCATGGGCAGACCATTAATTAGCCTTGGGACAAATGCCAGAAAACCTTCAGGTACATTCAAAAAAACAATTGCTTTCATTTTATAAGCAGAGTCACGGAGAACATTGGCCCCTGATGTTGAGTCCTGTAGCTGAGAGATGCCAACTCTAGGAAATGGCTTCCTGCTAAGACAGAAATTTTGCTAATGACTAAGTAAGAGCCATGTTCTAATTGGCTCTTCACTGTTGTGATAAAACACTGACCAAAACTAACTTGGGAAACAGTGGATTACTTAGCTTTCAGCTCAGTCCATCACTGAGGCAAGCCAGGGCAGAAGCTTAAACTCAAACTCCCGAAGTCAGGTGCTGATGCAGAGGGCACAGAGGAGTGCTACTTACTAGCTTGCTCACCTATGACTTACTCAGTCTGCTTTCTTAAATATCCCAGGATCAGCTACCATGGGGGTGGTACCATCCACAGCGGACTGGACCATTCCCTATCGATCCAACCAAAATAATGCCCCAAAGACATAACACATAGGCCAATCTGATCTGGATACTTTGTCACTTGAAGTTCCCCGTTACTAGGTGGCTTGTGTCTGTGTTTGTGTCAAGCTAACAGCTGAAGCTAACTATGACGAGCCCAGTCGTAACTTTGTTACGTTTTATGTGGAATAAGACTTAGTAATGAACACTGCTACTGAAAGACACTGTATTTGATCCTTGAAGAAAGGGCCGAGTAAGAAAGCTGCATGGCCAAACCTGGGAGCAGTTTTACAGAATGTTGTGTTACGGTCTAAGATTTACTGGCACCCATTCATGAGACACTCCCTGACTGGAGAGAGGGCTGAGAAATGCTCAGCTTCATAGCTATAAGGAAGTATGCTATCCATTTCAGGGATCCATCTCCTTTTTCACATTTCCTTCATATTCTCAATACAAACTTGAAACCACAGACTGACTACTTACCACACCTAGCAGAATAAACATAAACCCTTAGGGCTTAGGACTACCATACATTTACTGGGTGAGGCACCATGGTGAATACTAGTTCCAGAAAAAAAGGAAAGTTGGGGGTTTCACAACCTGACTTTGTGGGTGCAGGTATTAAAGGCAACATAGACGGTTGTCACTTCCCCACAGAGGCCAATTTCCAGAAGCTCTTCAGGTCATTTATTTGCAAAGTGTCTTTGTCACATGGAGATGCTATGACAAAATATTCCTCTCAAAGAGAAGGTTTAGCCTCCCTTGTCCTATAATGTAAATTATGAGCAGGGGAGAAGTAGATCTTTTAATAACTATAGTCCAGGACTCTTGAGTGTCAAAGAGAATTAAGCTGGGCTTGGGCTGGGTGGATGAGGCTTTCAGATTCAGACACTCACAGCTACAAACTGGAGAAGTAGGTACCAAGTTAAAGATTTATCACCCTGGGTTCTGACTGTCAGCAGCCTAGCATGTGACAGCTAGAGAAATTGTTGGCTCTGGGCAGGTGCTGCAGCTCCTTAGCCTTGGGTTTAGGACGCCTTCAAGGCAAGGCAATGCACAGGAAGTCTTTTGGTAAACTGAGCCTTCAGCCTCTTGTGTAACGCTGCCCACCTCCTGCAGACTAGGCTAAAACTTTTATTTTCCTGGTCCTCTGTTGTCTCTATTGTGTCCACTCCCTGATACAACCCTGGCTGCTCTGGAGCCTTCCAGCTGTCCCTTAGTCACCATAGTCACATGACTACTGTTGTGCCCTGCCTGCCACAGGGCTCATGGCTACTGTTCTTCAGCTTACAATATTATAATACCTCTACTTACAATAGGTAAGGGACTGGAGAGAAGGCTCTGCTGCTAATGTACTTTTTGCTGCTCAAACAAGGTCTGGAATTTAGCTCCCCAAGAGCCCTTACAATTTCCTCTTGGAGACACAGGGGCAAAGAGCCTTCCAGAGCAGTCTGATAAGCAAGATGAGCTAAGCTGCCAAGCTCCAGGTTCAGTGAAAGACAGTCTTGTTAGATGAAATAGAGGAGTGAGTAAAAAGAGGAAGACATCAGACATCAACCTCTGGTCTTCACTCACATGTGCTTTCGTTCATGTGCACGCATACATGGGCACACTCGCGCACACTTGTACACCCATACACATGAAAATATACAAGCATACAAATATACTACACCATACCATACCGTAAATGGGCCAAAAGTTGTGGGACTGCGTAAGGGTATTCTGGTTCATGGTTGGGCAGGTGCCTAGAACCCCAAGACTGCGTGAGAACCAACAGGAGTTCGGTGTGCCCCCAGAATCCAGGGTCCTAAAAAGCAGTCGAATCCCCAAAGATTTACAGCCCCTCCCAAAGTAAACAGGTAGAGGGTGTGACTAGAGGCTTGGGGCCTAGGGATTTACATACTAATGAAGGCCAGAGGGCAGAGCAAATTAAGCATGCCTCCCTAGATCCTCTCCCATCCTCCCCCTTTCTCCCTCCCTATTTACGGGACGGGCGTACATCCAAATCCATCCACCATCCACCATGACAATAAACCCTTTTGGAACCAAGGACTTCCTCGTGTCATTGGGGCCTACAGCCGACAAAGCCTCCAGGCTGCTGGAACCATAGACGTTCCTCCTGCATGTGGGACCAGCCACAGCGTGGAAACCCCTGGGGACACCACAGCTGCGGCCTCTAATTTTCCCCACAAAAAGTAAATCATAGGCAGTAAGAAAAGACCTCTCAAGACCAGTCTTCGTGGGGCCTAATGTTACACGCCCAGATACAGGGCGTCTTGGCAGACTTGAAAAGGAAACCAAACATCTTGATTACATATCTAGGAAGGGATATGGATGTGATATGCAAATGAAGCCTTGTGTTTGGACCAACCTCAGCACAGTTTCTACCAATCATTGGGTTTTACACCCTTCTCATATTCAGTAGAAATAGCTGAAGGAACATTTACTGGACACATAGCTTCATTTTCCCTTTTATAGCCGGTGCAGTGTTCTGAATGGTTCTGAGTAGACAGAGGTCTTTTGGGTCAGGAATTGTGCTTTCAGTTGCTGTGGGCTTGCAGCTGGAGGGGAATGTCCTTCAGAATGGGAAATATATCAATGCACCAGTATGCCTTGGATGTAGTGCAGATATCTGTTGAAGGCTACTTAGCTGGTAGCTACCCAGATCTGGTGAGGAATCTGACAGCTGCCACTCAGGTAGCTGGATGAATTGTTCCCAAAGGCTCAATTATTCAAGGGAGAAAATATCAAGAAGCTATACATCCAAAAATTAACACAAAATTAACATTTACAACAGAGTCTGGCAAAGTTTAAAAGTTCTTACACTGTTTAGCTGAGAGTTTAAAATCCCTCTAGCAGGGCTTATGTCCTTCTAACCTGTCTCAGAATCACTGAACCGTCATGGATGTCCAACCTTGTGACTCTGAGACATGACATTGTCATCCTCAAATCTGTGCGGTGCCTCCATAACTAACTGTTCTGGAATACAAAAGTCAGTGCCATAGGTTGAATGGCTGGATGATTTTAGAGACAGAAATGTATCTCCAATAATGGAAGAGGCTGAGAAGTCCTAGATTGGTGAGTCTGCAGATCTGATGCCTCCTAATGTTTTTCTTGGTTCATAAAAACCCACCCTTGGGCTAGGCATGTAGCCTAGGAGTGGATTGTTTGTTTCAAATGTGAAGGGTAGTGGGTATGATCAAATCTATCACATTTGTGCCTTCAGATGACAGGTGGGGAAGGGAGCGAGAAGTCTTCTGGTCACTTTCTCCACAGCACACCCCAGTTTCTGTTTATTGATTACATACACCTGGAAAAGAAAACTACATCATGTCCTTTATCTCAAGAGAGATCCACATCTAGAAGTTTCCAAAAGTTAGAATATTCTAGAACCTCTGGTAGGATGGGATTCTTACTAAGGAGCCTCATGCTTGCCTGACAGATCTCAAACTGTCCCTCCTGTTAAGGTCACTGGGGATCCTAAGTGCTCATGAGATTGTATTCTGGGCCAGAGAAAGATCATTACTGTAGACACTTGAAGGGCCAGAGAAATGGCTCAATGGTTGAGAGCATCTGCTACTCTTACAGGGGACCCAGTTTCAGTTCCCAGCCCCCAACAGAAGCTCACAACCATCTGTGTGGTGGTATGAATGAAAATGGCCCCTATGGACTTATAGGGGGTGGTAACCTTGTAGGATGTGGCCTTGTGAGAGTGTGGCCTGTTGGAGTTGAGGTGGCTCTGCTGGCGTGGGTGTGGCCTTGCTGGAGTAGGTGTGGCCTTTTTAGAATAAGTGTGGCCTTGTTGGAGGAAGTGTGCACTGAGGGAGTGGGGAGCAGGCTTTGAGGTTTCTGAAGCTCAAGCCAGGCTTAGTGGTTCATTGTCTCTTCCTGTTGCCTGTGGGTCCAGATTTAGGACTCTCAGCTATCTCTCCAGCACAGTGTCTGCCTGTATACCACTATGCTTCTTGCCATGATGATAATGGTCTAAACTTTTGAACTGTAAGCCAGCCCCAATTAAATATTTTCCTTTGTAAGTGTTGCTGTGATCATGGTGTCTCCTGACAGCAATTAAACCCTGTAACACAATGTAACTCCAGTTCCAGGAGCTCTGATGCCATCTTCTGACCTCGACAGGCACTGAATGCATGTGATGTACATACATACACACAGACACACAGACACACACACACACACACACACTTTTTAAAAAGATACTTGATATAAAAAAGCCTGCAAACACACTGTCTCACGTAGCAACCCACAGTTACAAGCCTAGAGTGTGAGGGCTGGGGTATAACTCAGGAGGAGAGCTCTGGCCTAGCACACATAAAGCCCTGAGTTTAATTTCTAGACCCATTTTTTTTTTAAAAAAATGCATTTTTAAATTAATCAAATTAATAAATTTATTAATTTTATTTATATTTTTATAAAAATAAGTATATTTTAATTTTTATATGAATATATAAAATATATACTATATAAACATATAGCATATAAATGTATAAAATGAAAATAATTAATTGAATCGATGAATTAAAACTTAATACACTTAATAAACTCTTAGTTCAGTCGTCTTTGTCATGAAGAAATAATTACTTTTCTCTTGCCATGGTAAAATACCACGACAAAAAGCCAATCAAGGAAGAATGTATTTTGGCTTGTAGTCTGTAATGGCAGAGAAAGTCTGATGACAAGAGTCAGAGGCTTGCTTGTCACAATTTATTCCCACACAGGATGAAGGGAGGAATAATAGGAAGTGAGGTGAAACTGGAAACCCTCAATGTCTACTCCCAGTGACGTATTTCCTCCATCAAGGCTCCTCCTCCTAAAAGGTTCCAACACCTTCTCAAGTAGTATCATAGTCCTCAAGTAGCGCCACCTTCTGGTAGTCAAGTGTTCAAACACCAAAGCCTGTGATGGACATTTCTCATTCAAAACACTACACATGGCTTCTTACCTGGGCATCAAATATTTCCATCTAACTCACATATTTCTCCTTTCTTGATGCCACCCGCCTTGGTAGAACATGGCAGTGGGGGAATATTGCTGTAGAATAAGCTCAGATTACCCAGCTCCTGTCTCTTCCTGTCTGATGATTCCTTGAGCTGTGTCCACTATTCGTCTGCACTGCCTCTCTCCCTTTCCTTGTGTGTCACGTCTTTAAAACGAATCTTCTCACCACTTCTTTACCACCCTTTGGGGCACTAGAGAAAGCCACCAACAAGAGCTAACGATCTGAATAATGTGATCTAGCAACTTAAAACCTAGTGCAAGGCATTCTTGTAAGTCAGTTTGATTCAGAATTGGTTGAGCCCCACTGAATTTCTATCAGTTCCAAGGCTGCTGTTGCATTGGATTTGCACCTGTTACTGCATTGTCTTAAATAATAAAAACACAACATGTCAACAGTGCCTAATTTTGATGACTAAGGTACTTTTTACTTACTTCTTTTTTTTTTTTTAAACACAATTTCAATGAAAATTTTAAAGCATTAGGAGCCAGTGACCCTCTTACTTTAAGATGCATGGCTGGCTGAAGCCTTCATTGGAAATTAGACTTTGTCTAAATCAAGGTATCTTCATAGCTCTGGTCCCTGTTGTCCAGTGGAGTAGGGGCAAAGGTCAGACCTTGGTTTAAATGTACATGTTCCGTTTTGAATTTTCATCGATTATACAAGATTCTGTGCTGAACTAGTGATAATTACTGCCCGGTCTTACCATGCAAACATCTTGTGAAGATGAATGACCCAGGTAAAAATTTGCATTTTCTGCACTGAATCAAATGGGGAGGTACAAAAGAGAATGCCACGCATTTTACAGACATTGTAGTCTGTTTCCTTCACATTTCAAACGATGCCTGTATTCTAAAATTCCTGTTGGCTTGTCTGTGTCTCATTGTTAACTCACATCAATTACGCTCTTTCTCTCAGCTGTCATTGACTTTATGGAAAAGGTTCCCTTCCCTACAGCATAATAGATTTCTAATATAATTCAAAAGCTTAATTCTAAATGAATTCTACATGAATAACAATATTCTCTTTATTGACAAAGCATCAAGGGTGTTTGGGTAATACGTATTTCTTTCCTTGTTGCATTTGGAAAAAAATCTCCTTTTTAGTTGTCTTTTATAAATCAGTTTAGAAAGGAGACAAAGAGGAAAATCTGAGCTAAGGAAATTTATGACTAGATGATTTGTGCCTGTGAATTATAAAAGTTGTCTTTAAAAACAAAGATTTAAAAAAAATTAATGTATGAGTATTTGCTCACAGGCATATCTCTGCACCACAGAAATGCAGTGCTCACACAGGCTGGAAGAGGGCATCAGGTCCTCTGGAACTGGAGATACAGGTGGTTGTGAGCTGTCATGTGGGTAGTGGGAATCCAACCCAGGTCCTCTGGAATGTTCTTACCCCCTGAGCCATCTCTCCAGTGCCAGAGTACTCTTTGTTTTGTTTTGCATTTGATGACTCCCCAAATTACACATGACCCATTACATTTGACCCATGAGCTCTATACTTTACCTTCAAGAGATTTTTCTCAAATTCACATTATCTCATTCATGAACTCCATCCTTTTCCTCTCACTAGATTTTTCTAAGAACTACTACTTTTTTTTGCATTACCAGACATCAAAAGCTTTGTGTTAGTTTTAGCACTTTCATCAGTAATATACCAGATGACCCAATGGATTGAGGAACTCACACACACAGACCAGTTTCCATGATGAGAACAATAAGTGTGTGTGTGTGTGTGTGTGTGTGTGTGTGTGT
>NW_021604614.1:9830023-9830961 GCF_004785775.1 Grammomys surdaster | reverse complement strand
AGAGAGAGAGAGAGAGAGAGAGAGAGAGAGAGAGAGAGAGAGAGAGAAGCCCACTGGTTACCTGTGTGTCTGGGTACCTGTGAGTATGTTCATGCACAGACTGTTGCCTGCATGGAATTTATGCTCTTCCTGTGGACTTTAAAAGAAATTTCAAGGAGATAAGCTGCAGGTCCAGACATTTTTATAGTTTTTTAGAGGAATAATGCAGATTGTTAGATGAGATTTCAATTGCTCTAAACAGAGCCAGATACCTACATGTACGAACACTTGCTACACCATGTTTGCCTGTACCTTATAATTCCAAAACTCATTTGCGTGTCCCAGCTTGGGTAGTCAGCTCATACTGGGTTGTAGGTTGTTCTATTCGCACATACATTCTCCATACAATAAACTCACAGCTTAGAACTATAACTTAGAATTACATTCTAAGAACTTAGAACTTAGACATTCTTAGAACTACAGCTCTGCCTGCTGGAGGCGTACCCTTTAATGTGGACTTCAGCCTGCTTCTGATTTCTCTTTGACTGGGTGTCTGTTTCTGGAGAAAGTCTATTTTGTCCATAAAAAGGTTTTTCAAATATGAAATGCCGTTGACATACAATCACAGTTATCTTAGAGAGAGGGCTCTCCCAGGCACATTGGCCTGTGTCTTCAAGGAATGGGGAAGGGTGGCCATCAAAGCTATAGCCAGTGGGTGTCAGAGCTGAGGAATCTATTATTTCATAGCCAGTATGAATAGCTTTGTCTTTCTTAATATTTGATTTATGTCACCTTGAGATTTGAGCCTTATTTATTCCTTCTACATTGTCCCTAAGGACTAAACACTATTCTACTTTAACTACTGTATAACCACCCACCTTGGTCATTGGTTGGGATTTTCCTGCCAGGATTTTATATCCCAGAGCATGCTGCATGTATGTATATATGTACGTATGAAT
>NW_021604614.1:9825261-9829623 GCF_004785775.1 Grammomys surdaster | reverse complement strand
CTTTATGTAGCATGTTGGTCTGAAGCTGTTGGTTGCTTTTGACAAGACTTCCCACCAAGAACCTTTACAAAAATCTTCTTTTATTTGATCCTCTTCCTTGGGCATTCTTTCTACGGTGAACAAACATGTTTCTGTCTTCTCAGCATGTTCCCTTGGCAGGTCCTGTGCCATTGAATTCTTTCTGTGTGTGGCTATTGAGTACGAAAAATACGGTGCCTTTTTTCAGGACAGTGAACAGCTTTTTTCCCTGCTCACCGTGTGCCTGGCATGCAGCTGTGCTGAGGTAAGTAAGGCCCATTCAATGTTTGGTTCATGAATATGTGAAGTCACTGCAGTCAGTGTAAGAGAAAAATCTTCAGGGAACCCAAGGGACTCTGCTTCATTCGCAATATATGGATATGAAATGTCTCAGAGGGTCTGGAATACCTTCTAAGAAACTTTATAGAATTTCTACTAAGTGGGAACAATGTAAGTTGACAGTATATGGCTGGAACCTGACTCTTCATAAATTCTTTTTTTAAGATTTATTTTTGCTTATATACCTCTTCCCCATCATACACACACACACACACACACACACACATCTACACAAATGTGTATTTGTGTGTGTGTGTGTGGTGTGTGCAGTACCAATGCATGCCAAAAGAGAAGATCATATCACCTGAAACAGGAGTTACAAGCTGTTGTGGGGGGCATCAAACTTGGGTCCTCTGGAAGAGCAGCAAGTGCTTTTAACTGTTGAACTATCTCTTCATCCTCTGCTTAAAAAAATCTTATCCGTCTCTTCTGGGGAAAATTCCCAGCCTTTTTCAGTGTCTAGATGAACCGTAGCTGCTTGTCTGGTATAAGCATGTTGAGTGAAGACTATCCCCATGCCAATGGATGACAAACCCTGTAGACATCTGCCCCTTCCCCCCTATTCTTTGTCACAGCTTGTTCTTTGATGATGTCTTGGTCCCCACTCTCTTACTGAAACCCAGTGTGTGTGTTCAGCCACATTTGCAACCTCTTGTGTTTACTGCTGACCTTCATAACCATCTACCTCACTGATAACTGACAGACAGGTGTGGATACTAGATCTAGCATCCAACAGTTCAGCGCTGACATGCTCCTTCCTTCTGAATTCTGCACGGTTTCTTCCAGAAGTAATGGGTGCACTAGTAGCTTGGTTGGCTATTTCAACTCCTGCTTTCAATTAATCAAAGAACAACTCTTTCATGTGACTGATTTTTCCAGAGGAAATTAGACCCAGGGAGTTTAAGGGTTGATTACTATATTAAAACCTCCTAGCCGTGTGCATGGTGAAATAGAAAGTTCTTTTTCAAATTATTTCTACCTAATGAAATTTCAGTGATTTATTTTCCTTTGTTTAATTTCATCACCTTCAGTGATCTCCCTGATGTCATTCATTGGTGCCATCCCTAGCCACAAAATTCACCCTTGCAAACATACAGTTGGTCATATTAGCTTTTGTTTGATTGTAAGCTCCATTAATAAGCACTTCTGTTACTTATCTTAATAATTCACTCATAGAATGGTAATTCGCTTAAAGTGTATAAGATGTTTGCTTGAAATATTTGAAATTATCCTTTATAGGAACATCACATTTTTGTATTGCCTCCTTAAAAATCCCAGTATCTAAAAACTGACATTTATTAAGTATCTTAAACATGATTTTATATCCCTGGCTGTATTATGCATGAGCTTCATGTTTGATTTATTTTTCTTTCAGATTAAAGGTGACAGATGACAGCTATAAGGGGGTGTTGTTTAAATTACCTTCCTTTTGCTGCTCTCTCGCTGTTGGTTGGCATCTTAGAGAATTAAGGGGGGTGGGAAAGAAAAATCAAAAGGAATGATTGTGCAGAAGTCATACCTGCAGTTAATGGGATGGGAGGCAGGGAAGAGTCTCGGGAGGGCTATGGGAAAGGGAGTTGGGACAAAATTCAGGGCAATTTCTGGAAGCTATTGGAATTTTAAGACTTCCATAGCCCTGTGGACTTTTCAGAAGGGAAACCATGGTTTCTACTTCTGGCAAAGAAAGCAGAGAAATCAAGCCACCATTTCATAATGTATGAGATGGATTTTGTCGCTGTGATTTCTCTAATGGAATATACTTGGAGTTTAGATCCAGAGTGCACATCAGGGTGCATAGGTTCTACTTTAGACTCCAGATTTGCCTAGAGTTTACAGGGAAAGGAAGGAGAGACATGGAATGAAGTGTGTGTGTGTGTGTGTGTGTGTGTGTATGTGTGTGTGTGTGTGTGTATTACACATTTGGAAATGCATATGTGTATAGATGTGTATAGTTATCTATGCACACGAGGGTGTATGCATGTGTACATATTTGTGGGTGTATGGGTTCATGTACACAAGCATCCATGTGTGCACAAGTGTGCACATGTGTGCATTTGTAGTTTTTGCATACATGTATATGTCTGCATAGGAGTATCCTGACACACCCATTTCTACCTGTGAAACTACAGGTAGTTTTTTGGAATGTGGATTGCATACTTATCCAGCTGAAGCAGTAATAATCCCAACCTCCAGGATCTCACAGGAGAGTAGTAAGGCCAAAGGAGTGAATAGATAATAATAGTATTGGTTAGTAATAAGAATGGTGGTCCCAATAGTCAGAAGTTAAAGTGACCTAAATGTCAAAGTCTTACATCAACAGAAGAGAATACTATTCAGGAGGTTAAACCTGATTCCCAAAGCTCATCTGTCTCACCTTTAACTCTTAGCAATTATTTGTAAAGTAAATGAAGAATATGTATAGATACATAGGTATATCACCAAGCATTCATAGTCTTATGGGAAATAGGTGTCCAGTGTGTGTGTGTGTGTGTGTGTGTGTGTGTGTTACAATAAGATCCATGGCATTTTTTAAGCTGAAAGTACAGTTGGCCTTGAACATACATCTCTCAATAGGTTCTAAATATACTAAACACTCACACTGAACTTTTAATTATGTTCTGTAAAAAAAAATTTTGGTATCTATTACAGTAAGCATCCTTTAAGAATACATGTATGGTCATTCTAGCTTTATTTTGATTGTTTTAATCATGTGCATGCATTGGGGGTATTACAGGTACATGAGTGCAGGTGGTCATGGATGTCAGAGGCCTGAGATCCCTCTTGAACTGGAGTTCCAGACAGTTGTAAACCACCTAGTGTAGGTTCTGGGAATTGAACTCAGGAAGAGCAGTATGTGCTCTGAACCACTGAGCCATCTGCGAATGGACATATAGAGTCATATTTGAATCATATCTAAGAGGTAAAATTATTGAGATCTTTTTCTCTAAACTTTTTCCCCAAGAATGCTCAGTTACATTCTAGGTGGCTTACTGATGCCAGAAAGGTATGTTTATTTAATTAAAAGAAACACACCGATGAATGTATAATTGCTCAGTGATGCGGTTTGGATATGAATGACTCCCACAAATCTCCATATTTGAAGACTCTGGAGGGTTTGGAATATTTGGTACCTATGGCTCAAAAGAGCATTGCTGGGGCAAGCCAAAGAGGTCTCAGCTCGGTAACGTACTTCTGTGGGAAAAAGTCATGCCTCAAGTTTCTGCTCCACTGGCCATTGGCTGTTTGCACTACCATGCCTGCCTCACCATGTGCTCACTGGCACTATGTGCTGGAACAAATCTTGCCTCCAATGTTACCTTTTCCCCAGATATTTAGTTAGAATGATGAGAAAGTTAACTAACTCAAACACAATGAGAGTAGTTGCTACAAGGCATGTTCAGATTGGGGAGGAAATTGTGTGTTGATGCTCTCTGGAAGGCTATAACCTTGATGTAATTCTCATTTCAGTGTGGAAATGAACTGTGATAGGATGTATGGGGTTGTTGGAATGAGACAGGAAAGGATGGATGGAGGATGGGATGCAAATGAGTCATGATGAGTTGTATGGGACGTAGTGTGGGATGAGGTGAGATGAACGGGAAGGGATGAGATGGGATGGGAAGAGGGGAGATAGGATGGAATAGAGGATGGGATAGCATGTGATGAGATGAGACAGGATAAATTAGATGGAATATGATGGAATAGACTGGGATGCAGGTTGACATTTGTTCATTGTTGGAATGAGATGAAGGATGGGATGAGATAAAATGGGTGGGTAGGATGGGATGGATTACATGGAATAGCATGGAATAGGATGAGAGGGATGGGATGGGATGAGGTGGGATGAGGGATGGGATGAGATGAGGGATGAGATGAGAAGTGGGATGAGATATGGGATGAAGGATCAGATGAGGGACAGGATGAGGGATGGGGTGAGAAATGGGATGAAAAATGACATTAGGGATAGGATGAGGGTGGGGATGAGGGATAGGATTGGATGGGATG
>NW_021604614.1:9741540-9825251 GCF_004785775.1 Grammomys surdaster | reverse complement strand
CTCAAATCTGGGTTAAGCCTTCATGTTTTACTCTTTGTGAAATCACTGTTGCAGTCTGAATACATTTAGCAACAAACAAGACCCTAGAGATACAGGAGTGGATGAGGGCCTATAACCTGCCCAGGGCTTCGTTGGTCCATTAAGTTGAGCTGGGGAAACACCCATGCTCTATTCAACAGGTCTGATTGTGTAACAAAAAGCAAAGACCCAGGAAATTGTCATTCTTTGGTTCTAATTCCTTGGACCGATTCAGCCTTCTTCCAGCTGTCCTGTAAAAATAAGCTGAATTCCTAATTACTCACTATGCAGGCTTCATAGATACGCATACACATACATGTTCATACGCTTATGTATGCATGTATTTATAAGTATATGTGCGTGTGTGCACATGAATACAAACACATATAGTGTGCCTATTGCAAGTCAAATCACGAAGGTTATTCTGAGTACTTCTCCGTGTCACCTCCCACTTCTTTAGCACAATAATAATTCTTTGCTTACTCTTCTTTCCCTGCCTTTCTTGTTATGACTAACATGTTTTCAATTGTTACTGGGTAAATTTTTTTTTGCTTTTTTTTTATTGGATATTTTTTTATTTACATTTCAGATGTCATCCCTTTTTTCCCATTTCCCCTCCCCAGAACCTCCCTATCCCCCCTCCTCCTTTTTGCTTTTATAACCATTTTAATTACATGCAAGTATTAAGGTCAGTTCTAGGTTGAGGGACTAGCAATACAATAGATGCAAATAGTTAAGGAACAAGCAAGACAATAAACACAAATAGTCAAAGAACAAGCAAGGCAGTAAACAAAATTCCATGTTCGCTGTTTCTAAGGGCTTATTGGGATGACCACAATATCTGAGCCAACTTCCCTGTCCTAGCTCAAAGTCATTTTCATGTCTGAAGCCTACTTCCTTGTTCTAGCCTAAAATTTAGATTTCTGTCTGAAATTACTTCTTTGTTACTGTTTTTTTTTAATTCTCTTTCATCTTATGCCAGCCACCAAGTTAATTCCTCTCCACAGAGCAGGTAGATTTTGGAGTTGCTTAATTATTGTTCAATTGAATATTAGAGTATGGAATTGTGGCGAGTCACTAGAGAAGGAACATGAGAGGCCATTTGTGTGAAGACCAAGTGAGTCACAAGCATCTCTACTGACTAGAGCATGCTCAAGCGCATCCCTCTCTAGCTGTCACTGAGCTGAGTTCGTCCTTGAGCAGAGTTCCAGGGCTTAGCAGACATGGTTGCAGGGTCACAGACTACTCATGGATGTTTGTTGACTCAGAGAGAACTAAGCACCGCCATTGTCTGAGTAGATCCACTTTTATGTTTTTATTTTTGCTGCATTTTGTACAGCTTAGGACAAAAAATAGAGAGGGAGTGATGAAATGCTCTTGTTTATCAAGAATCTGAGGATTAAAGGCACCTCAGAGAATTGTGAAATCTGCTGTTTTCATAGATGAGAAGGCACAGGCGGTGGTACTCAATAATTTATCACCTGCATCCATGGGTGGCTTTGGGATCTGTGTAAATCCATGTTCAGAAACAGTAGGTATATGTGACTAACCGCTCACTGAGCAACTTAACAGGAACAAAGCCATCTGCAATGCTTTCTCATTTGGGTCCCCACCAGAGTGGACAGGCTGGGTAGTTCAACAGAAACCACATTTGCAAAGGAAAATTACCCAAGTACCAGAGAAATGGAGTCCTACATCAGTTGTCTTCCGTAACTGTTTCCTCTGAGATTAAAACCTTCCACATTAGAGGTCAGCTTGCTAAGACACAGGATGTTAAGCCCCAGAAGAGTCTAATAGAAGGTGAAAGAGTCCAACCTGTAAGGGAGCTTTGGAAGCTCAGAAGGTAAACAACTCAAATAGCATCCAAAAATCCCTGCACCTACTTCCCCCGTACTTATAATAAGAGGAAAGACTGCTGAGGGATGCTCTCAGACCAGCTGAGCTGCTAGGGAAAGGCAAATCAGCTGAGTCACAGGAAAGAAATGGGGACCAGTTTAAAGACCTGAGGAGAGGATCAGATTAACTGAGCTGCCCTGAAGAAACATTCTCCAACCTGCTGAGCTGTCTTCAGGCTGTGCAGTGTACTCTAAGTTCCCAGCTTTTGGAGCTATCACTCATGCTGGACTGGGCTGTGGTGATGCAGCTGTCTTTGAGTCATTTCTGATCCTTTAGGTAACCCCCCTTTCCCATACTCCCGTAAGTAACCCCAGTACAATGTAGTGGTTCACCTAGTTGGACTTGGGTGGCATCCTTACTTTGGTCTGTCATCGGTTCCCTATCTGGGAATAGTAGAGTTTGTTTGACTTTAAGAAGACTGTCAAATGACAAGGACATACTTAGCCTTAGAAAGAGGGCTCCATCTGACCTCCAGCCCCAGGGTCTACAACTGTGCCAGCAACTGCCCAGCAGACAGGCTCCAGTTAGGACCAGCTTTAGCTTGTCCAAGATAAAATCTCTTCGGGGTCCTCTTCCTGTGGCTTATCTATTTCTTTCTAGCCATATGAATAATTCTCATTTCTGATGCCAAAGACAGGGTAACAGAAGCCCAGTTCATTCTTCTTACCCATGGGGCTGCTTCAAATGTGAGCATCCAGATAAGAGAGAGATGGAACTACTTGACAAAAGTTCCAACTTTCTCGTGCCTCTTGCTTCTCATTTGTTAACTTCTGATCTTGTCTCTCCCAGAAGAATGGATTATCAAGGGAAAGGACAGAGTTTCCCACCCATAACCTATAACCAAGCCTGCCTTTGAGGAGAGAAATAAGATCCTTCCTTCCATGGAGTGTGATGGTCTCTTCCTGTACTCCAAGGAGTGTTTCCAAACTCCTTTCTCTTGATGTGAGCCTGCTTCTCTGCTCCTGGGCTTCTCTAGGTCATTCTTTTTGGACTCTTTCCTGAAGTTATTTTGCTTCCATATTTTGTTAGCCTGGCATGGCTGTTATGAAATACAAATCGGTGAGGGGGGACCTGGAGAAACCATGCCAAGGTGTGCTCCTGAGTAATCACACTATGAAACAGATTTGATATAAAAGGGGTTTATTGGGGGAAAGAGAGAAGAGTGAGAACCTGGCAAAGGGTAGAGGCAGATGAGTGAACATGTAGACAGGCAGACAGGCGGGGGCAGAGCTGTGAAGAGGCAGGAGAGAGGCTGGGAACTCACGGGAACAGAGAGAGAACGACGGAGTGGTGGAGCAGTCATTTTACGTGTAGCCCACACCTGGCACACCTTGTGGCAGCTGCAAGTGATGGTGGCTCGTAATGACGTAAGCGATTGCTAAGTCCGAGAGAAGAGCCTAGTGGAATCACTTATAAGCTAACACTGGCTCCATCTCATCAGCTCATATCGGGGTCTCAAACAAACCTATACATCTTCCCTGGCTAGTAAGCTACTCACATCAACGCAACCACCGCCTCCCCTTGAAGCTGAGCCCAAAAGAGCAGTTTCAAACAGTTCTTCCCGGCTAAGTTCCTCCAAGAATAGAGTAGAGCCCTGCCCTTGCTTCTCACAAAGTCTAAGTCTGGTTCTCCCGGAATCCCTTTCATTGGCCTTCATTAAACGAACTTTCCTGAGCCTACCTATAATGAATAAGCAATCTTTGGTCCAAGTGACCCCCTTTTCAGAAATAAATCCACGGTCATTATCAAACTCCACACAGTGAGTGGAGGCAGTCGCCTCCTTGAGTACTAAAATATCTATGAATGATGGTCTGTGACTCCACGATCTGGTGCACTTTCCTGGTAGATCCTCCGCCAGCATGACGCCACTCTGCTAGTATCTGTAAGTCAGCCACTGCCAGTATATAAGCAAATGCATGTGGCTCTGCTCCAATGAAACTCTGTCATGGAATCAGGCTGTAGACAGAATTGTTGGCTCTCAGGCCAGTACGTGTCTGTCTTTTATCTGGCATGGATAATCTGAGAGAAAACCCACCAGAGGTGGGTGTCATTTTAACTTTCTATTGCATGGATATGTCCCAAGAACATTCTAGATGTTCATAAATATACCTTACATAATCCATTTCATCAAATTCTCAAGTGGCTCAGTCCTAGACAGATATTTTACACACCTGTGGGTTTTTTCCCTCCCCCAAGGCTGTGCATATTGAATGGCCCTGGGATTGCACAGTGTAAGATAATTTACTTTGAATCTCAACTCTGGGACTCACTCCAAATCTTAGCTTCTTGTAATAGTCACATTTCTTACATTTTCTATTCACCTTTTTTTTAGTTCTTTGAGAATTTTATACCATATAGTTTGATCACATCCACTCCCGTCCCTCTGCCATCTCCTCCCAGGTTTACCCCTACTTCTCTACCAACCTAACTTTGGGTCCTCTTTTGTTATTTTGCAGACAGAATACCAGCACAGAGACAGGAGGTGGACAGGAAGTCTCACCCTATCAAAGGTGCATTAACAATTGAAAGAAGCTGAGAGAGGAACAGTCATCTTAAGAGTTTAGCCCCTGGTTTGTAGACCACACTCCAATGGAAGACCCCACATTTATGAATAAATAGGCATCCCAATTGAAATTTAATGTTAGTTTTTATTTTAAAAATCCAACATAGGTCAAATCAATTCTTTCTATTAAGTATGATAGTCAAATCCAAAATAATTAGGTAATTAGGTATTATTTGAGACAAGTAATAGTTTTGTAAGAATGCCATATGAAATGTTTGTATATAGGTAGGGAGTCATTCAATACATTCCAGTCACAAATATTCTTTAAAAAAAAAAAAAGATTTATTTATATAAATACACTGTTGCTGTCTTCAGACACACCAGAAGAGGGCGCCAGATATCATTACAGATGGATGTGAGTTACCATGTAGTTGCTGGGAATTGAACTCAGGACCTTTGGAAGAGCAGTCAGTGCTCTTAACCACTGAGCCATTTTTCCAGCCACAAATATTCTTTATACCCTCCCTCCACAATCCATGGGCTTGTACTCCTCACCCTCCAACATCCTCTCCATGACAGAGATTGAGGTTGCTTTTAATTTTAATGAGTAATAGTTGTTTAAATGACTTAATATCACTTTATTGCAGTGTTAATTACATAGTGCTAATTGCATCGTGTGCAATAGCTCATTAATTTTTTCCACCAGCAATCTTATAAAATCATGCATGTTTTAATAAGCTCTCATCTTGCAGATACCGAATAACACCACTCTTAAAACTTAAAAATGTCAGATCTCAGAAGTTACAGGTAAGAAGAAAAGTCCAGCATTCTCTGATTCGGAAGCCAGATCCTTTGTCACTAAAGGTGAAGACATCCAGGCAGGTCTCTGTGTGGGGTTAAGGTTGAGGGCAGGAGCCATGTTTGCATAAACGATGCAGAGAGAAATGACCTCCATGATGGGCTGAGCCAAATCAGAGAGCCTCTCAGAAAGTATCCAGCCAGTGGTCACTAAATAACTTCAAGAAACCATGCTCCTTTGTGGATGTAGCATGTTCCGAATAAATATACTTGCATCAGACCTGGTTATCTTGAGATGAAAATAGGTTTGGGCGCCTGTGACTGATTTCTTCCATAAATGTGAGAGAGCAGTGTGCTCAGTTAGGATAGCTAAACCTTTAAAACGTCACGGTCATCTGGGAATGTGTCCACCTCGCACGGTGGAGCACACGTCTACTGCTAGAACTCAGGAAGTGGAGTTTATGGTCATATGAATATTTCATACGGTAGACAGACTTACAAACTAAGACCTGTCTCAAAATAATGCCTAATGACCAAGTCAAAATATAATCAAGTTACTCGGCATTTGACTAACTTACTTAAAAGAAAGAACTGATGTGACGCATACTGGATTTTTTAAATTAAAAAAAATAATAACCAAATATTGGTTGCGCAGTTTACATCCTCTGGAATGTGGGACATCCCACTGGAGTGTTGTTCACCTACCAGGGGCTACAGTCTTTAAAATGACTGCCCCCTCTCACCTGCTATAAATTGCTAATGGCACCTCTAATAGGGTGGGATTTCATGCCCACCTCCTCTCTCTGTGCTAGGATCTTGTCTGAAAAATAATAAAAGAGGACCCAAAGTTGGGTTGTTAGAGAAGTGGGGATAGATATGAGAAGAGCTGGGAGAGGGGCAGAGCAAGTTTGAGGCGGGTCTAGGACCCTGGAGAACTCTGCCCTCCCCCCTTCCCCCATCCTTCTGGAATGTTGACTGTCTTGATCTTCTACTGGTCTCCAGCAGGTAACCATAGCTGCTGAGGGTCGCTCACAGAGTCACCAGCTTCCCACTAGCCATGAAGGAGACAACCCAGGTTGAGGATTGGAAACAAGGAAGGTATCTTCTCACTGACCTTGCAGCTTAGGACAAGAAGGCTAAAATTCCAAGCCAGGTTGGTTGACAGTGCCTCAATCCTCATGGTTCTCAAGATTAGAAATAGCTATTTGGACATAGTGTCTAGAGAGCTAGACATTCACAAAGTCCCTTGACTCCAACCCCAAGTATATATTTACAGGGACTCTATGACTCCACATTCTTTAGAAGCCAACGTGTATTGCAAACCAGACTGAGAGCACCAGGGTTGCAATTAAGTCGGTATCTGGTGTGGAGAAAAAGTGATACATGTGAGTTACTTGCTCTAATCTCATTTCTGTTGCTAGCCAGAAACAAGTTGAAGGAGAAAGGAATAATTTCTCTTATATTTACAATCATAGTCCATCATCAAGGGAAGCAGGGCAGGAGTTCACTGAGCAGGAACCTGAAGCAGACAACATGGAGATACTGCTTCCTGGCTGGATCACAGGTTCATGCTAAACCAACTCTACAGATCAGGACTGCCTACCTAGGGTATGGTGCCGCCAACAGTGGACTGAACCCACCTATACCAATTAACAGTCAAGACAACCCCCACTATGGACATACCCACAGGCCAATATGACTTAGACAGTTCCTTCCTAAGATGAGCTTAAGCTATATCAAGTTGGCAGCCAAAGCTAACTAGGACACTAGTTGTGTAACACTGTGATTCAAATACTAGACAGGGAGGAAGGATTAATTATGGCTCACACTTTCAGAACTATCAGCCCATCATGGCAGGGAGAAGCAGTGTACGGTGTGACGGTTAGGAAACAGAGAGAAAGAGAACATGAGATGGAGCCAGGGTAAGATACAGCTCCAAGGACCCACAGTTACTGACTCACTTCCTGCAACCAGACACCATCTCTTCTTTTCTCTACCTCCCAGCAATGACCTTATAACTAGGGTTGGCTCACTTATGAAGTCAGAGCTCAGTGTGCAGTTACCTGCCAACATCCACCAGCTTCTAACCATGCCCCCAAAATATAAAGCTCTGTGGACATTTCTTACTCAAGCCATAGCGAGGTATTTGAGGACACGGCTGCTAATGTCAAGTCTGCTGGTACAGATTTAACAAGGATTTCCTCGCTAGCTCTGAATAGTCCAACAAATTACCCTATACCATTCAAATATAAAACAGGAAAAAAAAATATTCAAAAACTTTAGAGTTATTTGATTTAGATGCCGCTGCTCAAAATATTTTCTGTCTCACAATTATTGGGGTGAGGGGAGTGATATCTGCATTCAGTTTTCTAAACAGGAATGTCGCCTTCTCTTTGAAATGTTTTCCGCAGGAAATACTTTAATATCTTCTCAGGGATCTTTTCCTTTTAGTCAGTGTGCTGGTAATGAAGTGCAGTGCCCCCTAGTGGTCAGCACCAACACCCACCCCCCCCAACTAACATCCCTTACTGTACACTTGAGGGTTACTTCTCTAGCTACAGAAAGATTCAGAAGACCCCAGAACCAGTGAATCCAGACCATATGCTCCACACATACACACTCCCACACCTCCCATCCCCAACATCAAATCCACCCATCCACCCACCACAGCCTTACCATTAAAAAGCAAATTCCCAGTATTTCCACTGTCTTTTCCTAAACAAAAACAATGTTACCAAAACATTATGACTAATACCTTTTCCTTCACAAGTCTAGAGTTTAAGATTAATATACTTCCTCTGGATTAAGCAATATCAATTCAGATTGCAGACTTTCACGCACCTAATACATGTCATAATTTTTCCTCTGAATGCCATTTATTCCTGTTCTACATCTTAACTCTTTGATCTTGCTAAGATCTCACTGGCTGTGGTCAGCCACTGGAGAGTGGAGAATGAAGTCAGGATTATCAAAACCAATAATTAGAGACAAATTATTTTTATGTGTTTGGCAACCTTACCATGTCCGAGTATTAAATATCCTGTCACACTTGAAATCAACACTAATGATAAAGAGTGGGGTTTTTTTTTTTTTCAAAAGCAGAGCAAAAGTAGTCGATGGGTCTGCTTCCTACGTTGGAATGAGAATGTGAACAATTCAGTATTGAGCAATTATAGATGAAGTCTGCTAAGTGTGTTAGCCATGCTGGAGGCAGAAAAGTCATCGGGCTGAGTAAGGAAAAACGGAGTGAGATGATTACATAGTTGTTTGTTTGTTTGTTTGTTTGTTTTTGGGTTTGATGGGTTTTGGTGTTTGTTTGTTTGTTTGTTTGTGAAATTGTTATTTCACAAAATGTATGTACCCTTAAAGGTATGTCATATATACCCTTAAGGCTGGCAACTCAAAGTCTAAATGCACGTTTCCCTCTCATGCACTTTCTTTGTGTGTAGACAGCACTCGTAAGCATCATACTGCCAGCACCCCCAAGACCCAAAGCAAGGAGCCAAGGAGAAAGATAAATCAGATTTTCCATATGTGGATACTTCCAAATAGAAAAAGGTTGGGAAGTCTCCAAATAGAGGGAACGAGTTTGGGAAGTCTGGGGAGGGCGTCTCATCGGTTCTAATTTGCTTTCTGTTGCTGTGACAAGACGATGGCCCAAAACAACTGTTTCATATTTCAGATTGCTAAAACGGAAATTTCTGGTTTCTTTGGAGACTCAGTTGTGTCATGTGATGTATTTTTATGAGGATGTTTTGCTGAGAGTAGACATGTGCTCTTTTTCTGGAAGCTTCCTGGTGAAAGGACATGTGATGTTTTGCTGGAGTGGACACTTGAGAGGACAGGCGACGTTTGAAAAGGATAGAAGAATCACCCACAGTGGACAGCTCTCTGGCATCAGATCGCCTTGCTACTCTTTGCTGGTCTTCACTGGGCTTCACTGGGCTTTGCCTATTGTGACTTCATAGAGAGAAACGCACCAAAGAACTTCTGATACTGCGCCAGCTTCTTGCAGCTTCCACAGAATTGGGCTGGTTGGCAGAGCCTTGCAGTTTCTTCTGGATTGAGCTGTCATTGCTGATTCGTGGTGGTGTTTGTGAGTGGGTTGAGCTACTGCTGCTGGTTTGTGTGAACAGAACTGATGATATCCTGAAAACAAAGACTGGAACCACTATTTCTAAACAGGTCCACATCCTCCTTTGCCCTATTAACCTTTTCTTTCCACTGGCTTTGCTCGGTGGCGGGCTAGAAGGGAGGTTAAAGTGTTTAAGAATCCTTATTAAAGTAGGTCTTGAAAAAATCTAAGTCTACAGGTTACAGTCCACTATGAATGAAAATAAGGATAGGAACCCAAGACAGGAACTGAAGCAGAGAGTATGGAAGAAATCTAGTCCCTGGTTTCTTTCCAGGCTTTTGTTGAGTTTAGGCCCACCAGCTTACGGATGGCATAGTCTACCCTGGACTTGGCTTTCCTACATCAATTAGCAATCGAGAAAATGCTTACAGATATGCCCACAAGTTGATTTAACAGCAGTTCCTCCATTCTAGGTGTGTCAAATTGACAACTAACTTTAGCCAGCACACTGTACTTAATGCTTTCTTTAGACATGAACTTTGGTGCTAGGTTGGGGCTTCTGAGAACAAAGACAGAGGTGGGATCAGACACACAAAAATCTGCACTGGAATAAGACACTTCTGGGGAGCCTGGGAACAAGGGAGGAGTTTTCAATTCAAGAAGCAGTGCCAAACATTTCTGAAACAAAAAAAAAAAAAGGAATGACCAGTGGGTAAATGTGTCTCAGACAGCCATGGAACACAGACCATTACAAAAGGTCTGAGAGAAGTCATTAATCCAAAGTCTCCATCAAATAAGACCTGATCTCCCAGGACAGTTTCAACAGCTCTGCAGGGCACTATGGAGCCTTCAGCAGGCTCCTGGATTGCACTGTCTCAGCACAAACCTAATGAGTTTCTGAGGGTACATCTCATGTTCCATAGCTGGCACCCATGTGGAGTCATCACTATTCATACTTTCCACCATGCAGTAAGTGCTGTACACACATATAGCCCACACCCCTCCACACACATACCACAAACCCTACACACGAGTGCGCGCACACACACACACACACACACACCACCATCACACATATACACATACCACACCACATAAACCACAGATACACATACACACCACACTACACACACCACACCACACATACCACAGATACACACACACCACACCACACATACACATATACCACACACATACACATACCAGACCTACACACCATGCATACACATACCACACACCACACCACACGCACACGCACACACACCACCACAGATACACATATACACTATGCCACATACACCACACATACACACATACCACACCACACATATACACATACCAGATATGCACATCATGCATACACATACACCCATCACACATATGCACTACCACACACACACACACACCATACACACACAGACACACCACACTACACACACCACACCACACATATAGACATACCACATATGTACATCATGCATACACATACACACACACCACATACACATACCAGACACACACAGACACACACAGAGACACACCACACATATGCACACACTGCACCACACACACTACAGACACGCAGACACACCACAACACACATACACACATACAGAGAGAGGGGGGGCGCTAAAAGTCCAACAAGCATAGTGACACATTTCAGGGTAGATTTGCCGAAGCCTGTCAGTCACGGCCCCTCAGATTCTGGTGGGTTAGAAGTGTCAGTAGGAGAACAGGAAGTAAGCAGAGATCATGTGTACTTTATTTAAATCAAAATTACTTGAGGCATGACTCTGGATTCTAACCCGGAATTGTGGAGGTGCAAAACTGGGAGTCAAGAACCACCCCTAGAAACACTTGCACGGGAAACACTTTATCTGGGACCACAGGCTCGGCATAAATGCACAGATGGGTAGGTATCCACACTGGGAAGTAACTGCACCTTCAGAGACATGCTGTCAGCAAGCAGGTATCAATTTGCAGAGTGTTGAAGCCCTGTGGGAATTAGAACTGGGTGCCCTAGAGACGGAGGGGAGTTATGTGGCCTAGCTGGAAACGCATTGCCCTTGTGGGTGGATGTTTTATCATAGACAATGGTTTTTTTTTTTCACTGTTTGTAAAAAATAGACATTCAATCTTTGTTGGTGCTGCAGCCCCTGGTTGGATCCCAGGGGACGGTGAGGGAGGCTCCATACTGCTCTGATAGTAAGAGTGGCCGTATCTGTTGGCATTCCATGTGACACAAGAGAAGAGAGTCCTATCAAACTAGTGAACCTCAGATTGGGCCCAGAACAGGTCAATGGCTACTTTCCTATTCTGCATGGAAGTCCCCTCAGGTGCTGGCAGCCTAGTCCCTCCCCACAGTGACAGTGGGATAGTCTACCTGAGCTCATGTTGATTCTCCATTGGTCCAAAGGCTGTATAAAAATTCTGGCTGCTGCACAATACATTAGCACCTTGATGCTGGTCTCCAGAATCTGTTTCCCAGATTGGTGACTCCGCCCCCCCCTCACCCCCTCCTGGACCCCAGTTCCCACAAATCTTTTTTTCAAGTGGCACGTCTGTCTTATATGTTAGACTTGGGAAGCAGAAATCAACAGTATTTCAATCAAGGGGGATTTAATTCAAGATACTTGCTCTAGAGCCAATGAAGAGCTTGAAGAACAATTCACAGAGTAATTAATTAAGAATTCATACAGAAAGGGTTGGAGCTGAAGGCCCCATGATGAGATTATGACAGTGGAGAGTCTGTGTATTAGAATTAAAACCTGAGGCAGCCTGGTGGCAGGAAGATCCACCAGGAGGACTCACCTGACAGTAGGAAGACTGTCAGTGGCAGAAAACTGGGGGTAGGAAGGAGGGAACCCCTCATTCCTTCCCCCATCTCATTCTTCAAGCTCCAGCCAGTGTCTATCCTTATGTACATGGCCCCTGTAACAAGTGGACAATGATAGTCCCTGTATCTTGTGTCAGGATGATGGACTAGCAGGGAGTACACCTAAGAGGAGGTAGGTTATGAACACATTTACTAATCAGGCGTGTGTCTCAGGAAGCTTTTGAGAAAGGAAAATTAGGAGGTGGCAGTGTCAAAGGTCATATGGACATCAGGCAGCAGTGCACCCTTGTGCAAGGTGCAAGTTCCTGGTACCTCATTAAGGCTGGGGGTTTTGGCAACCTAGAGATATCTGGCTTGAGACGTTTGGAATCCTCCTGCATGGGAGAGATTTTGACAATGTCAAGAATCCTCGCCCCAGGAGGGAAAACATGCTTTTCCTCTTTTGTTTTTTTAATTTTTACATAATTAAAATTCACATGAGTGACAGTTTTCAAATTAGACATTATGTCGTTAATCTGTTTAATATCACAAACGGTCTGGGGCACTGCTGAGTGGGAATTATAAAAATTTGAAAAGTAAATAAAACATTGCTTTTAAGGCATTCCCAGTGCAGAATTTTGGGAGGAGGATTCATTACTGTGTTTAATCTAGGGAACCTGGCTTTGGCCATGATAAACTCCCACAGTATAAGTCACCAAAGTTATCCAAGATATAGTCTTGTCTACAGACAAGGATGTGAATCTCTTAGGGAAAAAAAATGTGTGTGCAAAGAATTTTCTGTGTTGGGCTGAAGAGCTGGCTCAGAGGTTAAGAGCACTGACTGACTTCCCAAGGTCCTGAGTTCAATTCCCAGCACCCACATGGTGGTTCACAACCATCTGCAATGAGATCCAATGCCCTCTTCTGATATGTCTAAAGACAGCTATAGTGTACTCATATACATAAAACAAATAAATCTTTACAACAACAGTAAACTTAAAAAAATTAAAAATTAAAAAATTAAAAAAAAAAGAATTTTCCGTGTCATGTATATTAAGGTTGAAGTAGGACACATGAGTGCTCTGGGCTGGGTAGCAAAAATGGGGAAGAGGGGTAAAATTTAAAAATATATATTAACAATTAAGTGAATGTAGAGAGAAGAAGGGGGCAGAGGTTGACCACCACTGCCACTGCTTTGTGCCCTGACCCCTGATTTGCACACCTAACTCAATACTAATCAGAAAAGCCACTGGCTCTGCATTTAAGAGCAAGCATCATCCTCAAAATTCTATTGGGGATTCCCTCCAGCCCCGAGGCTGCCTAAAACTCATGGTTCCTTCTGCCTTTGCTTCCTGAATATTAGGATTGCACATATACATCACCACACCTAGATGCAAACGAGTAGTCTCCTACCCCTTAATTCCCTTGAGTTTCCACTGAAAAGTCAATCCCATTCTCCAGCCCCAATGTGTCAGGTACTATGGGAGTCTGGCTTCAGCAGAACCCAGTGACCATTGATGTCTGGTTCCAATCTAACACACTGGAAGGGTGGGTTTCTGATGGAACTGCAGCAAGAGTAGATGCTAATTGATGACTGGTTTGTGTGTGACATAGAGTGTCATAGTCAGAGGGAGCAGGTGTCTCTGAGGTAGAATATTTGGGAGAACAGAGGTGTATACCTGTGTAATTGCTACTGACCCTGTCAAAGCAAGTCACACAGAGACATCTGAATTCCATAAGAGTATACCCAACATTGAGGGGGAGGATCTACAAAAGCACATAGCAGAAGCATAGACACTGTTGTCAATTGGCCAGAAAACGAAACACAGAGATTGCTAGCACAGTACACTAAAGCTGAGATCGGTCTCAGCATCTACAGTATTATTAAATTTGTGGTCTTTCTGTGGCGTCTCCCATCCAGAAGCCTGTGTCCTGGAACTTTGTTATTGTTCCCCAGAAAGTAGAGGCTACTAGAGGCTATCTATCTAATCTCTACCTATCTAATCTAGTCTAGCTAATCTGTCTGCCTGGCTTGCTGTTTGTCTACTATTTATCTACAGTGGTTTGAATGAGAATGGTCTCTATAGGCTCATACATTTAATTTCTTGGTCCTCATAGGAGACGTGGCTTTGCTGGAGGAGTCACTGAAGATGGACTTTGAGACTTAACCTCCCCCAAGATGGGCTTTGAGACTTAAGCCCCCCCCCCACACACACACACCAAGCCTAGTTTCTCTCCTCTTGCTGCTTGCAGGTCAAGATGAAAGCTCTTAGCTACTGCTCCAGCACCATGCCATGCTGCCCATCAAGATGGTCATGGAATCTAACCTTCTGAAGCTGAAATCTCCAAATAGACTGTTTCTTCTTTACATTGCCTTGGCCTTAGTGTCTTACCACAGCAATAGAAAAGTAAGACATCTATCTATCTATCTATCTATCTATCTATCTATCTATCTATCTGCATATCTATCATCTATCTATCTATCTGCCTATCTATCTGCCTATCTATCTGCCTATCTGCCTATCTATCTATCTATCTATCTATCTATCTATCTATCTATCTATCTATCTATCTATTTCTATCATCTATCTTTTCATCTGTAATGGATTGCATATGCTTGAGCTAGGAAGTGGCACTATTAGGAAGTGTGGCCTTATTGGAGTAGATGTATCACCGTGGGTGTGGGCTTTAATACCCTAGTCCTAGCTGCCTGGAAGTTACTCTAGAACTAACCTGAAGTTAGAGGCCTTCAGATGAAGATGTAGACCTCTCAGCTTCTCCCACACTGTGCCTGCCTGGATGCTGCCATGCTACTGCCTTTATGATAGTGAACTGAATCTCTAAACCTATAAGCCAGTCCCAATTAAATGTTGTCCTTATAAGAGTTGCCTTGGTTGTGGTAAACAGCAGTAAACCCTAAGTAAGACATCATGCATCTATCTATCTATCTATCTATCTATCTATCTATCTATCTATCTATCTATCTTCTACCCATCTATCATCTGTCTATAAATCATCTGCCTGATCTATCTATCTATCTTCTACCCATCTATCATCTGTCTATAAATCATCTGTCTGTCTCTCCATCCATCCATCCATCTATCATCTATCTGTTTATCATGTCCGTCTATTCATCCATCCATCTATCTATCCATCCATCTTTTACTACCTATCATCTGTCTCCATACCTGTGTTTATCATTCATTTTCTACTTGCCATCTATCATCTGTTATCTCTCTATAATCAGTCCTCTAACTTTATGTTACTATGTCACAGAATATAAATACCAAGCACTGAGCTCTGAATGTGCCCTTTGAACTCCCCACTCCTCCATCACACCTTTCTGTTCCCGTGAGTCTCCTGCTGCCTCTTTAGGTGATAAGATTACTAGTTCCTGATAGGAAAGTCATACAAATGCTGTTTTCTGTGCAGTGACCCAGTTTGGATTTTCAGCTGAGATGGCAGGCTGACAATTTTTTTGGAAGTTTACATCATTTCTAGGTTGTTGCAGTTATGGCTTCTGTTTATGTTTGTGCGGTTTTTTCATTTTCTTTGTTTCCAGGAAATATGTTGAATCTAATCAATATATTCTTATAATCTATTGACCTGATTATAGACTGAGGTTTTTTTTTTTTTTTTAGATTTAATTTCTCATGTCAGTAGATCTTTCTAACCTTGACTTATCCCTGAGGTAAATCAACTTCTTTCATGCTGAACAGCATTTAATAAAATGCAGGATTTAGCTTCCTGATACAATTTAGCTCTTCCTTGTTGTCTGTTTATGAACAAATTTTTATAATGTAAATAAATAACTTGTTTCACTTGCATATTTTCTAGTTCTGGGTCTGCAATAATTACTAGTGTTTATTATTATTATTATTATTATTATTATTATTATTATTATTATTGCTGTAACCAAACAAGAAGCTAGTTGAGAGGAGGGAAGATTTACTGTGCTCATCATTGGCTGTTATAGCTCATCGTGCATGGCAGGGGAGGCATGGTGGTGGCTGGAGTGATTCATGGCTATACTGTGACATGAGCTGCTTGTCCACATGTCAGCAGAACAAGATATGCTCTGGGGACTTCTGGGAACACAGACGGTCTATGAGCCTCAAGGTCAACCCCAGTGACCTACTTCCCCACCCAGGTACCACCTCCTAGGTGCTACACAACTTCCCTGAACAGCATCACTGAATGACTGGGGCCAACTGTTCAACACAGGAATCTATGGGGGAATATTTCCATCCCAACTATATGAAGATTCTTTATACTTAACTGACAACATTTGTAGTCAACATCCACCCAGGAAGCTTTTTTATTATTGTTTTCGCTGACATAATCCCACTACTCATGCCATTGGCCTCATTTGATGACACCTTTCCCTTAGGATAATGTCTTCTCTGAAGCTTTCTAGTCAGCATCTGATCTGGGTCCTATTTCTACCATCGTAGAGGCAAGATAAGGCTCCAGGCTTCTTAAAGAATGCTACTTTCCATCTCTGAAACTCAGATCCTAATGCCACCACTCTGCATAGTGTCAACCATTTCTGGTCAAATCTCAAAAGCATCCTTCTATAATATTGTTTTGGAGCATTGTTCTTATCAATAGACAATGTTTTCCACTCATAAATAAGACTCCTTCGTCTTTATGTGCTATGTAGATAAATAAAAATATTCTATGACTAAAAATTAGATTATTTAAATATTCTTAAGGAAAATAAAAAAACTCTCGAGGCAAGAGAGATGACTCAGCAATTAAAAGCACTTGCTGGTTTTTCTGAGGATGAAGGTTTGATTCCCAGCATCCATATGGTGACACATCTGTGCCCTCAGTTCCAGGAGATCCAACATCTTTTTCTGTATATTAAAGTAATTGTATATCAAGGTTATCTGTATATCAAGGTTATTATACATATATAGTACACAGACATACATGCAGGAAAACCACCCACATAAAAATGAAAGGATAAAACCTCTCATTTATAAACAGAAATGCTAGAATAAATGATGAATAATAAACAATAAAATAATGTCTTTCTGCAACAACCTATTCTACCAGTTTATTTCTTATATGATTGCGAAGGTATGTTCACGTGGTTTTCAATGTGTGCTCATTTTATTTGCTTTTAAAACATGACTTAAAGGAAGTAAGGCTGACAGATAAAAAGGTATGCATATTTAATGCTCACCCAAAATCCTTTCCTATTTTAGCTTATCGCTAAAGTTTTCTTTCTGTGGCTATGATAAACACCATGAATAAAGCAACATGGGAAAGGAAGGGTTTGTTTTACTTTATGTCTTTCAGCCCATCGTCCTGGGGAAATGAGGGCAGGAACCCAAGGCAGGTACTTGGAAGCAGGAGCTAATGCTGGAGACGTGGGGCAACATTGTTTATTGGCTTGATCAGATGCTCTTTCAGAGCACCTAAGACCACCTGTCTTGGATGGCACTTACCCAGAGTGCGCTAAGCCCTCCCATATCAATCATCAACCAAGAAAATGCCCCCCACAGGCTTGCCCACAGTCCAATCTGGCAGGGTTATCTTCGCAACTAAGGTTCCTCTTCCAGATGACTCTTAAGTTGTGTCAAGCTGACAAAACAAAACAACAGTAACAACAACAATGTAACAAGTAGGTAGGTTTTTCTGTAACTGATGTGAGGATCTAACTGTAGACTTTTTATTCGATTACAGAAAAATCCACCTGCTTGTTACATTGTAACTGTTTGCCACCTAGTTTTCATTGCAAATTCTGTTACATAACTAACTTATCTGAACAGTCTGGCTGTCACGCGGGTCAATTTTTCTTGTTCCCACAGTGAAGTGTTCATCACTACAGAAAAATAATAGGTCTTGGTAATTGGTGGAAAGGCACTCATTTCGGTTTTCATTTTAATAATTGTCTCTGCTGCGTTGAGTTTGGCAGCAGTGTTTCCCTCGGCGTGGTCTTGATTCCAAAGATAAGGCTATTTTAAGCTAATTTTTATTGAGCATTATGATCTTTGTCAAGCACATGACAGTCTCCTTGGCTGAGGCTGTTGCATGGCGTTGGGCACAAGCCAGGGCTTTGGAATGAGTCCCAGCTCTGTACCTCATCAGCGGGGAAATGTCAGACCTATAAAAATCAGCGCAATAACAGGATCAACCGCATCTGTCACACCTGAGGGAGAGGTGACCCCTGTTAACGTGCAAAGCCCACTGCTAAGAAGAAAATAGATGTAAGGAGTGAAGGATGGTTTTATTATGATGATGTATAAAGGACCAGTGACCTTAATAGTCCCCCTCAGGAGTACTAATTAGGATTCCTAAAGCTGATAAGTAGAAACTCAGTACAAAACAAATCCTATTAGGTATTAATATTAACAGCTGAATTTTGCTAATCTCCTTCCGACTTCTCCCAATATTTCTACACCTTTAGTTTTATTTTGTAGTGATCATTACATGTGTACATGTAGTGTACTTGTAGATATACATATGATGTGTGCACAGGCCTGTGCATGTTGCAGAACATAGGTGGACGTCAGAGAACAATTTTGTGGAGTTCTCTCCTACCACCTTTACACGGCTCCTGAAGATTGACACCCTGAGCCATCTCACTGTCTGTCTTTTGTTTATGAATCTTTTTCCGTTCACAGCATAACCATTAGATGAGCATGGGGGGAGGAAAAATGATAATTGATGAAGTTAAATTTTTGCTATAACAAAAGAAAAAAAACTGGGTAGAGAACATTGGTCAGTTTCTTGGGATTGAATAATAAAAAAAATATTAACATGAGAAGTGTGGTTTCTATGAAAGTCTAGGAGAATTCAGCTTTTTTTTGCATTGTTCTGATAAAGAGGAAAGGGAACACAGTATAACTCTGTAGGGAACACAGAAATGATGACTATGATTCCTCCTCCATGGATATCTTTTGGTTGTCTGCAGTTAGAAGAATTACTAAAAAGTTTTTTTAAAAAAATATTGATATCATGTGTTAGCACCCATCTATTTACAGGCACACTGATATTTAGTATTTTTATTCATCTCTGGAACTGATATTCTGTGAGTTTGAAATCCCCTTAACCACTGCGTACGAGGAACGATGTATTAATTGGATCACAATGTTCAGTTTATTCTCTGAGACGCAGAATATCTACAAGCTGTTTACATGACATTGTAAATCAGAGAATCAATGCCAGTGTATCCATCAATATCAAAACATAAAACAGGGGGATAGAAGAGAGAAGGCTTGAGAGATAAATATTTTTAAAGTGTTATGCAAATGCCATGCATTTATGAATACATTCGGATAATGCTGGCTGCCTGCAACACATGAATGTACAAAATGAGAATGCATATTTATAATCTCGTTCTAGAAGGCCACAAAATGTACAAACGCAACTGATGTGAGACCAATTTGGGAAGCTTAACTCTCAAGCTGCATGCCCGCTTCCTTCCCCACTATAAACAAATCCATTTTCCTGTATGGAGGTTAAGGTCTGGGTTGATTGCCAAGGGAAACAGCCCTGTGTGGGTGTGATAGATGCAGACACGGCTGTGCACAGAGATAGATATGGATGGTACACTTATAAATATCCCGATTCCTTGGAACTTTGGAAAGCTTGGCAGGTCATTAAAAGACCAGTCATTTAGCAGCCCATCAGACTCAAATTCTGGTAGCCTGCATGACGCCCAGAGAGAAACAAAATGAAGACCAGCAAGTTACTTTTAGCATAGGGTGGAGATGATAGCATTAATTTTCAAATTTACTTTCCAGAAACTCGAATCTCACATGTGAATAAATGCCCCTCTCATCCTTCATTGGACCGGGGGTGGGGGGGTCACAGCTCTTGTATTTGGTGGTGTGGATTGTCTCGGGTACCACACATTAGACTCAGAGAGGCGATGTTTCTGTGATAGGCAAGTCTTACTTGCTCTGTGTTAATGCCGGTTAACAGGAGTTTTCTGCAAAACAGATACATTTCCAGTTTCCTTCCATTAGTATCATTAAGATGCTTAGTCACAAGATTCACTGACCACCATGTAGCTGCTAGAGTTGGTCACACACACACACACACACACACTAGGAAGACCTTTGATGAATCCATAGAAGACATGGCTAATGAATACTGGCACCTTCTGAGAAGAGACTCAGAAGAGCTATATTACCTAAGTCAAACTCCATATACAGAGAGACAGGGTCTAAAAGCTGAGTCGTCTAATTTGCTGGCTCAGCTCCAAAAACGTCCCACAGAAATTCTCATTCTGGTGGTGTGTAGCCTGATGTAAAATATGTAATATATGGCCCACAATTGGGAAGCTCATTAGGAGTGCCATGGTGATACACTCCCTTCAAATAAGCTCATTTTCCCTACAAGCATGGTACACGATTATTAGGGAAAATTGGGGAGATACTAGATATAACTGGGAAATTGTTCACTCTACAAAATGCATTAGCATGACAAAACTTTAATCTTTTTGAAAAAATACCTGTATTAATTTTTTGAAAATTTCACACATGTATATATTTTGATTTCATGAATCCAACTACCTTCCTCTAACCCTTGCTCCACAGGTTCCACCGACCCGTCTCCTTCCTGACTTAATGCCATCTCTAACAGCAGCTGCCACCTCCCCTAAGTCCAGTTAGTGCACAAAACATGCATAAGAGCCAGATAGCATTTTTAGATATTTGGAGATGGCTCATCTGTTAAGATATTAGATATTTAGAGATGGCTCATCTGTTAATAGCATTACCTGTTTCTAAAGAGGATCTGGGTTTGGTTCCCAGTGTCCACTTGGTAGCTTACAGCCATTCATAACTCCTGCTCCAAAGGATAGGAGGCCCTCTTCTGGCCTCTTTGGGCACTGCACACACATGGTCCACATACATGTAGGTAAAACATTACTCATACATAAAAAAAAAACAATTTTAAGGAGGAAATAATTGTTTGGGGGCTGGAGAGATGGCTCAGCAGCTAAGAGCACTGACCGTTCTTGCAGAGGATTCATGCAGTGCCCATACATACATGCAGAAGAAACACCCATGCACATAAAATAAGTACACTCAAATAAATAAACAAATAAATAAATACTTGCAAATAATTCCTGTGATAAAACCCGTCTGCTGTTAGCTGGTCGATAATGTTGAAGGAATAACTATAATACCCCTGCCGCACAAGCAGGAACTACTGAGTGTGTTAGCAGCAGAGCGGACCCAAAAGCTCTCAAGCATTCTTTCTAGTGGTGGGTGAGATTCAAGTAAACAAAAAAGCTACAGGAAGAAGAAAGGTCTTTATCACATAATGGAGGAAGGTTATTCCAAAACTTCGACGTATTGAAAAAGAAACAGAGGGGCTGGAGAGAGAGCTCACTAGTTAAGAATACTTGCTGCTCTTTCCAAGGACCAAGATTCAATGCCCAGCATCTACATGGTGACTTATAAACATCTGTAACTCCAGTTTCAAGGGATTTGATGCCCTCTTCTGACCTCTGTAGACACTGAACACACCTGGTGCACAGACATGCAGGCAAAGCACTCATAAAAACAATACATATGCACACGTGCACACACACACAACACACACACATGTATATAAATATATATTATATATATTATATATATTAAATATTTATTTTATTTTTAACTGTGTGATGCAAGTGTGTCTGTGCGCACGTTGTCGCAGTACCCTTAGAAGCCAGGCTATGAGGTGGACAGTTCAGAGCATGTTTATTGTAAACCAAGTTTTGCTGCAATGTGCAAGATATATATATATATATATAATTTTAAAAATATTTAAGCAGGTATCCACACTCTGAGATGCTCGATAGTGACATCCAGTAGGTACACCAATCATGCCATGCCTGTTCCCTGAGTTTCCCAGTCATATTTGTTAGCAGATCTTTGTGAAGGTCAGAGCCCACATATGCATTGTGCATGTTGCCCCACATGGGAACGAAGGGCAGCTGTGTGTGTGTTAATCCTGTGTGATCATGCGCTAATAACCACCCCAGCTAATGATGGTTTGAAGGATTATAAACTATAAACTAAATATAAACTAAATATAAACTAAAATATAAACTAAATATAAATATATACTAAATATAAACTAATAATATAAACTAAAGCTACTAAGCAAATATAAACTAAGCAAATATAAACTAAAGCCAACTCAAATCTATGTTGGTTACAAACCAGGTCTTGATAGGATGTACACATTGTTCTTCTGTTGTATACAATGGTTTATACACTGTGACGTCAGAGTAGGTAGCTGAGGGAGAGACCATTTCCCACATCTGCAGAGAAAGTTTTTGTCTGTCTTGTGTTTAAATCCAACCAAAACAGATTGAAGCTACTTGTTGGTCTTGGTGGTTTCACTCTCTATACCATTAGGGGGTTAGACCATTAGGTAGTCAGCATTTTTAGATTTCAAAGTTTAAACTCTTAGGGCTGTAGAGATTGCTCTGCAGTTAAACAACACAGGCTGTTCTTGCAGAGAATCTGGGTTCAGTTCCAGCACCCACATGGTGACTCACAACCACTGGTAACTCTAGTCCCAGAGGAGATGGTCTCTGCCACAGTTGCCTCTTCTGGCTTCACACTGTTCAAGCTATCATACACAGCAGGAAAAAATTATGCACATTCCAGCAAAACTTGGTTTACAATAAACAGGCTCTGAACTGTCTCCACCTCATAGCCTGGCTTCTAAGGGTACTGCGACAACGTACAGTTTTAAGGGTACAGACACACATGCATCACATAGTTAAAAATAAAATTAAATATTTAATGAATAGACGAATTTTAATTTCCTTTTGCTTTTATTGTTTCAGAGAAGGGTTTGGATATGATAGATGGTACAGAACACAGTTTCCCAAACTCATAATTTCCACATGTGCAGTTTCAGTTAAATGCTTTCCTGTGATTTGTTCATTAGTATTCACTAGTGAGAAGGGCATGCATTTCTAATTGAAACACTCACAGTGACATACAGTGAGCATAGGCCAAAAAAAAAAAAAATGGGTAGGGCAAATAACTGCACATCAGCATATCTGCAAAAAAAATAAAAGAAAAAAAATGATATCGTTAAGGAAGAAAAGTAGACATTGTGGAAACAGCTTTACAAGTTAATTGCCAAAACCCACTGCACCTGCTTCCCTGCTTCCCAAGAAAATGAATTTCTAGGTATGATGAATCGGTTTTTATTTTTGAGGGGAAGGATATTTCATCACTTCTTTGCTTAGGATTTTACCAAAACGCTCTTCTGCTTCCTGATTCCTGGCTGTCTGCCTGTGGTTATGAGAGCGTCAACTAGTTTTCATAACTGGTCCAAAACTCTGGACAGAGAAAGGTACCCACAGAAACTGTTTTAAAGGACATATTTTTTCTAATTTAAAGGAGCCAAAGAATTCATTGAGCTAATGGGTTATTGATTTCAATGGAGGAGACACGTTTAAATGGTGGTGAGTCAGGCTATAAGGGATTTCAAAGTGACTTGTAAAACTGAGCAAAGAAGAACAGCCCGGGGGTAAGGTACCTGCATGGAAATTGCTTCCAGTAGGAGGTCATTTGGCTCGGACACAGAAGACAGCAACAGCATGTCCGTTTGAAAAAAATCCATGTCCATGATGGGAATTTTGGCAAAGTACTCATGCATAACAGTCAAACTGTAGAACGTCCCTTCATTTTTATGACAAATTTGGTTTTTGAATTTTGAGTGTGTGTATGGAAATATAGTATGTCCTTTGAAAGCAAAATTAATGACTAACCTAAGGCATCGTGACTGTGGACATTCAATCTATTTAATTTCTCCTCTTGGTTCCCTGCCCCCACTACAGTTATACCAGTACATGGGGACTAGTCTATAAGAGGATTTAAAAAGAAACAGAAAGACAATCTAGTAAGCAGTTTACACTATGATGCAGATATTTCCTCAAGAGATTAAGAACAATACTCTGGGGAAGGAGTTGATTTGGAGGGTGAAGGGAACTCAGAAAAGGGCTTTGAACATCCTCTGGAGAAGTCATTCTATTGTGAGGGCCACAAGCTACTAAGGAGAAAGAAGAGATGAGTAGCCAGGGCTGTGGTTATTCTGGCAACAAAGGGGAAATTTATATATATATATATATATATATATATATTCATGTGAAAAAGCCAAACAAAACCAAAAAAAAAAAATCCTTCCAAGCAATGAAGGAAGAGATGAGCAAGCTAAAAAACAAAAAACAAAAACAAAAAACAAAAAGCAAAAACAAAAACAATAGCCCATCTTGGACTTGTGAGAACCAAGTTTAAAGGAAATAGTGCCTCTAGGCATGAAGGGAGAAAAGGCAGCTAGAAACCTGCAGCCAGGATTGGATGACCGTGAGCCAAAGCTGCTACAGACATAAAGTGGGATTGGTGCATAAAAGGCGATTTTGACAGCCTGCTGGAGGCTATGTTTGATGTGCTAAAAGATATAATACTGACTTGTAAACCCTTCAGATAAAAAGAACAGAGCAAGGCTTAGGAAGACCTCCAAGAAAAATGCCCCGCACTCTCTTCCTTCCCTTAAAAGGGAAACCAGATAAAGGTGAAGAAGAGAAGAAAAGTCTATTTCAATATCTCTGATAGACACAGACACAAAAACCTCAACACAATTCTCATTATCTCCGTCAAATAGAATAGAAATGGGACTGGTCGTCCCCAGTAAGAGGAGTTACTTTGAGTTTGAAAGGCAACAATGTTATTCATATATCAACAAAGAAAAGATGTGTGCACATGTTGATTGGTACAGAGAAGAAAGTCAACATAATACAACCTTTATTGGTCATAAACCTTATAGCAATCTACAGACCCAGGGGAATTCCTCCAGCTGACAATGAAAATACAGCAAATATCACACCCAGTGAAAAGAAACTGAAGTCATCTTTCTTAATAATAGTGCCTAGCCCAATTACCATCAAAGAGGGGTCACCTGGCAGCTGATGGAAACAGATGCAGAGACCCAGAGCCAAACACTACACAGAGCTCAGGAAGTCCTGGGCAAGAGGGGGAGGAAAGATTGTAGAAGGCAGAGGGATCAAGGACACCACAGGAAGCACAGAATCACCTGGACTCATGGTGAACTGAACCAACAACCAGGGAGGGGAGCCAGCATGGGACTGACCTAAGCCCTCTGCATGCAAGTTACAGTTAAGTAGCTTGGTCTTCTTGTGGGACTCTTATCAGTGGGAGGAGAGGCTGACTCTGTTGCCTGCGTTTGGGACCCTTTACTGCTACTGGGTTAGCATGGCTAGTCTTGATAGGAGAGGAGGAGTCTAGTCTTACTGTATCTTGATGTGCCATGGCTGGTTGATACCCGTGGGAGGAGTTGAAGGTGTGAAGGGATGGGGCTGGGAGGAGAGGAGGGAAGGGAAACTACAGTTGGAATGTAGAAAGAAAACAAATAAGGGAGCCTAAAGAGAGCCTATCTTGAAATCAGTGTTCAACATTACATTGAAAGATGAACATAAGATGTGTCCCTTTCAGAAGGGGAGGTATAAAACTGTAATTATATATAAACCCCAATAGTTAAGAATATGTTTTGAGTTGCTAACTATATATTCAAGCAGCAGAAGAGAAGTTAAATATTTGTAAACATCAGCGAAGGGTACAGATTGGAGTGAGGGGGGCAAAATAATGGCATGGAGCGTAGAGTCCTCAGGATAAAATACCTAAGTTAGAATAAAAAAAAAAAAACAACATAAAGGAATGATATAAAGACAACTAGCACATTTACTTTATTTTTATGTTAATGATATTTTTTTAAATGGGGGAATATTCTCCCAGAAATGGAGAAGAGACTAGCAATGGAGGGGGTAGATATTTTTCTAGGATGGTCTTGTAGGTAATATATACCCTGCAAAACAATGAAACAGAAACACATTATAGAAATTGGAAATTGATTCAAAAAGTCACGTGGATGTGGTGTAGGACTATCAAGTTGGAGGACATAGGTGACCCGATGTCAAAAATTATGTAAGACGGCAGCACCAACACAGGATGATGTCATTGAAGGAACAGACACATTAGCCAATAGGACGAAGCAGAGGCCAGACAGGTGCCGCTCAGGATTGATCGGTTAGTTGTCTTTTGGTTTCTAACACAAGTGAAAAGCCAATAAATGTGTATGGTACACTCATTTTAATAAGTAGTGTAAAAAAGTCAGACTATTCTTTGTGAAGCAAGGATATTGTAGATATACTACCAAAGGCTGAAACTGTGAAAGTAGAAAACTTGACTTCCATTAAAACAAAAAATTCTACCCTCCAAGATACATAAATAATACAAAAGTAGAAATTATGGTTTGGTAGATAATATTCACAAATGGCATATTTTATAGAAGCCTGCTATCCAAAACATGTGAAGAGCCCTCTAAACTCAAAAGCTTGGGTCTGGGGAGGAGGCTCAGTGGGCAAAGGGCTTGCTAGAGGACCCGAGTTCAGATCTTAGCACCCACATAAAACTATCTGTGGCGGCACGCATTTGTGTCCTCAGCCCTTGGGGTGCAAGAGTCATATGGAGTGGGATGGGGTTCGTTGGTTAGCCAGCATTGACAAAATGGTGCGCTCCAGAAATAAAGAAAAAAAAAGAGGAGAAACAGAGGAAGACGATGTTAATGATGACCTCGGGTTCTTGCACATATGCATGCGCGTGCCCACACAAACAGAATATCAGTAAGTGAGAGTAGGTTTTATAAAAACAACAAGATAAAAGATGTGAAAGAGAGGAGTCTGTGAATAGGATCCTTGACTGAAAATAAAAAGGCTCAATGACCACAAGTGTCAGACTCCTCCTCCCGGCACCCCCCGCCTCCATCCCCCACCCCCACCCTAGCTCCCTGTGTTCTGCGTGTCCCCACAACCCCAAGACTCTCTCTGTGGGCTTCTTTCTGCTATCGATTTTCCCCTTATAACTCACAGACAGAGCACAGCATGAGAACGACAGACCACCAACCCAAATCCCATTCTCTGCTTCTGCAAACTAGAAAAATCCTCCCACTATCTCCCGAGACAAATCCCACACCCTGAAGCCCAGGCTTTCTTCAATCTGCACTCAGTCCCAAAGCCTCTGCCTCCACCTCCTACCTGCCTCAAATTTAACCTTAATTGACCATAATATTGAACCGAGGAAAGAGACCGAATTATATATTAATGAATAGTTTTATATTCCCTTATTCTCAAGCATGTAAACAGATGCCTGAACTGTTTTTTTTTCTGTTTCTCTGACACTACCACATTAAATTAGTTAGCTTTTTATTCACAAGACTTACTATTTTCCTCTGTTACAGGTAATGATGCAAAAAGAAGAGAAAGAAAAAAGATTCAACTACACACAGCCAAGTAGTATTCTAACCAGATGGGTTCTTTAAAATCACAGCTACTGTTTCTGAGAGCCTGAATTTATAATGAAGTAAACAAGCTCAATTCAACAGCTCTGGCCAGTTCTGACCCCGGAGCCAGAGACCAGCTTCCTGTCTCCTGAATTGTTGTGTGCAGTCAATCTTATCAAATATTTGCTTAACCTTAGATCAATGAATGCAGTTTTACTTATTGAACCAGCTATTTGGGGAAAATGACACAATACCAAGCTGAGCTTCACCAGTGAAAGTTGCAAGTAATTATTTGTAATGATATGTAAATTATTATCAGGCAATTCAGTCAAAAGATTGAAGGCAGAGTGGCAATATTAAAAATTCAGGAATTGGCTGCTTGTCATTGAAAAGAAACAGTATTTAAAAACTGAGTTTAAAAAGTTGGGAAAATGGGTAAGAGTTTCTCTTTGGGTTATTGACTTCTTTTTAAAGTTGAATTCTGAGATGAGCTATGGTATTTAAATCTCTGATGGACACTGTCTTCTGGAAGTCATTCTAAAATTCCAGTCCTGATCCTTGTCACGACCTTTCTCACAGATGTGAGCAAATGAGTCCAGAGATATGTGTGAGACTTTGATCTACAGAAGACTCAAGGTCAAGGCCTTGGCCTGAGGTGTTGTGGTTTTGTCAGATGATGTAAAACCTTCCTCAGCCTCCATTTTATACATGGTGAAATGGGAACAGATACATGCCTGACTCCTGGAAACATTTATTATTAAAAGCAACATGACAGTGACATCCTTTGTATATTATCTGACTCAAGAAAAAAAATCTGGTGATAGAAATACTGTAGTTATTTTTATGCAGGGGGAATAAAATAATACTCATATACTTAAGAGGAAATTTTTTTCTTTGTTTCTTTTTCTTTTCTTTTCTTTTCTTTTCTTTTCTTTTTTTGGTATTTTGAAACAGGGTTTCTTTGTATATGTTTGGCTATCCTAGAACTCACTATACAGATCAGGCCAGCCTTGAACTGATAGAGATATGCTTGCCTCTGCTTCCTGAGCACAAAGATTGAAGGCATTCACCACCACTGCTGGCCAAGAAAAACTCTTAATGGGATTGTAGGGAATCACTCAGTAGAGGGCACTTGACTAGAAGGTTAGGTCTTGGTTCTAGACCCCAGCACAAGCATAATATATGCATACACACAAGCATACATGCATACACACACACACACTCACACACACACCTCATGCTAAAGTAAATGAAGCAATGCAAAGGGACACACAGAACTGGGCAGACAGGAAATAACTGCAATTGTATTATTAGTGAGTTGGGGAGGAGAGGGATGAGAGCACCCATGGATATATCTGTGGAGGCTAGAGGAAGACTCCAGTTATTTGTGAGTTGGGGAGGACAGAGGCTGGAACACCCATGCATATATGCAGAAGCTAGAGGAGGCCTCCAGATGCATCTCTATCACTCACTGCCATATTCTTTTGTTACAATGTCATTCAACCTGTGGCCCATGAATCAAGCTTCTGGGATCCCCCTGTCTTTGCCTCCCAGACTCCAGCACTGGGGTTAGAGGTCCGTGTGCAGTCATGCCCAACCTTTTCACACGGTTAGTAGGGATTCGTACTTAAGTCCTCATGCTCTCATCTCAAGGGCTCTTGCCCACTGATCCAACTCCCCTGCCCACAAATGCAACGGAATTCTTGCTGTTCTTGTGAGACATGATTAAATTGTGCAGACATGTACCCATCCCTTCAGAGCAATCCAACGCACGTCCATGTACACATCACTCTGTGTGTCCTTCCCAGGCTTGAGCAAGCTGAACAGACCTGGCTTGCCACACAGGACCTTAACCCCTAGGTGAAGTCAGCTGCTTTGTTTACACTTGCAACTTCCTACAGGAACTTACAAGAACAGACCGCCTGCTTTGCAACATAACCCAGCAGAAACAAAGGATGGGTTCAATGGGTTTCCCCTGTTTAAACGCAGTGCAGAATATTAAACTTTGAGCCTTGATCAGAACCTTGTCTTGGCTTCATTCTTCTCTCGCCCCTCCTATGTCTTTTTCATTTCCAGCCCCCTTTTCAGGTAAACCCAGTACATCCATGGCTGCTGGATGGGTACAGCTCTGTAAAATGCAGATGAAAACAGAACTCATCCTTAATTCCAACTCTTACTTTTGGTTGCTCAATGATAAAACCTTATATTCCTTCATTTACTTACTCATTCATTGGTTTGTATGATGGGACATGCACATGCCATAGTGTGGGTGTGAAGGTCACAGAACAAATGGCTTAAGTTGATTCACTCCTTCTAACATGTGGGTTCCAAGGACCCAACTAGTGTCATTAGTCCTGGAGGAGGACCTCTTCCTTGGCTGAGTCCCTCAATAATAAATCTTAAAGCTCATTTCATCTGTATATACTCAGAGCTACTTGTGCTTCTGAATACTGTCCATCCTGTATCAGGATGGGTCAGGGAATTTCATTTCCATCTCAATGTGGCAGGTAGTCTATCACCTGTTCTTTTTATTGCATGGCAGTGTTCTAGAATCTCTGCAGAGAAGGCACTGGAACACAGCTAACCAGACCTTCAGAGACAAGGCAAGAGCCAACCTTCTCAGATTTCAACTGAAGCAATGGAGATTTTCAATCTAATAGCTTGTGACACATGTGTTTAGAATGTGCATCTGTTTGCGGGGGTGGGGGGAGAGAGTTGATTATCTTTCTAGGGTCTCACTATCTCTAGAGCTGGTGTTATAATTCCAAAAGGCAGCTGCAAATGGCTAATGTGCTGTATTTAGAGAATTTTCTCACCAGTAAATCTACTAATCATGCAATTTAGCCTCTGGTGCATATTTTCCAGCCGGCAATGAATTCAGTAGATATCTAGAAGCTTCATATTCAGACTCTGTATTACAGAAACTAAGAAACTTTTTAACGCCAGTGTCCTAGTTTGCTTTCTGCTGCTGTAATGAACACCATGGCCCAACGTAACTTCAGAATGACAGGGTTTCCTTGGGTTACTTGTCCCAATCACAGGCCATCATTGAAAAGACCTAAGGCAGGAACTCAAGGCCAGAACTTGAAGAACAGACCACAGAGGAATTCTACTTACTAGATTCACATTGAGCTGCCTCTCTTATACAGCCAAAGCCCCCCAGCCTAGGGATTTTACCACCCACGGTGGACTGATCCTCCGTACACCATCTAGCAATCCTGACAGTGCCTCACAGACAGGACCAAAAGCCAATCTGATAGAGACAATACTTCAGTTGAAGTTCCTCCTTCTCTGGTGACTCTAGGTTTTGTTAAGTTGACAACCAAGATTAGCCATCAGCAATAGCTTTCAAATATGTTCCTAACTTCCCCATCTCATCTAAAAGTGTTACCATAAATTTGCTTCTGGAGATCAGGGTCTCTGTATCTGGGCCTGTCCTAGGTTAAGTGATACCTACAATGCATTCAATGTTTTGTTCATGCCTGATAATTCTATTTGAGTACAAACTCCATTTTTTTTTTTACTGCAGAATTTACTCCAGCACCTACAGAGACCAAAATAAGGTGTCAAATCCCCTAGAACTGGAATTACAGACACTTGTGAATGGCCATGTGGGTGATGGGGATCAAACCCAGGTTCTCTGTAAGGCTGATCTCTTAACCATTGAGCCATCTCTCTAGCCCCTGATGGAGGTGTTTCTATTCATTCTTTTGTTGAAGGAGAGAGAGTCTACACTCTAGATGGCTACTTATCTCTAATATTACCAATGATGGGTTCTATAGCCCTTCCTTACCCAGGTCACACCCTTAGAGAGGATGGATCCACAAACCACAGACAAGAACAAGAAGAGATATTTCACTCTAGGGACCAGTGAATACCCAGTGACTCTGGAAGGTTTGCAATCACAAGATGTTGGAATGCCTGCCAGTGCTCATGGAGGATGATTCACATCTGTAAATACTTCTGCCACCCATCAAGGGACTGATGTCAATCACTCAGGGTTGACCAGGCTAAGGAGTGTGTGTAGGCTAGCCACTTTCTCTATGGTGTCAGAACTTGCAGTTGGGCCATGAAAGCCTCACCCCTATGTCCACAGAGATCAATGCAGCCCACACTCCTAGATCTTTATACTGTTTATAACCAAGAATAGTGGGCACATTAGACAGGGGTTGGTTCTATTTGGGAGGAGGAAGCACTGCTGACTTCTGCTGAATACAGCTATGGGAGACAATTCACGTCATATCTTGTGGCACAGTTCCTAACTAATTTCCCAGAAGACTTCTTGCTCTTACTACTTTAGTTTGAACCCTGGAGTGACACTGAGGTTCATCTGTAGATGCTGCATGGCTTTTGCGTTGGTTCCTGTTGTTAATTTGATATACACTGGAGCACTTGAGGAGAGAGAACCTTAGTAGAGATGATGCCTCCATCAGAATGGCCTCTGGACAAATCTGTGGGTAATTCTATTGATTGTAAGTTAATAGAGGATGGCCCAGTACATCATGGGTGGTGGGGCCATGATGGACATCTCTGGACAAGTGGTCCTGAGGGTTAAAAGAAAGCTGAGTGAGCCAGCTGTGGGGATCAAACCAGTGAACACTGATACTCCATGGCCTCTGCTTCAGTTTCTGCCTCAAATCCTGGCTCTAACTTCCTTTTATGATACATTATATTATAGTTGTAGCTATTAGTGAGTATAATCCATATGCAGAAATAAACTTTTCCCTCCAAGTTGGTTTTTGTCAGTGTTTTATCACAACAACAAAAAATAAACTAGAATATGAGTATCCCGAGAATGTCCTGGATTTTGTTGAAATACAGTGAGAGTATTTCATTCTGGCTGTATTAAGTAAAGGACAAATCACTCAGGATAGCAGGAAACATTTGATAAGAATAAAACCCTTAAAGTTCCATGAACCGTGCTGGTGTATGATGGAAAAACAAAATGGTTGGTTGAGTTCAGGGAGATGGCTCAGTGGGTAAGTGCACTTGCATGTGCAAGCATGAAGACTGAGTTTGTATCCTGAGCACCTACATGAAAGGCCATTTGTGTAGCTGTATCCCAGCACTGTGGGTGCAGACATGAGAGCTTCACTGAGGCTTGGTGCCTGTCAGTCTAGATCTAGGTTTTCAAGGTAATGAGGTATTGTGACAGCACAGGATACCTAGCATCCTCCTCTGACCTCACAGGCACACTGCATGGGCACATACTCCCTCACATGTATGTATCCAAACACTATGCACATAAGCCACACAATACACAACTGCCAGTTCTGCTTACACATTATTATTAACGTGTTATAGGTGTAAAGGCATAACTGCAACTCATTGCTCCAGACATTATAAACGCACTTCAGCTATCCTGCACAAGAAACTATCTGGTTTAGCTGTGTGTCTGGCATCCTGTGTGACCTCCTCAGGCCCTGTATCTGCATCCAGGGAAGAAGAGTGTGTGATCTAAGAGCTGTTCCATTAAGTGTTCCTCCGGTGGTTCATCCATCACACAGGAGCTCTTCAGCAAGTTAAAACATTAAACAGAGAGTGGGATGTTCTTTCATGTGAGATTTTCTTACGAATTTTGGAATATCACAGAGCCTGTTGCTTGCCGATCACCGATAATGTGCTTAGCACGCCTTACATAAGTCAGTATCTTCTTTCCAGCAACTGAACAGGTATTACTTACCTAACCGCATACATTAAAGAATCCATATCCCTGTTGCATTTTATGTTAGTCTACCCACCCATCATCTGCACATCTATACATCTTTCCATCCTCCTGTGTATTTATCCATCCATTACCCATGTAGCTCTCATAGAGATTATAGGTTTGAAAAAAAAAATAATGTACCCAGGATCAAAGAATGAATAGATGCAAACTCCTAAAGGGTTATTGGGCTATTGTCTTAGTTAGGGTTTTACTGCTGTGAACAGTTACTGTGACCAAGGCAAGTCTTGTAAGAGCAACATTTAATTGAGGCTGGCTTACAGGTTCAGAGGTTCAGTCTAGTATCATCAAGGCAGGAGCACGGCGGTGTTCAGGTAAGGGTGGTGCTCAGAGCTTTACATCTTCTTGTGAAGACTGCTAGGAGAAGACTGGCTTCCAAGCAGCTAGGAGAAGAGTCTCAAAGCTCATCCCCCACAGTGACTCATTCCCTTCAACAAGGTCATACCTCCTAATAGTACCACTCCCTAGGTCAAGCATATTCAAAGCACCACAAGTATTATCTTTCATTCATTAAAATATTTAGGTAGAACAAGGGCAGTGTGTGTGTGTGTGTGTGTGTGTGTGTGTGTGTTTTGTTTACATATAACTGTGTGTCACATGAGTATAGTACCTTTGGAGGCCAGAAGAAGACATATGATCTCCTGGAACTTGTGTAACAGATGGTTGTGAGTCACCATGTGGGTGCTGGGTATTGAACTTAGATCTTCTGAAAGGCAGCCAGTGCTCTTAACCTCTGAGCCATCTCTCCAGCCTTCAACTGCTTTGTACATTCATCAGACTGGGTAGCTGTGTTTTCTGGCAAGTGTGACATTCTCAGCCAATAACTGGCACACCTGCAAGTGCTCACAGCCAATTCTCAAACAGGCAAGTTCTAAGTGTTTGCTATCTGTCCTGTTGCAGTGACAAAAGACTCTAACCAAAGCAATTTTGGAAAGAAATGGTGCAAGATCATTCCATCATGGTCTGCCATGGTCCATCATGGTCCACCATGGAGAAAGCATGGCTTCAGAAAGGCACGGCATGGTAGGCAAGAGCTAGAGGCTAGCTGATCACAGTACATCAGCTGTCAGGAAACAAGAGAATGAACTGGAAGTGGGGTCCAGTTATGAAACTTCAAAGACCACCCCTAATGACCTACTTCCTCCAGGAAGGCTCCACCTCCTAAAGATTCCATAACCTTTCTAAACAGCGCCACCTGCTGGAGACCAAGTGTTCAGACACATCCACCTACGGGGCATAATTCTTAGGCAAACTACAACACTCTAATTGTTGAAGAAACATAAATCGCAATTCGATGAATACTTATAGAAAAATCTTTCACTTACCTCCCTTCTTTGATTCTGTTTTGATTCTTTTTTCTTCAGACAGAATAGCTTGGCTATTATGATTCTCAAGCTTAATTAACTTTCCCCAAATTTTCCCCACAATTAAGTAATTGGATCAGTCATGTGTTTAATGTACTTCTTAAATACAAATTGTAATTTAAGAGAAGACTATCATTTTGGGTTAATGAAATACCCAAACCCTTTTCCTAATACTAAATACACTATGGTGGGTCTAGCAATATTAAAGATTCTAGATTTTTCTCATCAATTACTAATATTTTTCTTGTTGAAATTAAAAAGTAGAGATTAACTAATGTTGGATAAATCATAAAAAAATATTCTGGCAACAAATGAGATTTTTCTCCTTGATGCAAATGGAAGAATTAAAAGATAATTGAACAGGAAGGAGCTTTTTAAATATGAGTCGGAGCCACTTAATATTTTATGTCGGTGAAATTCTTCAATCTTTAGGAAAAACACAGACCCAAATTGTAGCTCACTTATTTCCCAGGACATCTTTGGAAATTAATTGACATGATTACTTCCATGTATCTGTGGTTGGGCCTCTGTGAAGCTTTGATTTCATCATATATTTGAGAAATACATACAATCCTATCTGTCAATTTAAAAGGCAAAGTATGATTTAAAATGGGCAATGAATCCATCAAGCAGGGGATGTTAAATTTAAATGACATGAGGAGCTGGGGAGATAGCTCCCTGGGTAAGGTACTTGCTGGTGTAGCATGGGCATGAAAGCAGATCTTCAGCACTCTGTTAAAACTGGGCATGCTTGGGGTTGGAGAGATGACTAAGGGTGCTTGCTCTTCCAGAGGATCAGTATTTGATTGCCAGCACCCACGTCACGTGGCTCACAACTCCAGAAAGATGTCAATCACCTGGTCTATGTAGACACATGCATTCATATACACATAACTACGTGCACGCACTCAGATACAATTTAAAATGATAAAAATCATTCAGGGAGACAGGTAGAGCTCTGGTTTTTATTAATAAACCATTGTAGACAATCAGTGAGCTCCAGGTTCAGTGAGAGGCCTCATCTTGCACAATAACAGAGAAAGACATCTTAGGTAGATCTATGACCCCCACAGAGGAACAAACTCATGGTTGAAAACACATACACTTGCACACACACGCACATACACACACACACACTCACACACACAAAATCCACAGGCATATACCTCACATAAGAAATAAATATAGAAAATAGAAACTAAGAAAAAAAGATGCATAGATAGATGATAAATAAATAGATAGATAGTTGATAGATAGACAGATGATAGATAGATAGATAGATAGATAGATAGATAGATAGATAGATAGACAGATAGAACTAAAGTACTTGTGGTATCCTGGACCATAATCAATAATCCTTTGGTAAGATCTCTGTGTATCTCAAGAAGTAATTTCTCCAACATTTATGACTGCAATGTTTTTTGAGGATGTTGACACCTGATTGTTTAGATAACTTGGAGACCAGTTGTCTCCACAGAACATGGTATCTCTGCTCTGCAGGCTCAGGACTCGGTGAGACTGAGCTGGGCTTTCTGCCATCCTTAAGCTGTGAGTTGTCATAAAGAAAACTCCAGTGGGTCTTGAATCTGAATCTGTTAACAGTTAGTGAAAACACTCCATGCCTTGCAAAAGTTTTAAAATGCCACCGCTGCCCCTGAGGTGATTGAGGATATTTTTTTTTTTTGAAAACCTGTGTGTGGCATTGCCACAGTGTCTCCAAGACCCCAGGAATAGCCAGTTATTTTCTAGCAGGAGGCAAAATAGAAAAATGCAAAAGAGCCCCTGCATCTGTCTACATCTGTCCTCTGGTGGCCGTCACCCTTGAATCTTGGTGAACCATCTTATAGGACTTTTGTCAGCCTTCAGATCAACTCTCCAACATCCCTTTGTGGAAATTCCTAGAAAGAACAGTCCAGTGAGGTTTTTTTTTTTTCGTGCTAAGATTCCTGTTTCCATAATGCTAGCCAATATCTGTTCAATACAATTAAAGCATGGCATTAAAATAACATTGTAAGGGAAGTGAGCACAGTCAACTATTTAACCTCAGAAGAAATCTATTGTTAAGATCCAGCATCACACGTACTCAAGGAACAAGCCCAAGCATTAGCCAATGAAGAATCTGTTCTTTTTCTGGATAACATTTACTTTGTGTTGAAGGAAAAGGAGAGAAATAGGTGGGCATCTGCTAAACAAATCTGTAAGCTATTATCTGAAGAAGACACATGGCTGAAAGGGTTAGCCAGAGGTTGCGTGGTGCACGGCAATGCCTTGTTTACGGATGAATCACACCGTGATTCACACTGCCCACAATGCTGTCTTGCCCGAGAGTGTTGAAGCTGTCAGTTTTCTGTGACTGCAGACTGTGATGACCTCAGAAGAATAAACTCACCTCATGTTGTGTTTACAGAACACACTTCCTCATTTGTGATGGAACACCTGATAGTATATGAAAAGATTTTTATCCATGTCTTCTATCTTCTCAATGATCAGAAGAGACAGGCCAAAGCAAGGCAATTGTTTTCCTTATACTCGTGTTTTCTGTCGTGGCCACAACCAGCATCCCTTAAGGTTGCTCAATCAGCTTCAGTCTCTGAGCGATGGACCATCACTGCCCTGAAAAGATCTGTAAAAAAAAATAAACTCTGGATATTTTGAGTCACTGACAGTCTAGGATTGTTATGACAGACATCAACTTAAACATTGTTGCTCTGACTTTACTACCACCACCACCACCATCATCACCGCCATTGTGCTTGTTCGTTTTATGTCAATTTGACACATGATAGAATCATTTGGGAAGAGGGACTCTCCGTTGATAAAATGCATCCATAAAGGTCTGCCTGTAGGCAAGCCTTGAGGCATTTTCTTGATTAATGACTTATGTGGATGGTCCTGGCTTACTGGAGGCAATGTTACCTCAGTAGAAGATGCTCACATGAACAACCCAGTAAGCAGCATCTCCATCCCCACCCCCACCCCCTGCCTTCTGCTTCAGTTCCTTCCTCCAGGTTCCTGCCTTGAGTTCCTACTGTGACTTCCCTCAGCGGTGGATTGATACCTGGAAATAGAAGCTGAAACAAACCCTTTCTTCCCCACGTTGCTACTGGCCATGGTGTTTTATCACAATGGCAGAAACCCTAAGATAAACACCGTCATCACTATAACCACCATTATCACCAGCAGCAGGATCACCACTGTCACCATCATCTCCGTCACAGTAATCATCACTTCCGTTGTCATCACTATCATCATCATCACCACCATCACAATCATCACCACCACCACCACTACCACCATCACCTCTTGGTCTTCTTCAAGAGATCTATCAGGAACAATTAGATGACTATCACCTCAATTTAAAACAATATTCATGTATCACTGTTTTCTCCACAGTAGCCTCATCTCCCGAATTAAAGGCCTACTGATATGAAGTAAATGATATATATGCAAAGCAGTCTACTCAACTTTTGCAAATGTCTTTAAATGGTAATGGACTTAAATCCCAGAATAGGATTTGGAAATGTACTTCAGTGGGAAAACATATGCTCAGCATATGTAAGGTTCTGGTTCCATCCCAAGCATAAAAAGTAGAAGCAATTTCCACACAGCTCTTTCTTAACTAAAATGGAATTAGGAGGCATAGAACTGAGCAAGGTATGCACAATGCAACTCTTTTTTTAAATCAACACTTTTTCTACTTTAACTTCAGCTCAAAATGAATTAGAAGAACCGACTTCCAGGAATGGAAGTAAGAAACAGACAACTAACTGGTATGGAAATAAAAATAATAATGTTTGATATCAAAATTTAGATTATACGAGTCTTTGATTTAAAATTTAGAAGATGTTTTAACAACGGTCTCCGAGGTATTGCTCATAACTGTAATATTACAAACCTAGGTGAAAAGATATGAAGATTGCATCTACTTAGATTTAATATTTTTACATTTATTTGTTTTATGTGTATGTGTGTTGGGGGTGCATGGGCCATGATGAATTCTTGGGGCCCAGAAGACAAGCTGCTGGGGTTGGTTCTTTTCTTGGACCTGGGGGTTGAACTCGGGTTGTCAGTCTTGGGAGGAGCAGCTTGGCAGGCTGGGCATCTTGCCAGCCTCTTTTCTGAGATTTGAAAAGGGAAGCATGCTTTCCATGACAGGGAAGCAATCCTGAGGACGTGAGAACACCCAGGAGACTTGGCAGATGAAAGTGGAGGCACGGGAACCCTCCATCTCGTTCCTCCTCGCTCCTGTCTGCACATGTCTATTCCTCTCAAACTCCATTATGAGAGAAGACCTCAACTGCCAGGTCTGGTAACTCTGCCATTGTCTCTGCACCTTTCCTTGTGACGATTCTGAGACTCAGATGCCAAACAGCTGTAACTAAGAGTTAGCAAAGGAAGGAGAGCATGTTTCCCTTGCTCTAAATTGCTTCTAGTTAATACATTACTGTCGTACAGTTTTGCCAGAAACAAGAGAGCATGCTATTATGATAAAGATCATTAGCGTTTAATCTAGTCGTGTGCCTTCATCCTTAAGAATCCATCCCCAGCCAATGGCATGGCCACCGTATCTCAGCCTTCTCTGCAACTGAGACATTTGGAAAGGAGCCGATAGATAGCAGTTGGACTTCAGCTGTGGGCCAGGCACAGGTGATTGGGTACAGCAGTTCAAGCACCATCTGACTCCGTAGTTTGCCTTTGCTATTACATATGAAAACTTGGAGCTCGGTGTGTTATTTAACCCCGCCCCCCAGAGTCAACCATCAAGTGGGCCACAGAAACAAAGACATGAAGGGGCTCAGAGAGTCACACTCAGGTCTGATGTAGGGGATAGATTAGTTTTATACACACCTGAAATGGACAGGTAGTGTTTGTTACAGTACATGGATTTCCTGGTCCATGTGTCTGCACAGAGTTCACTACAATATAACCAGTAACCACGGAAGCTCTGCCTATCTCTTTCCCAAAGTGACTGGGATGGGACACACATTCTGCAGTGTGTCTATGTGTTGTGGGACAGACTTTACTGAGAACACACACACACCAGAAGGGAACCCACAAACAGACCACACTAATTAATCATACCAATGTCCAATTTGGCAAGGCAATGTGTTTTTAAGTGGGGTTACTAATAGGAGAAGGGGTGAGGGGTAACTTATAGTACCAAAGATGATTCCAACACAGCTGCCACCGGAAAGTTTACCCCAACACAAATGATGACTCCTGAAAGCTTCGATCCTGGTGCTATCTGAACAGCTTGCAGGCAGCTCAGCCATCTAAGACCCTTCTCTCTCTGCAGCTCACTCCCTCCTTAACTGCTGGGAAAGGGTCTTTAAGGATCCCCCAGGTTTCTCATTTCCCAGACAGGTCTCCTTTCCTTTCCCTCCCAAAACTCATGAGCCTTCCCTCCTCACTGCAGGAAGGCGTGCTTCAGTTCAGAGTAAACAGTTACAGGCCATGATAAGCCACATCTGTTTATTCTTTATTTAATGTCTATGTGTTTGTGTGTCTGAATGTGTTATGTGCACCCCACATGTGCAGTGCCCTCAGAGGTTAGAAGAGGCACCAGATCACCAGGCACTGGAGTTAGAGGTGGTTGTGGGCAGCCAGTGCTCTAACAACTGAGCCACCTCTCTGGCTCAGTCTAGTTCTTTTCCATAACTAAGCATTTGATTAGTGATCTATAAAGAGTAAGTGCTCCTTGGAGCCTTTTGAGAAATAAGCAAACCTTAAATGATGGTGTCATTCGTTTAATTAGTTTCCCTCTCAAAGTATTCATTTTGGAAAGTCGAGAAGCCGACTGAAGCCAGCTGTAAAAGTGGGGTTGATAAAAGACTGAGGAGGTAATTAATCAAAATACTCTGGGACCAAGAAATACTTAGAATTTAGTTCATAGTGGGAGAGGAGAGAGAAGGCACCATAGTGGGAAATGCAGCCTTGTGTGTGTGCAGAACCAGGTATCAACTGTGGGGCCAAGATCGAGACAACTGTGGGATTGTTCTGTAAATGCAGTGTTAATGGTGACTGACCCTAGCATCAGGAACCTTGTGTCCCATAAGATCTCAGAGTTTCACAACTGGACGGGACGCTGAGGAATCTCTCTGGAAAAAGCTATAGTGTAACATAATTTGCTTTTTAAAAATCACATTTTTACATTTATTCTATGAAAATTGCATACATGCATACAATGAAAGTGCGCTAGCTCCCTTGAATTTCCTTTAGGACCCATCTATCAATTTCCTTCCTTACTTCATGTCCTCTTTTGACATAAACAACAACCCACAAAGTCCAGTTAGGGCTGACCATATGACGTTGGGCTATCGACTGAGAAATGAACAAGCTGCCAGAGCCACAGCTCTGAAGCAAAATTACACTCTCTCCCTCAGAGGCCATTAACAACCAGAGTAGATCCTCTGCTGGAGGGTGGAGCCTCAGGAGCCCCTCCCTCATCCATGAGGACATCTCTACAGGCTTGATCTGCAGACAACCACAGCTACTGTGAGCCATGGCATGTAATGGACATGCCTTGTACAGAGCACAGAATTTCACAGTCCTGTTCCTCCTCATTCAGCTCTTCTGTTCCTCCTCCCTCTCCCCCTCCTCGTCTTCCCTGTTGTTCTCTGAGCCTTGGATGGGGGAGGTTTATTACCCACCCGTGGCTAGGTGTTCAGTGGTCACCTGTTCTCAGAACTTTGAACAGTACTGCATCTCTGCATTAGTCACAACCCACTGAAGCAACAAGGTCGAGAGCATCAGAAATCTAAAGGGATAGGCATAAATATTTTGGAAGACAATTTGACAACATGTCAATTTAGGGAAACAACACCAGCAGGCCCCCCTCTAGTTTCTATGATGTCACTAGTTATCTGGATTGTCCACTAAATGGGTATGATGAAGTCAAAGAACACAAAACACCAAAGCCTGGAGATCCATTCATTGCTTGTAGCAAGTAGGAAGAACATGGGTGTTGTCTGTCAAGTTATTTTCATCTTACATGGGAGGAAAGCACAGGGAGCTTTATTCAGATAGACAGTCTATGTTCATGTAGGTGATTGTGTGTGAGGCAGGCAAGTTTGTGAGCGTGCTTGAATTAAGGTATCATTCCTGAGCATGCTCAGTCGAATATGATTAATCACATGCTGAAAACATTGAAAGATGATGGACACCGTTTGGGGCATGCTCGGTTTAAAGTCATAGAACATATATTGATGGAAGAGAGACTGCAGATATTAATGCTTCCGGGCATGCTCTGTTTATTATTATAGTGAGTTGAGCACTCACTGGGTCACCTAAAATAGCAACTCAGAGAGACTCTGGGACCTCTGCTAGAGCTTGGTAAGTTTTCTCGGAGTTTAAACTAAAAAAAAGGAGTTTAAAGGTTTGTTTTTGTTGTTGTGTGGTTTTTCTTATGTCTATGTATTTGTCCGTATATGTGAATACAGGTGTCCTAGGAAACCAGGGGTGTCAGATCCTGGATGCTGGAGCTACAGCCTATGTGAGCTATGTGGATGCTGGGAACAGAGAACTCAGGCCCTCTGCATGAGCAACAGCATCCTTAACCCAGTTCTCTCTGGTTGGTTAACACTCTCTTAAAGGGATAGCACTCTTTACCACCTGGAAGGGTAGGAGTCTATCCCTAAGCTTCATGGAGCATATAAAAGGAGAGCCTTCATTCCATTCCTTTAAGGCCCAGAGAAGAACCGTGGGCTCAGGAGACTTTCTGACAGGGACAGACCCAGAAACTGACTCGACAGCAAGGCTGTCAAGGCCTCTGCAGCCATTTCTTCAGTCTGATATTTATTAAGCAACATTATACACTTTGTATCTTGCAATATTTCAAAGAAGAAAGCCAGGCTATTTCCTTTAATGACTCTGCATTTAGCAAAGTGCTTTTTTTGTTTTATTTATTTTTTTATTGTGAAATAGTAGATTTTATTCCTTTATTATCGTTGTTGTGTTTTTGCTTTTACTTTTGAAAAATAGAGTTTTCATGTAATATATTCTGATGATGGCCGCCCTACCACCAACTCCTCCCAGATCCTCCCCATCTCCCTAACCACCAAATCCACTTCCTCTTGTTGAAAAGAGGCATTTAAAAAAGAAAATAAAGGAAGAAAAAAACTGGAAAGGAAAATGTAATAATACAGTAAGATAAAATAAAGACAAAAATCCTGAATAGGACAAAACAAACAAACAGGAAAAAAAAAGTCAAAGAAACAGCACAAGGAATACAAATAGATACAGAGAGACACACATTACCGTACAGAAATCCCCTAAAAATTCAAAATCAGAAAGTATAATATATAAGCAAAAGACCTGTATGTGGGGAAAAACCCAACAGACAAAGCATTACGAGACCAAAAAAAAATTAAATAAATAAAAGCTCCAAAAATACCATTGAGTTTATTTTGTTTTTATTCGACTTCCTCCTATGTTTCAATTGCCAGAAGCACTTATAAAAATGGGGAAAGACCAATTTTATCTAGACAGCTGCAGTAGAAGAGATGGATTTGTAGTATAAACTGGGTTCAATTCCATGGAATCAAAGGCAGGAGGCCTTCACACACTGGGGTGTACAAAACAAAAATAGGAAGCATGTGGAGGGGGGTGCTCAGTGTAATTAGGGCACCTGCATTTGCTAATTGGATCTTATTTAAAGCAGGCCTCTCGTCTCTGCTGCAGAGACTGGGAGGGGGTAGAAGTCTTGATGGTTTGCTGTATAGGGAGACTTCCAAGTCCTCTGTAAAGACATCCCCAGGCTGTAGATCTAGGGGGAGCCTGGGAGAGTCTCACCATAAAAGAGGCAGAGAAGAAATGGATCATTTCAAGCTTTCTAGATAACTGCTCAAGGAGAAGGAGCAGCAGAGGTTTACTGCGAAACTTGGCTGGGAAAACAAAACAAACAGGAAAGAAGAGTGAGACTTTACCTTTGAGAAACCTAAGGGCTCAAAGAGACCTGAGCAGGTGGGAACTTTGTAGAATTTATTTGTGTCGAGAGTGGGAATGGACAACACGTTTGTAGTTTAAAAAAAAAAAAAAAAAGAAAAGGTCTGTAATTCTCATGGGTCTTGTGGAGAAGACCAGAGAAGTCTGGCTGGATTTGGACGAAGAGGAAACTCTATCAGAAGTAATATGCAAAAATACTGAAAGAAAATGAAAAACATGTGTTAGAGGTGCTTTGTAGACAGTGATATAGTTTAAGATGTTTAATTTAGTTTCATCATCTATAAATTTATCTCATTAGGGAGATCACGTGTGTGTGTGTGTGTGAGAGAGAGAGAGAGAGAGAGAGAGAGAGAGAGACTGAGACAGAGACAGAGGCAGAAAGAGAGGAGAGAGAGAGAGAGAAAGGCAGAAGCGGGTAGACAGTAATAGAGAGACATATACACACAGAGGAGAGAAGCAGAGACAGAGAGACACACAGAGAACGTTATATTTAACTGTAGTAAATCAATTGTCTTTCTATTTAGTAACTGTTTACCTCCAAATTTGAACAGGGAAATAGGGAATAAAATCTAGTTTGCTCTCTACAGTTTTGGTCAACAAGGACTCTCAGCCTCCAAGCATCTCATCATACTGCATATGACTGTGAACACTGGAAGATTAGCAGCATTTTATGCTCAATCCCTTAAACATAAGCCAACAACTTCTGGCTCTACCAAAGAAGCAGCCATCTGTTCTGATGCTTATGGGATCCTCTGAGAAGGATTTACCAGGAGCCAGTGTACTGTGCTTTCCAGTGGCATCTCCATAATCAATATGGATCCCAAGCAGGAAGGATGCTATCCTGTAAGAGTGCACCTCCCACTGTCAGGAGCCAATGCGGGCAGACAGTCATCGCTTCGGGCTAAGTATGGAGAAATAGATTTGCGAAACACGTACCTGGGATGTCGAGCTGCCTGCAGGCTGTGGGGTAGTCATGACCCTATGCTGAGGGATTTACAACAGCTGCATATAGCATTTTGTTGGAATCTGAAACTATTACCGAAACAGGGTCACAGAATGGTTCCTTGAGGGGCACCTGACAGAAGCACAATTGATAATGCAAAGCTGTGGGACACAGGGATGCTGGAAGGTATGGCATTCACAATAACAAAGGTAAGGGTCTTGTCTGAGATTCCCAGAAAATGTATGAGGCTCTACCCAAGGTTGTACACATTCAGGCCTTACTCCTAGGTCACTGCTGTTTTAACATTAAATATCTATATATGAAAATATATGATATGAAAATATTTGAAAACATATATGAAAGTGTGGAGACTTTATATCCCGAGACAGGGTCTCTCAGGCAGCCAGGAAAGCACAGTGCTATTCCTGAGCCCACCCCTTCCTGAGTCCGTCCCTTTTCGGTCTCCACCCCTCCTGTCTCCACCCCTTCCTGTCTCCACCCCTCCTGTCTCCACCCCTTCCTCTCTTCACCCTTCTTAGCCCTGGGCCACACAGTGCTTGCCTTGTATGATTTCAACTCAGGTCTTCATGCTCGCACAAGTAAGAGTTCTTACCCACTGAGCCATTCCCCGAGAGCTCCAACTCTGTTGAAATCCCTGCTTCTCAGCTGGCAAGAGACTAACCAGACTCAGAGTGAGGGATCCTGACCCTTGCCATTGTCTTTCTATCTAGCCTCAGGGAGATTTTTCATGCCTCTACAGTATACACCTAAATGCGTTTCATATACATCTTTGGGCTTCCTGAAATAGCAAAACTCCCAATACCTGTGGTTGCAGCTGATGATTCTGTAATCCACTGAGAAGGTCTGGCTATATTTAATCTGCATACCAATGTGATAAACACAACCCGGAGCCAAAGGAAAGAACAGAAATTGAATTTCCCTTGATCTGGGTAGACGTTTTCTATATAAGATAAAACTCCTGGGTATGAAGAATGCATGTTAGGCTAGAGAACTACTGGCCAGTGGTTAAGAGCCCTGGATGCTCTAGAGGACCCGGGTTAGGTTCTCACTTGGTGGGTCAAAATTATTGATAACTCTAATTCCAGGAGATCTATACCCTCGTAAGATCTCTGTGGGTACTGTACACATGTGGTACACAAATATGCATGCAAACACTTACTCATACATAAGAAATAAAAATAGATACATTTTAAAGAGGGCACATGCATCTCATAGAGTGAAGGGTAGAAAGCCTACATCAGGCTAAGGCAGCTTGCTAACGAAGGGGGCTTCTCTGATCAACTGCATCGTGAACTCAGCTGTTACTTCCCTTCTTGTGCAATAAAGTAACAGCTAATTCTAGCTGTCATCACCTCATCTGATGCGATATCCGTGATTTCACGGTGCATTCCTACCCTGAATCATTGTCGTAATTTTTTTCAAAACACGAATGGGAAATCCCGGGAAGTGGGTGTGACTGACTGATTAGAACGACTGTGATGAGAGCGGTTGGAATGTTGCAAGTCCAGAGTCTAATCGTAATTTGTCTTGGGCTAGCTTTAGACATCTAAATAGCCATCCCTTCTGACCTCTGTGTTTGACCTAATACCCTGTGCCTCACGGATAAGAACCTTTTGAACTGTAATGACTTATCAGTTCACTACCTCTTACCAATCTCAATACTAAGAAAGTCATTGGATAACATCTGAGGCCTATAGATGATATTTCTCCTCTTGGCTGTAATGGCCTCTCTCCAATGTTCCCACCATAGTACCTGCAAAGTGTCTTTATCACTTCATTTATTTTTATTTTATTTACCCTATCACATTATTGTTTTTCTATAAAACTTCACGATTCTGCATCCTCATTGGAACATGGACATTAGGGTAACCTAAAATCTGTGTTCCCAGGCCATTTCCACTCACAATTAAGTCCAGAATGAAGTATTTCTTATCCCCTTTAAGGTGAGAACTGTGGTTTTGCATCAACAAAAGCACTGGCAACCATATACCCTTTCTTTTTTTACTGTCATGATCACAAACTTTTACAGAGGTTGTAATTCCTGCAAGCATTTTCCTAGCTAAGTGTGAAGGAGAAAAATCACAGTTAATCTACTGATGATCATCACAGACTATTTTATTTGTGTCCTCCATGAACGATTTAATAGAAGAAGACACGGAACAAGAAATGCCTCTTTGGAAATCAGTGGGAAAATTAACTCAGGAGTTTTATAAAAATAAGAGTCTATATGTCTTAACAATGTAGCTAAATGCTATTGTGTATACAGTGAATATAATGCCAATGGTGGGCACTGTTACATTGTATACGTAGAAATACATCAGCTGAGCACAACTTCTAAGTGGTTTTTACTCAGTGAAACAAACTTTTAAAAATTCTATTGAATGTCTACTATGTGTCAAGTCCTGTACCAAATCCATCATGATAAGCATAGAAAGAAAAATCCTTGGTTTTTAGAATTAATTGAAGGTTTGGGTTGTTTTTTTGTTTTGTTTTGTTTTTTAATTTGTGTGTGTCAGTGTGTATGTGCATGTGACTGCAATGTTCATGGAAGCCAGAAGAGGGCACCAGCTCCCTTGTTGTTAGAGTTACAGGCATTTGGAAGCCACCTAAGATGGGTTCTGGGAACCAAGCACAGTTATGTTCTTTTCGAGAACAGCAAGTGCCTACTCGGCCCCTAATCTTGTGCAGAGTGATAGATAAGTACTGGTGTCAACTAAATGCTGGGGATATTTGTTCAATAGCACTGCCATGATGGCCCACACAAACTACTTCTTGAATTTCAATTGACTTTGAAGAGTTGGTCAGTGTCAGAAAGATTCATGGTAAGCTCTCCATTCCATAGCCTATTTTCTGGCTCATTTTATTCTCTCATCTTCTGTTTTTTTTTTCCTCCTGACCATGCAACACCTTAGCCAACATGAGAACATGAACAAAATATGCATTGGTTAGCTTCTTTGCATTGCTATGAGCATATACTCTATAGAAACCACATGGCAGAGAAAATGTTGATTTGGGCTCATGATTTCAGAGAGATTTCAGCCCTTCATCACAGGGAAGGCTCGTGAATCAGCTCCCTCTTTTGTGGCAGGACTGGAGAATTGTAGCTTGTTCACATAGTGACTGACAGAGAAGCAGAAAAAGCAGGTTAAGCCATAGTGGATACAACCAATGACTTCCACCAATCAAATTTGACCCTCTGAAGATGTCACAGCCTTCAAACAGCTTCATAAACAGCATGAGTGAATGGGAATGCTTCAGAATCAACCTACAACAGCCATTCAGATAACCAGTATCCCAGGAAAGATTTTTAAAAATGCATAGCATGCTGTAAAGGCCGCTTCTGGCATTCATAAAAGTACATGTGAAGTAATACTGACATCCATATGATGGGAACTACATGTAGCTGAAGAAATCCCTTCAACTCTCCTGTGCACAGTGCACTCTGTGCAAGTAGCCATTTTCTTGAGTAAAACAGCCCGTCTGACAGCTTCCCGCATGAACAGCAGTGTGCGCATTCAAGACCGAAATGAAATTGTTTGTTCGGTATCCCAGACCTGCTTTGCTCCGTTGCTCTGAATTCATTGTGGAATCAATCAAAATGCCCAAACTTTAAACGATGATGCTGCTCTCTTCTGTGGCATTTCTAAAGGAATACTCTGGTGTTTGGAAGAATAAAGACAACTGTTCATGTATGGTACTAGCATCAGGTAGAATTCACCAGCAATATTTTTATCTGCCCAGGCAAGAAAGTGCAGCTAGAGACATTAATTAAAGTCAGATTTCTCCCTGCTCAGGTTGCCGTTATAATTATCTTTTCCAAAGAGTCCACAGCAGAAGAGACTTGGTCTCACTTGATTCGTAACAATGAGAGACTCTCCAAACGCACTGCATCTGTAGATGCCTGTCCCAGGTCTGATGTGTGCGTGTTTACTTCTGATCACACAGAGTGTATTCTTAAGAGCCAATATGAAGCTGAGACATACTCCAATACTCTCATCTTAGAAAATCCAAGGATAGGATGGAGGTAGAGCTTCACCTTCTCTGCTGTTTTGTGCTAGAAGACAGAAGCGAGCAACTTGTAAAGACCTAATGATACTGCACTTCTGACAGTGCTTTAGAGACCCCAGAATGGGAAGGATCATCTGGAGGTCCATGAGAAGGAAAGGAAATTGAGACACCTCCTTAGATGAGATGCCATTTTTTAGACAATGAGACTAGGAACTCGAGTTTTATGCCCACAGAATGAGATGTGGTCTGAGATGACCACAGAAGAGTAAAGTATTAGTTAATAGATTTTTATTTAATGATTATCTTTTCACATGGCTGTGGCAAAAATACCTGTCAAAAGTAACTTTGGGAAGAGAGTGGTGTCTTCTGCCTCATGTTTGATTGACAGCACAGTCCATCATGATGGGGAAGGCATGACTGCAGGAGCAAGAGGCATGATGCTGCTGCTCACATGGTTTCTGCAGCCGGGAAGCAGAGAACAACAAATGCAGTTTCTCAGCTCACAGTCTCTTTCTTATTAATTCTAGAATCCAAGCCCTTGGAAAGTTGTCATCAAGATGACAATCAAGATTAATCATCAGATATTATACAGTGTTGTTGAAAATATGTCATCTCAATCCAGGATTTCTACCCTGCCTTTGACTATTTAGTTCCCAGATAAAAGACATACAACTTTTATATTTACAGTAAGCCTTAATTAGCATAAGAGCTGGGTAAATATCTATCCTCTATGCTATTATGTTTATTTCTCAACCAACAGTCCCATTATATAATTTGCCATGTTTCATCTGGGAAGCTCTTTACTCCAATTAGCCAACCCATGTGGCCGTGCTTTCATGACCCACCTAACTCACGGTAGCTTCCTCCTCTCCCTCCTTCTCCTCTTTGTGGTCTCCTCCAACACCCAAGCCTTACCTATCTCAGTTCTGCCCAGGCTATTGGCATATCAGAAATAAGTTGGGAGCAAGGTCATATGTTCGGACTCTCTCATCTCTGGGGCAACCAGGACTTGGGTTACGATGTACAATGCAAACCTTCACTTAGCATTATAATACATAACAACAGACCAAACCTCCTTAACAAGTCAGGGCTAGAGAGAGGGCACAGCAGTTCAGTTCCCAGCACCCACATCACATCACAACACACACACACACACACACACACACGAGAGAGAGAGAGAGAGAGAGAGAGAGAGAGAGAGAGAGAGAGAGAGATGCATCCATTATTTTTTTTACAAATTAAAAGATCGTGCAGAAAATCTCAAAATAGGCTGCATTTTCTCTAATGAAGAGTCTAACAATTCTTTTCTCCTGCCTCTCCCCATCCTTCTAGCCTCTTCTTTGTGTCTTATTTCTTTGACTCCGTAAGTATTAATCCTGCCTGCTGCATTTCAACCTCTCAGCGGGGCTCTTTGAGGAGAGCCTCTAGTCTGTCTTGCCCCTCATCACAGAAAACTGATGGGGATAGTGAACATCTTTCTGATAATAACCCTCTTCAGCTTTTTCCTTCATCTACAATGACAGATGTTTATCTGAGAGTAATTTGCTAACCCAGCTCTTGAGGACTAGCCCGTTTCTGGTGTCCTTTCTCACGCTACACTTGCTTGTGAGATAGTCACACACACCCTGGCCTCCCTAACTTCGAGTGTACATGCTTTTGTCAATAAAGTCAGAATCTCTGCACTTAGGGTCACTTTCAGGAAAAACTTTGAAGAGTTAAACTAATTATGTCTTCGTCTCCTCTTCTATCTGGACAGTTCTCACATAATCCAGCCGGTGGCCAATCTGTGACCCTCAGTCCCCGAGAAGAAATTCTGACAAATGTTAGGGTTTTTCACTGCTGTAATCAAGTTCCTAAGAAAACTGATGTTCAAGTGGAAAGGCTTATCAGAGCTCACTGTTTTAATCCATCCAATGGGCTTGGAAGGGCTCATATCATGGTGACCATGAATCTGAGTAAAGGAGCCTAGCCTGGCAGGAGAGATCCCCAAGGATCCTGTCTAGAAACTCAGCTTCCTCCAGCTTGGCCCCACATTCTAAGACTGCTATCATTCTATTGTTGTTGGAATTAATTTTCTAGTAAGCCTATATAAAAGACACACAATCCAGATATTTTATTTATAAGCCAAATGCCTAGATTTGGCAGATCTAAGGCTATTTTCATTTATTCTCCAACTATAAAGCACCTTATTACTTATTATTTCCTGGCCATGTGGTTCTGGTCCTACACTGCCCAATCACAGGCTCTAATCTTTTACTGACCAATTAAACTGGGGAGAAAGTTTACTTGGCATCACTTGAATAGGTGAGCATCTGGTCTTCAGGGGCAACCATATCTTGAGGAACCGGTTTTAACTATAGGATATAAGCAACATCAGACTGACCCACTACACTTTATAAATCTATCAAAGGATCTGTCTGTTTGATAGGTTAATTCAGCATAAATCTGTTGTATTGTAAACCATAGAGATATTGAGAAGTATTTGCACATAACGTAGCCAGTTATATCCATACTTTAAAGAGTGGATAAACAGACAAAAGAATAGAGGAGTATAATACACAATCACCTCATCTTAACAGACTTCATCTTAACTAATTCTGAAGCCTTTATCTCTTACCAGCTACATATTCATTATGAAATATATGCATATACACATACTATATGCATAGGCACATACTGCACATATAGATACATCATGTATATATGCACAGTATATGTGTGTGTATATCCATTTCATAATGTGTGTGTAAACTTAGGATACATAAATTCTATTGCAGTACAGCTCTTTAGTCCAGATATAATGGCCAGGAATCCTGTCACATCATGGAGCAGAGATATTGCTCTGTAGACATAGCAATAAAATAAACAACACGGTAGGTAAAGGCAGGTTCGTGGTAGTGATAATAGAGCTGTCAACACTCCCTGGCAGAAGGAGCAGGGTAGAGCATCAGACCCTCATCTGGATTCCATTCACCACTCTTCCAACTACATGTGACCTTGGGAGCTGTTATCGTACATAGGGGGTACCAAGTTTGCTGATTAGCTTTAACTAGACAATCTTCAGTCATCTGAGAAGAGCTACCTTCATCCAGCTGCTTGTGGATCTGCCTGACTGTTAGGGATGGGGTTGTCAATCAATGTGGGTAGAACCGGTTTACTGTGGGTAGCACCATCATCCTAGGTAGATGGATTCTGGATTATATGAATAATTTACCTTAATATAAGTTGACCTGTGAGCCAGCTAGCAAGCATCCTCCTCCATTGTTCCTTTTGTACCTCTCTGGCTATGAAGTAAGTTCCCTGCTATGAAGTAGCAAGCAGGTCTGACTTCGAGTTCCTGCTTCATTCTGTGCTGTGACTTACCAACATGGTGGATTGTAACCTGTATGCTGGAATAAACACTTCCTCCTCCAAGGTTTTTGTTTTGTTTTGTTTGTTTGTTTGTTTGTTTTTTGGTCAGGGTGTTCGATCCTGAAAATTGAAGCTGAGTTAAAACAAAGGCTAACTGAAGGTAGGACCCCACAGTGAAGCATCTATAACCTCTACCCATGATGGGTGAGACAGTACAGATGCAGCTGTTTCAATGTCCATATTCCTGTGAGTATCCTCTGACCTGCCTTGTGAGTTCATTGGCTCACCAAGTTGGATTCGGGCTCACCACCTGCTAGTAGTGTCTTTTTAATGAGTGTGTTACAGTTTAACCCAGTTAGCTCCCAAATAATTGAGACTGGACAATTATGTTTATTTAACACGCTTTAAAGGCACAACAACTGAGCAGTATTACTCTATTTTAATCCTCTAAGATAATCTGGCTGCCTCCTAGCCAAAATCTCTGAGGTATTTACATTTCATGGCCTTCTCTGCTCTATCTGTTTTCTCATGGTGTCTCCTGGACTCTCTTCCTGTGGCTAATCCCCACTTCCTCTCCTTTTCTCTCTCCCTTCCCTGGCTAGAAGGAAGTTCTGCCCTATTCTCAGTCATTGGCTGATCATCCTTTATTGACAAATCTTGGTCTATCAATGATGCTTCATCTGGGTAAATGGACATTCACTTACATCTTCCCAGAAGAGGAATATAATTGATGCTGACATAGATCAGTGAGGTATGCGTCTGACTGGACCACAGGGGGATGGGTGAATGGGCACAAAGATACTCTTTACAAATATGTGCCATCCTCACTCTGAATCCTCCTGTTCTGTTTCATTTTGCTTTCCTGTTGCTTTAGTAAACACCGCAGCCAAAAGCTACCTGGGAGAGAAAAAGTTTATTTTGTCTTGTAGAAGTCCTTCATCAAGGGAAGCCAAGGCAGGGACTCAAGTCAGGAGCCTAGAGGCAACTTAAGCAGAGACTAATAAAGTAATGTTGCTTGCTCTCTATGGCTTGCTCAGATACCTTCCTTATATAACCCAGGTCTTCCTGCCTAAGGATGGGACTAGGAAATCTGGGCTTTCCTGTAACAATTAGCATTCAAGAAAAAGTTTCATCAGTGCCACAGGCCAATCTGATCTTGGCAGTGCTTCAGTTGGGTCAGCCTCTTCCCAGGTGATTCTAGATTTGCATCAAGTTGACAGGAGAAGCTGAGTAGATCAGGTCCCACCCACAGTCCTCATACCTGTCAGCATTTAATAAATCCACAGCAAATTCATTTCCACAGATGAGCACCAGAATCCCAGGTGCTAAGAAGTTCTTAGGCACGAATGCCAGTGAGCTTGGTGCATGGAAGAGAAACCTCCCATATCTTTACCTCATAACCCACAGCTTGATGGTCTTGATGTCTTTGATGAATATTTATGAATGCTACCACTCTAATTAAAATATAAAAGCCCCGAGCTAAATTAATTAGGCCAAGAAAACACACACATCCCGACAACTGCCTTTGCCTTCTAGAAGAGAAAACAAATGGTGGAGGTTGGTTTCATTCAGTCACAGACAAATTCATTGAGGTTTTAAACAAGGAGTATAATCTAAAAGCACTTCTAAACACCAAGTTTTGAAAACAGAATTTCCATCTTGGGTTGCTGGCCAAAGTCATTGTGGAAGAGCTTGTGGCCATCTGTGACCTTCCTCATAGGTACTCTCTAAAAAGACTTTTCTATCCCCAAATGTCATCTCATTGGCACACAGATGCCTCTTCTGCCTTTCTTCAGGTCCCTGGAAACTCATGAGATGCTCAGGAAGTCTCATCCTTTAACTCCAATTGGAAATATTAAGATTCAACAGGCACTGGCAGAGGAGGTCCAGGTTCTTGTGTTCAGAAGAATTAAATGGAGTCACACAGATAGTAAAAAACAAAGCAAGAGAATTTATTGAGAAAAGCCATATGTTCAAAGGAAGAATGTAAGAGCAAAATATCTCAAACATTCCAAAAAGTAAAGGTGGCGAGGGGCGGGGGTTAGGTGACAGAATGCCGGCTTTTCAGTTCATTGAATAACACAAGCTTCTTGCAAGTGCTCTATCTGATACATGTGATACTGAATACAACTTCCTGTTTCACACTAGCATCCCACTAGCATCTTAAATGCTCACCTAGGGCATGGTTTTAGCAGTATAATGAGCCACGGTGTGGTGGTTGGTTGTGTGAGCTTAACACAAACGTAGACACATCTTGAAAGGGAATCTCTGCCTCTAGCAGATTGTAGACCAGTCCATGGGGCATTTTCTTGATTAATGATTGATGTAGGAGGCCCAGGTCACTGTGGGTGGTACCACCCTTGAGTAGATGGTCCCGAGTGCTATAAGAAAGCAGGCTGAACAAGCCATGAGGAACAAGCCAGGGAGCAGTACCTGTCCATGGTTTCAGGACCAAGCCAGTAAGTAGCATTCCTCCATGGCCTCTGCTTTAGTTCCTGCTTCAAGATTTTTGTCCTGGTTTCCTTCAATGACAGCATGTGACTTGAGGGTGTAAGATGAAATAAATGCTTCCCTCCCAGAGTTGCTTTTGATCATGCTGTTTATCCCAACACAGAAAACAAACTAGAATATTTAGCTGACTGCTGCACTCTGGATGGCCTCTGCACCTATGCTATGCTGGATTTCCACACCCCAACACTCACTCTGGCTCTAGTGTGTGGTATGAGAGAGAGCTTGCTTAGCTTTCCTCTTTGCCAATTAATTTATCATATAAACTAATAAACTCCAAAATCTCAGTCAGAGGCCTTCCATGCTGCACTCTCAACTGTTTGTCTGCCCCAAATCCACAGGATTGGATTGTCTTAAACTCAGCCTAGACTATAGCATCTACCACAAACAACCTCCCAGTTACTCCACATTGATTATGTTAAGAGAGAGAAACCAGAGGAAGAAAAGACAAACTCTTACAAGTGAAATCTAAATAGATGCATACATACATACCTATGTATACCTATATGTACACACACACACACACACACACACATATATGTATACATGTATGTATGTATGTATATATATATACATACATACATACATGTATACATACATACATACATAAAACTGACTTCTAGAATTTAGGAAGATAGGATGAGAAAGTGGAACAAAGAGATGAGAAGAATTTGGCCCATGCTCACAAAGTTATGTTTAGATAGAGGAAATATTTTTCAGAATTATATTACACAGAAGAGTGACTGTACCTAATAAAATGAATTATGTATTTCAAATTGCTGGAAAGTAGGCTCTTAAATATTCTCATACGAAGGTGACAACCAAGATTTAAGGTTGTAGATGGGTTCATTATGCTAGTTCCATCTTTACTGGATGTATTCATGCAACATCCTATAGTAACCCTAGAGATGCAGAATCAGCCCAAGATAGTAACATTTCCACAGCTGGGCTCTGGGATTATACCCTATCCCTGGAGGAAGGGAAGGGACCAAGCTTCAGAAGGAAATTATATAAAAAAATAGTTTTTCTAGACCCAGCATTGTCAAGGTCATAGGTGTGGAGAAAGTATATCCTCACAATCAGTTACTCTGCTTTATTTGGGAATAGAGATAAGTCCGACTTTAATTCCTTGAACATCTGTTGCTGGAATTTCCAACCATAATAAGCACATATAAAAAAACACACAATCCAGTTATTAAAATTATAAGCTATATGCCTAGCTTGGGCAGATAACACTATACTAACTTATTCCTCATCTATAAGACCCCATGCTACTTTTGGTTTCTCCTGGCCAAAGGGTTCTGATCCATCACAGCTTCCTCATTCTCTTCCTCTGTCTTCTTTCCTTCTACTCTTGTCCTCCTCTTCCTCTCTTCTTGCCCCTACTCTCAGACCTCCAATCCCACCTTTCCCCTCCACTGTCCAACCACAGGCTCTTGCCTTTATTGACTAGGTAAAACAGGGAGAAGGGTTCACATGAGATCACCTGACTATATGAGGGACTGCTTGTCTGGGGCAACCCCTCTTGAGGAAGCAGAATTAACATCAGATACAAACAGTATCAGGCCAACCCCCAACAAACATCTAAATGTTCTCCAGAAGAACCTGGGTGACTCTATATCCAAATTCGCTTTTATACAGCAGTAGGGTTTTTGCATCTGTGTGTGGTTTTGCTTGCTTTTCTAGAATAATTATCAGTAGTGACTCATTGCACTTTTGATTATGTCTGTCTGGATCCTCAACAACTAGACAGAAGTGGCAACCAGTTTTCCAAAAGGAAGCAAACCAATGAACTGTCCCTGGTCCTGCCTTGGAGCCCCCATCTCTGGCTTCTTTGATTCTCTAACCGTCTACCTTTCCTTTGCTGTCCATAACCAAAATCTTAGCTTTAGCTGATGTCTTTCCAAGTTCTGAAAAGTTGGTATTAGTGTTGGTAAAACAAGCTTGCTGAGTGGTTTCCATCAATGTAACACAAACTAGAGACATCTGGGGAAAGGGAATCTTAATAGAAGAGTTGTCTCTGCCAGATTGATGATTAATGTGGGAGGGCCCAGACCTCTGTGTCTGGTGCCATCCCTGGGCAGGCGGTCCTGAGTTTTGTATAAGAAATCAGGGTGAGCAAGCCATGGGGGAGCAAGCCAGTAAGCAGCACTCCTCCAAGGCCTCAGGTTCCTTCCCTGGCTGCTCTCAATGATGATTGTTGGCTATAGCCTGAATTAAACTCTTTCTTCCCCCAAATTACTTTTGGTCATTTGTTTCAGCAACAGAAAGCAAGCCAGAACAACTGGAGACTATCATCTTCCTCAAATATCAGCACTATTTATTATACACCCAAGTTTGGTGCCTTTCTCTCTGTACCACTTTAAGCCAGCATTACGAGTTTTCAATATTTATAAAACCTCTATCCCATTCACCATATAATTTTTAAATGGATCCACATGAGTTGATTTATTTTCAGTATACCTTATATTATCTTATGAATAGAAAATTGGTATTGCTTGTCATAAACAAGAGACAAGAGGAGCGTCGATCCAGGGAAAACACGCGCAATGTTATTAAATCGCATCCCAGAGATTGTTCCATAGTGAAGACTCTTAAAATGAAGCTGGCTTTCCTCTTAATGAAAGGGGGATTAAAAAGCACTCAAGTGATGTTTTAAAAATCCCCCAAATGTCAAACTAATTGTTCCACCAGGATGCACTAAAAATGGGGTGGGAATCATTCTGTAGTTCAATGTTATTCAATGACACAACCATCAGCTCATGATTTGCCTGAAATAAAACCAATGATCACAGCCAATTCTTGCAGGATATTGAATTAGGTTACCCTTACCTTAAATATTGAAAATCAACAACAGTCGTGTATGTTGTGACCCACACTTTCACCAAAAGCAGAGCACAACTCTCAGCTTGCTGTGTGACCTTTCACAGGTGTCAAGCAGACGCTAATTGTTTTCACAGAAATCACAGGTGCTTTCTGTACTGTAGAGCGGGATCAGGGGAGCACGGTTTTGTTCCTGACTCTACAGCTGGGAATGCTGGTGGATTTTGTTTGTTTGAATTTGTTTAGTGTGTGTGTGTGTCTGTGTGTGTGTGTGTGTGTGTGTGTGTGTGTGTGTGTGTGGTGTGGTGTGGTGTAGTGTGATGTAGTGTGGTGTAGTGTGGTGTAGTCTGAACATTGGAACCTCCTTTTATTTATTTGTAAGGCCCAGCCTAAGGTACTGGTGTGATTGTCACACTTCCCATGGCAGCTTTGAACACTCCAAATGTGCTTCAGGGGCAGAGTCTGCCTACTTCCATGACAATATTTACATGTTTACTGATCTAACACACTGGATGTTGGTTTTTCCTAAGGTTTCCCTTAGCAAAGACTATTTCAAAGGCCTTTAATCCTTTTTCTGTTGTACTATCTGGCTTAGATATTGTAGAGCAGTTTCCGTGGAGATTGAAACTTTCCATCCTACAAGAAGCTTCTTGAGCCAGATAAGTAAAGAACTCAAAATATCTTCAGAAAGTCCCTGAGTAAACTGACCAGATTCACTAGGCTCCTTCCTCCCAAAAGTGAACAATAAAGACTGCTAAGTGTCACTCTCAGACAAGCCAATCTGCAAGGACGACTCTGAGATCAGATGAACTGCCTGGAAGAAGCCAAAACAACCTAACTGCCTGGTCATGATTTTGACCACTCTCTATCCTGTCGAGCTGCATACAGTTTGTGCAGCATGCTCCAGGTTTCCAGCTTTGGTGAGCTGTCACCCATAACTTCATGAATGCTTGATCATGATCATGATACGGGTCATACGGATCATGATCATGGATCCATAATTTGTAGCATTATTGGGAAGTGGCAGAAATGCCAGTGAGTGGGGCCTTGGGAACATGGTGGCAGGCCTCTGAAGCATATATTTTGTCCCATGTCCCTTCCCTCCAGCCAGATTCTCTCTCTGCTTCTTTACTATATTGAGATGAGCAGCTTCTACCACAAGCTCCACTACTGGGATATTCTGCCTCTTCTTGTTCCCAAAGCAATGGATTTATCTGACCTTGGAATGAAGTTCCTGAAACCATGAGCCAAGATGAATCTTTCCACTATTTGAATTGTTTCTCTCAGGCATCACAGTGCCCAACACCAGACTACTACAAAAATCAAGACCCTAGCAAGAACATATCTTATTTCTGACAATCAATCTGACTTCTACCTGCTACCTGCTGATGGAGCCAATGGATGCCTTACCTTAAGAGACCCCAGACATCTCTGCAGTGATAGTAGAGGGTAAAGGGATGCTAGATTGAGCAGGTCAAGTTCTTCCATGCAACTACTTATGGGTACCACATATTCAAACCACCTCATTCAGCTTCCACACAGTGAGGTCTTATGTTGTGACCCTTACTGTGCAATGCCCCTGTCTGCTGCAAGTGGACTGCCTCAACCCAAGTCCACACTCTTATGGTTACCTGGCAACAGTTTCTTAACTTTTCTTACCCAGAAACCATTTATCTATGGACCAATAAATCATTCTTTAAAAAACAAACCAAATCATGGCAATCCAATGGAAAGCTGAACAGTCTCTTGATCTGTTGCTTGTCCAATCTCATAGTCGCTTCCTCAGATCCCTTCTGGGAATGCTGGTCTAACTCCCATCCCTCAACACAGCATAGACCCTATGTAACTTCTACAGGAATGAATGGCCTCTACATTGTCAAATTCAAGTTGCTTTTTCAGAAACAAACCTTTTAAACCAAAATCTAAAGTAACCTTGCCCAACACTGTTTCTCAACCCCCACCTAATTTTATTCATAACCTTAACAATGATCTGAAGTTAAGTTTTTGAGTTCTCAGTCTGTTTATTGTAGCTCAGTGGGAACAGAGATCTCTGTCTGTATCTTAATCAATTCAGTGTAGCTACTTCCTGTCAATGCTAAAAAGCTGTTTCCAGAATGTTCCCAGGAAACACTCCAAATTATTTCCTAACTTATCCACTAGGTAGCTTGATGAAGTCTACTTCCAGTGTCTGGACACTGAGGGTCTACAGAGTGAGTGGTATTGAGAGAAAGGACACAGTACTGTGTACCCTAAAAGGGAACATGGAAAATGATCTCGGGGTTCTTTTCTTTCCTCCCCATATTTACATCTCAATGTGGTCACCTGGTTCCTGAGAGTCCACATCAGCTGTGTTAATTAATTTTTTTAATGCTGTGCCAAAATAGCAAACAAAAACAACTTAAGGAAGAATATTCTTTGAGTCACAGCTAGAGAGATACTTTGGCTCACAGCAGGAGAGCATTTAGTCTACTCCTATGGAAAAGACCTGGAAGCAGAAGCATGGAGTGGTTATGCACCCACAGTCAAGAAATAGACAGATATGAATGCTGGTGCTTGCTTCCTCCTCTTATACTCAGTCTGCTACCCTAGCGTATGGGATGGCGACGCCCACAATGGACAAGAGTCCTCCCATTTCAATTAAACATCTCTCAAAATATTTTCATAAACAGAAGGTCCTACCATCAAGATGACTGGCAGAATTGTATTCACATCATTCTTTTATTATCACACTGTGCCCCAGGTACCCTGTACCACCTCAGTGAGTGTGGAATTCTGATAGAGACTGTGATATGGAGAACACAGTCATGGGTACTGAGTCTTTTGCACACCCTCGTTGCTCTGTGGGAAACCTTCTTTCACTTTGCATTTCAATGAACAAAGGCCCTCATGCTTTGAATTTTGGTTCTTTATTTTCATTGAATTTGAGGTTTCATTTTCACAGAAAATTCATCTTTTTGTTGCAATGTTTGACGATAATTAGAAGGCACAAAACCAAATGAATGAATCATCACAATATTTTAAATTAAATATTACCAAGTCTGGATGCATGAGAGGGTTTTCATTATTCAGTGACACAATTGGGCAGAGATTTCAATTATGTCTAACAATATTCTCTACTCTCAACATTAAAAAGTGTCCAGGAAATGAAAATAGAATTTTCCGTATTGATGCAATTTTGAGAACAATCCATCTGCTTATTATAAATACTTGAACTATATTGATGTCAGTCAACTAAGAGTATTAAAAGAGTTTAGCTAACTGAAAGCAAAACCTAACCATGATGGACAACTCCATATACCTCAGTCTTGACAGGAGTAAAAAAAAAAATACTTAAAAATGTTTAGGGATATAACGTGGGAGATGGCTTATCAGTGAAAATGCTTGCTCCACATGCCAGAGGACCCAAACTCAGATCCTCAGAATCCATATTAATGGTGGGAGGCTGTGACAGCCCACCCATAATTACAGCCCTGGAAGAAACACACCAAGGGTCCCTGGAGTAAGCTAGCTAATGAGACCAGCCATATTAGAGAACTCTGGATTGATCTGAGAGATAGTGCCTCAAAAGATATAAAGTAGAAAAGGGATTGGGGTAGGTCTTCTATATCAACCTTGAGCTTTCACACACACACACACACACACACACACACATACACACACACACACACACACACTTGCTTATCTGTGTGTAGTTATACACCTGTGGATATGCACACATATAAATACCACACAAAAAAGCAGGTGAAAATAAGAAGTATGTGTGTGTGTGTGTGTACACAGCTGCACAAAAACTGTACCCAGAAGCTCACAGCACATTGTTAGTAGAACATGGAGAAAGCTTAAATGTCTGTCAACTGACTAGTTGATAGACTCGTTTGAACGCAGAAAATTAAAGGCTAACATGTTCTGATGCAGGTGAAACTTGAGAATACTGCGCTAATTGAATGAAGCCAGATTTACCCAAAGAATTATAGGTCATCAGATTCTGTTTCCATGAAATATCCAGAATTAGAAATTCCACAGAGGAAGAAACACATTAATTAATGATTGTACTATCTATTTTTTCTGTTGTTGTGATCAAACATCATAATGGAAGACACTTATTTATGTTTTATTTATTTATTTATTTATTTATTTATTTATTTATTTATTTAGGCTTCCAGTTCCAAAGAGAAGTGTCTATCGTGGAGGATGAAGGAGGATTGGTTGCAAGAGGCAGGAAGCTGAGAGCTTACATCTTATCCACAAGAACTCAGCATACAGATACACACACACACACACACAGACACACACACACACACACACACAGAGACAGAGACAGAGACAGAGACAGAGACAGAGACAGAGGGGGAGAGAGAGAAAGAGAGAGAGGCAGAGAGACAGAGAGACAGAGACAGACAGAGACAGTGAGACAGACAGACAGACACATACAGAGAGGAGGGAGGGAGAGAGAAAAAGAATAAATTAAAAGTAGGGTAGGCTGTAGACCCTCAGAGCCCACAAGTGATAAACTTCCCCAGCCAAGCTCCAAATTCTAAAGGTTCCAAAACCTCTCCAAACAGCACCACCTGCTGGGGACTGAGTGTTCAAACACCCAATCCTGTGGGTAATGATTCTCATTCAAATGACTACAATGCTAACCAGGTAATGGAAACAATGGGGATCTGAAATGAATCCTATTATTGATTAGGGTGACACAAACACTCTTAAATTAAACTGTAGTGTGGAGATAATCTCTTGGGCACTGTGTAAAAGCATTCACCTGTCATTCAAAAGCTGATTGGCCAATGAGCTGAGGCAGAATTAGAAGGTAAGACAACCAGCAGAGGGGGGTCAGAATTTCTGGGAGAGAGTGAGGTGGGAGAAATTTTCCCCAGAATGCCTGAGAAAGACAGTTGTGTGAAACGCAAGGAGAGGTAACTAGTCATGTAACGTGACTTAGCCTAGTTTAAACAGGATAACTGAGTTATAAGCTGGTGGGAATGAGCCAAAGCTGTTGGCCTAGACATTTGTTCATAATAATTCAATCTCAGAGTCATTATTTTGGGGGAACTTGGGTGTGGGTGAAAATCCCGTGGTTACACTGTAGCTTTTGTTGCACAGCTTTTCAAATTTGCAAGGAAAATATTGAGTTTCTCTTTTTTACTGGGTCATTTGTAGGGTACTGGATTTATTTAAGGGGTACAAAACTTCAATGGAAGATAACGTCATCGCCATATCTTAAATTCTAAATTCAGAAAAAAAAATCGTTCACTTTAATTTTTTGGGTAAACAATGTATTTGATTGTACCCTCACCATGTGAATATTCATGGTTGAACTGAGTTGTTTCCATGGATGTCATTTGTATTTTCTCTGGAGACCTCAAACCTGCCTACACAGCAACACATTTCTTCCAACAAGGCTACACCTATTCCAACAAGGCCTCACCTCCCAATAGTGCCACTTCCCATGGGCCAAGCATATTCAAATCATCACACACATGTTTCACCCTTTATCTTTCTAAACTGCCATTTGCCAGTGGGCCACACCTGTCTTCTCTCTATCCAGAGTCCATCCTTTGTCCTTCAGGAGAAATATCCCCACTCCCTTTCCCTTGTTTCCTTACCCTTCTCTCTCATTCTCTGTCTTCTGTCTTTGTCTCTTATTCCCTGTCCTCTGTCCCTCTGGGGCAAACACAATCTCCTTTGTGCTAAGAACATGGTCTTGAGGTATCTTGAGCTGACTCATGAGTTTCTTCACACTTATTGCCTACCAAGGGTTTTCTGATAAAGATGTTACCAAGAGAGTAAGCTGCAGGGTTATCTTTGAGGACCAACTGTCAGGAACTTTCTCTTTCTCCTGGAGTTTTAATCCCAGCATTGCAACAGGTTCCTTTGTGGACTGGAACAGGGACACAATTCCACAAATCCTGCAGCAAAGAGTCAATGCCTTCCCTGTTCACCATGTTTTCCTGAAAATAACACAGCCTTTGAAAACCCGTGCAGAGTTAAGAATGGCATGACTCTGAACATCACGAGAACGCTAACATACTTTGTTTATAGTAGTAATAACAAGCCACACTTAACAAGTACTTAAACCTTGGGCAGTTCACCAATTACCAGTTTCATTCTTAGAATATCTGTTAGCTCAGTGCCACTATTATGCCTACTTGAGTGGAGATAATATGATCTGAATGAAATTTGAAAATTAAAACATTACTTGTAATTGCCCTATTAACCGAATGAAAATATTTTTAAAATAAAATTCAGTTTTGTTGCATACTGCTTGTTCATTCCATTAAATTTGCAATTAAATTAGTGTGTTCTACTCAATAAAAATGCTTTGGAGTGATAGGCCTTCTTCCATTGACAATGATATCCTCTTAAGACCACTGATATAACCTGCCCAATAAACAGGACGAGATAAACAAAGAAACACCCAGTATTATGCCTTCTCCATCTATGGCTCTAGCTTAGCTCTCCTCCGTTAATATCTGATATTCTTTATTGTTTTTCCACTTGGCTTATTTTGTTATTGCTCCAAGGAGTGTCATGTGATTTTTCTTTGATTTTGCCGAGGGTGGGATCAAGCCACGGCCACCGAGCAGGTGTGCTAGCACTGAGCTACGCTATCGTACTCTTCGTATCACTTGCTCTGAGATGGGGGTCTCACCAAGTTGTCTAGACTGGCCATAAATTCACTCTGTAGCCCAGGAAGGCCTTGAACTTGTGGTCCTCCTGCCTCAGACTCCTGAGTATCTGGGATGACAGGCCTGTGCCATTACACTCAGTTTCATGTGAATCTCTCTATATATTTTATTTTAAAAGGGGTGTGTGTGTGTGTGTGTGTTAGAGAGAAAGTTGCAGAAGTCAATTCTCCAACCGTGTAGGTAGTGGGGATCGAACCTCATACGGTTAGAGAATTGACTTCTTCCCTCTTGTCATCCTAGAGGGAAGGGGAGTTATTTGTACATTCCATTTAGGACTGAACATTTCACTGAGCCCTATGTCTTTAGGACCCAGGATTTGGCTATCCAGAGGAGCCTTCATCAAATGGAAATGCCAGTAGTCTTATACCAGACAATTCCAGGGCATACAAACCCCAGATAAATTGTAAAATAGTTTTTAAAAATGGAGTCAACATTTAAAAAATTATAGAGCACAGGAGAGGTGGCAAATCCTAGGGTATTAAAATAAGAACCAGACACACACTCACTTTTATTTTATTGAAGGATGAGGATGGTGAAAAGGGAATATATATATATATATATATATATATATATATATATATATGAAAAATAACAGTTGTAAGGTAAGTGTCCCAAACTGTCTTTATGAAATAATAGATATAGAATTTTATATAATTATATAATTAGTGTCTCTGTGCTGATAGGATTAGTGAGAAGGCAAATTTAGGCTGAAACTGTGTTGGGAATGGAAAAGAATGCAAAATTATGATTTTTATAATAAAAAGTCAATAGTGACTACGTACACTGGGAAAAAGGAATGGACTTTGAAATGTTTAAGGAAATGGAGATAACAGAATGGAATCACCTTCAGGAATTGATCTCCCAAGCAGAGAGGACGCTCAACATCAGCTTTGAAAGACTTGGCTTGGGTATTTTCTCTTATTATAATGAAATATTGAAGTAGTTAAGCATGCCAAGGAGACTGGAAATTGCTAATGCCCTCTGCCTCAGTTGAATGGAAATCTTGAGTTCATGGCTGGCATGAGAATCAGACTCCCTCTTCTAAAGGACCTGCTCTTCTTTTATCTGCACCAGAGCACCCAGAAGAGAGATGCCCAGTAAATCAACTATTGGATGGTAAAGGCACAAGAAGCTTCATCCTGCCAACTGAGCACTTTCGATATGAACCCAAATAAAAAGCAGTCACTGCCCTTATTAAATTAATATTTTTAAATGGAGGAGATAAACAGTGCCATAGATACAAATAAACACAACAAAGTTAAAGAATGTATCTTAGGAAACAAGACAGCCAAGAATGTTCCCTGAGACTGAAGAAACAAAGATAGAGGAAGGGAGGAAGGATGGAAGGGAGGAGAGAAGGAAGTGAGAGAAAAGGTGAAAGGTTAGGCATAAAGGCGTGTGTTAGAAAGAAACCAGAAACAAACAGGACCAGTGTCTTTGCAAGTATTCCAAGATAGGAACAATGTGGATTTTAATACATAGGGCTTTATTACGGGAGATTACTGTAGCTTAGGTTCTGGGGAAATGACCCCGCTTGTTATGCAAGCATGAATACCTCAGTCCCATCCCCCAGAATCCTGCCATCCTATCAGAAAACAAAGCATAGGAGTTCATGTTTGTAATTCCAACACTGGAGAGACAGAAACAGACAGAACCCTGAGGCTTGCTAGCGAGACAGCCTCAGAGAGTAAGGAAGATCCAGGCTCAGTGTGAGTTCCTGCCTCAAAACATAGGACAGAGCACATCTTCTCCCGCACACACAGAAACACATCATCCACACAGATAAGCCCACCTCTCACAAGCCCCTCCCCCACACAATTATTACAAATCACAGGCAATTGCCTCCAGTTTTCCCCTCTTCCACTTTCATACAGTCAGCCTTTGTAGCTACATAGACCAGTTTTGCAGCCTGCCCCAGACAATCCTGGAGTCTGTGAATGTTCATGTTCCAATTCAAAATGTTGCAGGATTTGCCTGTAGGCTGTACATATTTTTCTATACACTTCAATCATCTCTGGGTGACTTCGTACCCAATGCAATATAAACGCTATGCAAATGTTCAATACACGGTATTGCTTAGAGCATAATGGCAAGAAGAAATAAGCTGTCCATTCCCAGGAAAGGTATTGATTAGTTTTGATTGTCAACTTGATGCAATGTAGAGTTATCAGGGAATAGGGTCTTATTTGGGAACAATGTAGAGGAGACTGACCTATGGACATGTCTGTGAAGAATTGTCTTCATTGTTCTTTGATGTGAGAATATCCATCCCACTCTGGGTGGCATCATTCCCTAGACAGGTGATCCCAAACTGTATAAGAGTGCTAGCTGAGTCTAAGATGACCCACAGCCCAACAAGCAATATCCTCTACAGTTCCTGCTGTACTTTTTAGCTATCAAATGAGCTACTTCTTAGCTATGAAGTGAGGTAACCCTATGTGGGATAGCAAGCAGGCATGCCATCAAGTTCCTGTCTTGAATTCTCTCAGTGATGGACTGTGACCTACACGATAAAATAAACCTTTAATGCTCTAAGTTTCTTTGGGTTGAATGTTTTATCACAGCAACAGGAAAACATAGAATATATTCTGGTTATCATGAACAATGTTGCACCCACCATGGGAGTGGAGATATCTCTTTGACATCTTTCATCTCCGCTGGATATTACACTCAGAAGAGAGATTACTTCATTCCATCACTCACATCCATTCCATTTTTAGTTGTTAAAAACCTGTTTTCCAGGGGCTGGAGAAATGGCTCAGTGGTTAAGAGCACTGACTGCTCTTCCAGAGGTCCTGAGTTCAATTCCCAGCAAACACATGGTGGCTCACAACCATCTAGAATGGGATCTGATGCCCTCTTCTGGTGTGTCTGAAGACAGCTACAGTGTATTTACATATATAAAATAAACATATCCAAAAGGGTGGGGGAATCTGTTTTCCATAGAGGTTCTGGGATTTACACTATCACAAATATCATGCAATGTGCCCCTTGTACACACACCCTGACCAACTAACATTAATACTCTTTGGTTTGGGTTTGTATTTTCCTGACATTGATGGTACACAGCTCCTTTTGTTCCCATGCAGTGGCACTGCTGTTGAGTCTCTTGTGTGTTTATAAGTGACACTCCTGGCTTTGTGAGGGCTGAATAACAAAGTACAAAGAATCCACCCTCTCACCCAGTAATCATTTCTTTAGAACACACTAACCACATTCATCTAAAAGTCATGGGCTCTTGCGATTCAAAACTTTGCAAGAACCTGTGGCTGAACAGGTCACAGGCCCTTGATGGAGAGCTTACTATTATTGTTCGGCTGAATAGAAATTAAGTGGAAATAGCATTAAAATGACTCTCAATGTCTTTTCTCTGAACCCGTACTGCAGAACCCCTCTCATCCCTCATCAGAGAAGCTTTGTTTTGCAGATGGAAATTAATGCAGAGACTCTGGACTAGTTAACAAGGGAAACGATAGCAAAACTGTGGAATGTGCAGCCCTAAAAGGGATGTACAAACCACACACACCCCTTCCCTCAAGGATCAGGGATCATGAAGAAAGGGGTCTCTTCTGAAAGGTTGAAAGAGCCAGTAGGTAGTAGATAACCTCCAGGAAACAGTGTTCTGTGGACACAGCAGGAAAGCTCCATATGTGAACTCACAGGGCACTCACAAGACCTGGGTGGGTTCAAGCCAGACAAAATCCCAGCATGGGGTGTGAGGAGGTGGGCATGAAGTCCAGCTCCTCACTGAGGAGCTATTGATCTTTGATAGCTGCTAGAAGAAGGAGAGCCGGTTTTCTTTGATTGTGTGACCCTTGGTAGGGTGACCACACTCCAAGGCAGACCCCCACAGCCAAGAATAATTGCACAACACAAATCAGGCTCAATGGGGAGTAAGAAAGAGAAAATGCAAAGTTGGGTGGGTAGGGAGTTGAGGGTAGAGAGAGTGGGCATGGGGGGGAGTTGAGAGAGGGGGAGAATATGATCAAAATCCATGGCTTTCAATCCTCAGAGAATTTATAGAAACATTGTTGGAGGGTAGGCAATTGCCCAGCTATTATACTACTTAAGACATATTAAAATGTAAAAGCTATATATGTGTCTTTCATCCAGGAACATAAATGGTCTATGGAGGGAAGGTACCCTGTAACAGGACTTTATAAAAATATTTTTTACAACACAAAACATTACTTTAAAAAGGAATTGTGAGTCTGCATTACAAAATCCACATCTGCAGGCAAACACACCAGCACCTACAGGTTCTCCTCTGCACACGTGACTCAACTTCTCACTAATGTATGAGCTTAAAACCAGAGAAAGAGAGCCTGCTTCCAGAATCCATGCTTTGTATAATTGATATGAAAATGGAAAGCACCCCCTCAACACACACACTTCTACAACTGTATGTGGTGAATATCTTGATTTACCCTTCTGGTTTCTACTTGGAGTGTAAGAGTCTACCCCAGATGTTTTAAAGCTGACAACCTGGAGAAAGGGGTTGCTATGCATTCTCTAATATCTTTCAGAGATTTGTCTGAGAAAAAAAATAGACGCAGACCAAAACTCCCATAACACTGAGAAAGGATGGAGAGAGCTTGAATTGAAAATATAGACCTTTGGCTCCCCATCCAGCACCTTTGAGCCTGTGTGTCAGAAGCAAACACCGACCGGTGGCTTTAGCTAAGGTGTCAACCAGCTAAGCCTAGAGACTCAATGCAATGCACAGTGCATAGCTTCATGTCCAGATCCAACATGACATCCCGTAAAGTGATGGAGTCCGGTCCACAGCAAGGGTCAGTGAGGATTCACAAAGATTTTACCAGGACTGCTGGAGGCTCAAGGCAGTAATCTGAGGATTTGGATTGGTGGGCACACTGCCGGCTGCAAACCATCCTGGAGAGTCTCAAGGAGAAACACATAAATCACCATAAGTAAGCTGCTTTGGTTTCCCTGCGAATGTTCCTTCTGCATTCTCTGGAGCAAGCAGATAAATTGAGCTTGTTCTGAGTATTATTTAATAAAGGCACAGGAAAATGTGCCCCGTCTCAAGGCTGTTTATTTAGCACAGGACGGGCAGTATGCTGGTTTTGGATCTCAACGATTTTAGTGTGAGGCCATCTGCTATTTCTGGGAAGTACTAGAATCCATTTTTCCTGGGGTGTTGTCTCCAGCTGCGGTATAAGAAATGATCCTAATTGACTCCTCTAACTGCATCACCTTGAGGAAACTGCTCAGCCCTATAAACCGTTTCCCCAATTACTCTGTGCACCGAGAGCTTCCGAGCTCTCCCCTCCCTCTCTAAGCCTCTGCATGCCACTTAAATATGCTTGCAGTTAAAAGGTACTCCCCTTGACTTCCATGAGAGCCAGCCAGAAAGGACAGGGACACAATAACATGTTTTTGGAACACTGTTTTCTACATACCTCTTTTCTGATCCCAGCAACATAAGTGAATCCCAGCAGATAAATATGGCAAGGCATGGTGCTTAGAAAATGCTCATCCAGAGTCCTTTAACTATTGGTAAATATTCACCCAAACGACTTAACCAATAGCTTTCTCCAAGATTCCCTGGGGGTTTTTGGTGAGTCCTTTCATTCAGAAACTTCCCTCATGGACTCTGTGTTCTAGCGCCATGTAAATAACCACGAAAATAAGTATATGCCTAAGACACCAAATTACAATACTTACCTTTAGGGAAAATTAGGACCAAGTGGGTAAATAAAGAACAACGTTAATGATCTGCCAATCTTGGGTCAGGGAACGAACCCAGAAAACCAGTCCTGCAGGGAGAGGGGCTGAAGGCTGTGAGTCAGCCAGGAGGGCTCTCCAGGGGTCAAGGCAGAAGGAACAGTATGCATGGAGGTGCTGGGGCAGGGTGGGCAAGATTGGGCTGTTTGACTCCATCCAGGCCAGTGTGGCTGACACCCAGAGAGCCTGAGACTCAGGCAAGGGAGTGAACTGGGAGAGCTGGCAGATGCGCTCCCAGAGGAATCTCCATACTTGCATCTGTGGGTTACTTCCACTCCCTACTCCATGCTGTTGACTTTTGAGGGACTCACAAGATGGGAACAACATGGTTAACATGCATAGCATTGGTCTGCAGTAATAGAGTTGGTTGAGGGACAGGGGAGGGGTGTGGTAGGGAGGGAGGCGGGAATCTTGGGAAACTTTATCACAGGCAGTGATGAGGAAACATAGTTAGGATGGGAGATAGTCAAGTGGGTAGAGGTGTTCTGAAATTATTGTGGTCCTGAGGACATCATAAAGAAAATCCCAGAAAATTTTTCACATGGGTTGGGCACTGCTCTGGCTTCATTTCTCTTGGCTGTAACAAGCAACAACAGCAACAATAACCCACCATGATGAAAAGCAACTGAAGGTGAGAAAGGGTTTATTTTAGTTCAAATTCCTTGTTGAAACTTCATCGTAGGGGGGACATCAAGGCATCACATGCTTAAGGGACCCAGTTATAACACAACCATAATCGGAGGCAGAGAGTATGGAATGTACACAGTCTGCTACTTGCCTATCTGCCTCCACTCTTCAATGGTCCAGGACTCTAAAAAAAAAAAAAAAAAAAGGAAAGGTACTTCCCACTGTCTGGGTCCTTCTTAATCAATAAACAATCAAGAGAGTATTCCACAGACATGCTCACAGGTCAACCTGACACAAACATGCCTACTCCTGCCGTCCTCGAGACTCTCTCCCCAGGTGATTTTGGTTGTGTCAGTTTGACAGTTAAAAGTAATAAGGGCAAGTATGAACTGGGAACGAGGGTAGAACACAGAGATTTATGACCAAGCTACCGGAGAAAAAGATGTCAAATCACGGAGATGGAAAATCAGTGTGAGGTGGGTAAGGGAGAGAAGCAAACTTCAGTTCTGAATAGGTGGTAGGTTATTGCAGGACGCAGGCCAAAGCCCAGTGAGTGGGATGAACACCAGAGCAATCGGGGTCTTGGCAGCTCAGTGAGATCATCTTTCAAGGGGGGGAACCATCACCTATGTTCTGTCCAGTAAAGTGCCTTGTTGCCTGGCTCACAGGCCCAGAAACACATGAGGCATGGGAAATGGTGTTCTTGAGAAGGCTATAGAGTAGCGGAGGCAGACCCCTGACACCCCAGCTACTAGCCAGGACACACTGTGAATAACCATCTGCAAGACTCCCAACATCATCCCTTGTGAGCTTTTTGTTTAACTTCATCCTTAGATTTATTTTTTTTCCTTTGATGTATGTGTGTTTCAGAATTAGTTCTTGTATTTTTGAGACTATCATTTACATCATGTCTCCCTTCCCCTTCTTCCCATACAAGCCTCCTTGTTCTTTTTCAAATTCATGACCTCCCTTGCCCTCATTAATTGTCGTTAGATGCACACATGGGTGTATATACTGACATAGATTCTTAAATATACAGTTTGCTCAGTCTGTATAATGAGTGTGTCTGGGTAGGAGTGTGTGCACTTGAAAAAACAACAAAAAAAAAAAAAAAACCAGAACAAGGAAGCCAGAGGACGCCTAGAGCTGGATTTATAAGAGACTGGTGAATAGTTGATGTGGGTACTGGGAACCAAATTCTGATCCTTGGCTAGAACAGTAGAGATGCTAAACCTCTAAGACATCTCTCCAGTCCTATTTATTCATCATAAACAAAACAGACTGCAGAAACAACAAGAACAGGGCACAGTCTTGATTCTGTAACGCACTTAAGACTGACAACCCCCAACCTCGGTCCCCACAGCCATCTAAGCCATGTGGTGCTGATGTGTTGGCTAATATCATCTCCTTCAAAGTGTCAATCTCTAGACTGTATTCCACGAAGGTGAAGAGAAATAGAGGCTTAACCTCCGCAAAGCAGTTCAGCCTCGGAGAAAACTGAGCTGTCCTGAGGCACCTCAATGTGAAGAAAACTGTGTCAAAAGGATCATAAGATTAAAAAAAAGAAGAAATATTTTTTTTAGAATCTTATTTTTGTAAATGAGTGTTTTGCTTGCACACCACATATATGCAGAGAACGAGGAGGCAAGGGGAGAAAAATGGATCCCCTAGAACTGGAGTTACAGACAGTTATGAGCTACCATGTGGGTCCTGGGAATCGAAGCCAGGATGTCTGCAAGAGCAGCCAGTGCTCTTAACCACTTCGCCATCTCTCTAGTCCCTTTAAAGAGAAATTTAAGCAGTGTCCTGGTCCCTGAGGATGCTGAATTGTTTCTGGGACAAGGGTCATGAGTTTTTAGTCAGAATCTTCCATCAAACTCATCAGGTTTTCCAGGCGTCATTTACAGACTGGTTTCAAAGGTCTTTGTCCACAGCACGCCATGTAAAACTATGTACAGATTTTTCTCACAGCAAACAAAACGTACATCAAGAATGGCAGTTAGTCTCGAGGGAGCTGCCCCTCCCTACCACTCCTGAGTTAAGACAAAGAAAGTAGAATCTAACAGTAGCAATGATCGCAGAAGGGAAATCAATTAAAATGCATTTGGCAGTAACTTATCAACTGATTATATAACCAGCTAGAATTTTTTTTCACCTCTTCTGTGTAGCTCACCTCATCACTATCTGTCACTGGGAAATAAAGATGCCATGATCCATAGCCCAGGCCATCTAGAAGAGAGGCCTGTGCATCCTTCTGGGAGAAGCAGGGGTGGCCTTGAAGGGAGGGTCTTCCCAGCAGGCTGGAGAAAAGAAGGTGCAGAAAGATACAGAGACTGGAGGAGCTGAGACCTGTCAAACAGGATAGACACTCTCAGCTGGAACTCAGCAGGGGACTGACGGCTGGTGCAGGACAGAGAGGTAGGAAGAAAAACACAGAGAAAGTTCATTTTCCCCAAACACAGTATGTGGCTAGCTTCATTTCATTTTCTTAGAGAACCTTCTAGCATTGTCCATTATATGTACCTTTAACTCAGGTGACCTTCTGTACACATTCTTAGGCATTCTTAGACAGATAGTGATCCTACCTTGATGGAGATGCTTCCAACTTTGACAGGAACAACCTAAAGGAGGTGAGACCTGTAGGGATAGGAGCTTGCAGTGTAAATGGGTCACATTTGGGTGAGTCAGAAGACAGAATAATAACACTGGCTGCCCCCCCCCGAACCCAGTAGCGTATATCTGCAGTCAGACAACTAGGATGGTCCCAAAGGTTGTAACATCTTTCAAAACAATTTCACCAGCTGGGGATCAAAGGTTCAAACACATGAGCCTGCAGCAATTAGATACAGCATATTGTCACCCTAATAATCTTAATTTATAAATGCAATAAAAAGGGCTTGAGGTTTTTGATTCAAAGAAAAACATGTCTAGCTCTATGTGCAGAAGAAAGACTAGAAACCAGAAAGTCACAGTCCCAAAAGCTCATTGAACATGTCCATGAAATGTCATGAAAGTCACAGTCCAAAAAGCCCAGAACGTTGACTACCCAGTGGTGCTGAAGCTGCTATGTGATGGAACATGGTGATACCAATGAAGCCCTCATGGAACAAGCCTAACTTTCTGCTTGCAAGAGAAATCCAACAGGAAGAACAGCACTACAATGAAGTCACCCAAAGTACAGACCTAAATCCAACCAAGCTTTCAGAGCTATCTATGAAGTAGCAGAGAATACTTCTACAATAGCAGAGAATAATACTACAAACTAATAAGTTTTATACCCTTCTGGGATGCAGTGAGCCAACTCTAGACGTGAGATACAATACCAGATTAAAACAACAACAATAACAGTTTTTCTTCTTCATTAAAAAATAAAAAGGTGTATTTTATTTTGGTGTGTGTGTGTGTGTGTGTGTGTGTGTGTGTGTGTGTGTGTGTGCAGTACTTGCAAAGGTCAGAAGAGGGGGTTGAATTCACTAGAGCTGAAGGCTACAGGAGACTGTGAGCCATTTGTCATGGGTTCTGGGAACCGAACTCAAGCCCTCTGAAAGAGTAGCAAGTGCTTTAGGTCACTGAACCGTCATCCCTCCAATCCCAAGCCAGGTTTCCACTGAATAACTATCAAGAGGAAATAAGAGAAGGCAGTGTTCACAGTTTATATGAAGCTGACTCACCAACCAAAGGAAGTAGGGGAAACTTTCTTTTTCTTTATTGTTTTTCATCTTGATTTAAACAAAATGGCCATACTAAAGTACATTTTGAGGCAACCAGCAAATTTAACACTGTCTAAGTATCAGTTATGATCAGGTAATTATCATGAATGTTTTACAGGCTGTAATTGTATTTCACTTGAGCCAAAAACTCATTCTTGTTAGATTTATACGGTGTTATTTGGAATAGAATACTGTTTGAAATTTGATTTCAAAAACCCAGAAAGAGCTGGAGGGAAGGTTAAGTCATGAACTCTTGCAAGAGGCTCCACTGGCCTGATGAAATTGGGCACCATTTTGCTTAGAGGACCATATTCTACAATAGATACAACCCCACCCCCAATCTAGAATCACTCTCTTCTTGCTAGGACATTTTTTGAGATAACCCAACCACCACTGAGAAAAAGCCTGTGGTCAAAACCAGGCAATGCCCTGACTCCCGTTACAGCTGTCCTGAAGTTCTTCGGTCCTTGGCGTCACCTTCATTGCCTGTGCTCCTTCTACTCTGACCTGGTTAGTAAAGGTTTAGTATATCTTCCCAGGAAATGAACTTAATTGATATATTTTCCAGGATGTCACCTCAGTCCTACAGGAGCTAGAAGGACCAAATTAAAAACTATGTTTCACATTTTGTGAGAGAAGTTAGTTGCATCTGTATTAAAATTAATGAGAACGGCCGCCCAAGCAGCAAGCTCCAGTTTTTTTTTTTTTTCTTTCAGGGAGCCAGAACATCCTGTCCAAAGTGCCAAGGGAGAAAATGCTTTTGGAGTCAATGACAGTGCTTTAAACTTTAATAACGTTTTGTTTGAAAATGAATAACACAGGCCCTATATGATTTGAATCTCTATATTACATTACGCTTTTTCATTTTGGAGATTATTATTTTATGATAGCTACCCTTGCCCAGCACTTGGTTCTTGCCCAGCAGGCCTCTGAGAGCTTGACAACTGTAAATGCATTTAATTCTGTGAACAACCCTCTGAGGAAGGTATTATAACCACCCCTCTCTTACAAAAGAAAACATAACAAAACTGAGGCACAGCCATATTAAGTTGCTTGCTCAGAGTTTCCTCCTTGGTTTAAAGGAGTATACCGGATGCAAACTGAGGTAGTCCAGTTTGACTGAGTGTTATTTCTGCATCAGTATCCTTCAAGTGGCTATGCTGGGAAACCACTCTGAAACAGTGTTTAAGAAGATCCACTGTTCTGACTGTTTGGAGAAGAATTGGTTACAATCTCCTTCCTAGGCTACAGTGTGTCCCTATGACTCAAACCTTGGGGTGAAAGGAAGGACTTTTAGTGTGCTTGTTACTGTTCTCAATGTATGTACTAAAAAGCTTGAACAACAACCCCTTTCTGATTGTGTTTAAGTTCTGCTCCACAAGATGGAACATGTGACTAAACAGGCTATAGACTAGACAAGAAGCTACTGCTATCACTTTGCTAAGTGGGAAAAGTATTAACTTGTTCCCAATGGTTTATCCTCATACCCATGGATCAGTGCATCTATCCACACTGGCCAGAGAAGCTTCTCTGGATGTTCTCGATATTAGTAAGTTAACACAGAGATCCACAGCTGGTCAGTGTTCAGAGATTAAGAGACTGAAGTGCTTGGCCCTAAATGGCACATCTGTAACATATCCACTCGTGCTGGGGTTCAGAGATAATTGTGGAAGCAGGTGCAGAAAGACTGTAAGAGCCAGAGGCAGTGGACTAAGACAAGGAAACTGTGTCTTCTGTACACAGCAGGCCAGGTGTGCAAAGGAACTCAGAGCAGCTGTGACAGTAAGCACCAGACCCGCACAAGCTCAAGCTAGACAAAATTCCAGCGTGGAAGAGATGGGCACACAGTCTTACCTCTAGCTGAGTAGCTATCAGCATTTCATTGCTGCTGGGAGGAAAGTGTGTTTTAGCTCCCGTTGTCTTCCCTTTCACCAAACCTTGTCCTCATTCATGCAAGTATGGTGAGGGACTCCGGATGCTGGTTTTGTTTATAGCCAGAGGGGGAAAAAAATCACAGGCTGGGGAAGTGACAAAATGACTTGAAATTCCAGATTTGACTCCTATTCACCAGGTGATCCCTGTCGGTAATGATAATGTAACAGTTTGTAGCGACAGCTATAATTTATCTAAGATCTGCTGTGTTCTTAGCAGTGTTAGGTAAGAAGTTTACAACTATTATGCCTCCATCCCTAGCAACAGCTGGGAAAGAAATGGCTGTTATTTAAGCTGATGTTAAAGAGGTAGATATCGAGGATAAGAGGAAAGAAGAGCAAGGCGGCACCACACCCATTGAGGAGGGAGGGGCTTCCGAGTAACTTGTACCTGTTCCTCCCTGCCACCAGATCACACTCAAAACTGCCTTGCTCCCCATTGCCAGTGTATCCTTATATACAACCCCAATTAAACTCATTAGGAACATTCCACTTGTCACATGCCCCTGAGGGGCCTGTAAACCTCCTTATTAATTCTTATTTAATGCAATGCAGCATTTAGCCAAATTCTAGAGTTGCGTTCCAATTCTTTCAACCACGAGAAACGACTAGAGAGCCCCAGTGCCTCCCTGTCTGTGTTCGAGTCTGGGAGTTCAGCCAAATTATGTCCTTAGGGCTGATGGAGAAGAGAAGCCAGGAATGCTTGGTTTTTTATTCCTGCAGCAGGCTGGTGTGACCATTCCTCTAAGATATGTGTGTACTCTCAGGGGGAAAAAATGAGAGTCTCTCTCTCTCTCTCTCTCTCTCTCTCTCTCTGTGTGTGTGTGTGTGTGTGTGTGTGTGTGTGTGTGTGTGTGTGTGTGTGTACATGCACATGTATGCATGTGTGTGTATGAGAAAGAGGGGACAAAGAGAGACAGAGAGATAGGGACAAATATACAGAAAGAAACAAAGATGGACAGACCAGAGAGAGAGACAGACAGAGCTACACAGACAGAGACACACAGAGAAACACAGAGAGATCAGAAGCAGGAAGAAAAGTCTACACCACAATTTTATATTTTCCACAAAATACCATTATCAGAACCCTATCACCCCAAACCACCCATGCTAAATTAGAAGAGAGATGTGTTGAACAGTGGTATAGATATAGAGACACAAAATATATAGACACCCTGCCCATGTGCCTTTCCTTCCTTTTCTTCCCTGTGAAAATTTGATCATGCATTTCTTACTCATGTGACAATCCAGACCTGTCCAGACATCACTCGACTCAGCCTCATTCTGGAGTTCTCTTCTAACGACCTCTTTTGATGACTAACCCTCTCCGTCTCTCCAACTGATGGCCTCCTGGATTAGACTGCAGCAGACCCCTCCTGTAAGAAAGCCCACTGTGCATAGAGTACACTTCCCTGGTCCTGTTACCTGGTTCTTATTTCCTACTTCACATTATGTATGCTTTCTATATAAAGCTATGGGGGCTGGAGTCAACCTGGATAAGAAGGTCCCTGCTTTCCCAGTGCATCTTTTAAGTGAGAAGATGGAGACATTAATTTCTGGAAGCTGAGGACTCATCTTGCGTCAGCCGAGAAAACCACAAATTCCACTTTACAAAGTCATTGAAGGGACCTAGTTCTCAGCACCGCCTTTCATTCCCCCACAACCCCATGGATGCATTTGCACCAGTGTAATATTATCATTGAAGAATGGAAGTAATTGACTGAAGACCACATTCTGGGAGTCAGGAAGGATCCAGGTCTTTGAGAGTATCTGAGTGTGTTTGGAGTGGTGTGGAGGGAAAGAGGGAGGGAAGGAGGAAGAAAGGACTTGAGATCTTCGTGTAATGAAGTCTGAAATTTCACTGAGCCTGAAGACTTGGTCAGCATTACTGACTGTCTTTGAAAAGAAGCCAACTTGGAGGGGAAAATTTGCTTTTGACCATTCTAGGAGGACTTGCAGGTCGCAGCAGGTAGAACAATGTGGCAGCTGCCAACATGCACAAGACTCAAAGCACCAAGTGCAATGCTTCTGGGCAGCTCATCAGCCCTGGCAATGGAGCTGGATCTGATGAAGGAGACAGTCAGGAGAATGAAGAAGTGAAGATGCTCCAAGCCTTGCCTTGGCAATGTCTCCCCTCCAGACGCCAGCACATGGAGTGTCTCAGGTGACACAGAAGCTGTTCCTTGGCCCAGAGGTGCATAATATAAACAGACTAAAAGAACATACTTGCTAGGCATGACTTCTTCCTGCTATAATGTGAAATTTAATTCACAGAGGACTTAAAGTGAATTCTGTTTGTAAATGTATCTTTTATTTGCCAGATGCAATTGTAGTGTTAGGGGCTTACTGTGGAATAAGTTCATCCTTTATAGTTCTTTCAGAACTCCGGCTGCCTGATTCACCTCAGCTGTTCTGGCTCAAATTCCTCTCCAATCTGACTGATTCAATCTGGCTTCTCTCAGCTTCTCATTGATTTGCTCTGTTTGGTCTTTGGCAATTTGTTCTAATCTTCTGGCTCCTTCCTATTCTCTGGCTTCAATTGCCTCTGCTAACCTGCACTGAACTGTATAAACTCATGAACCAATACAACCCCACAGCACTGCACTCACTGCACTGACTCTTAACCGTCTGACTCTCCCTGTGCTGCTCTTGAATACCTTCTCTTTCCTGTGCTGGTCTCCTGGGGTTAAGCATATCCTATCTCCAACTCATTCTGTCAGATCTTTCTCTGGTTCATCGCTTTGTGTGTTCCTCAATCAGATGTCACTTTCAAACATGGCTGCTTCCTTCTACAAACTAATTTTATCTTAAAGGTATATACTAAGGGCATTTCTGTATTCCAGCCAGAGGGATTAAAGGTGTGTGGTATGTCTGCATTACAGGCAGATCACACAGACCTAAGTCTTTGGATATGATCAAAGCAGCCATGCTGATGGGTTAAAATTCCTCTATACCTGTTGCTGAAGTAGGTACTAAGAATGTGTAGCATCTATGCTGATTGGCTGAAATTTTGGCTCTTAGACAATTTGGGTCCATTCGGTTGACTTTGGGTGCCACACTTTTATTTCTGGATTCCTGGTCTGAGAAAGAGTCCCAGTTTCCTACCCAGGTACCCATGGGCACAGAAATGAAGATCCTGGAAATGCTCCTGGCTTCAGAGCATTCTCAAAACAGTAAGGAGCTGTTCTGAGAAAGGCGATAAGAGCAAGCTATCTCTCTAAGCCTAGGCTTTCTGTTTAAGATTTTGAAAATATGCATAGAATCCAAACAAAATCTAAATGCATTTTGTGTTCCACTAACCATACAAAATTGGAACAGGGTCTGTGGGAAGGACAAGATGCAATTTCCAGGGTCATTATGGAATTTGTGTGTCTTCATGATTTTGTGTGTTACATTTGTGAATGTTCCTAACCCAGCCAGGGCTGAGTAAGTATTCTATCATGGCACCGTGCAGACCTCTAAAGCACGAGTGTTTATTGTTCTACTAAAACATAATAAGCATGGACTGGGGCTCAGAAAGCAATGGGAGTGATGAATTGGTGGCTTAGAAAACAAGTTGTGATTGAAAGCCAGACTTTTATTTCACACCACTAATGGAATTTCTCCTACAGTTTCCACAACACTGACGGGTGCAGGTTTGTCACAGATCTGGCATCGCCTCTTGGGGTCACTGTTCTGGTTTGATTCTATTTCTGTGACAAACACCATGACCAAAAGTAGCCTAGTACAGAAAAGGGTTTATTTGCCTTATACTTCTAGGTCACAGTCCATCCTTGAGGGAAATCAGAGAAGTAACTCAACCAAGAACCTTCAGGCAGAAACCACAGAGGATGTTCACTGGTTCACTCACAGGCTCATGCTTAGCTGGCTTTCTTATGCAACCCAGGAACACTTGCCTAGGGAATGGTGCCACCCACAGTAAGACAGGCTATCCTGCCTCATTAATAACAGACACAATCCCATACAGACACATTCACAAGACACATGAGCAAAAAACCGTCTCAATTGAGGCTTTCCTATGTGTTGACTCTGTGTTGTGTCAAGTTTATCATCAAAGCCACATAAGAGAGTAGCCTAAAGAATGTGAAGACTTTTAGCCTGTCTTCTATGTACAGATTTCTCAGGTATGACACCAAGGTGGGGGTTGGTGGACCATATTGTTGTAGGAGATGGAGGAATGTTGAACACACAAATATTTCCTGAACATTGTTCTAAGAGCCAAGATTCAAAGCCCTATTCTGGCTTTTAAACCTCTTAATTACACTGCAAAGTCACTGGGTTTTCACATAAGCAACTTTCAGTGAGAGCCAGGGAAGCTGTGTCTACACAGGCATCATGATTTAGAGGAGCCTGAATCAGGCCCAGCCTGTGGTTCTAAATGAAGAGACTGCTAATGTTGGGACACATGAGTGAGGCATCACCAGGCTCCTGACTTTCTGTTTTTCTTTAAATTATCTAAGTTTTGTGTCCACTGTTTTGATTTATAGTAATGCACACATACAAGAACAAATATCTCTCTGTATGTATCTGTCTCACTGCGTGTGTGAGTCCTCTCTATGTGCCTCTATCTGTCTCTGCCTCTGTCTCTCTCACCCCCTCCGTGTGCGCGCGCGTGTGTGTGTGTTCATTCAATAAACTCAAAACCAACCCAGGCTGGAGCTTTGAAATGTAAAAGAAATAGAGGGAAAAGTGGAAATAGTTACTCAATAACCTCTATCAGAGTCTTAAAGATGCTGAAAAAAAAAAATCCACCCATGATTGTGTCACATCATCTGAGGTGCTAGGATAACCGCCACCAGGTTCATGGTCACAGAAATCAGAAGTTACCTTCCCTGCTAACCTGAGACACTGAGGGTTTTTTTGGTCCTGTTGGTTCATTTCTGATCCAGTCACGTTCATGGTCACAGAAATCAGAAGATACCTCCTCTGTCAACCTGAGACATTGACGGTTTTTGGTTAGGTTGGTTGTTTTCTGGTCCAGCCATGTTCATGGTCACAGAAAACAGAAGTTAACTCCTCTGTTAACTCGAGACATTGAGGATTCTTGATTTGGTTGGTTCTTTTCTGGTCCATTTGACTCTTGTCATTCGCCTCTTACAATGTCCTAAATTTTGAGTGACATATTGTAATCATTTGCCTTCATAGGAAATATAGATGGACAGTGTGAATACTACCAATACCCTGATCATTTATAAATACGTTTTATAATCTACAAATGGATTTCTTCCTCATCCAAGTCAATGACTTGGCAGCTAAACACTGTGCCTCTCCCAGAGCAAATAAACACATTCACACTTATTATGAATGGGTGCCCAAGTCAATGTATTTGCTTGTACAGCCAATTTTGCATTTCGAGCCTTATGCTCAGAGAAGGTCACAGGATTAATTCGAGTCTTTTGTTTGTTTGTTTGGTGTTTTGGGGTGTTTGCTTGAATGTCCACCTGTGCATCATGTGCATGCAGTGCCCAAAGAGACCAGAAGAGGGCAGCAGCTCTTATGGAACTGCACTTACTGAAGGTTCTTCAGAACAGACTGTTGTGGGCCATCCATCACGTGGAAATGAAACTTGGATCTCTGCAAGAGCAGCCAGTGCTCTTAGCCACTGGGCTGTCTCTCCATCCCTACAGCTTGAGTTTTGCTGTTTTCCAAATTATTTAGGAAGCCAAACACCTCCATCCGCTTCTCTCACATCTTTGGACCCCAGAGGGCAATTGTGAAGCAGATGATCTCTTCCCTCCCTGGGATTCATGGATGTCCCATCTTCCTTGCCTGTGTGTGACTGAAGGAGGTCTGGATAGCTTAGAGCATTCCTACCCAATTTCTATCTTCCTTTGATTCTCAGAGGATGCTGAGCCCTGGGTCCTGGGGCTGAAGGATGAATCCCATTTACTCATCTGGGCACATGCTCTCTGTCTGGGCTCCCATAGCAGAGCCTCTTTACTATCCGTAAAATGGTAGGTGCATTTTTCCCTCTGCCTCTACTATTTCTTCAAAAGGTGGTAAATTGTCTCAATCAGCAAGAAGGCACGGTGGACCCTCAGACCATCGCTCTCCTCTCAGCCAAAGTTCAGTTGAAGAAATGTCAAGATCTCCCAATACTTTCTGTGCAGATGGACACAGCAAGCACCAATTCACACACTCTGTGAGATGTCATCTGAACTAGTGTGGATGCTCTGTTTCCGAGACCCATTAATCTCCTCCTGCTTCCCCCATTAGCTGAACATTCTCTACAGCTCCCAACCATCCTGCCCTGAGGTCAGGGAGATGCGTTTTCAATTTCCTTCTGCAAATTGGACTGGGCCATCCTTTTATGGAAATATGAGACAAGGGAAGGATATAAAACACAAAGTACTGAATTCTGCTCCCTTTTCACAAGACCTATGAAAGGAATGGTCAAAGATGAAAGCTTGGTGAATCTTTTTATTTTTTATGTGAATCTTAAGAATCAATGATTTGGGGCCGGGCAGTGGTGGTGCACGCCTTTAATCCTAGCACTTGGGAGGCAGAGGCAGGTGGATTTCTGAGTTCAAGGCCAACCTGGTCTACAGAGTGAGTTCCAGGACAGCCAGGGCTACACAGAGAAACCCTGTCTTGAAAAACCTTATTAAAAAAAAATCAATGATTTGTGTTGGATCCTTAATGGACAGGAGAGATCGGACTCCACACAGTGAGGCTGTCTCAAGCCTTTTTGCAACCAACAGCAAACTTTGAGACCTATTGGAATGGACTCAATATTTCTCCCATGCCTTAACTGACTCAGTCAACAGATCAGTATATTGTACCTACTTCCTAGCAGTGTGTGCCGTACAACAAAGGAGGAAAAAAAAAACCCTGAGGATTCACAGTCTAACAAAAATGAAAAATTTACCATTCGTAATTTATGCTTCATACAACCTAGGGGGGCTGAGAGCTGAGATCATGACTCCGTGGAGCCATTCCTGCGATGTGTATTATAGCAGAGCCTGTGGTCCTTTATGCTGTTGGCTCTGTTGACTTTGTACTGTCTGAATTATCGCGATACTGTCACCAGAAGGCTACTTCACACCTAATGTCACATATACAACTCTACATTAAAGAGCAGATGGTTAAAGGATCGTGATAGCTGGGACAATCACTTAAAGAGACCTTCCACAATTTCTACTGACATCTCCAGGGTCAAAGTTAACAAAGGAGCTCTCCTAGCTTCAAGGAGCCTACTGGGAAACAGTAGGTGTTTTTGAGAGGAAATCAAATCCCAGCCATTAAGGAAGAAGAGGGAAGGAAGTGTAATCTTGCTGGAATTTCTGCCACAGGCGGGTAACCACTAGAGCAATGGTTCTCAGTCTTCCTAATTCTGTGATCCTTCTATACAGTCCCCATGTTGTGGTGACCCTCCAAACTTTAACCTTGCTGCTGTTATGAGTCACCATGTAAATATATAATATGTGGGATACCTGATATATGACTTCCATGAAAAGGTCTCTTGGCTACACCCAAAGGGGTCGTGACCCACAGGTTGAGATCCACTGGGCTAGATGCTTCTTCCTCAGCTGCACAATTCAGTCACAGAAGCAATGACTAGAAGGGACATCCCGACTGCTCCTCAGAGCAACGGAATCAGGATCACAGGAAGAAGGGATAAATAATTTTCAAATTCACAGATGAAGTTTAAGAGACGTTTATGGTTTGTGTGGCTCCTAGGTGATTTCAGACCCAGTCAACTTCGATTGACCCTGACACCATGTAACAAGATGATCTACTGTAGTACGTCAGGAAAGGGGCAGAGCAGAGTGCATCACTTTCCTCAGAGAGTAACTCCCAGGCTCACTGGTGACAACAAAGGTAAGCATATCAAATATGAGAGAGAGAGAGAGAGAGAGAGAGAGAGAGAGAGAGAGAGAGAGAG
>NW_021604614.1:9715200-9741530 GCF_004785775.1 Grammomys surdaster | reverse complement strand
AGAGAGAGAGAGAGAGAGAGAGAGAGAGAGAGAGAGAGAGAGAGAGAATAAATGGAGAGTGTTAGAGGTGGGGCCCCTGGGACAAGCACAGCCAATTTCTAGCCCAGGGCAAAGTGTCATCCAGGGAGGTCTATATTCACTGACTCCTAATTCTTATTCCAATATTGAACACTTTCTGCAATGTGGCACCAAACCCTTGAAGTTTATCCACATTAGTGGCTCCCTCCTAACTGTTTCCTTTCAGCATCTCCTGTATTGCTAAGAAGAGAAGGCATTGGGTTCTTTTGCCAGAACCATGATCTTGATCTGGACCACCTGTACTAGCAGGTCCCCATTAGCCTCTAAGGTCTCTGTGGTGCCTGTATAATAATTCTCTATTAATTGTGCAGTAAGTCTTGGATAAGTTGACATGATATCTACAGACAATTTATTTTCCATCTTTGTTTTCTGTCTCCTGAAGTTTCTATTCCATGTGATCCCTAGGGCATGTTATCAATCTTGTCATAACTTTCCTGTCTTTCATAGTAACAGCTTGATGCCAGCCTGTCTCTGAACCTTTTGAGAGGAAGGCCTGCTACCTACAGGAGCTACCTCTCACTCCCAGTGCTTGGCTCTTTCCATGGGAATGGAGTGGCATCTGTCGAAGTCAAGGGCATCTCTCTCAAATTATGAAGCCTTCTCACAGAACAGAGATGAGGGCAGTCGTGGCTGGCAAGATTATTACAAAACAGATTGAAATGTGGTTATTCAATGGGTCCTTTTCAACTGTCTGATGTGCTGTGTGAGACAAGAGGTACCTCCAAAGATGTTCTTTGTAGTCCATGGTGATTCATGCTGCAGATGCTGCAGATTTTACTCAGTGATAGACAGATCAGCAAGGAATGAGGTCTGCAAGGTGCTGTGTGTGACATAGGAGCATCCAGAGACTTCCAGATGACTCATGATCCAGACACTGATGACTATACTCACTGTCTGAAAGCTCTGCCAAGTGGTGGGATTCCCTTCCTTCTGGTCAGAGTTCTGTGGCTACACAGAAAGCTCCCTCCAGATAAAGGACTTGGTTATCCTCCATGTAATTCATCATGTTCCCATCTCACTGGGCAGAGGAGGGTAAATCTACATCCTTAGCAAGAGTCAACACTCAAAAAAGCACCACAGAATATACAGAAGATAAATGTATTGATTACAGTAGGTATGGCCTTCATAGACCTTTGTGTTTGAATGCTTGGCCTAGAGGAAGTGGCACTATTAGGAGGTATGGCCTTGGTGAAGTAGGCGTGGTCTTTTTGGAGGAAGTATGCCACTGTGGAGGTGGGTTTTGAGATCTCATATATAAGCTCAAGCCACACCCAGTATGGGACATAGTTTCTTTCTTGATGCCTGAAGAGGGCAGTCTCCTTCTGGCTCCCTTTGGATCAAGATGTAGAACTCTCATCTCCTCCAACACGATGTCAGTCAGCCTGGATGCTGCTATCCTTCCCACCATGATGATAATAAACTAAATCTCTGAAATTGTAATCCGGGACCATTTAAATGTTTGCGTTTTGGACATGGTGTCTTTTCACAGCAATAAAACCATAACTTTGACAATCAATATATCCATTTATTCTTAAAAGATGTTTAAAACTTCTAAATTATTTATGTGTGCATGTGAGTTTGTGTACATGAGTGAAATGTTCACTGAGGCCAGATGAGGGTGGCAGATCCCTGGAGCTGGAGTTACAGGTAGGTGTGACCAGCCCAACATGGATGCTGGGAACCAAAACTAGTTCCTCTGCAAGAAGAGTACATGCTGATTACTGATAAATCATCTTTCCAGTCCCATAAAAACAACATTTATTTAACCCTCAGTTATGTATCAATCACAATTGCTACTCTTCTGAAGATTTTAGCCAAGGTATTTAGAATAATTTAAGAGAAGACCTCCGAGAGTCAGAGAACTCAAATTCTATAAACATCTTTATTTTTTTGACTAGTAATTTAAAGGCTCATGTGTGCTGATGTAAACATACATACCATGGCTTCCCATTGCGTCAGGGAATGGGGAGTTGATCTTTTCTTCTCTAGTAGACCCTACTGTGGGTGGTGCCACATCTGGGCAGGTGGTCTTGGGTTATATAGGAAAGCAGGCTGAGTAAGCCATGGGGAACAGGCCAGTAAAGCAGCAGTCTTCTATGACCTGCCTCTGCTTCCATGGAGCTTGGCTTCCAATCCCAAAGACTACAGCAATTCTCTTCAGAAGAAAATTCCTTAGGCTGACTGGATTTAGTATAACATATTGTACAAAGCAAAGCAAAACAGAGCGAGACAGGATTCACAAAGCTGGCAGCTCCCAGAAGCAGAATGAACTCTTGACAACTCAACTAAAAATGTCAGAGAGTATTACAGAAATCCCAAAGTAGGGCAGAGAGAACAATCTAATTGGCTGCAGCTGATTCAATCGGCCAGTCAGCTGGCCACAGCTTAATTAGTTAACTGACTTACAGGACCCCTGCAACCAACCAAATCTCATGGACTGTGATTAAACTTAATATTGGCTTGCTCTACTGGGTCCAGTACAGGGAGCCTGGTCCAAAGAAATGTCCCTTCACAAAGCATTATTTAATGTGCACTAGAATATCAGGCAAGTGTCCTCTCCGTAGGGACTGGGAGCATACTGGCCCAATGTAGAGCTGATTCGAGATGTAATTACACTGTGTAATGTTCATAAAGGCAATTCTCCTCTAAACTCCCTTTAGTGTCTGGTAAACTCCAAGCACTGTCTCTAAATGTCGGGGTTAAAATTGTAGTGAGGCTTCGGGCAATGGTCTGAAACTGACTCAGTAAGCATGCTTAGTCTTCCAAAGCTCAGCAGTTGTCTTCAGAACTCCAGTGGCTACAGAGCAGCAACAACTGGCAGAGCCGATGACAGTTCACAGGAGACTCCAGAGTCCCTTGGCAAAGAAGGGTCAAAGAGAAAGTACGGAAGTAAAGATATGTGTTAATCCTAGATAAAGACTTCCTGGGAAGGCTCCCCCTGGATGTGCTATGTCCTAACATCTGCCTTTATGGGCTGTCCCTGTGGGCTGAGATTGCTGGATCCTGCTTTATTCTTTGCTGTGATATACTTGTATCTCAAGAGCATCCCTGATGTGGACAAATGAATCTGTTAACTCTTCAGTCTCTCCATTTCCTGTTCCCCAGACTCTCTGGTCTACAGACATACCTAGAGCCCTTGGGGTCCATGTTAAGAAGCCTCTTTGCTCTCTCTTGTCTCTCAGATCCTTCTCTGTCTCTGAGAAAGCAGAAAGTTGTTAGTTACAAAATGACCCTTTGTGAAAAGATTCAGATTTTGTCGTTGTCTTTCGAGTGACTCATAATTTGACATTAAAACATGGGTTTTCTCAATATTTTCCAACCCACCTAACAACAGCACGTAGCAATGAACAATATTAATCCATCATTGCCATTTCTGTGCCTTTACAAATATACTACATTAAGTGTATTTTTAAACAGACAACAACCAAGCTACTTAACTGGTGTAGTTTTAACTGGATACTACCGATCACTGGTGCTTGGCCATCAGCAGAACATTAGGTGATCATCCATAGGCCCATTCATGTATCTTTCAGATAGCATTTCCCATTTCTCCTAACCCCCACCAAGGACTCAAGAATATCTGTTGGTTAGTACTCCATACTTTCTATTCAAGGTTAACAGGAAAACATGATCAAAATATATTGTATAATAAATAAATAAATGTAAAAAATTTAAGAAACTGAGTGAAAAAATTCAGTCTACTGATTTCCCCAAAGAATGTTTTATAGCCTGTTTTCACAAGTAAAATATAAAAAGACATTTATCTCTCCATAAGTTTAGCCTCACGTGCATTTTTCTCATTTTCACAGCTGTAATTAGGGGTAGAGGTAAACAAATGTCTATTCTCTGTTCCAAACATAAACTGTTGGTGTGTTAGCATGCTCTGGCCTTGGAATAATCACAGTTTTAAAATATGTTTTAAACATTAGAAACAGTGACAATTCATAGCCAAAATAAACTTATATTTTGATAACATGAATCTTTCTCCAATACAAGTTACCACACCCCTGAGACATCCATTTGGGTAGGTCTCCAAGAGCAAAGATAGGTGATTCTCAAGTCAATCTGTTCTAAATAAATCGTCTTCCACCTGTGCACCAGACGGAAAGAGTCTCATGAGACTTACTAAACTGACTTGTATCTGGTGTGTTAATTGTACACAGGGGAGTTAAGATGCCCTGCCTAGAATTGTTCCTTCCTCAACAACTCTCAGTCATCAAGGTTTGTGCATGCCCCTGACTTGGAAAACTAGAAACGACTTTCAAGACACAGTCAGGACTTTGTTCAGCAGAGTAAGGGTTAGGACCCTGATAGCAGAATTTCAGACCTATGAATAAGAAGAGAAGGAGCTATGGCGACTACATCCAAACTGAGGTTAGTTTAGAACGAATAATTCCAGAAGGTGCTTTTCCACCAAATACTCATTTTATGTTGTCCAAGTTCACCTGTAGGTACCCATAGAATTCAGTGAGTCAGAGGTATTTTCACATCAATGTTTATTGAAGCACTGTCAACAACAGTTACCAAATGGGCATAGGTGTCAGCCAACAAATAAAGAAAATGTGCTATACACATTCACAGTGGAATATTACTCAGCCATAAAGAAGAGAAAATTATAGTGTTTGCAGGAAATCTGACACAACTGAAGATTTTTCGTCATGACAAAGTAGGCCAGATTCACATGTTTCCCATATCTGTGGATCTCATATTTTCTACCAATAAATAAAAGTATGTGCATCTGACTTGAAAGCGGAGGTGAAGCTGTCTAAGCCGATCGAGGCAAAATAAGGGACGAGAGACAGTAGGAGTGACATGAGAGAACCTGAACTTTTATTTTAGTAACAAATAAAAAAGGAGAAGAAAGACAGTACAAATATGCCAGAATCTTACAGAACCACCGGCAAGCACATCCAAGCCGTAGGCCAACAGAATGACATATAAACTTATTTGCATTGTACTTGAGAACTTCACCAAGACAGCTCAAGTTCTTTTCCCATGAACAAGCCTCTAATAAAGTTAAGGAAATGTAAACACAGGCATAGTATTGGACTCCTGTAAAACAGAATCAGAAATCTGGGGCTGGAGGAATGGCTCAGCCATTAAGAACTGGCTAATCCTGCAGAGGGTTCGACTTCCAGCAGCCACAAGGTAGCTAATAACTATCTGTAACTACAGTTCCAGGGGAATCTAGTGCCCATATCTGGCTCTCATTGACACAAAATGACCCCCTCACCCTACCCCCAATACACAGAAACCTAATTTAAACTATTTTAGGTTCAAAAAAATGAAGGTTTTGGTTCCCTCCTCCTGAAATGATTTTCTCTAAGCTATAGAATTATAATTGTGTTTTTAATCCCTGCCTGTGTGAACTTTCATAGCTCCTGATTTTAGAAACATGAACTGGTTAATTTCACTTAGTCGTGAAACCGTTACCAATACCCCAATTTTACATTGCTTCTATCAAAATCTGTCAAAAAATAAAAGAAGCTATGGCAATAGCTTAACTTAATAGACAGTATTTTTTTCCTGTGACTTGTAGGTGGAACTTGAAATTAACTGAACTATTTTATATTTCTTTGTATGTTCAACAATCAAAAATATCTTTCAGAACCATTTAGATTTCTATAAAATATTTTAAAAGATTTATTTTTCCCATTTTGCATGGTGTGTGTGTGTGTGTGTGTGTGTGTGTGTGTGTGTGTGTACCCTGAGAAGCGATAGTCTAGAACTGGAGTTACAGAAGGTTTTGAACCACCTGATATAGGTAACGGGAACTGAACTTGGATCCTCTAAAAGAACAGACTGTGCTATTAACTATTGAGTGATCTCTCTAAGTCCTACAAAATATTTTTATAGATGACCTTTCAGTAGATATACCATAAAGTTTTAGACATAAAGTATACAATTTTACCATTATGGCAATCATATGCTCCAAAATCATGACATGATCAGGACTATGATATTTTAGAGACAGTCTATGTAGACCAGGCTAGCCTCAAACTCACAGAGATCTGCCTGTCTCTGCCTCCCAAATGCTGGGGACAAAGTTAGGTGCACCACAACACCCATGAAGATAATTCTTACACAAATCTACCCTGAAAGCTCACCCATCCCCTACTCACTGCACTCCTGGCTCCTCCCTCCATGACTAGGCAACATAAAGGCAGTTCTGTCGCTATGGTAACCATAGAAGGACCTTCTATGAAACTTCATTATGACTCTTATAGGCCTCTAAAGCATGACTATTCCCATTATCTATACAGACTCATGCAGTTCCTGGAAGCAGCAGAGACTTCCACCATAACGCCAGGCACAGGCTGAATGATGGATGTGATGGAGGCTGAATGAGATGTACCTGAGTGAACCGCAGTGCACTCTGGGAAACCCAAAAGGAGATGATTATCATGAAAGATGATGTTTTTAACCATGATTCAATATTCAAGTTAGTGATAGTGGGAATCAAACCTGAAAGCTGTGAGCAGAAGAGACTTAGCTAAGACTTAGCAAAGTAGAACACAAACTCAACTAATTAAAATCCACCTTACGCGGTAGAACTAGCCACTCTCCAACAGGACAGGTGATGTAGCTAACAGACCAGTTATACAATTTCTTGTTTGTTCTCACCCATTTTTCCATTGCATAGCTACCTCTGAGGCTTTATTGTCAAGGCACAAAGTCTCTGGACTGGTGTTCTCCAATACATAAATTTCTTCTTCTTTTTCAATTCTCCATATCTTTACTTTCACCAACCATGTTTATTTTTTATTGAAAACTCATAGAATATATTCTGGTCATAGTTTCCCCTCCCCCATCTCCTCCTAGATCCTCCATACCTCCCCACCAAACCAACTCCTAGCTTTCTTTCTCTGTCTTTAGAACACAAACAGGCAAATACAAAAGCAAACAAGTCAGAATAAAAAATAATTTAAAAAGTATAAGAAATAGATATACACATAAAAAACCAAAAACCCATAAAAACACAAAATTGTGAGCCATAATATATAAGCAAAATATCCGTAAGATAAAAAAAAAAAAACACTCAGGTGCACTTTGAGACAAAACAAATCTGGAAAAAAAAAAACACTATTGAGTTTTTTTTGTCTTAGCAATCTGCTGCTGGGCATGAGACTTACCTTTACATGTGGTTTATATACCCAGTAAGACTCCATTGGGGAAAGCTTTTTTCCTTTGCAAGTGGTTATCAGTTGGGGATAGCTTCTGGGTTGGGGTTGGGAGTGTATTCTATTTATCCCTTTCAGCGCTGGGATCCCACCTGGTTTAAATCTATGCAGGCCCTGTGCATGCTACTACTGTCTGAGTTCATAGTGTGTCAATCCTGCTGCGTCTAGAAGAGACTCTTTTTCTTAATGTCCTCCATCCCCTCTGGCTCTTAAAATCTTTCCATCCCACCTTCTGCAAAGCTCCCTGAGTGGAGGGATTTGATGGAGACATCCTACTTAAGACTGGGTGTTCCAAAGTCCCTCACTCCCTCTACATTGTCCAGTTGTGGGTATATGTGCATGTGGTATGTGTGTGTGTGTGTGTGTGTTTAAGTTCATGTTTAAGAATGCATGCATGAATGCAGGTACACATTGCCACAGCATACAGTGGAGGTCAGAAGCCATCCTTGAACCTCAGACCTTATTTTCCTTCTTGACTGGGACAAATTCTGTTATTGTTCACTATTACATGCCTGATTTACTGGCCCACAAAGTTCAAGGAGTCTCCTGACTCTTATCTTCCCATAGAAGTGTTGGGAACAATGACATGCATCCAGCTTTAGACAGATTCTGGGACCCCAAACTCAAATCATCAGGCCTGTTCTGTCAATGCTTTACTTAGTGAGCCATCCCTGGAACCCCACAAACTACTTAAGTGGAGTCTTCAAAGGTTCATTGTATCATAGATACTTTTTAGGAGGTATCATCAGTAACATAACATATGTGGTATCACATTTTTGTATCCGACTAGTGTGATGTCAGAGCTGAGATGCTAAGACAGGAAAAGCAAGAAAGTCATTGCCTAGGATTTTCCCTGGCCATCTGTCTCCTCTGTGCTCTCAAACTGGATCATTAATCAAACCACCTACACTCAGACTCTGGTTCTACAAGGTTTAGGTAAAGGTGGAGACCTGGGAGGTGAGATATTTGATATACATTGGTAGTTCTAAATCTATAGCAGCCCAAAGAAGGACTTGGAAGTAAGATAATAATAAGATCTCATCTTCAAGAAGACATTGACCTGTGATTGGTCCAGTTACACTTTATTGTCATTGTCATCTTGGTTTGTTATATTTATTGGGTAGAAAACACACAGAGCTGGCAAGAAAGCATTGTGAACTGAACCCAATCAGGGTGCATGACTTGTCAAAGAACCCAGATGGGTAGTGTAAAACAAGGAAGCAAGCATTCAAGGATCAATAAACATGCTGTTTACTAGTCTCTTCACTGCCTAACTTCCCTCTAGTATGACTATTTTAATGTAATTCTTCATTGGTGTGAGATCACCAAGTTTTGTGTAGGGATGCTTAGCCGGGTCCTCTGAGCTCTTTTTCAATCTGTAAGACCTCTCCATTCCCAATATATATCTCTCTCACAAACAGGAGAAGACCTTGTCCCATTGGCAGATTTCACCTGGGAATCTGTCTCTTTTTGCATCCTTGCACTGGCCATTTCTCATTGCTTCCTCCTCTATCGATCACAATATGTCTTAGAAGAGCCTCAGGATCTACGGTTCTGCTCAAATTTTACTTGTAGACAAGGAACTCCAGGCTGTCTGTGGCTGAGCATTTTTCTTTCCAATCTCTTAACAGTTAGGGTGAGCATTTATTGATCAAATCACCACCTTATTCTCACTACCTACATGGAGTTCTGAGCCCTCCCTTCTCCTCTGTGCGGAATTTAACTATTTCACTATATCTTCTGCAAGAGGGAGTTGAAAGAGCCTCCCAAATGTAGTCTCTCCAAAATATAAGTCTGTTTAGCTTATATTTAAGTAGTAGCCATGTTGGTGAGACACGATGTGTGTAGCTGCTGACGTTACTAGAAGACACTGTCTAACAGAAAACTCCTTGCTCTGCTGTCTCTTATACTCTTTCCACCACCCACCTCTTCCACAATGTTCCCTGAACCTTGGGTGTGGGTATAGATACATCTATTGATACTGGGCTCCACAACTCTGCATTTTGATAGGTTGTAGTTTTCTGTGGTGGTCTCTGTTGCAGAGAAATTTTCTTGATGAGGGTTGAGAACTACACTTATCTGCATCTACAAGGAGTATACAAGATGTGCTAAAATGGATAGAAGAAAGCTCAAGAGGACTCAACCCTAGACAAAGAACTAAGGGATGCTGAGAGTGTGAGAAATGATCTTTCCCTCAGGAAAGAGCACACCAGTTGGTTGTCCAATATTAAACCATCCACCTTGAAAACATACATACACATATCATCATCCACCCCGAACAGGTTGTATTTAGGATTGTGTCTGTATAAAGATGCACACATATGAATGTAATAACAATTAATGAAGAAGCATGAAATTAAAAAGAGAAAGAAGTGGATAGGAATTATTTGGAGAGAGGAAAAGGAAGGGGTGAATGATGTAACTATAATTTCAAAATTAAAAGAGATAATTAAAACATCTTTATATATCATTTCTTAAGTAACATAAGGTATTTTGGAAAGCACCATGTCCAGAATATAGGACAGAGATCATGACCCATATATTATATTATGTTATCTTTTGAATTAAACTGTTATAACAGAAGAATTATAATTTTTAGGTTTATTTTATTCATTTTTACCTTAGATTGAGTTTAATTTTTTTCCAGTGGAAAAATAAGCATAGTGTAAAGTTTCCCATTATAATGCTATTATTATCCACCTTGTGGTGTGAGGTCCCCTTTGAATGGCAAACACTCTGCTATGCTCCTGGACTGCAAAAATATTTTTGTTCTCCTCCCCAAGGGGATGTTAGGGTGTGCGGCCAACATTACAGAAGGAACAGTATAGGACATTGTCAAGATATTCTACAACCTCCAATGGGAAGCATCAGTTCAGTTACTGAGCTTCAGCCGTTGAAGTTCCAGGGGATGGTAGATGGTGGACAGAGGTGGGGTTAGGGGAGGGGTCAAGGAAATGTCTTGAATCCTGAACCGAGACATTCGATATCAAACCATGTCCTTGCCTGTGTTGGTGCAGAATCAACATATCTCAACATGCATATCAGAGTACTCTGTATACACCATATGTACACAACATACATGCTTTGGTCAATGACACTTCAACAAAGTCTTGTAAGTTATTGGAAATTAAAGACACACCAAAGCTGAGACAGTGGGTGTGGGGAGAGGAAGTGGGCGTGGTTCTGGTAGACCTGAAAAAGATGCACATGAAATGGGTGAGCTTCCCGTCGAGAATGGAAGCTGCAAGCAAAATACACATCAAGAGAGGATTTCAGGGGCTGGAGAGATGGCTTAGTGGTTAAGAGCGCTGACTCCTCTTCCAAAGATCCTGAGTTCAGTTCCCAGCAACCACCTGGTGGCTCACAACCATCTGTAATTGGATCTGATGCCCTCTTCTGGTGTTTCTGAAGACAGCTACAGTATATTCAACATAGATATAAAATAAATAAATGAAATCTTCTCTTTTTTTAAAAAAAAAAAAAGAATTTCAGGCTCATCCCACAGGAAGAGACACTTGCCTGATACAATACACCTAACCAAAAGCCCACATCGGCCAATCTCACAGGCCCTAGAAGTGAACCTTCTACTATTATTATCCTGCTAAATGTACATACTACCAAGCCACCCTTTCTACATTTGTATCTCTCTGACCATAAATAAAGGCAGTTCCGAGTCCTCAGTCAGAGAGGTTTCTTTATGCAGTGGATGGCAGTTAGCTCACAACTCAAAGTGCGGAGAATAAATGTTAGAGGATAATCAAGTACAAGCTGGGCATCCATATCACAGACCACTCACCTTGCCAACTGCCAAGAGTTGGACTATCATGAAAAGAGAGAGCAGAAAAACCCTAAGAGTAAGAGGTCAGAGAGGACCATGGTGAAATGCCATCATCTGGATATGACAAGCGGCACATCTCGATTGATGGGCACGAACTCACAGCATCAGTGACTGTCAGCACAGGATCAATCCAGCCAGCAGTCTACCATAGAGAGGGAAGGGGTTCATGAGCCTCCACCCCTAACCTATCTGAATAGCTATGGGTACTCGATGGCTCCTAGAGGAAGGATAGAGGAGGAAGAGTCAGTTTTCTTTAAGGGTGTGGCCCACTGGTAGATCAACCTTGCCTCAGTGGGTGTCCCCACACCCAACAGTATAAGGACAACAGTACAAATTGACTTAGCGGGTTATTAAGAAAAAAGAGGACATACAGTTTTGGGAAGTAGGAAGGCATTAGAGTAGGTGTGGGAGGAGCTTGGGGAGGACTGAGAGGTGAATATAATTAAAATACATTGTTAAGATTCTCAAAGAATTGATAAAGTGCCATATTTGAAAAGGGTATATCAAAGGCATCTTTGCTTGTTTCATTTTTTAAAAAAGGAAAAGATTTTATGTATACTAAAGAGTTGAGTGCATTAAATGTAATTGGAGTGTCTCAGGGTGACTCTGTTTGTGGGGAGGGAGGAGGGTTGTCCCCTTTATGGAGTAGGGCATAGCTTGGAGGGTAGTACTTTCTCCTAGGTCTCCTGGCTTTGAGGTGAGCAGTTTTGTGGGTTACGTTTTTGTTTTCATTTTTTTTCTCACTGAAGATCCCTGCCTTTACAATCCAGCACATCCACTGACATTGTAAAGCAGTGGGTACATCCCACCTTCTTTGGGGCCTAAGAAAACTTTCCCTCTATAAGTTGATTGCCTCAGGTATGTCATTATAGCAGTGGAAAGCTGACTGCACAGCATTTCCTAAGCTAAAGGAAGGAAAAGTCAGAGTTCCAGTGAGTAAGATTAATTCCACAAGCATCCTTGCTGAGTTGCACTTCCCAGTGGGAGCTGGTGGCAGGTGAGACTGAACTTGGTGTCACATTGAGAGTCTTTGAAAGTCCTTAACTGACTTAGAGTCTGACCCTGCTATTTCTGCAGCTTGCCAAAGCACAGTGAGAGTGGAGAACTGAAGTGATCCAGCCTTTTCTTTCTTCTGAGTTTCATGTAATTGAGATAAAACATCTGAACCCAGAAGCCGGCAAAATGTCGTCTCTCCTAATCACTTCTCAGAAGTGTCTGGCAGGCAGGGCCTTCAGACAGCAATTATCAAGGGACGGTGAGCTCCAGAGCCTGCAGCGTGTTCCTGGGAGAGCAGGGTATGGCCCTGGAGGGGAGGAGAGCAGATAGCAGGAGGAGAAAGCTATAGCTTTTCTCTCATTTCAGAAAATGATCTCACATCTCTTCTTCAGTTATCTGTCGGTGAAATCCCTCGTGAGGACTGTGAGCCCTGGAAATGATCTAGACTTTCTTGAGCTCTGAGCTTTGATTCTGAACAAGCAAAGAAGGGGCCTTCCTGCCACCACCTTGCAGAGTTCAGCAAGGCCATGGGGCGTGTAATTGGGATTGGGGCCCCTTCCGTCTTGTTTTCTTCAGACAGCTGTGTCCTCCAAGGACATCAGATACCAGCAGATCCCTCCAAGTCTGGGATGATGTTCAAAGTGGTCATATTATGTTGTTATGTGTGATATTTTTCCTGGGAAGACACAACACATGTACACACACACACACACACTCACACACCTCTATTCAACCCAGGGAAGGAATACACAATAGAACAAATAATGACACCAAAGTCTGTCTTGATGAATCAATAGGTTTTTAAGTGACGTTAGCAGCAGTAGTACCAGTAAGGGCTACTGACAAGGGATAGGGATGACTCAAACTAGCTGCATCACCAAAAGGCCCACCCCAGCACGGGTGACAGCTCAAGAGAGCTTTAAAACTGGCAATCTCTACACAGCCTGCAGGGAGATACACCCCTCTCCAGGGCTCTGCTCCCTAGAGTATCCTCCCAGCAGGTTCTCATTGCTTCTGAGAGCTGGGGAGTGGGAATCTTGCCATGCCAGCTTTCCCAAGCTGGTGGAACTTGTTTACTTCCTGGGTGTCACATGTCACCTCCTTCCTGCATGGAGGACATGTTTAGATCTGAGGAAAATACTGTACAATGCATGTTAAGAATGTCATGTATATGTACATATGGAGTGGGCGTGTATGTGTGTATATGTACATGTATGCGTGCGTGTGCTGAGATCTGGCTAGAATCAATGAAACTGATTGTATTTTCTTCCCGTGCTAGAAAGATACGTGGGAACCAGAGATGCTTGGACATTGGTGTGAATTCAAAAATCCTACATCTGGAGAAAAATAAACGGACAAATCTTTCCATATGATCAAGCAAGGTTGGGCATCCAGATATTGTGTGGGAGTTAGGGGGTGGAGTCCTCACATAGTCCAGGCTGCCCTTGAACTCCCACTTTAGCTGAGGCTACCCTTGAACTTTTGATCCTCCTGCCTCCACCAAGAGCAAGCCTAACCAGCTCGATCTAACTGCCTTTTTAATTGTTGGAAACTCCCAGACTGAGAAAAAGGCAAAAAAGGAGAGAAATGAGCCCTTTGCATTTGCCCACGAGGTGCATAAAAGGAAGACAGACTGTGAAGAGGTCTATTCTGGTTGCCTCCCTGAAATGACCAGAGTTCGCTTCCAGAAGCCACTTTACTCTCCTACTTATATAAAGACGCCTCTGTGGATGGTGAGGACAGAGAAGGAGAATTCTTTTAGTACTGAAGTTCTATGAGACTCAGTCTATTTATTTTAATGCTTTGAAAGATTCGTTTACAGACAGCAAAGGAGATTTCGGCTTTCAGGACTGCATTTCAGGGAACAATGGATTCTCTTCGCAAAGAGAATTGTCATCTGTTTTCCCCAGAAGAGGCACCATGCAGCCGAGCCGGGAAATTAACCGCTAAAATAGCAGGAGAGATGATCGCTGATCACAGGGACAGATGGGTTGGTCTCGTCCATTCCTATTTATTTCCAAAGGATTGCTGATGGGCTTTTCAGCCCCGTCTCGCGTCCTTTTTACCCCTGTGGTGATGTAGAGCCAAAGGTTACGTTCTGTGGGCGGGGGGGAAAAAGATTCTGAAAAGAAGAGACTGTGACATGGGAATTCCCTTAATTTGAGAGTCCATTTTATAATCAGACTTGACACTTTAATTTGCTTCCAGGCTCTCAGGCAAGACTTTGCCATTATTTGAATTTTTAGGGAAAAGTAGTTCCATCAGCCTCCGTGCCTCCCCCCCCCCAGTCAGTCAAGCATCAATTCAATAGATGCCTATTAGGCATCTGTGTGCTCAATGCTGGGCTAGAGTTGGAGATGGAGATAAAACCGCATGGGGTTCATATTCTAGACAGTAAGGTTGATAATAAGTCAGAAAAGTACGATATAATTTTAGGAATTGTTGAGCAGGACTTTACACATTTATTGCATCTTGAAGGGAAGCATGTTAAGATACAAGGTGTTCAATTAGGAGGTGAGATATTCTATCCTGTAATGAGACTCTTTAATCTCAGGAAGTGAACAACTCCAAGGCTTCAGGAAGTTCCAGAAACTAACAAGATGACTCGCCCCCCCGCCCCGTTGGGCAAGCCAGTGAGGTGGCTGAGAAACAGACAGGAGGGGAAGAGATGCATGGTAAGTTCAGAGACCAACAGGGGCACCAGGAAAGGACATCCTCCAACCTGTTGAACTGCCTGCAGGCTATGCAGTATTCTTCAGGTTCCCAGCTTTTTGTGAGCTGTCACCCATGCTGGAGTGGGCTATGGGGATGCAGCTGTCTTTGAGTCATTTCTGCTCCTGGAAGTAACCCCAGGAAAACTCATTGATTCACCAAGCTCGACTTTGGTGGTATTTGGTGCGTTCTGTTGTTAGTTCTCTGTCTGGAGTGAGTAGACATTTGTTTACGTCTCCCAGGAACAGTGTCATGCAACACTTGCTCATCAAAACCCTGACACTGTGTAAGTATCCATTTCAACATCTTGTGCCAATTAAACCGATAAAGTGATCAAATATTTAACAGTTTGAAGTAACTCATCCTTCTGTTACTTTGCATTAGTTACACAATGTAAGGGGTTTCTTTGTGACATTACCATATAATGAACTTTGGTAATATTCATCTTTCTGTTATGTTCCATAATTGTTATCCTTTCTCCTTTTCTCTTCCTTTCATATCCAACGTTTTTCTGCTAATGATAGAGCTGGGTGTTTTATGAGATATATATTTCCCGTGGTGGATGTTTTTCTTTTCTTGACTGTCCGTGACCTTAATCTGTTTTATGAAGTGTCTGTACATTGATAGATCTATAAATAAATGATTTTTACATAATAAGAGAGACGGTTGCTTTGCCATCTGCATTATAAGCTTTCCCTCTGTTTTCAGTTGTCTTTTGGTTTAATTATGATACAGTTTAATAAACACACTTTAAAGTATCGTGTAGTCAAATTAATAGGTAGTTCTTTATGGCTTATTAATTTCCTTTTAAGATGGAAGAGTTGTATCCATATGTCAGGGAAATCTCCATTCTTTATTTTCATGTTTACTAAAATGAGGTTGTAAAAAAACTCTAGCTATTTGCATATCATGTCAACTCCTAATAATTTCTGTTTCCAGCCCGTTATGTATTTTGCTCTCAACGCAGTCACCCCAGGAGGAGACACAATTTGCCTCAAAAAGATAGGGTTTGGGAAGTGGAAAAAGCATGAAATAAGAAAAATCTACTATACATTCTTCAACGAAACCCAACCCCTAAAATCTCACAGCTCCCAGAATACACCAAGGAAAGGAGTGATTCTTGTACATTAGACTTACAAATTGTATTTACCAACCTGATTTATCATGAGGGGTCTCTGTGTATGCATTATATCAGTTAATAGAGAACAGTATGAAGAAAATATTTGCTACTTTTAATATTTTATTTATTTATTTATTTTTATATGTCTGGGTGTTTTGCCTGCATGCATGCAGTACCCACATAGGCCAGAAGAGGGCCTAGAATTTTTTTTTTTTTTTGGACTGTAGTTACAGACAGTTGTGAGCCACTGTGTGAGTCCTTGGAATCAAACCCATATCTTCTGCAAGAGCAGCCCATGTTCTTAAACCACTAAGTCATCTCTCCAGTCCCAACATTTGGCACTTAAAATAATTAGTTCTAAGTAGTTTGCAAGCTAGTTATTTGGGCATGTTATTGACTCCCCCTCCGTGTGTGTGTATGTTTGTGTGTGTGTGTGTGTGTGTGTGTGTGTGTGGCTGACCTGAAAGAGTATTTATCATGTATCAAATTCTATTGGAAGTGCTAATGAATCTTGAGTGTTTTCTTCACACATTCTCCTGAGGATTGGATAATTACTCAGTTCCCCATGGACATCAGATGACTTTGGATAATGACAGAAATACCATGTGTCTGAGGATTCAGCTTAGACCATGTTCAAGTCAATAACTGCTTTCTCAAAACCATCCTGTAGCTTGTGTTCACCTTGGACCTTCTTGCCAAGCTCTAACGTTATGAAAGAGGATTGGCACGGTTTATATCTTTTTCTGTATTGATCTGTCTGTTCTGGGTTACAGTGTGTTCTGCTATTGGTTTAGGTCTTCAGTTCGGCTTTATGGCTTCATTCTTCATTCCTGTTGGTTCTGTGTATCTTTGAGGGGTTTACCACTAAGTAGTGTGTGTGTGTGTGTGTGTGTGTGTGTGTTATATTTTGTTTCTGTTGCTTTGCCATTTGGGGAAGACTTAAAGAAGAGATCCATTCCAGGAATGAAACTTCATTCTACAAGAATTTAGTTGGTAAAGTTATTTTAGAAGAAGTCCTTTTAGTCTTTCTCTCTAGCATCCATCAACTTTACAAGCACGGGAACAGATCCATTTATGCTACAGTCTCTGCCTCTCCCCTCCTTGGGGAGAACCCTCTATACTTAACAGGGTCTTGTCACCAACCCGTTCATCACCGCTTGCCGCTGTCATCCCCAATGAGTTTGAATGCAGTTGTCGACTACAGCGGATGAAAGGACTCTTTACTTCCCCCATGCCTTACCTCCTTTGCATGTTCTCCTTTTGATGTTGTATGTGATGCTCCCTCTTCTTGAGATGCTTCATCTACTCCTTGCCAAAGAAACAGAATTTGGATCATACCGTGGCCAGTGGCTTCACTTGAAACCAGAAATTATGTTCTAGACTAGGGAAGTTAATGTCCTGAGGTATATTTTAAAATCTACTTGACCATGGCTGGAGAGACAGATTGGTAGTGATGAGCACTGGCTCCTCTTGTAGTGCATCCAGGTTCAATGTCCAATACACAGAGGCTTAAAACATCTATAACTTTGGATTCTGAGGATCTGAGGGCCTCTTTGATCTCCTTGGGTACACACATACACACAGACAAACCACTTGTGTATGTAAAATCAAACCGTTTTTTAAAAACCCACTGTACTTTTACCAAGTAGGATAGTAAATAGAGGAAAATGGGGATTTCGAGGAACCTCGATTCACCCACAACTTAAATATCTCTGTGATAAGTTGGGGCATTGAGGTATTTCTTAAGCATGCTGGTTCATTTCCCATGGGTGTGAACTCATATTGGGACCATCTCCTACTACCCCTGAACCCCTTGCAACACCTCCATGGTAAGGAGAAATGCCAGTCTTTTCTCCTTTCCCCTGCGCTTTCTTCAGTCAGATACATTTTCCTAAGGCCAGAGTCCACATGACTCTAGTCTGGTCTATACATAGTGGGGCAGTTAATACTGATTATCAACCTGATGGAAGATAGACTCACCTTGGAAACAAGGTTCTGAACTTGTGTGGTCATTTCTAGATCAGGTTAACTGAGATGAGAAGACTGAGCCTAAACAGGGGTGGTACCATCCCATGGACCAGGTTCCCATAATGAAATGCAAAGAAGCAAGTGATCCGAGCACCAGCATCCATCTCTCTCTGCTTCCTGATTTTGGGTACAATGTGGTCATATGACTCATATCCTTATTGCTATGGCTTCCTTGCCATGATGGATTGTGTCCCTCTTGAAGTATTAGCTAAGCAAATCCTTCATCTCTGACGTTGCTAGGTATTTTGTCACAGCAAGACGGGGAAATGGAACTAGTGCACACAACAACTAGTAAACATGGGCAAGAGATGGGAGTGGAATGGCTGTCTTACTCTCTGGATCCTCGGGTGTAGGAGGGACCAAATTCATAGTCAGCTCTCTGGGTATGCATATGTGATGATACCCTGAGGCCACTAGAGTTCTGTCTAAAAGAATCCTGGATTTATAGGTCATATACTAATCCCCATGGGGTCAAAGGGCATAAGATGTTTAGAATGGTCAGCTTGGTCAGCAGCTCTTCACTGAAAACTGGATTTTAGAAGATACACCCAGAGATCACTCCCACAGACCCACATATAACTACTAAGCAAACTGGGAAAGAAGACAGCCATCCTTCCCTGAAGACTGATGAACGCAGGCAGCAATGGCATTGAATAAAGACTATTCAAATAAATTACTTTCTGATTTATAGACTGCTTTCCCTTTTCATCTCAAGTTTCACTAAGTAATTTAAAAAGCAAACCTGGGACTCTGTAAGCTAAAGCTGAGCTTTAAGGGACTGGAGAGCTCCCTTTAGCTAAGAGCTTTATCTACTCTTGCAGAGGACCTGGGTTCAATTCCCGGCACCCACATGGCGGCTCACAACCATCTGTCACTCCAGTTCCAAGGAATTTGCCACATACCTTGGTCTTTGTGTCGCTGTGTGCTCATGGAACACAGACTCAGGCACACACACATACACATAAAAATCAGGTACAAAGATATGCAATGAACCACTAAGTGTTAAAATGCTAAGGTAGAGACAGGATGTATGCTATAATGCATAAGTAAAATAATTCCTGAAGTTACTAGAAACACAAAGGAAAAATACTCACTCTTCTCCTTCATTGTTGAAATGTTATAAATCATCAGGAAGAGACACTGCCTTATGGGGCAAAAATCTCACTAAAGATTTTCAGATTCAGAGGTACGGTTTTATAACAACACTAAAAATAGGTACAACAACATATGATCCACTTCTGGTTCTGTACCCAGGGAAACGAAGCCGGTGTATCAGAGTCACAGACATGCATATACTTATGGAAACACTGCTCACAATTGTTATAATTCTAGGATGGGGGATACCTTACTCCTGTTGTACTATAACCAATGAGGTTGCTACATCTACCACAAGCTACCAGGGCCAGCAGCAAGGATTCTGGGGTTCAGAATTTAGCAACAGCTTCCACTGTGGTAGGATCTGAGTGTATCTAAGATAGGGAAAATACCCTGGCAGAGAGAGCAAGCTGCCAGGGTTGTGCTGAGACTCAGGTCTCTCCTCCCCCAGCACCTCTCTGCATCCAAGGCTAAGAGATACACAGGACTAGGCCAGGAGTGGGAAAACAACCTTTACTGTAGTGAATGAGATTCTCCTTCCTGTATCACTGTTGAAAGTCAGGAGGGTGCCTAATATGATATACTCCCAGGTATATTTGTAAATAACCAGAATTAGCATAAGCGCCTGCTGTGGCAGCCTTCACAATACAGGGCAGCTCTTAGGAGAAAGGCAAGAAGGGAAGGAAACACACACATACACACATGCACACACCTGGCAAAGAGATCACTAGTCTCACCATTGTCCTTTATCTGACTTTTAAATTAAGTTTTATTCTATATTCACAGTGAATGAATAATCTGTGGGTCCGTGGTTTTTTTTTTAAAAAATCCCTACAGATTTGTCAATTTTCTCCATTTTAATTGCTTTTTATTCCCAGTGACCAAAATGTACTCCCTAGTTCTCAGTACTGTTATGCAGCTAAGGCTTATGAAATTATGAAATTTTTGTTGTTGCTTCTTGGTTTTAAACAGAAACTCACCAGTCAGGAAAATAAGCAAGAAGGCTCTGAAGCCTTTTCTACATTCATTTGTGGTGCAATTGTGGTGTAGCACAGGACTGTGTCGGCTTCAAAATGCAGGGAGACTCAGCCTGCAGTCCATAATTAGCACTGATATGTCACTTCTGTGCCACCCTGTGGGGACCCAAGTCCTGATCATAAAATCCATGCTAGCACATGGGCTCCATCCTCTCTGAAAGGCCTGAAAAAGTCCCTTGGAAAGTGCCTTTCATCCCTCATACATTTCTCTCTAGCACCTGCCTGGTCCACTGTGCCATAAAATGAAATATCTCTTAATGAGAAACTGCACCTACCTTTTGGCCTCCGCTTTCTGAATTTCACAGCTTATTATGAACGTTTCCATTTATTCAGAGGGTACCTTTCTGACATGCTAACTCCGTCTTTCAATCAGTCCTATTATATTCCTTTCTTGCTTTTTAAAACGATCTACCATGCGGTCTTCGAGTGTGGGGGATTTTATTAATCTGTGCTCTGACAGCCTGGCTGTGTTGGATGGGTCCCCCTCTCTTCCCCCTTTGACTCACCATGCAAAGCCGAAGGCAGCTGAGCTCATGAATTCTAGAGTCCGGTGGCCTTTTCGGGCCACAGGCAATACTCCCAACTCAACCTGCTTCCCCCACCCCACCGCAGGGGCTGCAGAGATACATGGATACTTGCAGAGCCATGACCCATCCTGTTCGCAGACAGCATGCATATATCTTTCTGAGGGCTGGGGGTTGATTGTTTTGTTTTAATGATCGGGGGTTGTTTGTAAAGAAACAAGAAGCATCAACACACTTACTCTAGATCAGTGGTTCTCAATCTTCCTAATGTTTCGACACTTTAATACAGTTCATGGTGACCTTCAACCATAAAATTAGTTTAGTTGCCACTCCATAACTGATTTTGCTACTGTTGTGAATCATAATGTGAATATCTGTGTTTTCCAGGGTCTTAAGCAACTCCTGGAAAAGGGAGGTTTGATCCCCCCCAAAAGGGGATCGCGACCCACATGTTGAGAACCACTGTTTTAGCTAGTCCAAGATACACAGACTGACTTCTGAGACTGAAGGACCAACACAATGGGCTCCTCCTACTGGTGCTTCTGTTTTTATTTAAAAATCAGGGCTCTGCTGATGAATGGAGCAGAGAGAAACTCACCCTAGCCTGGTTTTAATTTAAAAGGAGAGGAAGGATAGGGAAGTCATATGGATATGAAAGGAAGGTTGGGGGGGGGGGGGGGAGAAGGAAAAGAAGGGGAGGGGAGAGAAGGGGAAGAGGAGAGGAGGGATGGTGGCTTTGATGACAGGAGTGAAAGGAAAGAGGAAAAAGAGAAGAGGAAGTAGAGTCTAGGGAAGGAGGAAGAGGAGATAAGACAGGTAAAGAGATTAGGAGTGAGCAGGGAATCTCACTTCTTACTGTGCTTGAAGGCTCAGGACAACATCAGCTTCAGCCTTGTCCCAGTGTGAAAATCAGCCTTTCTATACTTCGATATGGCAATTTCTTTATCTTACTTACATCTGTTGGGTTGGTTTCCTTTTTAGGGCCCTTGTGATGGAATCCGCATACCAGGTAACAGCATCCACCCTTCCCCATTAGACGGTCAGTTAGAAACCAGAGTGTCACCCTGGGAGACAGAGTATGGAAACCTGGAGAAAATTCTTATCTGGAGAAAATCTGTTCACTGAGCCCTCCTAGGAGTCAGTACCTGTGGATCTTTGCAAGCAGAATGTGGATGGGGTTGGACAGGAACATACTTCCTGCATGCAACTAGACACAAGTCATACGGGGAGTAAAGACGTGGAGGAAGTGTCATCCTTCAATGGTATATGCGGATAATGTCTGAAAAGGTGAAGGACAGTGACCATTGAGTGACAAATATCTAAGTTCAATCCGAGGGATTACAGGTACAGCAACCTGATGGGAAGGAGAGTCAGAGCTTGATACAGGGCACATGGCAGAAGTAACTCTTTGCAAATCACACGTAAGGAACAAATGTCTTCTTAATTAGAAATAGAAATAATAGCTGGGACCCAGGATGTGCTTGTGGTGGAAGTCCACTTATCTGATACATGCAGAGCTGGGCTCTGAGACATTTGCTTGTTGGCATGGTCCAAGGATGAAGGCTTTCACTAGTCCATAATATACCAGTCTTCAGATGGACCCTCTTTCCAGTGGTTCAGAATTTCCAACATTTGTTCCAGGCAGGAGGGCAGAGCAAAGGGCAGAGTATCCTCAGGAAGGGTCCATGTTCCACCCCAAGGAGATAGTCACCCATCCACAGCCAACCACAGAACAAGCTGGGGAAGTACGTGTTATTTGAAGCAGCCTCATGAACAGCTGGGAATTTAGAATTTTTAAATCTTTGTGTTGAGAACCCTGGAAACAAATCAAAGGTTTTCCACACCAGACTCTATTTTTAGACACATGCAGACAAACCAGAGCACCGCCAATCATGTTACCTTGAGCTCACTGGCAGGCACACACAATTCTTTCTGCTCATATGCGTACTATTCTAGGAGGCATCTCAGTAGCAAAAGAAAGATAGGCTGAAACTAGTGGTTGAAGTGGCTTAAGCTACAAAATCCATTAGCAAAGCCTCTAGCTATTTTGCTGGTCCTATTTGGATAAATTGAAGTTAAGTTGGAAAGAAAAAAGCCAGGTGACTCTGTCCAGGAGTCATAGTTAGCAAAGGGAGCATTTTCATCTGGGATGTCTGCTGCTGGCCACCTCTAGTCTTTTCCATGACTACTAAAAATATGGAAGATGCTCCTCAGAGGACTTCATAGAAGCTGTGTGTTAAGCCAGGCAATGGTGGCACACGTCTTTAATCCCAGCACTTGGGAGGCAGAGGCAGGCAGATTTCTGAGTTCGAGGCCAGCCTGGTCTACAGAGTGAGTTCCAGGACAGCCAGGGCTATACAGAGAAACCCTGTCTCAAAAAACAAAACAAAAGAAAAACAAAAAATAAAAAACAAAAGGCTGTGTGTTGTCCTCATTCTAGACAATACATTGCTTTGTTCTTTGAACCTAGTGAATGTGGTATTTAAATCTATTTGTAAATTTTCATTCATATTGATACAAAAATTGATATATTGTTGCCACACTTAGCATCAGTTGTCAACTTGGCACATCTGGGAGAAAAGGGAACCTCAGCTAAGGAATTATCTCTATCAGATTGGTCCACAGGCAAGTCTGTAGTACATTATTTTAAATCAGTAATTGATGTGGGAGTGTCCAGACCACTGTGGGCAGTGCCACCCCTGGACAGGTGGTCCTGAGTTGTGTAAGAAAGCATTTTGAACAAGTGATGGTGTGAGGAGCAAACCAGTAAGTGGCGTTCCTGCATAGTTACTGTTTCAGTTCCTGCCTCCAAGTTCCTGCCTTGAGTTCCTGCACTGACTTCGCTCAGTAATGGACTGTAGTCAGGATGTGTCAACCCTTTCGCCCCCAAATTACTGTTGGTGATGGTATTTACTACACCAATAAAAATGATCAAATCATCAAATCATCAAGATCTCAGAAGACCTCACAGTGGAAATTTTTGATATCAGGTTGAAAAAAAAATTACTTGAAAATAATGTTTCATAATTGTCACCAGTGGCCATAGCACTTTGGTGTCATTCAATGTTTTATGAATTATTACCTACAATAAATGTCTAAAATTTTGTGATTACATTCTTTATTTGACCCAAATTCATGAACTTAAATTATCTAAAGGGATTGGGTGTGGTGATGTATTCCAGGAATCCGAGGCAGGCAGATCTCTGACTTTCAAGCCAGCCTGGTCTACCAAGTGAGTTCCAGGCCAGCCAGGACTACATAGTGATACTCTGTCTCAAAAAAATAAATTCTACATGACTTGAATTTGTAAAGTAAAAATATTAAGGATATGGCTAAATACCATGAACCAATTTTAGTATTTACTCTTTGTTTTCTTTTTTTATGAAATGTTTTTTCAAGGTATGAGTGTGTGTGTGTGTGTGTGTGTGTGTGTGTGTGTCTGTGTGTCTGTGTGTGTGTGTGTTATTAGGATTCTTTCTATGCTACAATTAATAAAGGCATAAAGTACACATGATTTTAAAACAGACTTGCTAGATCTGTACTGTTATAAAAGCCTTTAAAATCATTGCTCTGTACGGACTATTTCAAGATTTGAAGTATATAAAAACCTCTCCAAAGCAGGGGTTACCATTCTTGATTGGAAATGTAACTGCCTGGAAATACTTGGGAAATAAAAGCAAATTATTCCTATGGCAAAAGAAAAATGAATCCAGGACACCCAGTCACTGTAGAAGAGAATTGAGCCTTCTGCTTGCTTTCTGACTCGAAATAATGACAAATGCAACAGTCTCACCACCTAAGAGTTTGTCAGCATCCCTCTACAGCCTCCCTCTACAGCCTCCCTTCTTTTTGTAGTTACTGTTAACACTTATCTGAGTTATCTCTTACATATTACTCTCTCATTTAAAGGCTACAGTATGAATAATACTTAATTGTTCAGCTGTGCTTCAGTGGATCTTGGCATTCATTGTTTAAGGGTCTTTGGAGTCAGTCTACCTGATGGTTAGTGCCACTAGAATTTTAATGCATGCCCTGTCCATCCATCCATGTCCATGGATGAAGCTAATGAACATTGCGAATGCTGAGCAGAGAAATGAATCCATGCATGGATGGTCATGTATTGTGTAATTACATTTATGTAGAATACATAAAAATAAATAAGCTCATAATGATGGACTGTAGAATAGCTTCTACTTCAATAAACTTTTAAAGTTTGTTTTAAACTAAACTTTTCTACCTCAGTGTGCTAAGTTCAGTGAACGTTAGTAGGGGCTGGGCACAGAGGGTACTGAGGAATGTCTGAGGATGTGGAAAAGTGGGACGCTCTTGAAAATGTACAAAACTGATGGCTGCAGAACTTTGTACGTATAATACAATGTAAACAAAAGTGGTGGCTGGTTAGTTTTACGTACATGACTTTTCTCTTAAATACCCATATGTGTATATACCTAAATAATTGTACAAGACTTTCTACCCTGTACGTGTCTGCCATCATCTGTATACTGACCATTTATCTCACTTTTGTCAACCATCCATCTACTGATCATCTACCCACCTACTTATTGTCTATCTGTTACCATAAAATATCTATCCAAATCATCTATTTATTACCCATTTACCTACCTTCCTATCACCTGCCTATCATTTATGTATCCTCAGTCTCTGTATCCATCTATCTTTATATCTATCTATCTATCCATCCATCTATCCATCCATCCATCATCTGTCAATTTTAGCAATTTTATTATCTCATGTATCTATAGTCTATATACTATCATTCGCCTATTCTTTGCATATCTATCTATCCATATCATCTATCTATCTAACATTTACGTCTATCTACCAACCATGTATCTATGTACCTATGTATCTGTCTCTCTATCAAGGGAGTCAGATCCATTGCTTCATTTACCTGTAAAACCTCATGATCCATCACAATGTCTGAAGCACAGAAGTGACTCAGTAAATTGCATTAAATTATCGAATTAGATCATTTATAGACACCCATCCCAGATCCTCTATTTCATACCACCTACCATGTAGATTAACCAAGAGGAGCCTATTCTTCTTAATTTGCGATCTGTGAAATGTCAGGCCGCCAGCTCCCGCTTGATTCACAGTGCAGCCACCTTTGTAAAAGTTCCTCCTGATTTATTGGATCTGCTCATCCTGGGTGAATATGATTCATCACACTGTGCCTGTGGAGCTTTGTTTCTTCTAGGGGCAGGGAGAAACAGATTTGGAAGGTTCAAGGCCAGCTGAGAGTCGAGAAGTAACATTTTCTCAACTCACACATCTTCTGGATGATGAGAAACAATGCTGTGCTTGGATGCTTATGTCTGGAAGGCCTTTGGAATCAGCGATGGATAGGGGTGCATCTAGTTCTATGGCACACACTCCTGAAGTCACTATTGACTTGATTCAATAAAGACAAATTTCTTAGTCAGCTGATGCTCTCATATCTCATAGATTCTAGGTTTCCATTTCCCCAGGATTGTCCCATTTTTAATATTAAGCCTCCTATTGGCTCACAACTCCCACTCCCAGTTCATGGCACATCCTATCTTATAGTGATAGGTGTGGTAGGTGTGAGAGCTAGGGACAAGATCCACAGACTTCCAAAGATGACAGATACGAGCATCTTGTTTCTAATTTCTGAATTTCACTCTCTCATTCTCTCTCTCTCTCTCTCTCTCTCTCTCTCTCTCTCTCTCTCTCTCT
>NW_021604614.1:9699375-9715190 GCF_004785775.1 Grammomys surdaster | reverse complement strand
TCTCTCTCTCTCTCTCTCTCTCTCTCTCTCTCTCTCTCTCTCTCTCTCTCTCTTGTGTTTATGATGTGTGTGTATGTGTGTGTGTGAGAGAGAGAGACACACAGAGACAGAGAGATAGAGAGCCAGGTGTGCATCAGCCCTTACCATCATTCTTGTTTGAGAAAGTATCTCTGGTTTAACCCTACAGATCTGGTCCCTGAGCTTCCAGGTATTCTCCTGTCTCTTCATACCTCTCCATACATTTAGTGAACTACAGGTTCAGTGTGCTCTGTGCAGCTTTGTGTGGGTTCTAGAGATCTGAACTCTAGTCCTCACAGTGAGCTGGGTTCCCAGAACCCACTTGGGCATTGCACAACTGCCTTTAACTTGACTTCCAAGGGATCTCATGCTGTTTTCTGGCCTCCGTTGGTACTGCACTTATATGCACACACACAAATACACACACACACACACACACACACACACACATGGATTGACATAATTAAAAATAATAAAAATGAATCTTTTTAAAAATCACAGTAACAAACCTCATTCCTCTCCTCTTGTGGGAAATTTCTTAAAGTTTCAATTATCTTCTTGGTTTATACGAAGATTTTAATAAATCCACAAGAATCAGGAAGCAATAGAATATTTTGTAACTTGTCAAAACACAAACTAGATTTTACTCATTTTTTTGCATATTCACTGAGCATACACTTGTAAATTTTGACAAATTCCACTCAGTCTTTAAATTCAGCCCCAAAGAAAACAGTCATTATCTGTCAAAGTCATGCATGCTTCCTGCACCACAGTGATAGAGCGGGACATGGCGTGCCTTTGAGTGACACGAAGGCTCTCAGTGGGAACACTTTTGGTTAATTTTCTCTTTCTTCAAGGCGTGTAGAAGGACTTAATAAGGTTTGAAAACTTCATAGAAGTGAAAGTAGATATGCTTCTTAGGCATGTATAAACATGTTGACAGAGAGTGGGTGTTAAAATGCCTGTCTGCCCAGAAAACCATATATCCAGTGTGTGGGACAAGGAGCGTGACTTCCTCTTGTCAGGAAATTGGCTGAGGTGGGAAGGAAATGATTAAGATAAAAGTCTCCACTCTGTTTGGCTGAAGAGCTAGCTGGATGACCTCCGAAGGGGCCACACAGAACCTGAAAGGTATGAGCAGATTCGCAGGGATTGTCAGCACGTTACCTACAAGTCACGATCACAGATTTACAGAAAACGGAATGAGAGTAATTTTTGTTGCCAACTCAAGAGCACCACCACCAAACGACACCTGTGTTCAACAGTTTCCTGACTTCAATACTACTGGGATTCCATCTTTGATTTCATGCGCTCAGATTTTTTCCCTACAACATTTGCGTTCTCTGACAAAAGAAAGATGCAAAATTTGAAATGCTTTCTGGGGAATTGAAAACGATGGTACAAGTCTGGGAGATGGTTCATCGGGTAAAGTACTTGCCACACAAGCACAAGGAACTAAGTTTGGTCTCCGGTGACTATGCTAAAACTCAGAGCCCACAGTACTAGCTTATTAATCCCAATCTGGGGTTTGGGGAGAAAGAAGCTTTCTAGCCACCCTAGCACCAAAATTAGGTTCAGCGAGAGATGCTGCTTAAAATAATGGGGAAAGAGATGGAGGAAGATACAAGACACCAACCTCCATCTACTACACACACAATCACAGTTGTGTGTGCATGTAGAACGCACCCACAAACATGCATGGTGCCTTTCAGACGTGAGTAACCCATGTTAAGAATATATAGATGTAATAATAACTTAAGTAACACGAAGCTGGTCTCCCAGAAAAGACAGCAGCAACACAAAGTGAATACGTATTTTTTTTTAATAATTAGAGAAAGACTTGTACCACAGTAAGATTTTATTGACAGTCATAGGTATAAACCTGTGCACTTGAAGCCCAATGCTTCCTGGTAAGATTTACAGTATATCACTGACCCATGGGCTTAAAAATCGCTATAAATATAAGATTAAAAAGGAAAAAAAACTCATTACAATGTAGAGTTGGCCGAATGTAGAGTTAGCCTACAACGTAGGGTAGAGCTGAAAGTCAAAAAGATTTAACCTTTGTCTGTGTTTAGTTTCCAAGCTGTGTAAAAAAATAAGAAGGCTGTCACCAGGGCCAGCATCTCTTCTGAAATCCAGAGAGTATTCCCCCACCCCAACACAATGGACCCATCTCCACATGGAGATGAAATTCCTCTGAAATTCAAGGAAGGAATATTCAGGTCTGGCTCATGAGCTACATCCTGGAGACTGTTCAGTGTTAGGCAATGACCCAACAGAATTTTGAGGTCACAGCTGCATGAGCTTCAAGGACACATCTGTGCTGAACAGAGATGGCCATTGCCTCCTTGCTTTGTCAAGCCCATGGCCTACAATCAGTTCTTTCTTCTCACCATTTCAAAGACACACAGGACAACACAATCTTCACTCTTCAGAAGAATGAGTTCTCTCTAATCCAAGCTCCACAGAAACCTTTTCTTCACACGCTACAGTCTTTAGAGACTGCTGTTTGGGAGTGGGATTGATGCCCTTCTTAGTTCCATGCCCAGTAGACTTAGGTGCCAATCAAAGCTGCATAGAGTGTCAGGATGCTGGAAAGAGTCAAGGTCTTCTCTCCTTCCTTCTAACTTTATGAGAGGAGCTGTAATGTTATTCTCTCTGAAAAAAAAAAAATGCTCCTTTCAAATCCTGGGAGTAAAAAGGTACAGAGTCAGGTCCAGGCAGAACACTCTGTGGGAGTTCTATTGGAGCATGGAAATCATGTCTGGCTATCTGTCAACGTGATAGCATCCATTTCAAAACCCACTCGCAAAAGAATGTAGCCACGTGGCTTGCTTTGCCAATGCAATGAGCAAAAAAGTCTGCCTCTTTTACTCTTCCTTGAATAACAGTGCTTCCGCATAGGGCTGCTGTTAATAGTGTGAACCATGGTATAGGTGACCAGGAGGTAGTACAGTGTACAAGAGAGGAATCACTTTTGTGGTATATCTTGAGAGTTTGCATGTAGAGACACTCAATGTGACCCAATCTACATTGTCTTAAACCATTCAGTTGATAAAAACATTTCTACCCATCTTCGGTACATAGAAGTACTATGGGCATGGGAAAAACTAAGATTCCGTTTGGATAACAGGATAAACCTTTATCAGAGTCAGATAATTGAAATAAAAAAAACTCCACTTATTCTATTCTCAAACATTTCTGGGAATTGAAGGTAGAGCCTTGTATATGTTAAGCAAGTCTTCTACCACCTAGCTATATCCCAAACCATTATTTGTTCCAGCCTTTATATAATAGAATTCAAAATAAAGATTCATTCCATGTTCTGAATGAGAGTATCTATTCATATATTCTTGCATGCTCTCAATTTCACAGATTGGTTGCACATAATAAGAGAGAATGAAGTTAAGAATGTGTTTCCAATACAGTTGAAAGAGCTTAGCACATGCCATTAAGACAACCCCGGGACGCACTCAGTGGAAGGGAAGAACCGACTCCCTCAAGTTGTCCTCTGACCTTCCCATGCACACAAGTGCACATGCACATACACACAAATAAATATAATAAAAACATTTTTAAAGAATGTGTTTTCAGTTTAAAATCTTGCCCAGAGTATGCTTTACTATTTAAGAGAGATTATATCATGAAAGAGTTGCGATACCCACCTACAGATTTGTATTTTCTTTGCATTTTTCCCTAATAACAAATGACTCCCTAAATGAATTGCAAAATGATGACTGCACCCCTCATAAGGATCATTTCCTGACTTGTTCAAAGTTCAGTTGGTCAGAATGGACTCTGATGGTTCTGTTTGACTAGACGTAGTCCTCAGCAGCTTCCGCACCCACCTCTTGCCCTTCACTCAACCATTCTCAATGCAGAGCATCTGAAAACCATCCAGGGGCCTTGCTCCTTTGTTTGTGTCTGTTGTCCATCTCCTATCTCAGGAGCAGAGCCAAGATGAGTATAGCACCACAGACGGCAATCCTCGATGAACTGATCAGTGGAGTCTGTAGAGGAAGAAATACCATGCATTTTTGGTGACACATGAGCCACGTTTGTGTCTGTGAGAGTTTCAGGAGTCAGGGCCCCTTCTGAAGATGTAATAACAGCTTCACAGAGAGTGAAGAACCGAAGCCAAGGTAGATAAAGCTTCCTCTTGTTTGGCCAGTCGGGTCTGCCCTCCACCATTCTTCAGTTAACACTATTAGATTTTAATTCAAGTTTTGTGGAGGTGTCTATTTTGACCAATTATATAGTCAGATTTTCACAAGACACATGCCCTTTGCCTACGTAAAATGAGTGATTTTACTTGTGTTTAGGCTTGGGAAATTGCCTTCATCACCTCTGTGCAGCTCGTTGATATCAATTAACCCTCAATAAAGTGGCACGGAGTAGAAGCACACAGCCAAGCATTCATTGCTGATGTCAGTGCTGTGCTCTCTCTGGTTCTGATGGCTTTAGGAACAGAAATGTTGCATATGTTGGCCAGAATAAAAGATGTTTCATGACTTATAGCATTACCCATCAGATGAAAAAAATATATATTGTTTATCTGTAGCAACTAGGGAAATTTATCAGAAAAGTGTTCCTTTTGCCATAATCCTGTTGATATGGGTTTTTAAGATAGGTTTTAGTAGCTAGGAGTCGCCTAGTGTGATGGACAAAGAGAATCCACTGTGTGGTTCACTTTGGAAGATGGGGAAATTCAAAATGAGCAACTCACCTAGCAGGAGGGTTGTTTTCTTTAGAAACCTACAGCTAAGTAGCAACACTAATGACACCATGCAATGAGAGCCCATTGTGGCTAGTCCTCTTCCTGAAGAGCAAACATGGATGCAAGCTGGTCACATTGCCTGCCATCATAGAGAAGAAGAAGCTGTGAGGAAAGAAATTAGTCCTATTCCCCCCCCTAAAAGGGAGGAGTCAGTTCCCAACTGGACCTCCTTTGGCTAGATCCTTCTCCATCCTCCAACACACTATATCAGAGCAGACACACATTAACCAGCAAATTTCTTATATTTGTTTGAGGTAAAAAGCTCGCTAAGTTATTTCATTGTTTGTAGAGTATCTGGGAATGGAAATATAATGGAAATATAACTTCTAGGTAGCTTATGACAACATTCAGCCACATAAGAAAGAAGGAAAAAAAAGTCTGCTTCAGGAAGCAGGAGTCTAGACTTTCCATGAAGTTTTCCTAAATGAGCTGTACATAAATTTAAAAGTAGTCCTAATTTAAAGGTAGTCCTTGCCTCTAGCCCACAAATAAGGCTAGCCTTGGAGACAGAAACAAGAGAGCACTATTCTTCACACTGAAACCACTTTCAAGATCAACTATAAATATAGCCTCTGGCTGTCATCTGTGTTAGCACTTGGGTGGGTTGAGGCAGAGTAACCTGGGAAAATATAGGAAAGATAGATGTTGCATGGTGAGTTGGGGCTTCTTGCTGCTCTGGCACACCTCCAAGTGTGCTAATTAGCCAGTAAGCAGCCGTAGGTAGGGTTAATTGTCCAAAACCATATGCTCTTTCAATATCTTCCACCAATGAACTGCTTCTATCAACACCACATAGTTCTATAAGTTTATTCTCCCAACCAAGGAAGGTAACAGTTGCCAGATTTAACAATGCCTTTTAAAGGCTTTTGTTAGCACATATAAATACCACATCATTACTCATTACAGCACTTTCATACGCAGAGATTTTCAATTTTTTAAAGATCTATTTTCAGTATATTTTAATAAAGGAAGTGGGGCTGGGGAGATGGATAAGAGGTGGAGTACAGGGCATATGCATCTGAATGCATGCAGGTGCTACCAGAGGCCAGAGGTACCAGATCCCCTGGAATTGCAGTTAAAAGTGGTTGTGAGCCACCCTATGTGGGTGCTAGAAACCCATCTCAGGTTCCCTGGAAAAGCAACCAGTGCTCTTAACCAATTGCTTAACCATCTCTCCAGTTTCCAGAATTTTGAGAAAATAAATTTTCCTCATGCAGCGTAGGAGATGTGCTTAGTACTAAATTGTGTGCATTATCTGAGATTCAAATTTCACCGCCTGTCCCCTATTCCATCTGAGAAATCTGTTGGGGTGAGGATAGTTCATGTAGCTTATAAAAGAAACAGTTATTCAGTAGTTAGGCTACTCTCGCACTTTAGGCATGTTAGGCACCTTAGGAAAATATAAAGGGGTGAGATTGGAGGTCTCTGGACAGGCTTCAGTGTTGTTTGAAAACCTAATCAGAGATGGTTCCTAGAATAAAGAAAGCAATTCCTTTTCAGCAATTACTTCTCATCATATTCCAGGGAGACAGAAAAAATTTTTTTCTGTTCCTTTAGCCTTACAAAGAGCCCAAGGAAAATCTGCACCATGGCCCTCGCCTTGCTACCAAATGCCAGTAGCAGAGAAAGATTTAGATATTGATATTTCCATAAATATTTAAGATCACGAAGACCCCTAAACAAACACAAAAGACTTCCAAACCAGCTCCTTAGAGTTTCCCTGGAGAGAGGTTTTATTTTCATATCATCAAGGAAATTAAACAAAGATCAGACCGACACATGAATAATTCACAAGGAGATTAATAAGTAACAGACATGGAGTGATTCTTGAGGCACTGTATCTTTCTTCTTTCTAGCATTGGTTACAAAGTGTCACACAACCTACCATTCCCTCCCCTTCTTGTTCTCCAGAGAGATGGCAGGATAAGTAAAGCCTTCACCACACAAACTTTAGAGCTGGGATTAGGATCCCCAGGAATCCATAAGCAGAGGCAGGAGATCTCTAAGGCAAGACTAGCCCAGTCAGAAAGCTCTGGGTTCAGTCAAAGATGTTGCTGCACTAAATAAAGGATGTGGGGCTGGAGAGACAGATAAGAGGTGAATTATACTGCTTGTACCCACAACACAAAGGTGCACAATCACCTGCAACTTCAGTCCCAGGGGATCTAATGCCCTCTTCTGGTTCCCTCCAGCATTGCATAGACATCAGCATATGCATAAAAAGCAGGAAAAAGCATATACATAAAAACCCCATAAAATATATTTAAAAATAAAAAGAATAAAGGGAAGAACAGTTCAAGAAGAAAGATACATGGTATCAACTTTATACTTCCATGCATGTGTGCACACATGGACACTCAAACGCAGGCAAGCACATACATACACAGATATAGATATATATGTAAAATATAGCACATCTAGCTGGTTTGATCTTCTTCCAAAGATGAAAGATAAGGACACCAGAGCAAATGGAGATGGGTATTTCTTGTCCTGGTTGGGAAAGTATTCACTTGGCAGTTGCCAGTTCCCATTCTCTTGGCTGAGCTAACATCTGACTCCTAAACAAGACAGAGTGACATCAGTTGATGTCAATCATCGCTGAGTGGGAGGTGCTTTGAGACTCATACTTTTCCAGGTGTCAAATGAAGGGAGGTTTCTGTTCTGGTGGGATTGGGGAGGTTTCGGAAGAATCATACTCCTGTTCATTCTGGAATTCACAGAGCAGGCTAGATTTATCATGTCTTCCAGGAACATGATCCCCCAAGGATTCCACAGAGCTGTGTTTAATTCTAACTGACAGTATTTTAATTTATGTTCTCTATAAAGAAAACATAATAAATTCGTCACAGTTATGCTGAGTGCTAGCTCACTGGCAGAAGTTCTTTCTTCCTTTCTTATTGCTTCACTAGATGAGCAACAGTATTAGGTCAGAGGATGGATTATATTTGCCACAATTCTCTCTGAAAATCTCCCAGGCATCTATTCTAGCTGTTTGAGGCCCTACTATTCAGGGGCGAGAGACCCTGGGGCCCCTCTGTAGCTAAAAGATGGCATGAGGTTCCTCTCTTGAGCTTTGGGAAATCCTTCTGCTATCCTAGATCTCAAAGCCATTTTCTTTTCCAGAAGGTGGAATCTCACCAAAAAGTGTTAGACCAGAGACATGAGAGTTGGATATCTTGCTTCTCATCAATTTTGATAGTGGAGCTGGTAAAAGTCAGGCCAGTGTATCACACCCCAATGTTCAATCTATAGAACAAAATGCAAAGGAGACATGTCGATCCTCATTCTTGTCATGCAGAATGGATCCTCAGCTCATTGCTTAGTAAGTTTATCTCCTACCATACATAGATAATTAGCCACCATTTCTATAGTTTTGAACTAATTTGAGGCTTCTATCCAGAGCATTTTGTCTGTGTGTGTGTGTGTGTGTGTGTGTCTTTCTCTGTATGTGTCTGTCTCTCTATATACATCTGTTTGTCTCTCTCTCTCTCTTTTTCACCTCTTGTGTGTGTGTGTGTGTGTGTCTGTCTGTCTGTTGCTCTGTGTATATGTCTTTCCATCTCTCTATTTGTCTGTATCTCTGTCTTTGTGCCTCTTTGTCTCTGTCTCTCTCTCATGTGTGTCTCTGTGTGTGCATGTGTGTGTGGATATCTCTCAATATCCACAAACTCACTTGCTAGGAATAGGCTGGCTAGGAAGCTCCTGAGAATCTCTTATTCCACCCTCTCCGGCCATGGGAGGATTACAGCATGGTTAATCACACCTAAATTTATTTTTATGTAGGCTACTGAAGTTAAACTTTAGCTATCTTCCCAGATTCAGCATAGAGAGTTTGATTCATGCTTACTGAGATGAGAGAATTGAGTTTGTGGTTCTCAGTTGTCAGGAGAGAATACAGCACATACAGGGCCAATGTAAGAAGAACCTGTTGTCCATCAGATGCAGATCAAAGAAGAGGGTTGACAGAAGTTTGGGGGATGGGTTACATACAGGTGTCACAGCACTTACAGGGTTTCTATGGGCTAGTTAGACAGCTTCAGTGTGCTTTTTGGTGTTGGGACTGTTTGCAATTTTCTGACAAAAGATAGAGGTAATCTGATCCAAGTGTGAGAGTCCCCCTCATGGAGGAGCTGGTGATAGTGTGAAGATATTAGTTTATCTATGAAAGATGCCCATTCCTTTGATGTTTCTAGCAATTAGCTGCCCTTGGAGAACTGTCCCTTTATGAGCAGCAAGGTTCCAAAGGTCATAGCTTATCAAACAGAAATTTAAGCCATTCATGATTAATACAAAGGTCAATCCCCCTCAGGTGACCTGAGAATTGGAAGCAATTGTCCTCTCCTGTGTCATAGCACTGTGCAAACTGATCTTACATCTTCAAACCCTTGGGATTCAGGGCACAGAGGTATGTGGTATAGAAGAATGTGCCCTCATTACAGACATCTGAACTCCCACACCTGCAAAATCAGCCTATTCCATTACCTGGAAGGGGAGGACTCTGTGGTCACAGAGTCAATAAATGTGTTGCTTTTCTCAGCCCTGCCTTTATTGGTTGAGTCAGGACAAAAGTCCAGTGGGAAATGAGGGCATGAGCTTTCAAGCAGCTTCAGAGAACAGATTCAATGGCCTTTCCTTGAATAGTATAGCAACAAATATGAATGCAGGGTGAGGTAAAGAGAGTGGTTTGGAAAGAATGTAAGAGCCAGGGGTGGTGGATAACTACAAGGAAATACTGTCTTCTGGGCACAGCAGGGCAACTGCGCATATGAACTCACAGTAGCTGTGACAGCACGAGCAAGACCTGTGTAAACTCAAACACACAAAATCCCAGCATGGAGGCAGGGAGGTGGGCACAAAGTCCCCCTTCCCTGAGCTGAGGAGCTCTTGGCAATTAATGGCTTCCAGGAAAAAGACAGTCCATTTCCTTTGTGGTGCAGTCCCTGAGGGACTAGCCACACTCCAGTAGATGGCCCTACATCCATGCTCATACAAGCAGCACTAAGTGTACTCACTTAGGTTTTTTGTTTGTTTGTTTGTTTTGTTTTTTTAAAAAAGTACATGAAGTTGGAAGAGAAAAGTGATGGGGGATATAGGAGGAACTAGAAGGGAGGAAATGAGAAATTGATTTGATTGACACACAATGTATGCAGGTGTGCAATTCTCAGACAGTAAAAGGGGAGACAAAGTAGAACTCAGCCCTTTGTCTTCAGTTTGACCCGGGTAATGTAACCCCTTATGTGCTGTGTCTAGTCTTACAGTCAGCTCTTCTTACAATCACACACAATACTCCCCACCTGCAGCTCATCCCCCAAGCTTCAGTTTCTCCATTTGTGAAATGGGGTTGACAACCGGATACTTCACCAATGACCATCACGGCAGACTGGTTATACAACAATGCAGAAAAGACACTGAGCATCTGTGGTTTGTTTGAGGACTGTAAACTCTGAAATTGATGGGTATAATTAGGAGGCAGGGTTATAGGGTTATAATTTTTCTCAAGAACATACAGTGTTTTTGTTTGGTTGGGTTTTTCCTTTCCACTTTTGGAACTGAATGCTCTTCTGCAGCTGTCATAGAGAATAAAATGTGCCAGAAGTTGGGTTGTGGAACCATCAGTTATACCACAAAGTTGACACACCTTCTTCATGGTGACTTGGGGATTCTTCTGCTTTGGACGCAACTGTTGTGCTCTGAGGGAATCAAGCAGCTGCATAGAAAGATACAGCCAGTACCAGCACGACCCTCAAGCCTGTCTGCTTGAGACTTATGGTCACACCTGTTAGCAGCCTATCATGAGCCATTTTTCTGCTATTTAATGGGTACATCAGGGCTGGTCTAGTCCCTGCTGTTCCATCTTAGAATGTTCGCAGACTAAAAATGAATGGCATTGTTTTAGCCCATCTACTTTTGATTTCTTTTCTTTTCTTTCTTTTATTTTCAGACCAATAAGTAATTTGCACAGAAAACAGTCTGTTTCAATTAAGAGTGTCAACAGAGCCCTCTCCCCAGTCTTAAGATAGAAAAAGAATCAAAATTGAAAAGTTAGTTTGACCTTTTCAGGCATGTGCAATTACACACAAAATGAGCAGCATATGAAATGGAGTTTTTAAATAAACAATATGTTGAGATATGTATTTTTGCATTCGTGTTTGTGTGTATGTATATGTGTGTGTGTGTGTTCAAATTACATTTTGATGTATATCACCTGTTTACTGAACTATTTATCTTATACATCAGATATCTAATCTAATCTGAGTGTCTCTACAGACCAGATACTAATTTGGACATAACAAAATAGCTAGGACAATAGATGATTAATATCTATCATTTATTGATTAGAAGTTGCTATTATAAATCAGATGCTGATGGATTTGTCATACCTACTCACTGGTAACCTATATTTATATCTAAAGATTAGTTAGAAATATACGACATGCCTAGATTAGTAGATGGATATTGGCTAGGCATAAAATGACACAGAGAGATGTGACAGAATCATCTTCCAATTTTTAGATTTGCCCTCTTGGAATAATCTTTAAACTTACATTCTTATTTTACTAACTTTAATTGCATGTGTGAAGATCGGAGGCCTATCTGCTGCAGTTGGTTATCTACTTCCTTTATGCAGGTCTTGGGTCTTAAACTCAAGTCATCAGACTTGGTGGCAGACACCTTTTTTTTTTTTTGAGACTTATTTATTTATCAGATGTGAGTACGTTGTAGCTATCTTCAGACACACCAGAAGAGGTCATCAGACCCTATTACAAATGGCTGTGAGCCACCATGTGGTTGCTGGGATTTGAACTCAGGACCTCTGGAAGAGCAGTCAGTGCTCTTAACCACTGAGCCATCTCCCCACCCCCCAACAGACACCTTTTTAAGCTAAGCTACTCACCAGCTCTGAATAATTTTTAATAAACTAAAGACTTCTTGGTCAGTGAATTTGTTTCATATTCTACTTGATGAATGGAAAAGATATTCAAGAGATATCAAGAGAAGACAAGGAAAATAGCAGCTGAAATTGTACTGTATTTCCTAACACATTTTTACAAATTCTATCTTTTAAAGGGTGTAAGGATGTTATTGTAAGGAAGCTTGATTCTCAGTTTGATATGAAATGTCCTTGCTTACCTGGATTTAAACTACCTTCATTTTGTCACATAGATGAGTGAAAGAATATAGGCAGATATTCTGCAGATGAATAGCGCCTAGTGAAAGTTCATCTTCGGTATTCAAATCTGCTCAGTCTAACCCTCTGAACTCTCTTTGTTAAAGCCTGATTTCTCAAGAAGTGACAATAGTTTCTCCTTTGTTCCTGGAGGACTCTTTTGAAAACTCTCCACGTTAATTGAGTTATAGATACTTGCTGGCTGGTATTCGATATAAAAATCATTATAATGAATTTGCCATGTTTTGTAGTTAGGTCAAAAAAAATAGAGGTGAGTACCTCCTTTTAAACTGAGTTTTCTTAGTCAAATATAATGTCTGGGCAACTTATATATAAAAAGAGGGGTTTATTTGAATTTACATGGATCCAGAGCATCCTGAGCTCATCACAGTGGGAACACATGGTGGCTGAAGGAGGAAACTGAGGATGCACATCCTTAAATGCAATCATAAAGCAAGAGTGAACAGGAAATAGGGTATAGCTATGAACTCTCAAATTCCACCTCCAAGGGATGCACTTCCCCCAACAAGGTTCCACCTCTTAAAGATTCCATAACCTCCACATACAGCGCCACCTACTGGGTACTATGTGTTAGAACACCTGAGCCTATGGAGGACATTTTGTTCACCCAACTCACCACTCTTTCCAAATGATTTCAGCAAGAAAATACATCTGACTATTCCTAACACTACCTCTGCTGAAAGGCATCACAGATGTGCCTCTGGGGTGTACAGAATGCAAATGAAACTCAAGTGACTGAGCTTTTGGTTTCTTAACCCATGATTCACACAGGACGGCCACTATGGTTCTGTGTCTATGTGTGAGCAAAGGGTCCAGAAACTACTGACATATCTGGTTTATGATCACTGATGCCCACCAAGATTTCCTTCTCAAGAATTCATACTCAAAGGTCTCAATTCAATCTTGAGTAGGGGTCTTTACTCTCTAGTACTTTCATTGTTAGTTGTTTCTTGCTAAATATATGGGTTGCTCTCATACTGTTCTCTTTTAAATTGTTTTACCACAGCTCTCATTTTCCAATCAGCCATAACTGTAATGTCCAGAAGTCTTTGTGACACAAATCTGTATGCTCATATGAATATTTCCATGGGAGTAAATATTTTGCAGTAATAATGGGAATAATAATAATTCATGTATACACGTTATCTAATACTTGAATGGGACTGATATTTCAGCTCTGAAACAGAAATGCTATAGGCTTGCAATGCTTCACCGTGATCTTTCTTCTTTTGTTGCTAAAACTGGTTGATGGTGTTTTGCAATCAATTGCAACCTAAATATTCTTTCCTTGGAACTTACTCACGGGTGTATACACTCAGTTTGCACGTGGTTAAGTGTGCTGGCCACAGAAGTCAAGAGGTTAGCCTACCCCTCAGGAGAAACTCATAGACTTTGACAACAAAACCTCGCCACTTTGGCTATGGTATGTTCATTGACCAACACAGTTTCATACAGAAGATGCTCACACTGAAGTAGAGAATGACTGCCATGAGTTGGGTAGCACTGAAGGATGCATCCAAGTTCACTACTGAATGTGCATGTAAACTGATTAAAAATCCATGTCAGAGTCTACTAATCAATTAGTCACAACTTTTCTGTGGACAAAACACAAAATTAATTCCTCAAAATGCTTCTGGGAGTTAGGGTTAGAGAACTACTGAGGTATGCAATGATTCAGGCTGATTTTTATTGGTTTTCGTTTGATTGTTGTACACTTCATAAAATTTGGACTCTTGTATTTTTGTGAAGATGTAAGGTCGAGTGAAGCAACTCACACATGTAACCCACCATTCAGAAGGATGAGGCAGGATGATTGTCAGGAGTTTACAGCCATTCTGGGCTACAGAGTGAGTTCTTGCATTACAAAACATCCACACACAGGGAGGGGAGGAGAGTTATGTGCAGGGATTTTTTTTCTTCTCTTCTACAGGCTTCATTCTCTTTTCTCTGGAACACCCAAATGTAAATAAATAAATAAATAAATAAATAAATAGTGGGGAGAAACTTTTAAGATGACTTTGTGGATGGTTTTGTTACAGAGTTCTTTGACACAGGGTGTCCTATAGCTCAGGTGGCCTTGACATGTGGCTGGGGCTAGCCTTCAACAACAGATCCTCCTTCCTCAACTCCCAAACTCTGACTTACAGATTTGTGATACCATTGTGAATTTTTCTGGTTGATTTTACCTGCATCAAGACAAAAGCAGGGATTTATAAAGATTCACTAACACAATAGATGCATGAACTCACACCATCGACAGAGTCTCATGTCTTCTTATGTTTGTTATTTTCTGAATATCCCCATGTGCAACTACCATTTGGAATCACCCTAAATTAGATTGCAGTAGTTGCCTTCAAGACTAAAGACTTAGCCAAGAAGCCTGTGAGGAATAGTTAGAGGCAGAACCAGTCACCACTGCAAGAAAATCACTGCCAACTCAGAAGATGCTAAGGTATATCTCTTGCCTCAGCGATGAGTCTGCCATGATACTGTATCCCTGCCAAAGCCTGAAGTTTAATCCTCTCTATTATTCATTTAAAAGCAAAATTCATTTCTCTCGATTCAACCATGGAACTTTCCACTAGGCCAGGAACACAATTCCATTTCTGAACCAAGCTGAGTCTCATTTTTTTCTTAATGACTGGGCTATTGAGCTCAACTCCTGCAGAGAACCAAGCTCCATCATGAAGAAATGAGTGTCTCTGGCTAGAACAGCAGAGATGGATGTGGGTATGAGCTTGGCTAAATTTGGTGGAAACTAGATTGAAAGGCAGCTCTCTTCATCTGTGGAGGGAAAAGTTGCAATATCTATGGTTGATGAGTTACGAGGTTGAAGAAAAACCCAAACTGGCAACATAATTGATGGTATTAATATGCTTTCCTGGATGTGGTGATGCATGCCTTTAATTCTAGTATTCGGGAGGCAAGAGGCAAGAGGCAAGTGGATCTCTGTGTGTTCAAGGCCAGCCCAGTCTACAAAGTAAGTCCAGGACAGCTAGGGCTCTGTTATACAGGGAAACCCTGTCTTTAAAAAATAACATAAATATGTTTTAGTTATATTTAAGGATGATATAGCTATTGTACCACAGACAGACATATTTAAAAGTATCCTTGCATTTTTTAGTAAATAGTGCTTTAATTGGTAAATATTGCCTAGTCTATCTTTTTTTAAGAAACTCAGGAGATTTTTAAATTTTTTCTTGAAAATTTCATATGTGTATACAATGTATCTTGGTCATTTCCACCCCTCATTTCTTCCTCCAATCCTACCCCCAATCCCCTATCATAATGGCATAGTCTCCTTTTATCCACCCATCCATCCATCCATCCATCCATCCATCCACCCACCCATCCATCCATCCATCCATCCACCCACCCATCCATCCATCCATCCATCCATCCATCTATGTCATTGAGTCCAACTAGTGCTGTCTATATGCTCGTGGATGTGATGTTATGCACTGGAACATGATGAACTTTCCAGTGACCACACTCTTAAGGAAAACAACTTCTCTCCCCTCCCTCCAGAAGCCACCAATTGCTGTTAGTTTCTTGGCTAGAGCTGTGCCCTTGGGGAAGCCTCTCCAATCTGTGCTGAAATTTTCAACTAACTTAATCTAATCTTGTGCAGGTGACCAGAGCTGCTGTGTGTTCGTGTGTGCAACAGCCACACTGTGTCCAGAGGACAACATTTCACAGCATCCTTCCATCCTCTGTTTTTATATTCTCTCTGCCCCTCCATGTTCTCCATACTGTGTGTGTCTGTGTGTCTGTGTGTCTGTGTGTGTGTGTGTGTGTGTGTGTGTGTGGTGTGTGTGTGGTGTGTGT
>NW_021604614.1:9671523-9699365 GCF_004785775.1 Grammomys surdaster | reverse complement strand
TGTGTGTGTGTGTGTGTGTATGTGTATTAGACATCCCATCTATAGCTGTGCACTCAGAGTTGCTTTCTTCCCAGCATTTTGAAACATGAGGCATCTCTGCATTAACCACTAGCCACTGCAGTAAGAGATTTCTCTTTGCAAGGATGGGAGCAGCACAAATCTAAGGGTATAAACATAACTATTTAGAAGGCCGTTTGCTTTGCCAGCAAGATTTAGAAAATCATTATCAGTGGGTCTTCTCCTAGGGCCTAGACTTTCCTAGCCATGGATTTTTAATCTGTTTACAGTGTCAGGCCATAATCCAGTCAAGAGAGCAGTTGGACAACCTTAGTTTTTGCCAACTCACCTCCTAGCCCTCCTTCACCCTTTCCCTGCACCCACCCACCCCCACTTAAACCTTGATCTTCTGTATTCTTCTCTCCTCTCATATCACATATATCCTATTAACTCCTCTTACTATATTTTTAAAAATCGGATTTGATAGATTGTAGGCTCCCAAGAACTTCTCCATGTACATGATTCATTTTGGTTAAGCCTCTGGGATTTTTTTAATTATGTTTATGTTATGTTTATTATTTCCTGTGCTTGCACACACATGCCTCCATGTGTGTGTGTGTGTGTGTGTGTGTGTGTGTGTAGGTCAATGGATAACTTGTGGGAGTCGGTACTTTTCTTCCTCTGGATCCCAAGGACCAAACTCAGGTCATCAGACTTAGTGGTATATGCCTTTACTTACTGAGCCATCTTGCTGGCCTTAGAAGAAATTTTTGAAGCTTGTAATTATTTTTAATATCTGCAGTTTGGGGGACAAAACCCAAAGCCTTATACACCCAGGTCCAGCTATCTACCAGTGAGCTTTTACCCCAGCTCTCTTTCTGCTTTGCTTAGGAAGCAGAATCTTTCTGAGGTGCCTGGGCTACCCCCAAATTTGCCAATAACCTAAGCAGTCCATGGATTTGTGTTCCTTCTACCTCCACCTACTGAATATCCAAGATTATAGGCCTGTACCACCAGACATGGTTCTTACAATTTTTTTAAAAACTCTGATTTGCTTTTCCCACTAATAAGCTAGTCAAACCACCCTGATACTTAAAATCAGCCCAGTATCTCTATAACCATGATCATATGGTTGCATGCCCAAATGCCTGAGCATTCATTTTTCAGGAGGTCTCCAGATTTTAGATCCTTATCCCCAAGTACTCTTCTGTATCTCCAGTGATGGACTCTGATAGTCTAGCTTTGAATACCATGCCCCAAAGAAGCTTCCAAATGGGCTGTTTGGCCACAGTGAGCAATTCTTATTGAAAAATCCTCTGAATGCAATAATTAAATGGACATAATTGTAAGGCTCGGTGCCATGTGAAATTGTAAATAGACTGACAATGTAATTTATGTTCATTTATGATACAGTAGCTCATTACGGCTCCAATTTCCATCTCTTTCATCAGCTAAGCTCATCTGTTTCTCTGATGGATTTGCCATTGTATTAGCCACAGTCTTTTTGATGGTCGGGGGTGAGGACAGCGTGTGGGGTGCAGGTGGCAGGCACACAGGCACAGTTACGTTCTGAATAGATGTTGATATCACACTAGGCAAGGAGCAGGTGCTGCGGAACAGTGCGGCGAACACTGTGTCTGCATCGCGCTTACTACGGCTTGGGTTTGGGGAGTGATGCATAGGTAACGGAGTTGGGTCAGCACTAGCATTATAACAACGGTGATAATGGTAGGAGCGGTGACCTGAACGATGAGAAGACCACAGTCAAGACCTATGTTCCTCATGGATACCTTCAATAGACCTTCCTCCTTAAATTCAGTTTATCTTAAAGATTTCATTGTGCGTGTAAGTCGGTGTGTGTGTGCGTGCGTGCGTGCGTGTGTGCATGCGTGTGTGTGTTTGCGCTCATGGGCATAGTTACCTGTGGAGGGTAGACGAGGGTGTCTAGTCCCCTGAGACTGGAGTTCCCAATGGTTGTGAGTTGCCATGTGGGTGCTAGGAACTGAACCCGGGTCCTTTGTAAGAGGAGTTAGTGCTCTTAACCACCCAGTTGTCTCTCCAGCTGTAAACCGATGATACAAATTATTTTTCCATACATTTTGCTCATTCTTCCCCTTTGAAGTACTTCTAAAGCCCCTGACTGCTTCTCCGGGGGCACACAGATGTTGGATATTCTGGGATTTTTTTTTCTTGCACTGTTTCTGGAAGAAACACTACAGAGATGGAGCCTTGGTTTTAAATTCAATAGCTTGGAGACTACTTTCAAATAAAAGCAAATTACAACATTTTATGTGTAGAATGATTTTTTTTTCTTCCCTGTCACTTCTCAGGGCTGCTCTCTTCTGTGTTTCATGCTTACTCCTCATGCCTGGATGTTTGCCTCATTTATATTAGTCACCGAAAGAATCCAGAAACCGGGAAAAAATATATCTTAGTTCACTGTGAAAGACTAGATATGGATGATACTGTGTTCCCAGGAGGACGAAGTTAAGGAAGGATAACAAGCTGATCAATTAATGTGGTGGTTTGATTTAAAGTTGTCCTCGCCGGCTCATATATCATAATGCTTGGTCCTCAGTTGATGGAACTGTTTGGGATGGATTAGAAGTTAGGGCCTTGTTGGAGGGGGTGTATCACTTGGGGTGGGCTTTCAGGCTTCAAAAGTCTACTCCAGGTTCAGGCTCAGATTCTGTCTATCTATCTATCTACTTATCTATCTATCTATCTATCTACCTACCTATTTATCTATCCCAGGCTCAGATATAAGCATCAGGTACTACTCTATCACCATGCCTGCTGCCATGCCATCCAACATGATGGTCATGGACAGAATAGTTACTGTGACAAGTAACTTGATTTTTTTCATGTCATGGGAAAATTACACTATAATCTTCTGTTTAAAGAGAGTACAATAGTGACCATTTCTGAGTTGTTTTTCTTTTTCTCTGAATATTCCATAAAATAATATTAGTGGTATGCAGATATTGTGAAATAAATGCAGGATACCACTGGGGAGAAATTCTTGAATTTAGTTTGTAGGTGTCTCTGGGGATGGAAGAGGGGTATTATGTAACAGTTCACTTTGGTCCAGGATCAAGAGACCTAGGAATCAAGCAGTGCCATCCCTGCTTTCCCATGTTGAGAACCCTAATGGGGGAAGCTTTCCCTCTCTGGTCCTGCAGGATCTAAGAGAAGCTTCTACAATTTGGGCTGCAAAAACAAGAGCTGAAGTTAGAATCTTGGGGAGCTGTAGACTAGAGGTTCTTGTCATCTTTGCAGAGACAGAAGGCTTGGCCTGTGTTCATCAATCCTGTTTCTCCAAAGCCAAACTGAAGAATAAGTTTTATGTGAAGTCTCTTGTTCTTGTGCGTTAGGTATGAACTGGAACATTTCCATGGACAGTGTCATACATTTATATAATGAATGGTATTCATTTTTATCTCCATCCCCCTCCTCCATCCTTCTTCTTCCCACACCTAAAAACATTTTAGTCTTTGTTCTGGGCAATTAACTACAGTGTATTTGCTGATCACACACACACACACACACACACACACACACACACACACACCATGCATCAAGGAACTGAGAATCCTGTCAATACTTCATGTGACATCTTTATCAACTCAAGCCAAGCACAGTAAGCTCCCGTATAACTGGAACCCATTTCCTTGCTCCAAGGTGGCAGCCAAAAGCCTAAGTCAGCTCAATATGCATCCTTTGCTCCTCTTGACAGCAAATTACACTGTATTCATCAATCAAAAATTTGGCTTCTGCAGACTCCCATGGAACACAGGTCCAGCTGGCTCCAGATTTTACATTTGAGTGTGTATTCCTTTATGATCCCTGGAAGAGGGGTGTGTGTGTGTGTGTGTGTGTGTGTGTGTGTGTGTATGTGTGTGTTACGTGAAGGTGTGTTAAAGCAGAACCCTTGACAGTTTCAGGAATCGTACAGAAAACTGGCACTGTGGCCATGACCCTCTTTTCTTCCCCAGTCCTTGTGATCAGACAGACCTAGAAATGTATCCCCTAGGTGACTCTAAATCTAATCAAGTTGACCGTGATGACCAGCCAAAAGAATTCCCAGTCGTACATAGCAAAGTTAGCTGCCCCCATGAAAGATGTTACTATTACTCCCTTGACAATATTTTTATCCAGTTTCACTACATTATTTTCCACCCAAAGTATCTTCATATGTAAACCTTCATCTCAGGGTTTTCTATCACAGTGTCTCTATTCTCCAAAGAAATAGTTCTGCCTGTGACCTCCTACCCCTAACAGGATGCCTGTTCATCTGGCTGAGATGATGATAGGAAGACCTTGAATGGAGACATTTCAGCCAAGGGGAACTTTCCTCCTCCCTCTTTTGTGGAGGAGGGATGCTTTTGGTACACATGCTGCATTTTTCCAAATTGACAATGGGTTGGCAAGTGAAATGAGATTTTTTTAAAAAAAAAATCCTTTCCTTCCCATAGAATAAACCTTATCATATGAAAATATACCGATGGAGTATGAGATGGCAGAAAAAATATATTTAGCAGCTCACATTGATTGTAAATATGTATGCCTATTTCTTCAACTTTCCATGGTCTCTTTAACTTTTTAAGATTTATATTATTTTTAATTGTGTGTGTTTATGTGTGCCTTTGTACATAGGTGCATGTGAGTGAAGGTGTCAGTGGAAGTCAGGGGTATCAGATTTCCCTGGAGCTGAGTTTCAGCAATCTATGAGTGAACTAGTACAGATGCTGGGAATAGGACCCATAGACCAATGAGAAGGCAAATAAAATGGAAAGAGCAAGAATGAATCAAGTGCCCACATTCATCTTTTTGCTTTCTGACTGTGAATACAATGTAACCAGGCACTCATATCTCATGCTCTCCCTCTGTATCCTGATTACTGTGGATACAATGTAACCAGACACATCTCCCTCCTACCTGCTGTGTATTCCCCACAGTGATGGACTATACCCGCTATCTCTGGGCCAAAATAAATTCTTGCCTAAAGTTTCTTTTCATCAGATATTGTTCACAGCAATAAAAAAGAAAACTCTAATAAAGACGTGCTCAAATCTTCTCATACATGTACATCCTTCTGAAAAACAATTTGATGAGTTTGGCTCGTCAATACATCTAATCTTTTTGAGCTAGCAAAACCTCTCCCACACATTTACTTTTATTCCAGACTCTACCTCCCTTTCTCCCTCCTTCCCTCCCTCTCTTCCTCTCTCCCTCATCCCCCTTCTCTCCCTCCCTCTCTTTCTTTTTCCCCTTCTTTTTTATTCTCCATCATTCTTTTCTCCACCTTCATGGCTTTTCCTCAGTTTGCTTACATTGAGCTTTTTCCACTCAGAGGGGATCAATCATCTCCTCATGACCCCTTCATGGGTGCAAGGACTACCCTTTCCATCTTCACATCCCAACACTCAGTTCAGTGACTATGGAGAACAGATGCCATGTTTCTCCGCCCAGCACTGATACTCCTTGTGCTCAACCTGACTTCTGGTCAGCAGAGGTCTGATCTGAATTCTTGGAGGTAATTTTAGATGAGATTCTTTCAGTCAGACTGCCCTGTGCTCTCTTGGTTGAAGGGAGTGAATTCTCAGAAATGAAAACCATGAGTCACAAAAGCAGAAGACAGCTAAGGCTCATCTTGTCCTTTGTGACTATGAGAATGAGTCCAACCTCTCTCACATCTTTGCTTTCCAGCATCTCTTTTTCTTCAATACTTGATTGATCCTATGTTTTTCCAAATAAGTTTCATTCTGGAATACAAAAAAGTAAGTTTCAAAGAAAAAAATTACCTCCAAGTTTCCTTTCTCCTCAGATATTTACAATGAGAAGAAACCCTTATGGAGAAATGGCCTCTCTGTGGTCCTTTGAAAATCTCACTGTAGATTTTCAATGGTTACACACTCACTTAGGAAAATATAAAGATAAATTGAGTCATAAATGAAGCACCTATTTTCTTGAAATTGTTTCCTGGAGTCCATTATCAAAATTCTTTCTTTAATTAAAAAAAAAAAAACTTTAACATACAGATAAAAGAAGTAGACAGGAATCGGCCTTAAGATCACACTGGAATAATGTCAACTTGTTTCCAGAGTGTTGGGAATTCATCCTCTAGATTGAGTGGAAGCTGCAAAGGTTTGGCAGTATTCCCTGGTGTCTGTGTGATCTGAGTGGGAATGTGCAGGGAGTGATTAGCAATGTCTGCCACTGGAATAGGATGAGATGGACAGGAGACAGGAGTTAACAAGGGTTCAAAATAATTGACATGAACAACTTAAAGAAGGAAAGATTTATTGCATCTGGTAGCTTTCCAGTTCTCAGTTTATGTGTGTGTTGTTTGCCAACATATAATTCCATGCAACACGTACATGCAGCACCCACAGAGGCCAGGAGGAAACATTAGATCCCCTGGGACAAACCAGAATGGCAGGCAGTTCCAATCTAGGTCCTTTGCAAATATCAGCCAGTGATCCATCTCTTCAGCCATCTCAGTATTTCTTACATCACTCAACAGACTCACATACCTCTTTTATAAAAACAAAAAAAAACATAGAAATGCTTTATAAATTATGTGAACACCCTTTCAGTTGACAATATGCTCATTAAGTTTGGTGTTCTTCTTCCATCTTTATACACTTGGTATCCACAAGGTAGATGATGCCATTTTCTCTGTGACAGATGGAGGAAACCTTCAGAACCAGTCCATTTGGTATTGTAAAGAAACTATATTTTATATGAGTTTCTATCTAATTTGGTTCTATATTTTAACAACCTGACTCAGGGTTTGGGGACTAGGAGAGATTTTTCTCCATAAGGTATAGAGTTGGTGAGGCATGGAGGGGCAACTGAGGTTGCTTCATACAGCCTGTGGGTAGAAGCCCAGGAATGTTGGTAAACAGCCCACAAAGAAGAAGAAGACCGAAGAGGACCTGGCCGAGATGGATTGTTTCATTTTATCTAAACCAGCAGTGCAACGCCCTAGTTACAATTAGAAAAAAAAAAAAAAGAACCAGAAACAAATGGAAACAAATGGATACTGCAACCTTTGTCCTTTCTCTGATTTGCTGGTGCAGTTGCCATGGAGACCAGATGATGCCTGCCTGTAAATTCAGCCACTGTGCAGAAGTCTCAAGGTCAGGGTTAGGGGAAAAGACAGATAATAAATGCAACAGCTGCTCTGTTGACATTAACAAGCAAGTTTCTGCAGGTGGCTTCTCTACCTCAAAACCTTCAGTGTAGAGCCAGGTGGGTGAGAGAGGCCCCTTGGAGCAGGGGACACCAGAGTGACCTGCTTCCCTATTGGGTTTTAATATCACAGCCACAGGCCTGATTTGTTTCCCCTTTTTTGTCTCTCAGATTTAGAGGTAACTTGTAATGAGGAAGGGAACTGCCAAGCCCTTCGAGAAGATCACAGCCATCTCAGGCAGAGACACTTTAAAGCCAGGCAGAGTGGAGATGCCGCTTAGGAACTCAGCAAGTTCAGGGTTTTTTGCTAATTTGGTGGCAGATGTACCCTGTCATTGCTTCTTGTGGGAAGGCCGATTCCGGTGTAGTCACCTTGATTTGGACGCTCCTTTCTAGTTTCAGTTCTCTCTACGGGATTTCATTATTTCTTCATTCTTTAAAAAAAAAAAAAAAGTAGATATCGATCTTCATGTCAAGAAATTCAGGAAAGCATGGCCATTCCCTGAGTTGTTAATACGGATGCTATGATGGTATAAATGGAGCAGTTCAGGCCCTGTCTAGGGTGCTGCTTTTCGCCTACACTGTTTGGGATGACTCGTGCAGAGCTAACCCAGAATTAGACCAAAAATTGAAGGTTATGGCTATAGACCCAAAGCGATAGAGGTGTACGTGACAGCAAATATTCATAACTGGCTATAACCAAGATTATGAAGAGTGAATTTGCCCCCAGGTCTAACTACCAAGTTTGTAGTTAGCCCAATCTGAGAAGACACTTGCAGTGCCTAGCCCTAAAGGTACATCTGTACCATATCCCTCTCACATAAAACCTTCAGGGGACATCACAGAAGAGAAGGAGGACATGGAGTTGAGGGGGAGTGCTGTGAAATAGTGGCCTCTGGACAGGACAGGGCTGTTGCACTCAGGAGCATACAACAGATGTAGGATAGGGAGGGCACCGTGAGGTTCCACCCTGAGCCAATGACTGCTGAGGGAGGGTGCATCAATTTTCCTCAAGGTTGTGTTGTGGTCCCTCATAGAAGACCCATGATTCAGTGGATGACCCCACATCCGTGTGCATGTGAGCAGCACTAATTGGGTTCAATGTTTTGTTGTTATTATTGTTATTATTATTATTATTATTATTATTATTATTATTTACACTCTAGATTTTATTTCCCCCATCCACTCTCCAGCTGTTCCACATCCCATACCTTCAACCCACTTCCTGTCTCCACAAGGTTGTCTCCATTCCCCAACCCCCACCCCACCTGACCTCTAAACTCCCTGGGGCCTCCAGTCTCTTGAGGGTTAGGTGCATCATCTCTGATTGAACACTGACCCAGTAGTCCTCTGCTGTATATGTGTTGGGGGCCTCATATCAGATGGCGTATGCTGTCTTTTTGGTGGTCCAGTGTTTAAGAGACCTCGGGGATCCAGAGTAATTGAGACTGCTGGTCCTCCTACAGGGTTGCCCTCCTCCTCAGCTTCTTTCAGCCTTTCCCTAATTCAACCACGGGGGTCAGCAGTCTCTGTCCATTGGTCGGGTGCAAATATCTGAATCTGACTCTTTCAGCTGCTTGTTGGGTCTTCCGGAGTGCGATCATGATAGGTCCCTTTTTTGTAAGTACTCCTTAGCCTCAGTAATAGAGTCAGGCCTTGGGACCTCCCCTTGAGCTGGATCCCACTTTGGGCCTGTCACTGGACCTTCTTTTCCTCAGGCTCCTCTCCATTTCCATCCCTGTAGTTCTTTCAAACGGGGCTGTGGGATGGCAACTTCCTCCCTCACTTTATGTCCAGTCTTTCTACTAGAGGTAGGCTCTACAAGTTCTCACTCCCCAGCCTAGGGCATTTCATCTAAGGTCTCTTCCTTTAGTCCTGAGAGTCTCTCACCTCCCAGGTCTCTGGTGCATTCTGAAAGGTCCCCCCAACCTCCTTCCTCCCTAGATTGCCTGTTTCCATTCTTTCTGCTGGCCCTCAGGGCTTCAGTCCTTTTCCCTCACCAAATACCAGATCAGGTTCCCCTCTCCTTCCCCAACCCTTGTACATTTTTCCTCCCAGGTCCCTTCCTCCCCACTGGTGATTGCTTTCTTGTCCCTCCCCAGTGGGACTGAGGTGTTCTCACTTGGTCACTTCAGCTTTTTGACATTCTTTAGTTATGTGAACTGTATTTTGAATATTCTGTACTTTTTTGGGCTAATATCCACTTATTAGTGAGTACATACCATATATGTCCTTTTGGGTCTGAGTTACCTCACTCAGGATATTTTCTAGTTCTATCCATTTGCCTGCAAAATTCAGGATGTCCTCATTCTTAATAGCTGAATAGTATTCCATTCTGTAAAATGGATACATTTTCTGTATCCATTCTTCTGCCGTGGGACATCTGGGTTGTTTCCAGCTTCTAGCTATGACAAATAAGGCCACTATGAACATAGTGGAACACAAAGGAGTTGCAAAAGATGATATTTAGTGAGGATCCTGGAAAGACTGGGGGAGGGGTATGACCAAAATGTACTGTATACATATATAAAATTCTCAATGAATAAATAATGTATTGAATATATATTGGGAGACTAGAAAGATGGCTTAGCAGTTAAGAACACTGGCTGCTCTTGCAGAGGACCCTGGTTCAGTTCCCATATGATGGCTCATAACCACCTATAACCCTAGTTCTAGGGTATCTGATGCCCTTTTTCCAACCTTTGTAGATACCAGGAACACACACACACACACACATACACACACATGTACACACACACACAGGTGGGGAAAGAGAGAGAGGGGAGAGAGAGAGAAAGAGAAAGAGGCAAACACTCAAAGATATACCATCAAAGTAAATTTTTGAATGCTGGTTTTTTTAAAGCTTTAGAGGAGGGTCACCACAGACAGAATCTTAGAAACACTAATTTCATTATGACCTGGAGTCTCCCATGACTTTTGTTCATCAGGCTGTTGTCTATGTGACTGATGGGATGAGGGTTATGGGCCTCAGCGGGAGCTCTAGCCTAAGATGGGCCAATTGGCACACCCAGCAGCCCTGTGAAGATAGAGAGATGAAAATCAAAGTTCATAGCCCTCAAGGTAGCTGGGACTGTGAAGACCAAGGGAGAAGGAAAAGAAGACAGATGAAGTCGAAATCAGAGGCTCTCCACAGCTCCAGGCATTTGACAGTACCTCATCTTCTCGGCAGAAGCCCAAGGCCTGCTGAGAAACCTCATTAAGAGACCGAGGAGCTAAACATAGTGTTCAGAGGTTTTGCCGTGCTGGTGAGACGAAAATTACAGTTAATGGTTATCTTGATGCATGACAAGACTGCCACCTTCGTATCGTGGAGGACTGCTTGCTCGGTGTGTGGTGTCAGCGCCAATGAATAGTCACCGGGACAGGGGACAGAAAAGAATGTTGAGACTTCTCTAAAATTTACCCGCACGACTCTGAATCATCCATGTGTCTGGAAGGGAAATGTAAGACAACAATGACTCTAGACAGGAATGTCAGAGGATCTTGTTGCATCTCTACATTAGGCAACAAACTTTAATCAGTGCCCTGAAAAGAAAATAAAGAACCCTAGTAGGAAAAGATAAACCTAGCTACATTAAAAATGAAGACTTTTGTGTATGATTTTTATTTGCTAATAATGCTTAAGTAAAGCTGGTTTTTTTTTCTTTTTTTTTTAACCAAAAACACATGCAGGGCTGGTAAAATGGCTCAGCAGGTAAAGGAGCTTGCTGTGCAAGCAAGATGACCTGACTTTGACCCTTGGAATCCTTGGAAAGGTTTCAGAGAGCACTGACTTCTGAGGGTTGTCCTCTGACTTGCACATATGTGCCATAGCATGCATGGTACACCTGCCTACACACATGCATACACCCAGAGTAATAGTAATTAATAATAGCAGTAATAATACTAATGTAATAATAATCACATCCATAACAGAAAGCAAGCCACAGAAACACTGTCGATGCACTCCGAAGAAATAATGAAAAGGATTTATAGCAGCAAGCACTTCACATCCTAGGATAAAATGGCAAATGAAGCCCAATTAACTAGTTCTAGGGAGCCAGTGCTTTCTGAGGTGCATCTGATGGTAGCTGTAAGCCTATGACTTGTACATTCTTTCTTGATACTAACTAGAGATAGATATTAAACCCTGCAACTCAATATTACCTTAAATACTAAGGAGATGGCTGTAGGAACATGAGTTTCCATCGCCAGCATTCATTTACAGAACAAACTAGGTAGAGCAGACTCTGCCTGTAATCCAAGCTCTGGGAGGTAAGAACAGGAAGATCCGGACAAGCTAATGTGGCCAATTGATGGACTCCTTGCTCAATTAGATGCTATCTCAAAAAAAAAAAGAGCTGATTGAAGAAGGTACAGTGTTGACTTCTGGCCTCCACACCACACATGGGTACATTAACATATGCAACACACAGACACACAGACACACATGCACATACACACACATGCATATACATAGGTACACCCAGACAAAGTCTGAAAATGACAAACACAGGAAACAGTAGTATTCTTTGTATCTTTTCCTTGTTATTTGGGGACAGTATTTATTTCCTGCCTATACCTTAGAATTAGAGTTCTTCCCACATGTGGAAGACACTTTACCATCAAATATGGTGTCTTAGGGCTTCATTGCTATGAAGAGACACCATGACCAAGGCAACTCTTCCAAAGGAAAACACATAATTGAGGCTGACTTGTAGTTTCAGAGGTTTAGTCCATTATCATCATGACAGGAAGCATGACAAGTTGCAGGTAGACATGGTGCTGGAGGAGCCAAGAGTGTCACATCTAGATTTACAGGCAGCAAAGGGGGACTGTCTTCCACCAACAGCCAGGAGGAGGCTCTGGATTACACTTGCCAGATTTGAGCATATATATATGAGACCTAAAAGCCCCTCCTCCACAGTGACACACTTTCTTTAACAAGGCCACACCTCCTCCAATAAGGCCACACCTCCTAATAGTGCCACATCTCATGGGCCACGCATATTCAAACCACCACATATGGTGAAGGCACTGTGATCAGTATCTCTGAATTCAATGTTTTCTGTGCTCGGGTACACGTTTTGTTACAGGCTAAAAGAAGCCTTTGTTGATTTCGGAGCCTATTCCGTTTCCTAAGGATCACCCTTGCATCCCAGATTCTTCACTGTACAGACATCTGTCAGAAAGTGGTGTTTATGAAAATGTGTCTCCTGTCTCATTCTGCTTCATTTCTTGTCTGTCATACACTCTCAAAATAAAGTGGTGCTAGAAAAAGATTCTGATTTTCCTTCTATTTTTCTTTTTAAAACTCTGATAGGGGTATGGAGACATGATTCAGTAATTAAAATATTTGCTGTCCAACTGTGAAGGCAGGAGTTCAGAACTCCAGCACACATGTATCCTCCAGATGAGTGTGGTGACCCATCTGTAATTTCATCACTAAGAGGGCAGAGACAAGATCTCTATATAAGCTGGATAACAGACTAGACATATCCTTATACTCTGGATTCAACTGAGAGATTCTGTCTGAATGAGTAAGGCAGAAAGTAATTGAGGAAAATTCTCAATGTTAATGTCAAATTTCTACAAACACACGTAACACACATATACACATGCACCTAAACATACATAACACACATATACACATGCACCTAAACACATGTGAACATTCATACTCACATGCATAATAACACACATACACACACACACACATACATGCTTAAAAAGAAGCTAGTAGAAGAATACTCTTGATTACTTACTAGCCTGCAGAACAACTTCTGCTGGAAATCCCTCATCTCCTGTGTGAAACACTTTTATTTAAGGCTTCTAGAGGATTCAGCATCTAATCGTGTATGATTGTTTTCCTATTGTTTAGCTTTGTTTATTGTAAGAAGTCTTGTGATTTGCAGGAGTGGTGTGTGTGTGTGTATGTGTGTGTGTGTGTGTGTGTGTGTTCATCTGTGTATGCATATGTGCACGCATTTGGAGAACAGAAGCTGATACTGGGTCCCTCTTCACTGTATTATTTTAAGGTATGTTCCCTCACTGAATCTGAAGATCTTCATTCATTTGGCCCAAATGACTCATTTATTTAACTCATCAGTGAGACCAGGGATATTCCTGTCTCTACAATCACCCCCTATACAGGAACCATCTACAGCACCCAGATTTTATAAGAGTCCTAGGGATCAGATCTCATCTTAAACCTGCATGCCAAGCATGTTACCAACAAGTTGTCTCCCAAGCACCATGAAGTTTCTAAGTTGTAATGAAATACATTGAACATCCAATTTGGAATCCTGATCATTTGTAAGCACACAATGCAAGCTTCTTGGAGGATTCAATGAGGAAAAAAAAAAGTATTTGGTTTTTGAGCCTAGCAATCTGAGTTCAACTCCCAGAATCCATGTAAAGTATATAGCTCAGGACTGCCAAGTACATTCACACCTTGAACCATAAGTTTTCAGAACATTTTTGCTTTGCAAAACTGAGGCCTCAACAGTTATTAATCCACACAAACTCTCTCACTCTCATCGATAGCTTCCTGCTGTGTCTCTGAGTCTGACTAGTCACTAAAGGGGCTGTGTTACTTGACTTTGGTGTTTGGTTTGCATGTTCTGTATGATGTCTGATCCAGTTGTTTTTATGCTTTTCATATTTAATGTGGGGAGTGTCAGCCCAAGAATAAAGCCGCCATGCTAGACTTGAAAACATAGAATACATTACTATTCTAGAACGTCAAAATGTGTCGTTTTCAAAATAACAACAGAAACTTAAAGTAAAAAAACAAAACAAAACAAAAACAGCATTTCACATAACTTTTTTTTAAACCTATTTTGTAGTTTACCTATCCCCCCAGTAGCACATCCAAAGAGATGATGATACACGAGGTTAATCCACTAGAGAATTCTGACAACCTTAATGCCTCAGGGAAAGACCTCTCCTTGGTGTGAGCAAACCCCTGAATTAGACATGTTCTCAACCATGCTACCCAGACATAATCTCTCCTCAAATTCTGTTACTGGCCTTTGGCTGCTCACAAATAAGATAATTCACAGCCGTGTCAATAACTCAGTCACACTAAAATTGAATCAATGGGTTTAATCAGGTCTGCCCCTGCGCTGTAATTTGGCAACGATGATATTCATGGTGAGGTGGTTGTGTGAATCATGGAGTATCAGGAGTAAAATATGTTGGTCCAAAAAGACTCAGGCACGTGTTCCCCGGCAGGGTGAAGTTGGTTAGGCATGGCAGTCTTACACAGCACCATAGTCACACTTTCTGAGAGGAAGTCCAAACTAGCAACTGTGATAAGACTGTAGTGTGGATTTGCTCTGCCTTCTGTGGGCTCTGAGACAAATGCTTCAGTGTTCTGCATAAGCTGCTCAGGTTTTGGAGAAGTTAAGTGCCCATTGTGGGTATAAGAAATGGACTGTCCTTCAACATCTATAGGCAATACCCCAGAGAGTGTGCAGGGCTATATGTCAGGTGGAAAAAATATTTGAAGTGGAAGCAAATATTGAAAACCCTGAAGCTCACAAGTGAAAATTAAAAACAAATTTGGACCAGTGAGATGGCTCAGCAAATAAAGGTGCTTTCCACCAAATGCTGAAGATGTGAGTTCGAGTCCCAGGACACACACAATAGAAGGAGAGAACTGACTCCTGAAAGTTACCCTCTGACCTCCACAGCATGTGCTAGCTAGTGAATTCCCATGACAATGCAAATATATATAAACGAATGCAGTAGAAGTGTCATTTTTTTAAAAAAAAAATGGTTTTCACACAACTCTTATGAGAGTATTTTTTTGGCTTATAAACTCTCAGAAGATCAGAGATAGCAAAATAAAATGTGATGCCAACCCTCTGTAAAGGCCAAGGCCAGAAATCAGATCATGCAAAGCAGGCTGGGACCTTCAGTGGTATTCCATAAACTCAGAACATCAGAGACAAGGGTAGGCAATCCTGAAGAACTCAGGTGTGCTCATGGTTAGTGTAACCTTTCCAACATTGTCAAGAGGGCTCGTGATGTATTCCGGAACATTCAGACACGCAAAAGAGGTTAGCATCCTTCTGGTTTGCCAAAAGAACTATGGAATGAGACAGTAGCAGAACCTCCTCGCCATGATAAACTTCACCCTGGGTCTGTGAGCCAAAATAAAACTTCTTTGCTTCCTTCAGTTGCTTTATATCAGGCATTTTGTCACAGCAAGGAGAAAGACAACTAATACTGGAACTCTACCTTGCTAGTGGAAAAATAGCCATAGTGGGCAAGGTTGTGTGTCAATAAAACTTTATTTATAAAGCACATAGGGAGGGGCAGGCTTGACCTCAAGACTACAGGCTATTCACTCTGCGTGTCCACTGTTATTATCTATCTACACAGATGACGGATGTGTGACAGGGTATATGTGAAGTGCACAGCACACTGCCTTGACCATGAATGTTTTTTAATAAACATCAAATAAATTTTTCCTGTGTAACCAGTTAAATCAAATGCCTTTGTGAATAAATAGCAGAGGACCCTCTGTCCTTTCTTAAGATTCATTGAGGAGATGTAAAAAAATATATACAGTAAACTTAGCCTGTGGGACAGTCATTAGGTAGGTAGACCTGAGGATATCTAGCTGGCACTCTGCACTTTTGCAGATAAGATTTTATTGGAGTATGAACTGGTTAGTTGTCATCAATGTGACACAGATGAGAGCTCATCTGTGAAGAGAGAACCTCATTTGAAGAATTCCCTCTATCAAATGGACCTTCAGGGTGATTTTCTTGATTGATGGTTGGTGTGGGAGGGACCAGCCAACTGTGGGTGATGCCACTCCTGGGCAGAGGGTCTTGGCATATAAAGAAAGCAAACTGAACAAGCCATGGAGAACAAACCAGTAAGCATCATTCCTCCATGATCTCTGCTTCAGCCCTTACTTCTGGGTTCCTGCCTTGACTTCTATCCAAGCTGGTAGCTGAAACAAACCCTTTCTTACCCAAGTTGCTTTTGGTCATGAGGTTTATCACAGTCATAGAAACCCTAAGACAGTGGTCTTCCATGGTCTTGCAATTGCTTCTTAGGAATTTGTAGCCCCATCTCCTTTATAAAAGATCCCAGGGATCCCCTTCCATTAGTCTCTGGTGTATTAATGAGAGTGCAGAGAGCAGGCAGAGAACAGGCAGAACGGCTTGGGTTCATGTCTTTACAAATGGGCATCACTTCATAAAAACACAACAGCATTTGCTGCCTGTCAAATAGACTAATATTCCAGGCCTGGAAACATTTGCCTTGAAGCATCAAAATAATTGAATGTTGTAATGACTCTGCACCTTGCTTAACGTTATAACACCGAGATTTACACGATTCTCAGCCAGAGGCAAATTTTTCACCAGCTTTAACAACCCTTTGCATGCTTCTCCCCACCCCCTATCCCACACAGCAGCTGGTGTGAAGGACCAAGCTCTAAAGTAAGTATTCCTGAAACAAATGCACTTGGTCTGGAAAAGAACTCACATCAAGGACAAAAAAGAATTGGAATTTAATAGACTTCAAAAAATCTCTAATCTGTAAAGTGCAGTGAGAGAGAGACCCTCCCAAGCCCTGGGTTCTCTGCTGTTCCCGGGGCATAAAGGGCTTTGTGGTCTCCCTACACCCTTAGACAGTGAGCCAGAGTAAACCTTCCCATCTTGTTCTCCTCTGTGCTGCAGGTCATAGTAGCAGCTATGAAATCGTTTCTGTATACATTGTAGCCAAAAGCAACTTGGGGAGGAAAGGGTTTGTTCATCTCTCAGCTGAAACTCTATCCCTGAAGGATGTCAAGGCAGGAACTCAAGGCAGGAATTGAAGCAGAGAACACACACACAGGAGTGCTGCTTACTGGCTTGCTCTCAACCTCTTGCTGGGTTTGTTTTCTACCACATCCAGGACCCAGGGGTGGCAGCACCCACAATGTCCTGCTCCCTCCCACACCAATCATCAATCAAGAGAATGCCCCCCAAAGACTTGCCTACAGGCCAATCTGGTGGAGGCATTTTCTCAACTGAGATTCCGTCTTTCCAGATGACTCAAGCCTGTGCCAGTTGATAAGAAACCACCCAGGATACCTTCCCTTCCTTTATTAAATCACTTTTGTCAGGCATATTGGTCCAGGCAACAAGAATGGAAACTGATACAGCCACTCTGCCCCATTGATGAAAACCCAGGCATGGACAAAATGAATGGGGTTTCATAGGCTTCTCAGCAGAGCTGTTTGATGCATCCATTGACCTCTTCCATGCTGGAGATCATAGTAGCAGTTATTAAATTATCTGCCCAATTACTTTGTTTTGCACTCTCGGATTTCAAAGGGCACCGGGGAAGTGGTCTGAGTTAGTGAAGATCATATCAAGGCCTTTGATTAACACAGCAGATTACCCCAATAATGAGTCAGCTGAACCGCCCACGACTCAGCTGCTTCTATACAAGAATGCTCTGTTGTTATAGATTCCTGGAACTTTCAAGGATAGCAGAAATGTCTCTGTTGATACACTTCACTGTTGAAATGGTTTTCAGATTACAGGATTGCTGAGAACATAGTATGGAGTCCCCTCTTTAGTTGATAGGGGATGCCAGGGATTTCCAGCATCAATGTATTTGGTACATTTAGGATCAGTTATAGGTACTTTTATTAAGTATATTCTTTCATCACAAAGAAGAAGGCTAAATGCATTATCATATAAGTATTTTAATAGAATATGTTGAATAATCTGTCCCTTGAAGATGCTCAGTCCTCACACTCAAGAGTCTAGGAGCTTGTCGTCTGCTACAGCAAAGAGTTTTGAGACAGCAATGAAGGGTTGATGGAAGTTTATTTTGTTGGGCAGTCAGTTAAAAATGACCAGGTTTGAATGTCACATGGGGCCTTATAATACACAACCACAAGGCTGTACTTACTGGTTAGAAAGATGTTTCCTACTCTGACCTTGAATATAGTCATGGCATCCTGAACTGCCTAGGTGGGCATTAGTTAATTGCTATCTGTACCTAGTTCCAGGAATCATAAGCCTTATGAGGTTATTGTCTAGCAGGGTGCTTCCTGACAAAGAAGGACACATTATTCTTTCTGAAAATAGTCCATCCAATTGGACCTGGACCTGTCTATCACCTGGATCTATCTGTCATCTGGACCTGTCACCTGGACTTGTCCATCACCTAGACAGAAAAATGTTTCTCAGAGAAGATGTTTTGAAGACTTAACACATAATATAAAGTCAACCCAACCTGCAGATTATAGTAACTGTCTTTGGTCATTGTTGCCTCTCATTCCCCAAGTGTTGTGGGATTTTTTTTTTGTTTTTTGTTTGTTTGTTTGTTTGTGGGTTTTTTTTTTGTCATCTTGACATTGCTATAGTTATCTGGGAAGAGGGAACTTCAATTGAAAAAAAACTTCATCAGATTGACATGTGGTCATCTGTGGGACATTTTCTTGATTAGTGATTGATGTAGGAGAACCCAGATCACCGGAGGCAGTGCCACCCCTAGGCAGGTGGTCCTGATTGTATAAGAAAGTATCTGAGCAAGCCAGTAAGCAGCGTTTCTCTATAGCCTCAGCTTCAGCTTCTATATCTGGGTTCCTGCCTTGAGTTCTCATTCTCACTTTTCTCTTTATGATAGACTACAAGATGTAAGATGAAATAAACCCTTTCCTCTCCAAATTGCTGGTACTCCTAGTGTTTATCATAGCAATAGGAGGGAAACTAACACATTGAGTGTCCCCCAGTAAATACCATATATCTTCTACTGAATAACATGTATGTTCCTTATGATGGTGGTCACGGGACTGGCAAGCTAAGGAAGTCCAGAGCAAGAACAAGTTGATTGTCCAGGGTCATGTTGGTGGACCCAAGGCATCACAAGGACCTTTGTTGGGAGCAGGGAGGAGAGTTATAGTCTCAGGGAGACTTGTGAGAACTGAAGTATAGGTAAAATGCTATGGGTCATGGAAGCTTGGAACCTAGAAGCTGAAAAGGGGTCAAAGATGGTGTGTGATCTGGAACCTCCAGAAAGCCTGAGAATATCTTGATTGTGGGGAGACTTGTCTTATGGTAGGATCTGTGCTGTCTAAAGAGTTTGTGAAATGGCCCACTAACATGGTGACTAACTCAATGGAAGGAACACATTTTACTATGCAGTGAGACCCTTAACACAGCCACTTTGCCAAGGACCCTTGTCTGCTTAAGGTCCTGACATTGACATTTGAGCCCATCTGCATCTCTGATACCGGAATGGCATGGGTGTTCTGCCTTTCTAACATGAACTGCCTGGGGAGTCACTAGTTAATAGCTATCTGTACCTGGTTCCAGGGATCATAAGCCTTATTAAAAGAATTAGAAAGAATGCGTTAACTGTCATAAATGAATGCTTTTAACCCCTTGGGATCCTTGAACAGGAGACAATATCTCTTTGATTGGGGGCAAGAAATATAAGATATACCAACTGCATTCACCATGTGAACTTGGGGCTCTGAAGTACACATCCATTTTTCTAAGAAGCTTTAAGTGTGTCTGTGATTTTTATTATAGATTGGGTAATTTTGAAAATTATGTGAGCAGAGAGAACACCTCAGAGCTTGCTGTCTGCCTTTTCATGTTCAACTGTCCAAAGGAAAACAAATCCCTACTGGACTATTGTGTTTTCTCTCTCAGACATTTATTATGAAGTGTCTCTTTTATCCATTGTCTTTCTCAAGTATGAAGGACTCACAAACAGAAATCTAAAGTGGAATTATGTTGAACCAAAGAGAGAACCCTCAGCATCGTTATCCTCTAACCTCTGCAAAGGTCAGAACACTGGGACCACAAGACATGATGCAGAGATTGAAGCCAGTTGAGGAGATACATACAGACATATACGGACACATACAGAGAGAGAGAGAGAGAGAGAGAGAGAGAGAGAGAGAGAGAGACCTACAAACACAAGCATACACAGATACATATACTAATATACATACACAGATACAAATACATACACAAATACGCATACATATACTGATGCACATACACAGACATACAAATACTTACATACATATACATAGATACAACATATACATATATTGATACACATAAAGACATATACATACAGTGATACACACATGTACATAAATATACACTTACACAGATATACATACAAACATATACAGAAACACAGATATACATATAAGCACACATTAGGAAAGACACATGCATAGACTTTTTTAAAGCAGAGGAGAGCAGGGTAATTTAGCAGCTTAATCCAGTAGGAATTGAATTATACATACAGAAATTGACCCTTCTAATAAATTATTCTAATAAGTGTCTTTTTAGATTAAGAAGAAATTATGTTTACAAAAGATTCACTTCAAGTTTAGACGTAGAAGTAAGATTGAAACTATTCATCATGTAACGATAAAGACCAGCTTCTTGGGAAAATATCTGACAGTGAAGTCTGGGATATCATGTATAGGCAAAGATTTAAAACTTTAAGCTTGAGAATACATAATGATGCTAAAGCGTTTGCATTTGAATGACAGGCGTCATGAAATTCGAGCCATAAACCTGTGGGAAAGGGACACATGGGTCCTCACCAGGTGTAACTTTCATCCTGAAAGGCATGCATTCATCATAAAGAGTGGTTCTACGTTTATTCCTGAAACATTCATTTGAAACAATTAGAAGGCAAATTAAACCCCGGGAAAGTAGGAAGACAAAAATGATCAAGAAAAAGAACCAGAAATTAATTAGCAAATCATAATTTCACCAGCTTTTAAAGGGCTGGTACACTGAAAAACTAACAAAGCCCACGGAAGGGCTGAGAAATCAAGATGGAAATGGCAGAAAAGCGAATGCCAGAAATAAAAATGGGGGGTGATGCCTGCGAGAGACATTAAAGAGACAAAGTGGGGATATAAAAACCTTTACGATTAATAAATTCAAAGATTCAAATGAACCAGAGAACCCAGCTGAAATCCCACACAGGAAGAGCTGAAATAGCCAAACGCTTTCCAACAGGTAAAGAAAATGAATCAATAATTTAAAACATTTACACACACACACACACATACACACACACACACACACACAAAGGAAATGGCCATGGAAAGGATATGTACCCCAATTGCACTTAGCAAATCTCAGCATAAATCCTTGCTTATTCTAGGAAATTGGCAAGCTGGTTGTATAAAATTTATTCAGAAATGTTAAGGGCTACAATACCAGATTCCCATGAAGGCAATAAATCAGATGAATGACCTGCTACTTTGTACTAAGGTTCAATAAAAGGCTGTGCTGACTAGGAAAGTTGGGGCTGTCAAATAGCCAAGGCAAAAAAAGTTCAAAATAACGCTGTGGGGTGGGGATGCTTGGCTCAGTGGGTAAGGTGCTTGATACACAAGCCTGAGGACCTGAGTTTGGCTTCCAAACTTGTATTATCCCTATTCATGAGAAAGTAATGTTTCCTAAGCCATGAATGTAACTAAATCATCCTGCTACCGCCTGGGTCTGTGTTACTTGGGGTGTGAATCCTCGTCCTACTACAGTGCTCACGCAATTGCTGGGGGCTTCTCGAGCAGAGTAATTGGCAGTCTTTCTGCATAGACTCAAGCGTCTCAGCCAGCCACATTGAACATGGATTTCACACAATTAATGGTGACTCATGAAGTCCAAAGAGTGTAATCCATCTCACTGTCAACATCTTGCCAAGCCAAGCAGCTGGCTGAGTGTCCTCTGTGAAGAACTTTGCCCCTGCTGATGGTCTGAACCATGTTAAGACTGATGCATAGATCTGACAAGCAAGCCAATGGGGAGCCGGTTCTGGCTTTGTTCTAACTCTGATCTCTGTGCTTGTCTTACAGCGTTGAAAAAAACGGGAGCGATGATGAGCATCCCTATTTCACACTGACGCTGTGAGGATGTGGGCTAAGTCTGTGAACACAGCCAGAGCAGGACTCCATGAGGAAGAACACAAACAAGTTAGATGCATTGGTTACATGTTGAGGTTTGGTCTTTTACTGTGTATTGTACTAAGTGTGACCCCAAGACCCGGTTGTCCCAGAGACGAGAGAGTCTGTTCATAGACCCAAGTATCATTATATGACCTTGCCCCCAAGTTATCTATGACTGGAAAATAAAAATGCTGACAGGCAATAGCTGGGCAGAAGAGACATAGGTGGGGTTTAGGGCTCCTGAGGCTGGGGAATCAGAGGTAAGCCACAAGAGAGAAGGTGAAGAAGGAAGAAAAAATGCAATGGGTTAGGAGCAAGAAAATATGGCCCTGAAGGCTGGTCAGTTGGACTTAAGATAAAACACAGTAACAACTCAGGGTTATCGATAGGAAATAGATTTTAATAGCATAGAGGGTAGATATCTGCCCATTTCTTGTACTGTCTAAGGTTTATTATAAATGATAAAAGTTATGTGTCTTTTATCCAGGAGCTAAATGATCAAAGGTAGGATAGAAATCCCAGATCAGGATTAAAGCGTCCATTAGATTCCTCATAGAAACTATTTGATATATATATATAAAAGCATGAGAATTTATTTAATAAAAGCAGTATCCATCTCTGTGTGTGCTTGTGTACATAAGTGTGACCATGCACACCAGAGATAAGGTTAGGTGTCCTCCTCCATCATTCTCCACCTGATGCAGTAAGACAGGACCTCTCTTTAAATTAGCTGATACTAAGTATGTAGCTATCCAGCTTGTTCTGGGACTATCTTCAGGTTACAGGGAGCCACCCACCTATATACCTAGTTACAAGGGGCCCAAACCATGATCTTTATACTTCCTCTCAACCCCTAAAGGCAGTATCTCGATGGATGGGTTAGGACTAGGTCCATAGGAGATGGTATACACACCAGGGAGCTGCTGCCTGTACATGACATCTATACATCAGTCCTGCATCTTTATCTCAGCTGGAAAAGCCAGTGAAAAGAGCCTGTGGCAGAATCAATGAAAGCAAAGACAGCCAAGCTACAGTAACTGTGGTTTTATTGAAAGGAATTCACACCATGCTGAGCACCAAACCACACATTATCATCATCATCATCATCATCATCATCATCATCAAATGGCTTGGCCATTCTCTCATCTTCGCCCCAAAGTCTCAGTTCCTCCTACTGGAAACTGCCTAGAAGCCAATGCTCAGAGAAGGTCAAGGATTCCACTATAGAAGCTCAGTCCCCAAGCTTCCTAGTGCAGAATCATTAAAGAAGGAGCGACCAGCTCTGATGACAAGAACTTAGGACCCTCTACTTTAGCCCTGACATTGATATGAACACACTGAGCAAATAGGACAAGATGAGAACCCACTGTCCAGAAATTCTAATATGACTGTAATAAGCAATGTCTCACCACCTTCCATATCTGGCTCTAGGATGTTGGTGGAGTGTGAGAATCCTAAAAAATAGCACTAGCAAAACAGGGGCTGCAACTGGCTTTTCTATTGCCTGTCTTAGTTTCCAGAACACTCTGTGCTCTGTGTAAAGCCGTCATAGTTCAGTCTTGCGTAGCTCTACTGCAAGGGAGATATTTATTCTCACTGCTCATATAAGGGAATTGAAGGTGAAGTGTTTATTTGGTTGGGATCAAAAACATTCTATGATTTACACTTGCATGTCTTAGATGCTGCAACGAAGGCTGTTGACACAGTGGTACAAGACCTGAGAGTACATGATACAATGATTGCTTGCTTTATTCAAGAAGGGCACTAAAAGGGTTTAGTGTGTAGGGACCTTGAAGACTCAGATGATATCCTGCAGCCCCTTGAGATGTGGACAACTTAGTGACTTCTCTAAATATCCTTCAAGGTTAGGATAGCTACAGTTGACCCAGCATTCTCAACAGAAATAAGCATACATCTGTGCCGAAACTTAGACATGAATGGTTATGGAGGAGTTATTAATGATAGACAGAAAGTGGAAACAGCACAACTGAAACATAAATAAGATGTAGCACACCCCTAAAGTGAGACTTCATTTGTCCATGAAAATGAATGAAGTTCTGACACAGGCGGCATGATGGAATCATGAGGACATTATGCTAAGAGAGAGAAGCAGGTCAAAGAGGAACAACTGTTAAATGGCCCTATTTATAGAAGGCCTCAAGAATGAAGAAAGCCCCAGGAAGATATATATCACTGGATACCAAGCAGTGGGGGAGATGAATGGATCAACTAGGAGCTATGGCCAGGGTGTGTCTTATCCTTTAGAGGTAATGAAAACACTTTAAAAACTGGCCAATGATGTATGCTGAAGTTTGTGAATGTACTAAATGTTATTACAATCTATATTTTAAATAGGATAATCATATACTGTGTAAATTATATCTCAATATATCTTCATACACAATAGATGGATAGATAGATAGATAGATAGATAGATAGATAGATAGATAGACAGATGATTGATAGATAGATAGATAGATAGATAGATAGATAGATAGATAGATGTGTGTATGTGTTTAATTACCTTAAATAGTTTACTGGATCTTTGTGTTTGGTTAGATCTCACTAGAAGATTTTATCACTAGAAGATTTTATGAGGTTGATTTAGAAAAGAGCTGTAAGGAACTAGTGGAATATTTCTCATAAGAAATCAATACATGGGCTGGAGGGACAACCCAGCAATTATAGAATGCTCACTGTTCTTCCATAGGATCCAAATTCGGTTCTCAGCACTGACATCAAGTGGTTCACAACCACTGCGACTCCAGCTGCAGGGTGATCTGATACAAACAAACAAGCAAGCAAATAAATAAAATCACAAAAAAATTCAACAACAACAACTTAAAACAGTGCACATGCATCTTTTTGTCTTAGACTTCATTTTTCCTCCAAGTTTACATCAGGTTAAAAATCCCAAGTGGTTCAGCCTTAAACACCTGTACATTTGAGCAACGATAAAGGAACTCAGTTGTGTATATATACACATATGTGTGTGTCTGTGTGTGTTTATGTGTGTATATGTGTGTGTGTGGTTTTATATTTTTAATGTTATATGCTACATACAATAATATATTACATTAATAATATACTACAGTACATAGCAACATATTTTAACAATATTTTATATTGTTACATACATAACAGTAATAATTTAAAAAGAGATCATGAACTTGAGAGGGAGTAGGAGACCTGAGAAAAGAGGGTGGGAGAAAACTCTAGTACTCAGGGTCCTGGTTAGATGAGTAGGCATGGCATAGGCTCTCCAAGTGCCCCAGGGCTGAACTAGGGTTTAACTAACCTTGGAGCATTTATTTCGGGGCACTTTAATTACTATAAACAATGTTGCAGGGAACCTACCAAACCAGAGTGCTGGTTTGGCACCAGAGTGCTGGATGGGCAGAAGGACTTATTGAGAATCCAACTGCCAGTTAGATTTCATCTGACAGTCAGCAGGGTGGGGATCTGAGCTGTCAGGAATCCAGAACTAGGAGCCATTGCCTGTTGTGGTGCACCATTTTGGGGAAGGTTACGGGAGATTCCTGGTGAACAGAACCTGACTTAAAAGATCTGCTTTTCAGTCAACAGGAACCCTTTTGAGGCTTGTTTACCAGATAACGATCCTTCTGTTTAGTTGGTCAAAGTGCACTGCCATTGCGATCAGGGGTATGGGTTGAGAGGGAAGGCCTTCGCTTTTAAATGCAGCCAGTGCACACATTTCTAGGGGACAATGGGCCACTAACTTTATGGGAACTGTGTTTCTTAAGGTTTCTTCCTGTCATTGAAATAAGACAATGTTTGCCTTTCTTTAGGTCAAACTAATGAGCAAACTCTAGAAGGCGTTCAATTTAACTCTACAGAACTCACTTTCTCTAGAGGAGTTGAGCTCAGTCTGAAGTCTTTCCACTCTACTCTTCTGTAGAGCTTTAAATAAATGTTAATCCCACTTCTTTGTTTGCTTTGCTTTCATTATTTTTGAGGCAGGTTCTCCCAGGCTGGTATCGAACTTACTATGTGGCCAAAGAGGACCTTGAGCTTTTGATCCTCATCCTCCACGTCCTGAGAGCCTTTCATTAACTTTTTTAATTCTGCCCAATGAAATGTTGGTCTGACTAATTCAAAGACATGTATGTAGCAGATGTTGAAATCAAATACAAAACACTCAAGTACTTAGTGGGCTGTTGCCAAAGAGATGAATTTGGCCAGACATAAGGCAGAAGAGAATGTGGAAGGCTGGGGAGTTGGAGATCCCATCCTCCACTGCAGTGCAGTGAACGGTGTCCCCTAGAAGAGATGTCAACCCTTGACCTATCTCAGTGGAAGGAATGTGAAAAGTGGGATGTTTGTGCGTGTGGTCAAGTTGAGGTCCTTGAAGTACGTCATCCATCATTTAAGTTTAGACCTAAAACAGAAGACTGAAACAAAGAGGAAGGATGGGGAGGAGGAGAAAGAGGGAGTCATTCATGCAACGATAGAGCTGAGGAATGTATTCAGAGATGCTGCCGAGGACACTCCAAAGCCAGACCATTGAGAAGCAGGGAGCTGGGAGCCTGCAGAAGCCTTAGACTGAAGGCTTCTGTCCTCTCAGACTGTGGCAGACTAGGCTCCCTTTGTCTTAAGTCATTAAATTGGTGATAATTTGTATCAGCTTCACGAAATACATGCGTCAAAAAATGATCTGAAGAAAGGCACCAGGATTGTATTGTAGATAACTAACCTCTCTATAATCTCTATAATTGTTGGGGAGCAATTCGCTTTTTCTCTGTGTTTTACATGGCAATGGGTATAAGCCAAGTCTTCAGAGAGTAGAATAAATCCTCCAGCTTAGGGGATCTAACTGGGGATTTGAGTTTCATGGATTGAATTGTTCCAATGACTTACTCTTACACTGAGTCCCACCTGAGGGGCCAGCAACCATTGCCTGGGAAGCTATTTTTACAGTTCTCTTACCTCAAGGCCAAAGGGACCATCATTTGCTACTTAAGACATAATGCCACGTCTGAGACTGGAGGTGTGGGAGAATGATCTTGGGTAATTGACCATAAGGCATGGCGGACAGGACAGCCCCGCCCCCTGGGGGAATTGCCAGTCTAAGATGATAGATGCCTGTTCTTCCTCCACTGACACTGACCTGTGGGGTTTTAAACAAGAAGCCACATTGACTTATGTCTGTAAAAGAAAATAACCACGATCAAGATATGGCTGTACTCCTTTTTCACACTTTTCTTACGACTGGAGGCAGAGGCATGCTGGGATATGGGCACAGCTCTTGTTCTTCTAAAAAAATAAAGTGCCTCACATGCAAATAGGATCCCAGGATCTGGTCTACATGACTGTAGCCTGGCTGCATGTCAATAATGAACAGAACAAGAGATAGAAACTGGTTATGTGGGGTGGGAACCCTAAAACAGCCATTCTGAAAGTATCCTTGTTGGAGGCCACTTCTGGTTCCTCTTGCTATCCTAAATAAGCATCCCTGCCTAAAGGCTACATGATGATGTGACAGAAATGGAAAGACACCTGGTTGGGTCAATTGGACTCTACAGCCTCGGCTAGGTCTCAACCCAGTTTTCTGCCTTAAATCCTTCTTTAACGTTCCCAGATTCATAAATCAATGGCACTCTATGCCCTGAGACCTTTCCTGTTACACAGAAAGGCTCCTCTCTCTCTCTCTCTCTCTCTCTCTCTCTCTCTCTCT
>NW_021604614.1:9653295-9671423 GCF_004785775.1 Grammomys surdaster | reverse complement strand
GTGAGTGAGTGAGTGTTTGTGTATCTGTCTGTCTCTTTCTGTCTCTGCCTTTCTCTGTGTGCATAACTGTTTCTGTGTGAATCTGTTTCTCTCTCCCTCCCTCCTTGTCTCTCTCCATCCCTCCTTCTCCCCTCTTTCTCCCTTTCCCCCTTCTCTCCCCCTATCTCTCTGTCTTTCTCCCTTCCCCTCACCTTTATCTTCCATTCTGTCTCCCTCCCTCTCCCCTCTTCCTGACTCTCTCCCTTCCTTCCTCTCCTTCTCTCTCCATTTCTTCCTCCTCCTCCTCTCTGTCTCTGCGTCTCTGTCTCTGTCTCTGTCTCTGTCTCTGTCTCTCTCTCTCTCTCTCTCTCTCTCTCTCTTCCCTCCCATCACACACACACACACACAATGCCACCTATGAATCTATAATAAACTCTCCTCTAAAATACACATCTTCTGAGATGTAAATTTTATTCTTTGAATTTGAAAACCTAAAAGCCACTGTCTTGGGGGCAGCTTCAGTGAATGTTGAGTTTCTGCGACTCTACCGAGCTTCCCCAAGGAAGGCTCTATTCTCAAAGACACTCCAATATTTCCCTATCAATACCTCACATATTGTCCCCACATCCTTAAGCAGACTGCTCTGGGAAATGTATTTAGAGAATAACAACCAAGCTTAACCTAGACTCATTGATCCTGGTTCCTATATGGAGAAATAAGTCAGCTGTGCAAGCGTCCCACGCTACATGGTACCATTTTCTGCCAATTCAGTTCAACAGGAGGAGAAACAAACAAGAGAAATAAAATATTTTAATTATAAAGGGCCTGAGTCAAATGGGCAGCTGGGGTCTTTTTAGTAAAATACAACTGTGGATCAAAGCCTCAAAGAACCACTGTCAGCAGTCAGTGGGTTTTTATTACGTTTGAAGGGAGTCTCAAGCATCCACTTGCCTTTGGCATTCATTTTTCTTGGCTTTCTAGCCAATTAGCCCCGAAGTTTCCATCCCACAGAGACAGACCCCGTGCCCTTGTATTCCAGTGTGTCTGCCTGTCACATTCAAGAAGGAAAGATGTCACATGCTGCAGTCCACATGGCCCAAGGTGGCAGAGACTGTGTCCCAGGGACTTCAGAACTCATTAGTACAGTGATTTGCACACAACCTGTGGGTCACAACCCCTTGGGGAGCTGAAAGACCCTTTCAGAGGGGTCCTATATCAGATATTCTGAAATATCAGATATTTACATTATGGTTCATAGCGATAGCAAAATTACAGTTATGAAGTAGCAACAAAAATAATGTTATGGTTGGGGGAGTCACGACAACATGTGGAAGTGTATTAAAAGGTTCAGTACTAGGAAGGTTGCAAACCACTGCATTAGTAAATTGTTCTTAACTGTGAGGTGCGGCAGAGGGACCGTAAACTCAGAAGTCAGTGTGTGGCTTAGCTTTCCTTGACCTTAAACTGTGGAAAGGCCATGGTTTCTTCGAGGGCTTTAGTGTCTTGCCTGTCAGACTAATATGGATAATGAGGTCAGAGGTCACATGCTGTGGATGGAGCATTGGTCCATACAGATGTCATCATCCATACACTGGGGTGGGGGGAGGGCAGTGATATTATAAGCAGGGAGAGCCTACAATCTTCTAGGATGTAAGAAATAGTCTTTGGAGTGAAAGCATTTTCCTTTTACTTCCATACTTGATTGACATTTATCTCCAAAAGATATTGGCACACTGAAAGGGGGAAAAATGTCAGAGCAAAGTTAAAATGGTTATCATACAAATTTAATTATTTTTAATTCTGCAAAAAGAATCACCTTTAATATTTCAAAGGCCTGCGTTTTAGTGGCTAATTTGATCACGCTAAAAAAGCTTTTAAAGGGTCTTAGGAAGAAAATGCTTTTCTCCCCGCTTTGATATTTTAATTTAAGAAAGCAGTAAAAAGTGGAGAATCACTATACCGTTTGAAAAGTCATTAGACGGGGTGGGCCCAGCTCTACATGTGAGAGATCCTGGCTCTACAAAGTGACTTCCACACTATTCCTGTGATGTGGGGCTTTCAATCCTGAGTCACTGTGATGTCATTTAACCTCAGCTGCCATTCCTCAGGTGCAATCAGCCTTGTGTTTTAAGGCAGGGTCTTCTACTGACCTTAAAGCTTGCCTCTTGGACTAAGCTGGGTGGCAGAGATCCCCAGGGCCCTGATTCCTACAACCCCAATACCATGTCTACAGCACCATGCTGGGTTTTCTTTGAGATCGAATTCAGGTCTTCATGCTTTACCTACCAAATACTATCACCTATCCCTAGAGCTGAGGTTTCTAAGTCCAGGCAAGAGAGTGAACAGGCCCTCGGAGAGATATTCATTTGGGGCCTTATGAATCTCCTTTGCGTAAGCATTAAGGTCATGAGAGTGACTAATGAGGAACCCTGATTATAAAGAACATTGTCCACTGAGTTTTGTAAGAATGCTAGAAAAGTAAAATTAACTCATTAGTCAGTAAAAATGGGAGATTACAAGGTTGACTGGGTAACTAGTAAACTAATAATAGGCACCAAATTTGTTTTTTTTCTCTCCTATGCAGAATATGTTTGTGTGTGTTACATACAAAAAATTACATATGTAATTATACACACATAATATATACTATACAATATATATATATACACACATCATTATATATATAATATATAGTATATAATTATATTATTATATGATAATGTGTGTATATACAGTTGTTTGTATGAGACCCAGTGCTATGTACAATGGCTATGTGCCCCAGACAGAATTCAAAGAAAAAAATTAACAAGAATTCTTCAACTGTTTTGTTTTATCAAAACAAAGGGAGTGAATATGTCAGAGAAGTTTGGGGGACGTGTTGCAAGCTCCCTACGTGTTCCTCCCGAGTATTATGGGATAAGCCTGTGAGAAGGCCCCTCCCTCTGTTCCTGCCACATGTACTTGTGATCCAGATGAGAGACTGACATTGAAGATGAACCTGTAGGATGCTGTGATTCGAGACACTGGCTGAGACTTTTTTTTTCCTTGAACATTTCTTTCCCTTTCTCATCCTTTCCCTGGAGTTTGGTTACCCTACCTAGTGTACATGGCTTCAGAGAAAAATCTATTCATCAAAGAAAAGTCTACTGGGTTTTAAATTTATTCTTTCTGAGTGACTAAGGGAATATGATTTTTAAAGTCTGGAATGAGAGAAACGTTTTTCTGTCCTCAAGGTCAGAGAAGACATTAATCACTGGAATAAAGGAAGGGAGCCTGATGGGAGAGCTTGGGGGGGGGTCCCTGCAGAGGGGGCTGGGACAGATCCCAACCTTTGTCCTGAAGTTGACTGTGGAACTCAGGAAGGTGAGATTCCTGAATCCATAAGGAATAATATCCAGCTATTTAATAGTGAGTATAATTATTATTGGAATCAATACAAACTACTAGAACAAAAGAGCGAGTTCCTGCTTACAGTAGCGTGTGTGTAGACTGGAATGTGTTTCTCTGGGCATTTAGGGTGAGTCGTCCCATACATCTGCCATGGTTGAGAATCCTTGGCACATTCTTGGCCAGAGCAGTGGGGCTCATCTGCAGTCCCAGCATTCAGGAGGCTGAAGGAGGTGTATTTCAAGTTCAAGGGCAGCCAGAATAGGTAGTAAGTCCTTATCTAGAAAAGAAAGCTTGAAGCTCTGGGCACATATTTTACCCCAGTGATGAAAGAGACAAGAGTAGCCTGTTTATTTGTTAGCTGAAGTTATATTTAACACGCCCATGTTCCTATAGCCAACTGGTCTGTCTGTGCTAAAAACCTTTAGGGAGTTAAAAACAATGACGACATAGTTGTAGAGACGGCGTCACTATCTAAATGTGGGGCCGTTAAATTGATCTTTGTCCTCTTTGAGCCTTCATTTCCTTCTTTGCAAAGCAGCAGCATTATCAGCAGCAACTTGATGTAGGTGGCCCCGAAAGCCTCCCTTCTCACATGGTTCTAGGCTATATCACATGGTTCCAGGCTATATCACATGGTTCTAGGCTATATCACATGGTTCTAGACTATATTGTATGGTTCTAGGCTATATCACATGGTTCTAGGCTACATCACATGGTTATAGGCTACGTCACATGGTTATAGGCAATATCACATGTTTCCAGGCTATATATAGCTGACAGTTAAAACACTCCAGCACAGAAAACCTTCCTCCAACCATGCTTCTGTAGCCACAGCTCATCTGTACCCCAAGTAGGGTGTTTCCCCAATTCCAAACACAGGATTGAGCTGTACTCATCAGAAGCAACCTTAAGGATACCTATAAGGTCCCTTTGGCTAAGACAAAGCATTCATACTCTTTGGAGATTATGATGTTGTATCAGGCAGATTCGTGCCACTGTGACCAAATGTGCAACAAAAACAACTTAGGGAGGACAGACTCACAGATTGGAGGGATGTAGTCCATCACAGTGAGGGAGTGTGACTCTGATGGTGGCAGCTGCTTGCCTGCATCTAATGGACGGGGAGGCAGAGATAGCTGGTGAAGCAGGGATTCCTTCCATAACCACACAGTACTTCTGCAGCTATACCTTCCTCTCTCAAAGGTTCCACCATCTCTCAACACCCAGCTGGTGGCACATAAGCCTGGGACATATTCGACACTCAAGCCATGACATACCTGGGTATGGCTTATCTTTGGTAAGCCATAATGCTTCCTACCACATTCCTTCATAGGCCACACCATCCTTCTGATGTCTGACTCCCCAGAGATATCTTAGATCCTCATATATCCATAGAGGGCATGGCAAGGCCAACTTAACCAGTTAAAATCTTCCTAATAATTTTGGAGGAGATGGCTCAGCAGGTAAAGGTATTTGCTACAAAGACTGATGACCTGAGTGTGAGAACCAACTACCATAGTTGTCCACTGACCTTCAAATGTGTAACATGGCATGCTCGTATGTGTGTACATAAATGCACATAAATAATAAACTGAATATGCAGTAATAAAATATGCAAAATAAAAAATAAACAATAAAATAATAAAATAAATATGCAAAGATAGAAAGCTTCTAAGAATATTGAAAGTTTGAAGAAAAGTTTAAGCTATTAACTTGCCTACCCCGTACCTCCATGCATATTCATCTTTATGCAAATAAGCCACATGTCTCTTCAGAGTTTTCAGTATATGTTTTAGATGGAAAATGAATGTGCCCCATTATACTTCCCATAAACTGTGCTCATGACCTCTGTAAGGAACTGTCTTTAAAAGCCATCAGCATCTGTGTTTCCATGCTTTTGCTGAAGCTATTCCTTCCTGTCAACCCAAGACACTGATGGCTGAATTCAGTTAACCACTCTCTTGGAACTGGAAAGAAAAACAAGACTACCTTATACAACTCAATTATCATATGTATCCATAGTTGATCTCCTCACCCACTTCAGAAGGAAATAGCAATATGATTTTACAGAGAGGTAAACTGAGGACTAAAGATATTAATGAATCACCAGGGTCCCATCATCCATAATGCTAAAATCTCTACCTTTAAACCCTTCTATATGAACACAGAGACATTTGATCAACAAGGAGTCAGTAATGAGCACTACAGAAAGGTAAGAGTGATATTTGGGGCAAGACAAATCTAAAATTTTATTCTGGGATACTGTCAGGGAATTTTGAAAGCCATGAAGACTATAATCCTTGCCCTATGCTTTAATTAGTTGTAATCTAGAAATTATATCTGAAGCCAACAGCTGGAAGGCATATTTAGCAGTTCACTGAGGGACCCGTGGACCCGCTGAACCACGTGCTTCAAAGGGACACTTTGTACCTTCTCACTGAGATAAGGAATGGTTAGTGATTATTTATACAACAGCTACCATGAAATTTTAGTTGAATCTTGACCTCCTGTATATATTTCCATAATGAAATTGACACTAATCTGAATAATTTGTGGAGAGAGGCAAAGAGGTTTCCTGGATGGCAAAAAGTTTGTCGAAATGGCTCAGAACCACAGGCTTATAGCTTGGAGACCCCAAACAATCGGCGTATGTCTTTTTGGGATCTCTGTTATAACCATCCTTGAAGAAGACATAGTCTCCACCTCTCAGCAGTGACTCATTGCCTGGAGTTTTTCATCTAAAGGTGGGTCCTTGTGAGATTTCCCTCACCTGTGTTGCCATGTCCACTGACCACGTGTCAATGAGCCGATCTTGTTTAAGCATCCATACTGTTGAAATTTCATGGGTGTAGTTTCCCTGTCATTCATGGAAGACACAATCTTGCAGCTGATGCCCTGGTCCTCTGACTCTTAGAGTCTTTATACCCACCTTTTTCGGTGATGTTCCCTGAGTCTTAGTTGTTGCCCCTTGGGTTTGGGCACCTTATGGTCAGTCCTTTCTCTGCATTTTGACCCAGTTATGGCTTTCTGTAGTGGTCTACAGAAAGAAACTCATAAAAACATCAAAATACATCATATGAATTTTTTATTAATAAAAGATTTGGTGAGGAGTGAGAGCTATAGTTATCCCTGGGTATATGAGCAATTATTTGTAAAGCAGTTAGAAATTATATTTATATAACAAATGGGCAGTAGTTGATTCTCCTCTAAGGTCCCCATCAACTCTATAGACTTACAAATGAGCAACACTGAATAGCACCAGTGCATTGGTGTGTGTGGCAATGTACCTATGTGTAACAACATGTATAACAATTGTAATTAAAGAAAAGATTGTGAATCTGAAAGGGAGCTGGGTGGAAATTACATGAATTCAGTACACAGAAAAGTGTCAAGAAAGAAGTAAGAGAGAAAAAAAGATTTCTATTATAGAGAAATATGTTCAATTGTTTATTGGACCAATCACACTTCCTGGGAAACTGACTTAACAATCCTCCGGCATCCTGAGCATTAAATGACAGCCTGTGGGTTCACACTTCGTTCTGTAAAGGGGATCTGATGACATCACTATGGTTTTACAGAGAGTTAAGTTGAGGATTCCAGATGTTCAGTGATTCTACAGAGCCAGATGGACTGTGACACTCTAAGTCATATACCCACTCTTGGCCACTGTCACCATGTGTGAGTCCTTGGCAATCCTAAGACAGCCATTTCACAATGTGATAGTCATGGAAACAGATTCAAGATCAGCTCTGAGGTTAATATACTTGCCATATAAGAGCAAAGACCTGAGTTCAAATCTCCAATGAGGCTTGAGTAAGAAAGGTCCCCCTAGTTCCAGGTATTTAAACACTGGGTGCTTACATTGGTAGTGCTGTTTGGAGAGGTTGCGGACTATTCAAGAATTGGGGTATCACTAGAGGAAGAGTTGAGGAAAACTTTGAGGACAGACACACACACACATACACACACACACACACACACACACACACACACAAGGCTTTACATGCTTCCAAGGCTGACTCTCCTTCTAGGATAGGACACCCAAATAAACTCTTCTTCCTGTAAGCTGCCTTGGCCATGGTGTTTTATTACAGTCAAAGAAAAGCAATGCAGTGTGTAAAAGCTCAACACACAGTAGGAATATTTATAAGCTCTATAACCCTTCGGGGAGACTAGAGAAGCTCCCAGAAGCCACACAGCCAGTTGGCCTGCTGCATACAAGAGTCAAAGGAAGAGACCCCATATACAAGGTGGGAGACCAAGAGTGACAATTCAGGTTGTCCTATGACTTCCATTGCCAGAAGCCAGGACCCTCGCCCTTACCCTCACCCCCTACCTTTCTCCACCTGCACAATGTCCCCTGCAGCTTGGCAACTGCAAGATCCTGCTTGGCAGCTGCAGATAGATTCAAGGCAGTGTACCGTATCTTCTGAGAGAAGCAGGTAGATCATAATTCAAGGTAGTGTACCGTGTAGACCATGAAATGTTTCAGGGCACAGGGCATGAAGATTCTGTACTTTTCCACCACCTGGCCCCTCTTACCCCCTCCCCTTGTAAAGCATACTATAAAAAGGGGCTTCACGATCGAATACATGACTCTTGACAAGCAATTGCTTCCTTGAGTCCGTTCTTCTCTCTCGCCCGTTCTTTTTCAGGTTGTGGTCCTCCTCACCCCCACAAATAACTAGGACCCGCAGGTCGGGTCATTCCATATGTGTTGGTGGCACCAACCTACCTGCAGTTACACACATAACCGGCACACACCATACACAAAAAGGGCTATAAAATCAGAGTCCTCCAATGGAATAAATTGCAAACGGCTCTTGGAAAAGGAACTCAGAGATGGTGCTTAGGTTTCCCCACTCCATTTAAATGTAGACAGTGCAAATCTGAAGACATCACAGATCGACTCGTTGCCTCCACCAGGATTTCATCATAAAGTATTTGTTTCCTACCTGAGTCCATCCTCCATAGTGAGGACTTCCTGGGTGCTTCCTTGTCACTTGTCCCAGGTTCAGGTGGGAGTGTGAGGATGTTACCTGTAGCCAGAGACTTCAGAGTCACTCATGATGTTTCTGCCGAGGTCTTTGTTTATCTTTTCTCCCAACACAAACTAGAAAGATGAAAGAGTTAGAAACAAGTTGTACTGGCCACTGTCCAGAGTTGGCTCGCTCACATCCATAGTAATCTCAACACCCAGGTCCCAGGTCTGAGAAAACAAAGAAGTTTTGCCAGACTGCTTGACTGATAATACGGAAAGAGAGTTTTTAAAATTATGTGAGGAGCAGACAGCACGTTGGTTGTTCTGCTGTCAGAGACCCGATTCACTGGGTGAACTCTGGTGCAAAACTCATTTTAATGAAATGTTTCTGAAAATCATAACTGGGGAAAAATATACGTGACCAGCATTACTCCCGAGAACCTGTCTGTGGGTGCACTCGACCATAATTACATTGAAAAACCCAAACTTCAAAAATAACGAAAAAAAATCTCTGTGTGAATAAAAGAAGTAAATTCGCTAGGATTTAGATGAGTGCGGACAGCTGAATTAATAATGCTCATCTTTTATTAATCGGAACATTTTACATAAGACGTTTATTTTACCAGCTTGGGCAAACATCGCTGAAGTATTTTATGCAATCATGGGAACAACTGGGCTATGACAATTTAATGCTATTTTGCAACACGAGAGAGTTTCGTTGAGACGCGCGTGAGCCAATTTCACACAGCTGGCTCCTTAATCACTTTCTCTCCGGCCCTTGTCGGGACCTTGTGCTGGTTAGTTTTTCTCAATGCGACACAAAACTAGAGTTTGTGTCGCCTAGGTATTGTCTTGATCTATGGTTGACATAAAAGGGCTCAGCTCACTGTGGGTGGTGCCACCCCTGGGATGGTGGTCCTGGGTGCGATGAGAACGTGGCTGAGCAAGCTACAGGGAATAAGCCAGTAAGCATGCTCCCCCATGACCTTTGCTTCAGCTCCTGCTTTGAGTTCCTTCCCTGACTGATTTGTCTTGAGTCACATCTCTCCTCAAAGTAAGCTGTGGACACTGTCCCCTACCCCTTGATATAGTTCCTATTTGGGGGAAGACTCCTTGCACCTATTCACCCCAAGCTGGACACTTTATATAGCTCTGCACTAAATGTTCAGTTGGCTTTTGTATTGCAACTGTATGCCTCTGATGCCTTGCTTTTTATGTCCTATAGTCTCTTCTGCAGCACACCCTTCCTAGTGGTCTATCTCTGTCTCTCTGAGTCAGCCTTGGTCCTCCAGGGGACATCTGTCATTCTGTACAGCAGAGTGCCCCATGGCCATTGCTTCTTAATAGCTGGACAGTACCACACACATCAGTTGGCTGTCCTTACTCTCTTTGGAGTTTAGCTCACTGTTTTATCTGGGCTAACAGAACTTTTTTTTTCTCCACTAAAGCATTTGCATTTGTAATACTCTGTGACTGGACTTAATTTAAGATCTATGGGGAAATCAGATTTGACATTAGAAGGCACGCTGGCTTGAGAAAATGGGCCGTGTCCAGGTTGAGCAGCCCGAGCTGAGGTACTGTATGAATTTGAGTCTGCTCCAGTCTTTACGAGGTGGAGCTGGAAAATACTGTTCTGCCAACTTCTTCTCTAAGCAAGTCAGGTTTAGTTAAAAGGGGTTATTTTGTGTATTTTCTTGTAATGTTCCAGGAGCTGGTGAGACTGTAAAGATCTGCAAAGGAAGTGAAATTGGCTTTTGGAGTAAGGTTTGGGGAGGAATCAAACAATGTCTGAAATTGTCAGGTACTCTATCAAATGAGGCTCATCAAGCCGCCCACTCTTGGCTGCATGGCTGCTCGATATCATTTATCTGATGCTGAAAATATGTTTGTAACATATGTCTTCTGCATTGGAGAAAAAAAACAAACCCTGCAGATTATTAGAGGAATTTTGACACTGATGTGAGGGAGGGGGACTACACAATGTCTACACCAAATTTCCAAAGGATAACCCAAAGTTCCGTTCCACCAAACTTCACCCTGAGGAACCAAAGAGTTTATAAAGCTTATTTACATGAGTGAGGGGTTACTGACAGGAGTGTCAGTGACCCCAAAGACACCTCATTGGAAAGTCTACACCCAGGGTAGATGAGGGCTTCCCCATGGTTGAATAGATGGAGCCCCTCCCTTAGTCTCCAGGCCTATGTACTCTAGCCGCTTTGTGAGACCCTGAGGCCACATGAAAATAGGACAGAACTGCACACAAATGGTTGAGGATATTCAGCTGAAGTTGTGGGAATGAAGCACGCTGTCCTAGCAGAGGCTGGGCTGACAGCAACGGAGGGATCAATGGGGTTTTGAATAAGTTCAATGATCAGGAAGATTCTGGCGATGGGAGAGAGACAGGAGGGGGAGGGGGAGCCAGCAGATGCCTTTAGTGTGGCCAGGAAGGAAGGCTAAAAGGCTAGCTTAGGCCGGGAGGCAAGAGAAAGGATACCCGAGTGTGGGGCAGGGTGGCTTTCTTTTCCCTTACTGTTGAAATGACACGGGATTCAGGGAATCCTGTGATTGAGGAGGGAACAAGAAAGAAATCATTTTGACAGTTTCATAAGGGGGGAAAAGGGTTTTAGTGCCTTAAAACAATGTAATTACATAACTAATATGTAAAAAAATAGTCTTTATAAAAATTTAAAATACTTCCGAGCTAGCTGTCATTTCTCTCAGCTCACTATACCCAGCCCAGTCCCCGTGCTCAGATGTAACCACAGCTACCTATCTGATGAATAGCCTTTGAGAAATTTCTCTGAGATATTACTGATGTGGTTACCCAAAGGCGGGGATTGGAACAATATGGGATGGTTTGAGCTGCATCTGCTTATGAAATGTCATACCTAGGGGTTACTCAAATCTATAGCTCCAGCATTATTGTTGCTGTTTGTTTGTTTGTTCGTTCTTTTGTTTTTTTGTTTGTTTGTTTGGTTGGTTGGTTGGTTTTTTTTGGGGTTTTTTTTGTTTTTTGTTTTTGTTTTTGTTTTTGTTTTTTTTTTGGTTTTTTTTTTTTTTAGTCTCCCAAAGCAATCCATGGGGAGATAAGTAGTAGATGGATACCTCTATCCTTTTTGGATACCCAAGTCATCTCCACGTTCTCAGTAAGCAAATAATGTGGTAATGAAAGATGTGCATAAAAGCAAAAATAGAGATCATTTGGAGGGAGGGAGGGGACCAGCGAGGGGAAGTGGGGACTGTGGTGGGAAGCAGTAAAGAGGGCAAATTATGAAATATACTGATCCAAATATATGAAAATATCCTCATAAAAATGAAAATAATTTTCTTTATGAAGCTTTCCCTGGTACCTTTATTAAAATGTTTCAACTCAAAACACATAAAGGATGGCAAAATCGCTCAGTGGATTAAAAAAGGGAGGGGGTTCTTGCAGCCAAGACTGATGACCTGAGATCAAGACTCAGGCCCTGTATGATAGAAGGAGAGAACTGACGCCTGCAAGTTGTACTCTGACCTCCATATAGACAATGTGGAAAGCACACAAATGAGCGTACAGACACACAGGATCACAAACAAACACTCACTTTGCAATCACTTGGTTAGGGAACATACTGTATATTACTCAGGGTTTTCTAGAGGAATGAAACATCTCCTGAGAAGATGTCCTCGGTTATAAAGAAAGCGAAACTAGGCAAACCATGTGGAGCAAGCAGCATTCATCCATGGCCTCTGCTTCGGTTTCTGCCTCCGCCTTGGGTTCCTGCCCTAATTTTCCTTCATGATGGACTTCAAGCTGTAAGCCAGATAAACCCTTTCCTCCTGAAATCAGTTTTGGACAACGTTTTATCATAGCAACAGAGACGCAAACTAATATAGCTCTGAACCCTTTTGGCCATACAATATGGACTCCTGAGCTTGGTGCAGAAACAACATTGGACTAGAGATAGCAGATACACTATGTGTCGCACCATCTCCTCGGACAAAGATCTTCTGGAGCCTCCTCTCCTCCCAACGATACTCACTTGAGTCAGCCCTGATTAACAGTCAAAACTGTGCTACATGCAGAAGGTGAGAATCATCAGCCACAGTACTGCCTCGGGGAAGCCAAAATGGCTACGCTTGCTTTCCTGTGGGTCAGCAGCTTACTCACAAATCACCATTAGTAAAAGCTTGTTAAAGCCTTGGAGAAGAAACACGCAAAAGCATAGGACTGTAAATATCTGAGCGAAACTATAACCAAGTTAATTTCATACATAAAGAGGTTTGAAGCTTTCTCTTGTTTTCCTCTCTGTTCTGAAGGACGATCATTTGACAGAGCCAACATAGCACTGTGGACTCATCTTGGCTAATTTTCCATCTAATGAGATCCGCAAGCTCCATTTTTGATGCTTTTTGTTCTGTTTATTCCTTCAACTGAACTCCAAAGATAAAAGGTATTTTAGTTCAAAGAAATGCGGAGAGCCCTTTCTCTCAGCGAGCCCTGTGTCTGAGTGGCATTTCTTTCCAGGTGTGCAAACAAATTCTATGAGAGGCTTCCTTGTTTGTTTTTAAATGTCTATAAACCACCCTCATCTAGACCATTAGCTTTTTTGATCACATCGGGTGATGTTTGTGTGCAGAGAGAAATACATTTCTACCGGTCCACAAACATAGGGCCTAGAGAAAAAACCAAAAAAATCCCAGAAGTTGCCTGTGAAAATAAAATGAAAAGTTCATCCAATATTTGTAAGCTAGGATACATCCAGGCCTGGTGATATCTAACGTCACTGTGTGTTTGAAGGTTCTGTCTCCCTAAGTTTTCCAAGCACCTATCACAGTTCCCTAGGCTCAGGGCTGAGTCTGGAAGGCTGGGGCCAGAAAACTCTTGACCCAGAGACTTACTACAGCCCATCTAACACAGTAGTTCTCAACCTGTAAGCCATGACCCCTTTAGGAGGGAGGGGTTAGAAGAGCCTTTCACGGAGGTTACCTAAGACCATAAGAAGACACAGGTATAGAGATCATAGGGGTGATCATGGGACTCTGTTTATTGTCATGCATGTTCTTTGATTATCTGGGTTTAATGGCTACCTTGTTCCTGGACTATTTGCATCTATTGTACTGTTAGTTCCTCAACCTAGAACTGACCTTAATACTTGCATGTAATTTAAACAGTATAAAAGCAAAAAAGGAGGAGGAGGGATGGGATGGGGGATTAATGGGAGGGGGGAATGGGGAAGGGGGATGGCATATGAAATATAAATAAATAAAATATCAAATAAAAAAGAAGACACAGATATTCACATTACAATTCATAACTAGCAAAAATACAGTTATGAGATAACAACAAAAAAATTTTTATGGTTGGGGGTCACCACAACATGAGGAACTATATTAAAGGGTTGCAATGTTAGGAAGGTTGAGAATCACTATTCTGATGGGTCAGGATCCCGAGAGTCCTAAATTTGCTAGGCTGGAGGCACATGCAATTCTCTCTCTTGAGCTTTGCACTAATGGAGTGTTGGTCCTTTGTCCTCAGCATGCATGGAGGACACAACTGGGTTTAAGATGAATCACTTATCTGTTTCCTCTGTGAGCCATGAAGACCTGGGCAGAGACAAGCTGCAAGAAGCCTTCTGCAAGATGGAAGCCATGTTCAATCCTGGCCTTGGAATCTCTGTGTGCTCAAGAAACATCACTTGCAGATTAACCGTGTTATTTATATTCATAAAACAATAACTCGCTCTTCTTTCTCTCTCTCTCTTCTTCCCACCACTTCTCCCGCTCCTTTCTCCCATTCCCCCTCCCTAAATAAACCACTTCCCATGGAACCTGGTCAACCTTGTGCTGTCTGTCCAAACCGCACAGAAATCTTACATTTGGTGCATTGGCCGGCTGAACTGACTTCCCCAGGCACTGTGTGGCCCACTGCTCTAGGCACTGCTGCTGCCGGGGACCCTGGGCGAGACCAGAGACCCAAATCGCCCGCCATTCCCACCACTGACCCCCACCACTGAATCCCGCTGACTCGGCAGCCACCACCACCGCCACTGCAGCAGCAGCAGCCACAGCCTCCGCCCGCCCGAGATCGCTACACCTCCGCACCATTTCCACCATTTTCACCACTTCAGCTGCTGAGGCTTGCCACTGCGACCCCCCTCCCCCACTCAGTGCTCTGTTGCGTAGGTTAGATAGCCAGACAGACACAGGTCCCCAGTTCCATCTTCCAGATACCAGACGGTACAAGGTCTCATGTACACACTGGCATTTTAATCCGTCTGAGGAAGGAGGCGTTAAAGCCAGTTAACTTTGAGAAACTCCAGGAGGTTGTCCAAGATAAACAAGAAAATCCATCTCAATTCTTAGAATGCCTTACAAAGGCCTTACTGCAGTACACTAATCTGGACCCTGAAAACCCAGAAGTTCTTGTTACAGGATTACCAGTTGCTGTCCACAGAAGAGCCTGGCACATGCATCCACGGAGTGGGCCCTGATGGTGAAAAAGCCAGCTCCTCCCCAAAACGGACTACGCCCCTACACAACAGGAAGTAGTTGAAGAGACATGGTGCCCCAACTCCTCTTTCACCATCGGCTTCCCCTCTCTTTTTTTTCTTTTTTATAATAAGAAAAAGGGAGATATGTTAATATAAGCCTGAACTCAGTGACATAACATTCAGGTGCCAGACGACTTCTGCATCATTGCTGAGGAAACCAAGATAATCACTCCCAGAATTCACCTGTTTTGTTCACCTGTACCTGAGAAGAAGCTATACATCATCACCTGCTCATCAACTAGCAATCTGCTAGTTGGGACTGCCCCAATCTCCTTCTCTTCTTTCTCTCTCTCTTCTTCCCGCCACTTCTCCCGCTCCTCTCTCCCATGCCCTTCCCTAAATAAACCACTTTCCGTGGGGAAAAAAAACAATAACTCAAAACTTCCAACTTCTCTCTCACAGGCCAGCTGGTATCACCTCTGCCAGCTTTTCCCTGGGCCTGGAGTTCAGGAGGGTTCTGGGTAAATGGCACCTGTCATCATGGTGGCTTCAGAATCACAGTTTCTGAGCCAAATTTAGAAACTTGGTGCTCTTTGGTCATTACATCCTCTGTAAATTTCCCATTTCGCAGACTAGTGAACCCGGAGCCCAGCTACAGGCCACTGCTACCAATGACTAAACAGAGCTTGGCCAGATTTTTTCCTGCCTTAAATCTCTCTCATGCCTCTACCTTGACAGACTGTCATGCACAGCCTAAAGTACTGGTAAGGAGAAAAATTCAAAATGAAGGAGAAATAGAGTCTCACCAGAAGCCAAAAGAAGATACAAGGATTGCCTCAAACTTTGGGGGGAGCCTGGGACATCTTTTCCCCCAATCCCTCAGTCACTAAGCTTTTAGTTACAGGGTAAATGTGGGAGCCACTGATGTTAGCTACAGCTTGGATGTCACAGCCTGATGGGTTTCTTTATTGCAGATTTTTTTCTTTTTCTTTTTCTTTTTTCTTTTACTGTTTTGAAACAGTAAATAGCCCAGGGCTATGTGAATAGCCCAGGCTGGCTTAGAATTGCTTCCATATCCCAAGATGACTTTGAATTTCTGATCTTTCTACCTCCAACTCAGAAGTGCTATGGTGATGAGCCTGTGCCAACACACAGGGTTTATATAGTGCAGGGACTGTATACCTACTATGCAACCACTCTACAACTTCAGTTGCATCACACTTTTACAAACATCTGATTATGGGAAAATTCACACTTACTCCAAGTATAGAGAACAGAATCATGACCCCAGGGGTTCCCATCATTGCATCTTTAATGTATCAGCCCTGGGTTCTATAAGAAAGCAAGCTGAGGAAGCCATGGGGAACAAGCCAGTAAGCAGCATCCCTCCATGGCCTCTGCATCAGCTCCTGACCCCAGATTCCTGCCCTGTTTGAGTTCCCATCCCGACTTCCTTAGTGTTGGACAGTAATTTGGAAGTGTAAGCCAAATCAAACCCTTTCCTCCCCAAAGTTGATTTTGGTCATGGTATTTCACCACAGCAATAGTAGCCCTAAGTAAGACAGTTAACCAAAGACATCTGACTTTCAGAGCTCAATGTTGGAGCTTCAGACTTCTTCAGATGATCCCAAAGGTAACAAAAAATGGCTCTGAGTCTTGTCTGTAATCAACTGGCTTCCAGAGGTGTGAGTGAAAGTAAGTGTGACCATACAGAGTCACCATCTGAACTCATGCTGTAACAGAGAAGGTATCACTGTTCATAAGGGTCCTGATGACTTTCGTAGCGGAGAGCCCACCTCATCTAAGCTTTAAAAGAAACAGAGGCAGTCATAGATAACTAACATGAGGCATTGAGGCCCAAAAAAGACTTTCGTGGTGACCACCATCCACACAGACCTTCATCCAATGGTTCATCCAATGGTTCAGGATTGAGCAAGGATCCAGTTTGTAAAACCACAGAACCTCTAAAGCCCATAGCTGTTATGCCGACCCAACCCACTCATTGTATTAGAATCTTGGCCTCTATTGTGTCTAGACACAGGATTGCCTTGTCTTAATCTTTCTCTTAATCCATCTCTCAAATCCACCTCATTGTCTCTGGACATACCTCCCCCTCAACCTCAAAAAAAATTACTTTATTTTAGATAATGTGTATATGTATGTGCGGCTCTGTGTGTTTGAGCTCACGGGTGCGGTGCCTGAGCTGGCCAGAAGAGGGCGCCTCTGCAAGAGCAGCAAGTGCTCTTTACTGCTAAACCATCTCTGCAGCCCAGTATCCATGCGATACAGATCATTCCTTAATAATCTCACATTTACCTCAACATGAAGCAAGCAAGACGTTTGTGCTTTGGAGATTGTCCTAGTTTAATTTCTACTCCTGTGATAAACACCACAACCAGAAGCAACTTGAGGGGGAAAGGTTCATTTGGCTTACGTGTCCCATCATAACCCATTACTGAAGGAAATCAGAGCAGGAATTCAAGCAGGAGCAGAAGCAGGAACCGTGGAGAACCAGGTTTACTGACTTGATCCTCATTGCTTGCTCAGCCTGCTTTCTTATATACCCAAGCACCACCATTCCAGGGATGGTACTGCTGTCAGTGGACTGGGTCTTCCTACACCAATCATTAATCAAGGATACATGACACATATGACTACAGGCCAAGGTGATGGAGGCATTTTCTCAATTAAGATTTTGATGACCCTAACTTCCATCAAGTTGACAAAAATGAACCAGCACATTACTGTGGATGCAATGCTATGTCAGACTGTGAGGCCAGTGTTAGGAAGTAGCTTCTATGAGGTCTCTGGATGGACCCAGTTTTGCTAATGCCTGGTACTCTGCAGTGTGTGTGTGTGTGTGTGTATGTTTTCAGTGTGTGTTCAGTGTGTGTACAGTGTGTGTTCAGTGTGTGTTCAGTGTGTGTTTGTATATGTGTGTCTATGTGTATATGTTTGTGTGTATGTCTGTATGTGTCTGTGTGTGTGTCTATGTGTGTATGTCTGTCTGTGTGTGTCTCTGTGTGTATGTGTGTGTATGTGAGTGTGTATGTGTGTGTCTGTATTTCTGTGTGTGTCTGTGTGTGTATGTGAGTGTGTATGTATGTGTGTCTGATTATGTATGTGAGTGTGTATGTGTGTGCCTATGTGTGTATCTCTGTGTTTGTGTGTGTACCTATGTGTGTCTTTATGTGTCTGTGTGTGTGTGCATGTGTCTGTGTGTGTGTCTGTATGTGTGTGTGCATGTGTCTGTGTGTCTGTCTGTGTGTGTCTGAGTGTGTCTGTGTGTGTGTGTCTGTCTGTTT
>NW_021604614.1:9652807-9653195 GCF_004785775.1 Grammomys surdaster | reverse complement strand
TGTGTGTCTGATTATGTATGTGAGTGTGTATGTGTGTGCCTATGTGTGTATCTCTGTGTTTGTGTGTGTACCTATGTGTGTCTTTATGTGTCTGTGTGTGTGTGCATGTGTCTGTGTGTGTGTCTGTGTGTGTGTCTGAGTGTGTCTGTGTGTGTCTGTGTGTGTGTGTGTGTCTGAGTGTGTCTGTGTGTGTGTGTCTGTCTGTTTCTGTGTATCTGTGTGTCTGTGTGTCTGAGTGTGTCTCTGTGTGTCTGTGTGTGTGTCTGTGTGTGTGTCTGAGTGTGTCTGTGTGTGTCTGTGTGTGTGTCTGTGTGTGTGCTCTGCATGAAGCACTGTGGGTGCAATGCAGCCAGTTGCCTCATAGTCCTCCTGCCATAGCTAGACACAC
>NW_021604614.1:9581522-9652407 GCF_004785775.1 Grammomys surdaster | reverse complement strand
GGGTCTGGAGACCTGTGCATCATAGATAAACACAATTTATTTGTGACTGATAAAGCCTCCTTTTTGTTGGCTGAACACAGAGGAAAATGAGAGTCAGATTAAAAACAAACAAAACAAAAACCTAAGTCATGGGGCTAAAGAGATTGCTCAGAGGTTAAGAGCACTGGCTGCTCTTACAGTGGACCCAGATTCATTTCCCAGAATCCACATGACTGCTCAAAACCATCTCTAACTCTAATTCCAGGGGATTTGATACCAGACACATATGTGGTGCAAAGACGTACAGACAGACAAAAACCAACCGTACACGTAAAATAAAAACAATGAGTTTTTTCTAAGTTAGGAGCTACATCCTCCTGAAGTTCTCGTGGAAAGCACAGCCTGTAGCTGATACCTGTGTTCCTCCGTCCTCCTCCTAGTGTGATGGCTAACATAGCCCAGTGATTCTCAGTCTTCCTAATGCTGCTACCCTTTAATACAATTCCTCCTGCCTATGGTGATCCTCAACCATAAAATTACTTCTGTTGCTACTTTAAAACTGTAATTTTGCTACTGTTATGAGTCGTAATGTAAATATCTGATATGCAGGATATCTGACATGTGACCCCCACCAGGGGGTCATAACCCACAGGTTGAGAACCACCAACCTAGCCAGTTTGCTGGACTATAAAGTCACCTAGAAGTCACATCAATAGGTATGCTTAAAGAAGCTTTCTAGGGAGATTCACGGAGGAGGGCAGATCCATCCTGGATATGGGTAGCACCATCCCTTGGGCTGGGGCCCTAGATTGAAGAAAAAGGAGACAGTGAATTGAGCACCAGAATCCATCTCTGTGCACATCTGGAGCAGATGTGATGTGATCACCTGCCTCACCTCCTGCAGCCATGCCTCCTTGCCGTGATGGACTGTCCCCCTTGAACTCTGAGCCAAAAGAAAGCCTTGCTCACTTACACTGCTTCTGTCAGGCATCTTATCCCAGCAGTGACAAAAGACACTAGTACATCTGACCTATGTTTTAGTGCCTGAGAATAAAGTTGCAACGAGTTATATAGATTTCTTCTATGAACCGCAAGCAGGTAATACCTAGGGTTGTAGTTATTTAACAGGCATGAATTTGCAGTTGTTCTCCCCAAAGAAATAATGAAAATGGGCTTGCCAGAGACCTGTGAGGAAGCACAGTTTGTTATTGAGCCTGCAGAATGCAGACAGGACTGATTACACGTGTCTCTCTTTTCGGCAGACAAGATGGCTCATCACCAATGGAAAGCCACATGTCAAGAACAGCATGAATGATGGCATCCCCACGGCAGAACCACAGACTCAGGCCATCTATCCCACATTGATGTGAATTTTCCATTACCCAGGAGCAAAAAGTAGGCATCTTTTCTCTATTTTTTCTCCCCCATTATAAAACTTAGTTTAGTCGTTGAAAATGGAAAGAGAATGATGACATTTATAGAACACCCATCTCAGCATAAAAAGTGAAATATTTTTCTAAAAGGCTTTCATTTCTTCCAGGAAAAAAATAAAAGAGAGAGACTCTTTCATTAGTCATAAGGAAGGCACATTTACTGGATTCTTTCCAGAATGTCATACACAGCTGTTAAGATTAGTTTCTATGACGAGTGTGTCATAGAGGGAGAACAGTAAACACGGTGCATGCAAATAATTTGCATCATAAATATGGATGTTGTTTTCCTTTGCCATAAGGTATGAAGAATCACAATTAAAATGTCAAACTACAATTGGGGAAAAAATCTGGAAGTTGAGAAAGGGCATTTGTGAGATTCACACTCAATTATGTGCATGTTGGTTGCCTAAGTTTCTGACTTCTAAAGCTTTTAGTCACTAATCTACTTTTTCATGCTGTAAGCTGTTTTCTTGAGCTCAAATCAGTGTGATAAAAGTCTTTGTGTATGTATGTACATAACTGTGTGCATGCATGTGTGTACAGGTACATGTGTGTGCAGAGATATGTGTGTTTGCATATTATATGCAGAGATATGTGTGCTTACATGTTGTATGCAGGTACATGGGCACATGTACATCTGTATGTCTGTGCAGGGGAATGTGTGCACATATATGTGTGTGCATGTGTGTGTTCAGCTGCATGTCCATATGTGTGTGTGCGCACAGGTGCACGTGTGTATGCATGTATGAGTACAGATGCATATGTGTGAGGGTGCATGAGTGCAGCTGTACATGTGCATGTGCATGTGTGTATACGTGTATGTGCAGGTACATGTGTGTACAAATGCACATACACTTGTGTGTATGTGAATGAGGGGTCCAGAAGTCAGCTGGAGATGGTGCGATTCCCTCAGTGCCCTGCTGACAGGTGAACACATAGCATGGAGCTGACATATCTCCCACATTCAACGACAGAGTTCATAATTTACATGTAAAATTCTTTGATAATGCCCTCTCATTCAAGAGGATAAATACGGGAAATGAGTTTTCTTCCAGCAGCTTACGCTGATACACAGGACATAACTCTCTTGGCTTTATTTTAGTAAAGGAATCATATTCATAAAAGAAGCCATAACTCAGTTCTATATACTTCAAAGAGTTGGCTACAATTGTTCATAATTGGTTTAAATGTTAATGTTTGCATAATGCATGATTTCTTTATTAAAAGGCCACGGCAGAAATACACATTAGTCCTCTTGAAAAGAGCCCCAGGAAAAAAATTCTTCCCGAAGCCTCAGATGATTTAAAATTGATCTCCTATCGTGTGTCCTACTTTTATATTCTTAACAACAGACAAAATAATTCCTTTCAATTTTAAGCCCAGCTGTTTGGGGGACCCCAGGTTGAGTTATGTTGCTATTTTCAGGGGTACTTACTAGGTTATCTTCTCTTCCTTGGGAATCCCCCTGCTGGGAGGCACAAAGGCATTCCAACAGGCATCTCAGACTTGCTTATGTGTGGCAAGTCTGGATTTTTCCAGTGATCAAACATATATCCACTCACCATGACTCACTTCCACACATGTCTACACCCTCACTAGGGCGGTCGTAATTTTATGAGACATATATGGGGAGGGAACCAAACCAAAGTGCATAGGGAAAAAAAATGTCACGTGCTCTTCCAGTAAATTTCTTGATTATCTGTTGCCAAGTCCTGTGCCGGACCATGCCTGTGGAAATCAGAAGACAGCTAGGTACAGCCCTGCCTCTGTGGGTCTGTGGTCTGAAATGATCACGTGATGTGTGAAGGAATAGCCGTTGTGGGGATATAGGGGAAAGGGTGTGGAAATGAGGGTCTGAGTTCACAGAACTACAGCCCAGGTATCTTTAGTCACTACTCAGTAGCTGTGAAAGGACACCGTTACCAAGGCAACTATTACAAGAGGAAGCATTTAATTGGGGCTGGCTTGCAGTTTCAGAGGTTTAGTTTGTTATCATCATGACAGGGAATATGGTAGCACACAGGCAGACATGGTGCTGGAGAAACAGCTGAGCGTTCTACATCTGGATCTGGAGGGTCCTTCATCTAGTTCTTTGGCAAGCAGGAAGAGACTGGAAACCTCAAAACCCAACCCCAGTGACACACTTCTTCCAACAAGGCCACACCTCCAAATCCTTCTCAAGTAGTGCCATTCCTTGATAACCAAGCATTCAAATACATATAATGAGACATTTGTTTTTCAAGTCACTTACAGGAGTATTGGAGATCCTGCCTCACTCAGAGCCATCATGTCATCCAAAGAAAGCAAAAGGTGAAAGTCATCGTGACTGGATGCTGCTGCCTTGGATGTACATACCAAATTGCTACAGCTCAGACTTGTAATCACTAGATGCCTATATTTCGTGGAAAATAGCCTATTGTTAAGTTAGGCAGTGAGAGCTAGGTTTTGGGAAAGCAACAGACAAATTTGAAGGAGACACACTTGTGTTTTCATCTCAGCCCATCTGTCTTCAGACGTTCACTACCTCTGTCACCGAGGCGGCTTGGAGCCTTTTCCTGTTTCTTCTGTATGCATGCACACAAACCTGTCATGTGTTAGCAAACCCATCTTTACAAAGCCTCTTAGCTTAAGAATCCTAGAAATGTGCTTTCTGAGGGAAGTTCCCTTTACAGAGTATCTCTCACCAAAGGGAGGCAGAGGACTGAAAACTGAGCCCCAAGCTCAAGTTGAAACATCAGCACTAAGCAATCTGTTCCTTGTAGGGATGGTTCTGTGTTTCTACCAGCTCCATAGAGCTGTCCTGGCTCGGTCAGTGATGCTGGACTGTCACAGAATTTTCCTCCACCACTTAACATCACAGATGCAAGTTACCCAGCAAAGGTGATAGAGGTTCTTGCCCCAGAGATACTCAACTCTGAGGCATTTGTCACTCACACTCCAACAGCTTGTAATCAGAGTTCTATGTTGGTCAACATTCCATAGCATTTCAATATGTGCACAGGAGGCTAGTTCTACTTGCAAATTATAAGACGAATATTTCTGCTGCGTTGTTTTTTTTTTTAAGTTTCATTCCAAGTTAAATGCGTACAGTCTTAGAGATATAGGACAAAAATCTTGTTTGGAATGAAATTCCCTAAACTTTCTTTACATGTGTGTTTTGAGGTACAGGGACCCCCTTTCTATAATATCTTCTTACCTCAGTCTGAAAATCGAATTGACACATGCCTGTCTGCAGGAGAGAAGCACACAGTTTTATTATGACACATTTTGTGGGGCTCTGGAGCTCTCTTAGAGAAATAAAGACCCAACGGACCTCGTAGAAGCAATGGCTCACATTATGGGTTAGGCAGAGAACAGTCGTTGTGAATAATCAATAGAGGTTACATGTGGGACTGTGTAAGGGTATCTTGGTTCTTGGCTGAGCATAGGCCTGGAACCCCGAGACTCCAAGGGAGAAACGGAAGGTGTTTGGCCACATCCCCAGAACCCAGGGTCCTGACACGCAGTCTAGTCTCCATGGACCTTCATTGTTCAGTCACGTAGGCCATTACAGCCCCTCCCAAAATGCACAGATAGAGGGTGTGACTACAGGCCTCAGACCCTAGATTTAGATACTAACCAAGGCCAGAGGGCAGAGCCAATTAAGTCCCAAGACCCTTCCCCTTTTCTCCCTATTTAACTCAGGTCTGCCCTGAGTTTCAGGGGGGTACATCCAGATCCATCTACCATCTGCCATGAAAATTAACCCTTTTGGAACCAAGGACTTTCTGATGTCTTTGGGGCCTGCCACCACCAAAGCTTCCAGCCTTTGGAACTCCAGACCTTTCTCCTGTTTGTGGGACCCGCTGGCGTGGAAAGCCTCTGGGACACCGTCGTGGCTATTTATCCACAGCTGGTTCCCACATGGGGCACAGACACCCACGGGCTTCAAGAACCAGGCATCCCAAGTCTGCTACAGGTGAATACATCCCACAGGACACAGGGCCAAGGCTCTCTCTGTCTCCCTCACCTATCTCAGGGCTCAAGAGCCTGTCGCTTCACACAGCACAGCTCTGTGTGCTCCAAACGGTCTCTGTTCTGCTGAGCCCCTCCCCCACGGTGTCTGGGGCCACAAACAGAGATTCCTGCCTCCCCACTGGAGAAAGCCTTCCTCCTGCCCCCACGGAACCCCAGACTGGCTTTGCTCCCTGCCTGGGCGTGACCCACACAACGTCCACCCGGTACAGCGTGAGAAGAAAGCAGCTGAGCTTTCCGACGCTTGTCTGGTGCTGTGCTGAATTGACTCAGCCAAGATTCTGTGCTTCTCCCGTACTGAATGAACTGTGGTTCCAGCAGGCAAAGGGGGCCTGCCGTGGGGGAGCTGCAGAGAAGGCCTTCAACTCCACTGCTGCCATAGCTGCAGCTGCTTAATCTCTCACCTGGAGGACTTCTCTGGATTCCAGCCACGGGGACACACATCTTCAAGCAAGCTGGCCAGGTTGCCAGTCTGCTAAGCCAGTACAGTAAACAAATCTCTCCCGCAGGGTGCTGCCAGGGCCTCTTTCTTCCCTCTTCCCCCATTTCTCTCGGCTGTGGGTCGGCCGGTCACATGTACACATGTCCCTAGTCTTGGTGGTTCTGCGGCCTCTTAGCGGTCTGAGAGCCCAAGGGCTTGAGACCAGCTGGTCCCCGCCCACCTTCTGGCCCAAGGATCCCCAATCCAAGAGCTGTGCACCCCAACAGAACCAGACTGAGTGAGAATTCCCCTTGTCGGGTGGGGCCCCACCGCACTCTCCTGGTGTTGCAGGGAATAAACTCAGCCAAGATTCTGTGAGCTCCTGCCATGCTGAGCTACAATCCCAGCCTACCGCTTCGTGGCAGACGCATGGACTCAGAACGCAACAGAGACTCATGCATGGGCCTACATTGTTCCCTACAGGTGGTAGAGGATGTGGGCAAAGCCAGCTACAAGAGTACCCCCGCTAGCGCCCACAAAGAACCTCTCCATGGAACCGTGAGTAGCCCCAGCCTAGTTCACAAGACTAGGCATGTCTCTCTCTGTCCCTCCCCCTCTCTTTTTCTCTCTCCATGTGTTTCAGGCCAGCGTTTTCTCTCTGACTCTTAGCTAGCACTAGCTCCTTCCTAGCTCAAAAGACTCTCTCTCTCTCTTTCTCTCTCCCTCTCCTCCACGTGTTCTCCAGCTTAAGGGCAAGATGGCGGCTCCCTAGCCTCCACCTTGCCTATCCCCCAGCTCCACAGAGAGGGCTCCTTCATAGTGAACAGCTGTCTTTCAGGAAGACCTACAATAATGTTCATGCTTTTCAACCAAAAATTTTCAACCGAAATTTTTCTTGTTTTTGTTAAATGTTTCCTTTTCTCTCTAACACTCATGATATATTCCCAACATTTTTTTTTTTCAATTTTTAAGACTTCTTCAGGGTTCACAAGTCATTTAATCTACTCCCACAGGTCAAATCAACATGCTGATCACTACTTTTCAAACCTTAATTAACAACTTGTTTCCTTTTACAGACAAACTGTTGCTGCCTATCCCAGATACATAATTAACATGATGCTTTTCTTCCTCAGCCATCCAAAACAGACTCAAAGGTGCCTTCTAAGACTGAATTTCTTCAAACACCTTTACTTTTCTAGGATCTCAACGACACACCATGACGTGCTTGCTCCCAAGTAGCCTAATGCTTACTACATACCCTTTGCAGACATCCCCCTGCCGAGGTGCTGCTTCCCTGTTGTGATTATCCTACAGGTGCTCCCAGAAGTCCAGCAGAGACAACACCACCTCCAGGAACCTGCCTAGAATGTCAAGCTGCCTTCTTCCAGCCACACCATATGACTGAAGACCCAGAGACACACATTGAACTCCAGAGACACACCAAACTTCAGAGATGCATGCCAAGATCCACACACGCTAAATCTTACAGAAGGTCTGCCCTGAGTTCAGGGGAGGTACATCCAGACCCATCTACCATCCACCATGAAAATAAACCCTTTTGGAACCAAGGACTTTCTCATGTCTTTGGGGCCTGCTGTCACCAAAGCTTCCAGTCTCTGGAACTCCGGACCTTTCTCCTGTTTGTGGGACCCGCCGAGTGGAAAGTCTCCCGGACACTGCCTCAGCTTTTTTCCCCACAGTTACATATAAGATTAAGAGTTATTTTAGTGAGATTTATGTAAGATTGAGTGCAGACTTGATTGGACTCCCAGTCAAGGACAGATTACTATTATTTTGATGTAGGAAAGAGTTATTGTTATCATCATCATCATCAACATCATCATTTGGGGGGGTGTGCACATGCACATGTGTGTAGGGGTTCCTCTGTGTGCTCTGAAGACTGTAAGGATCAGAGATCAGCATTAGTTATCTCCTTCATAGCTCTCCACTTTATTGATTCTGGAGTCTGATGATTGGCTCTATTGGCATGCCAGAAAGGACCAAGGTTCTTACTCTCACTCCTTTCTTCTTGTACTGGGGCTATAGACATGTGTGTCTCCACTCAGATTCTCCATGTAGCCTCTAGAAGATCAAACCCAGGGTCAGTTGCAGATGTGCACGGCAAACACTTAGCTGATAGATCCATCTCTCCAGCCCTCTATTCTTATTCTTTTATTCTTATTCTTATTCTTATTCTTATTCATCATCATCTCCTCCTCCTCCTCCTCCTCCTCTTCTGAAACTCAAAGGAGGGCACAATGTTCTGGTTTCACCTTACGGTTTTTGAGTGACTTTAACTCAAAATAGTTGATGCGCAAAGTAAGTGTATTTTTGGTTGTGCCACATATTTAAAGTCATATTTATAAAAAACAATGAGTTTCATTCACATTAAATAGAAGCTTTTGTTTCGCAGTCTGCCTGTGTTCCTTGGACACTGCTGTTTCTTAAAACCACTCTTGGATTCATCAAGCTGTTTTTCACATACATTACTCTTCATTCTTAGTAATTTGTGGGAACTCCCTTTGTGTAATTCTTCTCTGAAAATGCTGTCCTCAGCCATGGATACCCATCTTCATTACATTAGGACATTTCCTTCATTTCATATCATGTTATATGGTTGCTGGTGAGAGGTCAAATCCCCATAATCAGATATTACAATTTTTGTGATAATAAGAGGAGGAATAGACTAGGGGTCACTTATAAAAATAGCATCAACTGAGATCACTTGGGACCTATGCTTCTTTCTTTGTCTTCAGATAGTCTTCTCAAGGATAATTTTAGGAATGTGTGCTAGTTAACATCTTAACCGTTGATTTAGCATAGCTCAGACTCACCTGATACAAAAAGAGTTTCAGTTGAGTAATTGTATTCATTGGGCTGCTCTGTGGGCATGTCTATGAGGAATTGTCTTAATTATTAACTGATGCAGCAGGGCCCAGCCCTTCCCTAAGTCGCTTTTGTTCAAAGTGATTTATCACAGAAAAGAGCTGGCCTCAAAATCAACCTACTTTTGCACTTTGAATGCTAGGAGTAAATGTGTACACCATCACACGCCACTAGGTAGTTTTATGCCAATTTGAAACAAGCTGTAGTCATCTGAGAAGAGGAAACCTCAACAGAGAAAATCCCTTTGTAAGATCAATCTATAAATTGACAAACCCATAGGGCACGTTTTTTTCTTAATTGATGGGAGAGAGTTTCAGCCCATTGTGGATGGTACAACACCTGAGCTGGTGGACCTGGATGCTATAAAAGAGCAGACTGAGCAGCCATGAGGTGTAAGCCAGTAAGCAGCACCCCTCTACGCTCTCTGCATCAGTTCCTGCCTCCAGGTCCCTGCCCTGTTTGAGTTCCTTCCTTGGCATCTCTCAATGGAATGTAACTAAGGATACATAAATCAAATAAAACCTTTCTTTCTCAAGTTGTATTTGGTCATGCTGTTTCATTACAGCAATAGAAAGCCCAGCTAAGATATCCAGCTTAAAAATTTTAACAGATTTTTTTTCAATTATTTTTACTTAAGTGTATATCAGAATCTGTGTATGGGTATGTGCATCATGTGAGTGCAATGCCTGTAGAGGCCAGCAGAGGGCGTTGGATCCAATGGATCTTGAGTTATAATGGTTTGGAATGTCATGATATGAGTGATGGTAACTGAATTTGTGCCTTCTCCAAAAACAGTGCATGTTCCTGTTTCTCCCTCTCCCTAGCCCTAGTAAGATACAGGCACATAAGCTTTTGTGCTTTAAAGTTTCACAATAATGAAGCAACCACAATGCATTCCTTCCCCTCTCTCTGCACCCCCCCCCAAGACCCTAAAACTTCAAATCAACTTCTCCAAAGTGCTAACTGCCACAGCCTCTGGAACAGCTACGTTTTACACAGCTCTTGACTTCTGTTTCCCAGCGGAGTCTGTCATAAACAGGCCAAACGCTTCTCCCATCTCAACACAGCAAGGACCTTTTCATATAGAAATATGATACAGACCACAGTAGAAATGCCTCAGAGAGAAAGAGAATCATCAGAATCCCCCTTAGCTCCAGTAAGAGTGACATCATGTGATTATTGAAGGGTGATGGGGAGCTGTAGAAATCCTCTGTAATCCTGTTGAAATGCCCTTCAAGATAAAACCATGCCTCACCTGAATTAATTCTGTGGGTCACAGCCAAAAGTTACATTACCCATGCAGGTTTCCCATAGGCTCAGCTGTCTGCAGATCAAAGAACCATCTTAAGAGAAAGGGGTTGGATTGTGTGTGTGTATGTGTGTGTGTGTGTGTGTGTGTGTGTGTGTGTGTGTGTGTGTGTGTCTGTGAATCTGATTGTTTTAAAGTATGTATCTGTATGGGGACCAGCAATTTCTTGTGTAGACAGATGCATGTGAGATTTGAACTGAGGTTCAAATTTTTATTGATTTTTGAGCTCATGCAATTTGGCTGGTAGCTGCCCTCTTGGGATCCATTACAGATTTGTCTGAGAAATAAACCTTGCAAATCCAGAATGGTTTGATTTTTCACTCTCTGCTCCAAGGAGAACAGGCTCAGACACTTCCTATTCATTTCTGGCCATATATCATCCTTAACCCAATTTAAGAACACAAAGGTCAATTGATCAAATACAAAGTTTAAAAAATTGCCTCCCTAAAAAAAACTAGAAAGTGCTGAGAGCACGCTTTTTCCACAATCCATTCATAAGGTTAACCTGAAATGCATCATGATACACACAGCAAAACTTTGTCTGCAGAGAGAAGCCAACCTCTGTAATTTGAAGAAAATTCAATGCAGGTTTGTACTTCTGTGGGTTATAATGCTATATTTTCCTACATGCTAGAAATTAAGCATTTATATTTAAATTTAAAAAAATATTTTATGATCATGGTTGTGTGTGTGTGTGTGTGTGTGTGTGTGTAACTCAGTGCCTGCAGAAGAGGCCTTTCAACTTCTTGGAACTACAATTAGAGATGATTGTGAGTACCCTATGGGTGCTTGGAAGAAATTCAGGTCCTCTGCCAGAGCAGCAAGTGTTTTTAACCCCTAAGCCATCTCCCCAGTTCCCCAGACACTTATTTTTGAATACAGTAATTTTCAAAGTCCATGTTTGTCTTCTCGAAACCAAAGAGAATGCAGAGGCCAAGAACTATTGATAAAAGTTGTGCTTTGGGGGTGGGGGGTGGAGATTTTATACAGAGTCATCCAAGCTGGGTTGGATCTGAATTAATCTTGAAAATGTCAAAGTTGTTGAAACGAATAAATGCTGAGGCAAGCTAAATAGAAGCTCCTCAATGAAGATGCAGAAAAGCCTGCAACTACTTAGGCCATACTTTTAGCTTATCATAAGAATCTTCTATACTCTTTGTATCTCAGTTGCCGGTCAGGTTCTTATAGAATGGCAAATCCATGCTACCTTGATATTTTACAGCTCACCAAGGCAGACACAGGGGCTGGCTTTACAAGCATGAGGACTGAGTTCAATCCCTAGGACCTACCTAAAAAGCCAAGCATTGTGTCACCCAAGCATGCTTAAAACCCCAGAATTAAAGAAGTGGAGATGTTTTGACAAATCATGTTATCGAGTCTAATGGGTTATAACACAAGGCCAATGAGAGATGCTGTCTCAAAAAATAAAGTGGAAGCTACCTAAAGAAAAGTATGCACACATATACGTGTACATGAGTGCACTCATGCACACACATACACACACTCACACACACACATGCAGAAATGCCCAAGCAGCTTAGTGTTTAATATCCCCACAACACAGATGTGACCTCTCAACCTGAAGATGGCTTATCCACACACTCATAGCAAATACAACAGAGGGACACTCTCAAGTTGTCCCCAACCCTTACACAGGCACACAAACAGAAGGAGTTCCATCAAAGTTCAATTTAACAAGGAGAAGAGGAACACTTAGGGGAAGTCCTGACATTTCCAGTCATGCCGCTGTGGGTCTCCTACCTTTCTGAAGTTATAATGGTCAGATAACTTAACCTTGGCAGTCTGAGAGCAGAGAGCCCTCCATCAGACAGAACCCCAGTGATGGACCAGCTTCTTATCTTCCACATTGAGGCTCACCTTGTCACACATTAAGGTGAAGGGGGGCTCACACCATCACTCACATCTGCAGCCCGTTGCCTCCTTCCACTCCTGTGTGACCTTCTCTAGTCTGTGAGCTTTAAATGTAATTTATACACCACCTATTTCTGTGTATGCATCCTAAAGTCCTTTATCGAATGGCATGCACGACATCTTTTAGCTCTCCTGCTGTCACCTCAAAGTTAGCATATCCACAGCTTAAGGCTTAATCTTTCTAATCCATCCCCCCACACCTCATCTTCCCGACTGTCATTAACATCACTGCTTGACCACTAGTGCGGGGGCCAATAATTTAGCACAGAGACTCAATGGATTTGGGTGAGCATCATCCCTTATCAAAGACAGGTGTCTAGGATCTTCCCTGGAGTCTCTGGCTCAGTTCCTCTGAGATGGGAGAGCTTTCATTTCTTACACATTCTAGAATGGTGCTAACCACCATTACATGTCACTTGAAGGACTGCCTCAAGGTTGTATTCCCTGTCTCCCTTTAGCACAGGTGACCTCAGCCCTCCATCACTACCACTTGGCACTGAGGCCATCCCGATTAATCTGACTCCTGTCTTGTCATCTCCGTTCATTTATTCACATGGCAGCCCCAGTAATCCTTCTGCAACAAAACTAAATCACATCCTTTCTCTGCTCAAACCTCTCTACTGGATTGCTGTCTCACTGGAAATAAAATCCAGAACCCTTGGGGCAGAGGTTCGATAAGGAAAATGGAGGTGGGGGAGCACTCACTACATAGAAAGCAGGAAGCAGAGCTGGGCTGGAGGCATAGGCAGCCTTGTTCCAAATCCCCATACTTCACCACTAAGCGGTCATGGCAGTGGTCTACGGTTCTACTTCTAAAAAAATTTTTCCAGAGACATCTGTCCACTAAACTCATCATCCCTGCATTTGAGCTGTTGGTCGTGAATGAGATATTAAGAAGACGGACTTCCTGATTTCATGATTTGTGTTTGGTCTCTTGGGGCTAAGGTGTAGTGAAAAAGATGGGTGTTGTTTTGAGAAGCATAAAGAATTGGCATTGTAGTTCCTGCCTTAGAATAACTGTGATGTGCCCGCTGGGGCTGATGCACTGGTAGAAAAAAATCTATTTTAAGCCTAAAAGGACGGTTAGTCGCATTTAATTGTCAAGTACTCTGTGGCACATAGTTACTGTAAAGTATATGCATGTTCAGATGGCTGTCCCAAGTTTCCTTCTGTTGTCCCTTGGAATAGGGACACCACCAGATGGAATGTGTGACCTACGAATATGCTTCCTGAACCCTATGAAGCAGATCTCTTCTGTCTCTTACACAGTGGACAACAGCGACTAGACTCAGATCCATAGACATGGCTGTTGGCAAGCACAGTGCATACAGAGGGCAGCTGTGACTACCTCTGTCTTGTTTCTGATTTTAATGAGCTTGCTTCCAGTTGTTAACGCAGGAATAACCAGGAGCATCAATATGGAAAATATAATAATGTCTTGCTTTATAGGTGGTTTTGTCGGATATTATATCACCTCATCTTGCCATACTCTTCCTCAGACTCCTCAGGCTCCTGCTTCAATTTGCAACATCTGCACATTTCCATATCTCCATCTTTCTCTTACCTGGTTCAGTGACATTGGAGAGAAAATGAACTGTTATAAAGCCCCGCATCCTAAGTTCTTCTAGAGCGTATGAGAAACTTTAGTTTACCAGCTTACCACATAGAAAGCCATTTCTAAAAGATTTTTTTTAATTGTGTGTGCATGCACGTATGTGTGTATGTGTACATCTGAGTGCAGTTCCCATGGGGGCCAGAAGAGGCAGTAAAATCCCATGGAATTGGAGTTACAAGCAGTCATGGGTCACCTGGTATGGGTACCGGGAACTGAATCAGAGCCTTCTGCAAACCAGCAAGCACTCATACCCATTGAGCCATCACTCCAGCCCCAACCATTTTTTCTTAATCACCTATTATTTTCTTCTTTTATATCATTTCTCTGTATATTCAAATAATTTGTTTTCCTCTAAACTCCAATGACCCACTTCAGAAACTTTGTGGGTTTTTTTAATTTTGCATTATTTTTGAAGCAGGGTCTCTTGTAGCTCAGACTAGCCTCCAACTCTTAATGTAACCAAGGGTGATACTGAACTTCTGTACCTTTTGTATCTACCTCCCTAGTGATGGTGTGTAGGCATGTACCACCATGCCTGGTTTTTACAATAGTGTGGACTGAACACAGGACTTTTGTGTGCTAGGTAAACACTCTATAAACACCCTTAGCACTTGCCTCTGGGCCCTCTGCTCTGTGACTTTAAGAGGTCTTTGTGCCATTTATTACACCGCCCACCATTCTCCCATGCATTCCTCACCAATTCATTATTTTAAAATTTATACTTTGTTTCATTTTATTCTGTCAAAAGTCTTTGTAACTCAAAATTCTTTGTTCTCAGTTTTCAGGGTTTCTGCATTATCAAACACACAAAGACATGATCAACTTTTCCCCTTCTTGGATGTCAAAGAAATTTAAAACTCAGGGACAGTGGGATGGCTCAGGCGGGTAAATGTGCTTGCCTTCCAACAACCTGAGTTCAATCCCCCAGTACCTGCATGATGAAAGGAAAGAACCAATTCTTCTGACCTCCATGTGTGCGCTGTGGCTTATCATACACACACACACACACACACACACACACACACACTCACAAAGAAAATATACATCTTCACATATGTTCCCTTATCAATCTCCAACAGTGTTATAGATGAGAAAGGTTCTTTGCTGACTTCAAAACTAGGTTGGGATCTTTGCTTGGCATGAACTTCGGTTCATCATCGTGGGCAGATAGATAACTGTTGTATTGTACAGGGAGTCTGACAGATTGCCTCAGTCAACAGAGCCACATAACCACTAACAGAAAATATTCCATAACTTCTATCGTGGTTTCTGAGGGGTCATTCCAGACTCCTCCCAAGATATGCAAGGACCAAGTACTCTAACGTGATGGTCCATGCTCTTGGCTTCCTTACTGAAGGGAAGATGTCTGCTGAAATAAATCCTGTGCATCTCTATGGTATGTGTGTTTGGGGGGGAATCCTTTACAGAACTTAAAACAAATGATTCCTTGAACAGCAGGATAGAAATTTGAAGAAAGAAAAGCCCATGAAGGGTAGAAAGGAAATGGGTTATAAGAAAGTCTCACACACACAGCAGGAGCCTATGTCCTGAATGGAATAATATTTCCCAACAGTCTTGGAAATCTTTGTTGTGAGTAGCTGTTACATGAACTCAAAACATCAGAACAAACTCAGTTTAGCATCTGAGATGGCAGAGACAGCTCCAACCTGCACAGGAATGTCTATGAGAAATGAAGAGCTCAGGGCTTTGGAAAATTGACAAATTGCTATGGATAGGTCCAGGCCTTAAGACTGGACAAAGGAGTGCCACCCCAGGTGAGCAGGTGCTCTACAATTCCAGAAAGGATTATTTATGGTCAACGCATATTTATCATGGTAATTTTCTTTCAGGTTGTGGCCAAGTATCCTGTAAAAGATGTATCTTTTTTTTTTTTCTAACTCATAGTTTAAGTCATCATTTGCAAGGATGATGGGGCTGTAAATAGAAACTCAAGTGGAAGATCTTTGAGGATAAATGTACATTTAAAACTATATTTAAAATATATGTTTTAAGGACCAAGAGGTATTGTTAGACAGGACAAGGGCCATTTGCTAGAATGCTTTAGAGATGCTCCTTTGGCTAAACAGAGGCTGATCATGGATAATTTTCACTTTTTATGTTTATGTAAAAAAATATGTACTGTCTTTGTGATACTTAGCTTTAATTTTTAACCTGAGTCAACCTAGTATCACCTAGGATCTCAATAAGGAACTGTCAACACTGGGTTGTCCACGTGTATAGGATATTGTCTTGCTTAAGTTAATAGATCTAGGAAGACCCAACCCACTGTGGGTGTCACCATTCCCCGGGCAGGGGATATTGACTTGTGTAAGAGTGGAGAATTCCAGAGGAGCACAAATAAGCAAGTGAGCATGTGTGTATTCATTGCTTTCTACCCTTGGTTGGGGATGTGATGTTTGAAGTCCATGCCTGGGCTTCCCCACAAAGATTGCCTATTACCTGGAATTGTGAGCTGAAATAAATCCTTTTCTCTATAAGGTATTTTTATCCTGGTGTTTTATCATAACAGAGATGAAACAAGAACAGTCTTCATAATAAAAAAACAAAGTTAATTGGATTTAATGTGTTATTATTTAAAAGAGAGAGAGAGAGAATGCGAGTGGAGCATGTTGGGAACATCACAAGGATATGGAGGTGGAATATGATCATATTCCATCACATACATGATGAAGATTCACCAAGAATCCTTTTTTAATAAAATAAATAAGATGTATAAACTGGAAAAGTTATTTCTCCTGTTGCTATGATTAAAGACCTCTGATAAGAACAGCCCAATGAAGGAGGAGTTGTCTTGGCTCACAGTCCTTGGGTACAGTCCATCGCAGCAGAAAAGCCATGGCAGCAGGTGCTTGAAGCATCTAGCCACATTGCACCCACAGGAAGCTGAGAGCAATGGATACTGGTGCTCCACTCAGTCTGCACTCTCACAGAGCAGGATTTGAGCATAGGGAATGGTGCCGCCCACATTCGGGGTGGGTTTACCTACCTCAATTAACATAATTAGGAAAACTCATTACAGGTATGCCCAGAGGCTAAATTAATCTAGCTAATTCCTCACAGGTATGCCAAGGGGTGTGTCTCCTGGGTGGTTCCAGCCACCATGCTGTCCATAAACTCTTCTGTCCTCATCTTGTATACTGTTAGAGAAGGTAGGCACAGTGTATCCTGGATGAACATGGCTTTGCAGGACTACACTTATGGGATTATGGGCATTTTTTTAAGACCTGCTGGTATTTCCTCAGAATTCTCCACACCCCGGGGCAGCTTTGCTCTGACTTGTCTCTGTGGAGCCAAATCTAAGCTTCTCAACCTTAGAGAGCCAAATCCAACCTTAATATCTGAAGCAGTTTCTCCTTGTCTGTGGGCATCAAAGAGATATGACTTTGTGCCTACCCCCAATACCACTGATGGATATTCAAAGTCCCATACTGTGCCTCTGCAGGTTTGTGCTGGAGGCATGTGACAGAACAAATGGAACATGTCTAATGAGGACAGTGAATGGTGTTGCAAACCCCTGTCATCTCTGGATCTGGCTTAAATTAAGTACAAAAGTGAATCTCTCAGTGTGTCAATCCCTACTCCGATTTCTCATTAGTACCTGACCCGTGTAGTTCAGGTAAGTGAGAACGCTTCACCGTGCGTACTTCTTGCGATGAAAACTTTATGCTGAAATTTGCAATTGGTTCTCCGGGCCCTTCTAGAATCCACCTTGAGACAGAGAAGGATAATGGAAACAAATCACTAGAAGCCCAGCTTCAGAACTGTGATTAGGGACAGCTGTGAGCAGCTGTGACTTTTTAATGTGTGACTCTGAGGCACATTAGGAGTCAGGAATGGCTTGCCAAATTTGTGAGGGCCTTTTAAGTGTTTTTTTTTCTTCTTCTTCCTAAAGAGCCAGTTGTTCTGAGCCTTTGTCTTTTGAACAGGGCTCCAAATTTAATAAGGAAGCTAGGAAGCAGTTGGTGTTTGATGCAGTGGGGTTTTTGTTCTGGGATGGTCACGTACGTGAAACCCTATCTTTTACAACTTACAACACAGGAGCTGGCTAAAAAGCCTTTCACCATTGAGAAGCTAGAGGATGGGCTGCTGATATGGCTCAACAGATAAAAGTGCTTAACGCCAAGTCTGATGGCCTGAGGCGGTTCAATTCCTAGGTCCAACAAGATGGAAGATAGAATTGGTTGCCTCAAATTGTTCCTTTAAAAGGGGTTCCTGATCCCCGGGTTGACCCTCTCCCCAAGAGATTGCAACTGCTAAGCCAGGCAGGACCAATCAGGGAGGAGAAAGAGTGCCTTAGGATTACTATTGCTGTGACGAAACACGGTGACTAGAAGCAGCTTGGGGAGGAAAGGATTTATTTCCCTCACAGATCCATAGAATTGTGAGGGCAGGAACCTGGAGGCGGGAGCTCATGCAGAGGCCATGGAGGAGTGCTGCTTACTGGCTTGCTCCCCATGGCTTGTTCGGCTTGCTTTCTTACAGAAGCCAGGACCACCAAACCAAAGGTGGCCACACCCACAATGAGCTGGGCCTGTTCTCATCAATCACTAATTAAGAAAATACCCTACAGGCTTGCTTACACCCCCATTTTATGGAAGCATTTCCTTCATTGAGATTCCCTCATCTCAGATGACTTAATCTTCTGCCAAGTGGACAAAAAACTAGCTAGCACAGGGAGTCTACCTGGAGACAGGCCCCCAGGAACCATATAAAGTGCCCCAAACTTCCAGAGTCCCAGGATAAAGTCTCGCCCTTGAGGTCCCTCGGGTGCCTTTGATGGGAGCTGTTTATCTGTTCTAATCGAGTTTGTCAGTTTCTGGTCTTCCTCTTTGTATCTGTTTAACTCTCCTAGCTGCCCTGAGGATCTGTAATGGTTACTTTGTGTTCAAAATCCTAAGGTCAGCCCAACCTCAGATCTACTGTAACTGTTACTTTCTTTCAGTTCTTTCAAGTCCCCTGCCTCAGCTCTCTAGCAGTCACTCTCAGTGCCCCCGGCTCTCTTCAATGGTTTCCATTTTCTGTCCATGAGCCTCTTCTTTCTAGTACCAACAATTCTTTGTTAGTCCCACAGACAACGACTGTAGTCCCCCTAGGCTGTCACCCCTAACCCAAGACACACACCCCCAGAAAGCCAGATGCCCTGAGTAGCTGACAGGTGATACCCAGCTGCAGCTTCTTTCCCTGGTGAGGGTCTTGAAAGCAAGTACTACCCGTCCTGGGAATGGACCCTTCCAAACATCAAAGCCCTAAACCAGGATGATCTTACAGACAGATCAAGGAACCACATTTACATCGCGTACCAGAAAAGTCTACAGTTCTCCAGAGGCCACTTATCTGGGGACGCCCTTGGGGCTTTTAAACACCTGCCTTGGTCCGAAGTAAAAGAAAACATAGTATCTGTGACAGGTGATGTCAGCTGACCTTGGCTCTGTTTCCTCGTGGCAGATTCCTTCCAGGGACTCTCTCACTCACAAGGACCTTAAGGAGTTTTCTTTCAGACCACATCCTGTTATTAGTTCTAACAAACTCTTTGCCTGAAGGTGGATCTGACTCCCTCTCCGCAGCTGGGATCTAGTGAACTTAGGAACCTAACTGCAATGGCTGGGGCGTAACCCTGTGGACAGAAATCAAAGGCAAATCATTTCTTTCCTCTACGTCCCTGGTTCTCAACCTTCCTCTCACTGGGACCCTTTAATACAGTACCTCATGGTGTGGGGACCCCCCAGCCATAAAATTAATTTTGCTACTTCATAACTATAATTTTGCTACTGTCATGAATTGTAATGTAAATATCTGTGTTTTCTGATGGTCTTGGGCAACCCCCAAAGGGGTCTCGACCTACAGGTTGAGAACCACTGCTCTGAGTCCTCCAGAGTGAAGGGACTCTAGCCCCCTGGAGCATATGACTCTGGCAAGCCTCGCTCTTTTTCTCGGGTTTTTTTTTTTCTGTCTTGCTAAAACATCATTAGGTTATATTCCTAAAGCTAGCCAGCCCCCAAGGTCTATTTCCATATTTGACCATTTCTTCTTCCTGAGGCTGACTACCAAGGTCCAACTATTAAAGTATTGAGGTCCATCAACCAAAAGCCCCCATTGGCCCAGGTAATTAACATGCCCAACTTAAATTAAACACCTCATCCTAACATGAGTTTTCCTCTTTTATCTTTATAAACCACCAGTTTTTCCTTTGGGCTATGTCTGACTCCTCTTTATCCAGAGGCAGTGCTTGGTCTCATTTCCCTACAGTACAAAAAGCCCTTCTCCCTCTCCTTGTTCCCTTCCTATTCTTCTCTGTGTTCTGTCTCTGTCTCTTATTCCCTGTTCTCCATCCCTCCAAAGCAAATACATCTCCTTTGTGCTGAGAACTTGGTCTTGGGGGTCCTAAGCCTTTACCATTCCTTTCACAGAGTATCCATGGAGAGGCCTGGGTAAGGGAACTGCCATCTTCTCTTTCTTCTACCCTATGTCATGAATGAACAACGCTGTCTCCGTTCTCAGAGCTACCAGGTAAATGACAATCCGTCCACAGGCACAGAACATACAGGAGCCTGTAAATAATAAAAGGTACAGTGTAGCCAAATCAGGACAAGGAAGATTTCTTAATCTCAACAGAGCATAAAAAATTGTGGAAGGCATCTGACCATACTCCTAACAGGAGGGGACCCCAGAATAGATAGCAGGAAAGATAGGGAGGGTACAAAAGACAAATGAATATAGAGAATGCTAGATAACACAGAACGGTCCACTGGGACAAGGAGGGAACCTTCATAACTTTGGGAGAAAGACTACTAGAGACACAGATAAAAGAGGGAACCCACACACACAAGAGAAAACCCTGAAGATGAGAAGGGATGTGGTTTGTGCAACAGAAATAAAAATTACCCTGGAATTATCTTGAAAGAAAGAGATTAGGACAGGACCTTTGAGGGGTTACGGGACCTGAGGGATGGTGGGTGGGAAGACTGGATGAGGACACAAGTCATGATGGGATTCTAGACTCCCAGGGAGTTCCTGACCCTCTAGTGAGATCTGACATTCCAGCCTGGAGTCCTGTAGCAGGGGAAGTGAATTAGAAACAGGTCATTGCACACTGGTGGTAGGTGTCCAGGTCAGGATACTGGAGTCTCAAAGGCTGATAAAAGTTGTGGGGAAAGGGAGATGGAAGGGTTTCAGTATAAGTGAGAAAGATCACATTGCTCCCAGCATTTCAGCTGAGAGAGAGAGAGAGAGAGAGAGAGAGAGAGAGAGAGAGAGAGAGAGAGAGGCTGGTTTCTTACTCAGCTTGGGAATCATATAATCTGACATTCACTTCCTTCCACAGCACTGGGATACTTTTGTTAGGACACATTCCAGCCTCATGGCTGGAAGGGATGACAATCAATCAGAATCAGGCTGGAGAGATGGCTCAGGGGTTAAGAGCACTGACTGCTCTTCCAGAGATCCTGAGTTCCATTCCCAGCACCCACAAAGTGGCTCACAACCACCTATAGCTCCAAGTTCAGGGGGTCTATTGCCTTCTTCTGAATTTCAGGGGCACTGGGCATGTGTGTGGTACCCATATGCAGGCACAACATTCAGGCACATAAAATAAAGAAAAAAGGTTTTAAAAAAGAAAGAAAAACAGAATCAATGCCCTCCAAATTAATGAAAGTTCATTGATTTTTTAAAAAATATTTTTGTTTTACTTACATGAGTATTTTGCCTGAATAGATAGACAAATAGATAGACATAGGTATAGGTATAAGCATAGGCATAGACATAGGCATAGACACAGATACAAATTTTTAAAGGTCATGGGAGGTCTCGAGAGATTAGATGCCTCAGATATTAGAGGATTTGATTCTGCCACAAGCATAAAGACCAGAGTTCAGATCTTCAGAAATCAATGTCAATGACTGGTGGTACAGTGGCCCATCTGTAAGTCCAGTCCAGGAAGGAGGTGACAGAAAGACCTCCCAGAGCAAGCCAGCTAGCAAGATGGGCTACATCAAGCTCTGAAATTGATTGAGAGACCCTGCCTCAGTGAGTGAGGTAGAAGAGTAATAGAGGATCAGTCCTGACGTCAAGTTCTGTTCTCCACATGCACACACACACACACACACTTACACACAAGCATGCACTCCTAAAGCATGTACAAGTGCACGTACATGCAAGCACACACATACATACACACATACACACAAGCATGCATTGATGCATATACATGCAAACACACACACACATACACACACACACCTCAGCAATGGAAAATAGATAAACACCCCTGGAAAGCATTAGCAACCTAAAGTCTTATATGCTGAAGATGTGTGTGGCCATTTCCCAGCAGTTTTATTCAAGTTAATATCACATCAGCATGAGACGCAACTGATCTGCATTTCTGAATGATTCCATGGCCTTCAGACTCTAGGAAACTCCATTACTGGGCCATCTCAGAAGAATACCAATAACAGAAGTGCCAACTTCTCCCCTAAAATTTTCCCTCCATCTGCATCCATCCCTAATTACTAGGCCTACGTTTCCAGGATCGAGTTCCTGGAGCCATTCTTGCAGAGAGAGAAACTTCATGCCCTGGTAGGCAGTGATGGAACGGGGAGCCACTGAGGCTCTGCAGAGTTGGTAGACTCCCAGCCAATAGGTATGTATCCTGTAACCTTACGCTGTATCATTTGTCACTTCTCCTACCATCTCAGGTGAAATCTTTAACCTTACCTCATCTTCTTTGTCAAGCAGCCTTATACATCTTACTTAGTCCACCAGCAAAACCAATTTCTCTGGTGCTTGGCCCCACCCCCTCTATCCCTCTGCTTTTATCTTTACTTTTAACAACAGGAGAGATGCTACCTGTAACTCTACCACCCATACTCTCCTCCCCAGTGACTCCGCCACCTCCTGCCTCCACTCCTAGTCCACAAGGGGAGCTCAGGGGAGAAGCATCCTCAAACATACTGTTGTAGTAAACAGCCACATACTGGCTGGTGGGAAGTCTGATCTTACCGCTCTCTGCTTTCCTTTCTGTCTAAGATGGAATTTTTCTTAGTTACAATAACCTGCCTGTTGTGTTCCTTTACAAACCTGCATCAGGACCCAACAAGAGATGGAGAAAATGACTCATGTGCGTGAGACCTCTCTCATCAGTGCCTTGTTTTCATGGAAGAGTGACCCAAGACACAGAAAATTCACACACACTGGGATTTCATGAGGGAACCGAGGGCATAAGTCTGGGTGTGGTCCCCGGAGCCCATTCCTTGGACAGAGCAACCAGCCGTCTTTGGTGATTCAGGATTTGGCAAAGCTTTAGTAGCAAATCCACAGCAGAAATGCTGTGTGTGTGTGTGTGTGTGTGTGTCCACGTGTGTGTGTGTATCTGTGTCCATGTGGGTGCATGCACATGAGGTCACATGTTCTTTCCTCAGGAACCTTCAACTTATTTGCTCATGTGTTTATATATGAAGAGAATTTACTAGGAGGTAAGTTGTTACAAATCACAGCGGAGATAAGAGTCATAGACAGGAAACGCGTGGTCAGGAGGTATCATTAGAGCCATGTTCGGAAGCCTTGGAGATTCTCAATGACAGGAGTCAGCCAATTCTAACTCTTACACACAAAGGAAATCTTGACAAAAGTAACATTTCCTTGTTGACTTACAGTCACTTTTATTCTTTTTTTTTTTTAACGAATGTCCTTCCTAACCTCACAATCAATCTTAAAAACAACAACATCAACAACAACTGATTCTCGTTGTTTTCTTCCTATTGCTTTATTCTATACAAAGATAAGGATTAGGAACTAGAGCAATGACTCAGGGGTTAAGAGCACTGGCTGTTCTTGCAGAGGACTGGGGTTCAAGTCTCAGTACCCACATGGTGGCTCACAAGTGCCAATTCCTGTACCAATCTGTCACCCCTTCTGGATGCCATGGCTGCTGCATACCAATGGCACACAGACATACATGCAGGCAAAACACTCACGCATAAAAATAAATACATCTCTTTAAAAAGAATTAAAATAGTTGCATCTTCCTGCAAGTTTCTACGAATGTTAACACCTTGCTCTGTTTGCTTTTGAGCTTTTAGTTTCAAAATTGGTAGCTATACTCTAATTGTATGTTAGAGGAAATGTAATTAGCCCATCAAACGCATCCTCTCATGGATATTTTAGCTTAGGACAAACTGGGAGTAAATATTTAAGTAAAGGAAACAAATAAAACCCATGAAATTATAGAGCAGTTGGTGTCTGTGAAGGGCAATGCTGTAAAGGTGCCACATGAAAGCTGTCAGTCTCAAGGATAGGGACCCAACACAATCACACACTTTAATGAAACAGATTGTTTTGCCAAAGGCTTCTGTTCTTGTGTTGAAAAATCCTGCAAAATGAAAGTGAGCTGTGAACGGAGTTATCTGTGTTTCAAAAACTCATTGTCTTAGTTAAGGTTTTACTGCTGTGAACAGACACCATGACCAAGACAACTCTTAAGGACAACATTTAATTGGGGCTGGCTTACAGATTCAGAGACTCGGTCCATCAGCATCAAGGTGGGAGCATGACAGCATCCAGGCAGGCATAGTGCAGGAGGAGCTGAGAATTCTACATCTTAATCTTAAGGCTGCTAGCAGAATACTGACTTCCAGGCAGCTAGGATAAGAAACTTATAACCCACATCCACAGTGACACACTTACTCCAACGGGGCCACACCTCCAAATAGTGCCACTCCCTGGGCCAAGCAGATAACAAACCATCACACTCATAATTCATCTCATGCTTAGGGGCCATGGGTCAGAGGAGAGGGCTCAGTCAATAAAATGCTTTACTGTGCAAGTATGAAGACTTGAGCTTTGAACCCTAGTAGCAGAAAATGTTCCACATATATAAGCTTGGTGCCAGGAGCTTGAAGATAGGATGACCCCTAAGGCTTAGTGCCCTGTTAGTATAGTCAACTCAGCAAAACTTGAAGTTGAGTGAGATAGAGACCTTGTCTCAAAAAATAAGATAGAGAGAAATTGAGGAAGACACCCAAAATGGACCTCTGGCCTCTAATCACCATCATTATCATTCATATATACATACATACATACACACATACAGACATACACACATACATACAAATTAATATATATATATATATATATATATATATATATATATATATATATATATATATATGAATGATAATGTGATGATCTGTAGGATAAATATCACATTATAAAATGGTATTTGAGAGGCTGTAGAAATGGCCTAGTGATGAAGAGCACTGGCTGCTCTTCTAGGGGACCGAGGTTTGATTCTCAGCACCCACACTGTAGCTTACCATCTCTAACTCTAGTTCCTGGAAATCTGAAGCCCTCCTCTGGCTTTCATGGGCCCTGAACACACATGGGGCACATACATACATGCAAGCAAAGCACTCACATGGTGCATAATTTAAAACCTATATGATAACTGTTCTAATCCAAGGAAATCATCGAGTGATACATTAATTATATATTAACAGGTAAAAATCCAAAGAGTCTATTCAGTGGCCAATCAGCCACATTCATTCATTCATTCATTCATTCATTCTTTCTTTCTTTCAAGTCTGCATTACCCACTTGCTAACCTACTCATTTCCTGAATGATATTTTCCAGTTTGGCTGGAAATTTCCAGTCTCAAAAATCCTTTAAAAGAAGAGCTTTCTGTGGCTGAAGAAAGCAATAGCCAGAGAGGATATTGGTCTCAGAAAAACAAGTTCAAAGGCTTATAGCATCATTGCTACTCTCTTTGATGATGGCCAAGGAAGGTAGGAAACTGGATAACCTGAATGACAGTCCTCGGGGAAATAGGAGACCAGTAATCTGATTACAAGGAACCGGGTCCTTCCAACTACATGAAGGAAGCTGGAACAGATTCTCCCCCTGAAGCCTCTGGATGAGACACCAGGTAGATACCTTGTTATCAATCTGGTGAGCACTCAGACAAAACACAGTCAAGCTGGAATGAAGAATGTTCTTCTGGTCTGCAGAGCTCTGGGGTGAGCCACTGTGTATGTGATTTGTTTTTTTAAATTCCATCTCCTCTTAGGCTGTTCTGTATCCCTCCTACTTAGACCTAAATCTTCCACGTCTTTCTCCGTGTGGCTCCGAGTCACTAGGCTTCCATCTCTCTCTTTCATCTGCTCCCTTCCGTGGCCCCAGTGGTTCACCCAGCTGTGTGATTGTTCTATTCCTGTGGGCCCTTGACCTGGGACGGTGTGTTCATGGGCTCTGTGTGGGCTGTGATTATGAGCACACTGGAGAAGACGCTCTTTCTTAGTCCTTTTTAGTCGCAGACGTCACAACTCCTAAACCAAACGCTTGGAGTCAGACGGAGCTCAAGCCTACAGAATCCATGGTGTGCACGCCACTGTTTCATTCTTAGCTTTAACATTTCAACGTGGGTATTCTGTCTTTTTTGGTCTGCCCTGAGCTGACAACAGAGCTCGGCAACCATCTTGTTTGCACAGCCCCTCATCTTACCTACATGGTCATATGGGTCAGCACCCATTTATGTGTTATTTGACCCTCTTGTCAGTATGATTGTGTATTTACAAAGGTCGGCTCTGCAATAGTCTCACCCATGAGCTATTAAATAACTTGCAAGTGTGAATTTTCAATGGTGTCAGTAAAAAGGAGAGAAGTATGTCTTTTTTATCTTGGGACTGTGGTTGAATGAGAAATGTCTCTCACTGGCTCAGGTTTTTGTCTTCCTAGACAGTGTCAATGTAGGCTCAAGACATGTAGATACAAGACTTCGGATAGCCATATAATTCTTATTTTTGTTTTTTATAAGATTTATTTTTACTATTTTTTATTTCTCTCTCCCTCTCTCCCTCTGTGTGTGTGTGTGTGTGTGTGTGTGTGTGTGTGTGTCTGTCTGTCTGTCTGTCTGTCTGTGTCTGTGTCTGTGTGTGTGTGTGTGTGTGTGTGTGCTCCACACATGTGTGTTTGCCCCAGAGGCCAGATCTCCTGGATCTGGAGTTAAGGGCAATTGTGAGTCAACCATTGTGGGTGCTGTAAACTGCCCTCCGGTCCTCTGAAACAGCATCATCACTGCAGCCCGCCAGCTTCCTCCTTCATGAACACTAAACTTGATATCAAGTAGTGGTGGTGGTGGTGGTGGTGGTGGTGGTGGTGGTGGTGGTGGTGATGGTGGGAGGGAGGAGTGGTAGAAGAAAAGAATCTACTAATGAGATTCAAGAAGCTGTTTCTCTAGCACAAGTGGAACTGTAAGGGAGCTTCAGTGTGAGCAATGCTTACCTGAGCCCATCATGGGCCAAGGTGTGGGACATTTAGAAAAACTGTTCAAGTGCTGAAGACAGGCCCTCCACATAGACCCAGTTTGAACTCAGTTAAAAATATACCTTAAAATAGATCAGAGCCAAGGCTCCGTCAGGCAGCCTTGGGGAAAAGTGGGTAGGACAGGAGGGTGGCAGGCAGCTTTAAAGCGAAAAGGAGAGTGGCTTTCTCTGTCTCCATCATCCTGGCCTATTAGGGAAAATCTTTGACTCTGTGAGAACTTATTATATTCACTTCATGGACACCACCCTCCTTGTCACCACTATCCTTTCAAAGGCCACCCTGCCTGCCTCTCAAGGACAGGAACATTTTCATACCAATGCTGGGAGAGCAGTCAGCTGAGTTGGTAGCTCTCCACCCCTCTTGAAATAGCCTCAGCTGCAGAATAGTGTCTCAGCCAAGGTTGTGTCCTCTCTTGGGCAGCTGCATCTGATGACTGACTGATGCAGAAGCCAAAATCCAAAGACCTGGCTAGCTCAGCCTCACTAGGGAAATCCCCTAAGCCACCCTGCCACAAAATGTCCTTGGGGAGTCAACTAACACTTTCTTTAGTACCTCACTGCTCATCAGCAGTGTCCTGTCTGTCCTTCCACCGGTACAGTCCCCAAAGTATCATTCCACAAACCCTCTCCATCTTGAAGACATTGTCCCTGGCTCAGATAGCCCAACTTCTAATGACCAATCCACACAACTAATGTCTCTCAAGCATCAGTGACTTTGGTCAGGCATGATGCTCACACAGACATGATGTCATTTCACTGCCAAGTCCCTGTGACCTGGGCTCTTAAGTGCATCTTATGGATGAGCAATCCAAGACTCAGTGACTCAGAGAATCGAAGAGGCAAACTTAGAATTATAAACACTACTCCGTGGATACCAAATCCCAGGCTACACAAATATGTCTTCTGTCTCCTGGCATGCCAGAACAGACACATTCATGGGACTTGCTGCATGTAAACTTACAATTCTCTGAATAGCTTTTCTGTGAAGTGTACATATGCATGCTTTAAATGTATTTTTAGATGGTTGTACACTGCATAGTTTCTCCTGTGTTTTGATACAACAGACTCTTACACAACTAAATATGTGCTCCTCTGAGAAAGATTCAAACTCCAGAACACATGTAGAACACACTTCTACATCTGGAAACGCTTCTGGTTGCTGCCATTGCTGCAAGATGCCTCATCTGTAGATAAAATGTACAGCAGTGAGTTGTGTCCAACTCAGCTTACAATGGTGCTGTCTCACAAAAGCGACATGCTGAGGGAGCTTAGGGTGTGGAGACTGAGGAATAGCCAGCCACATCTCTGCACAAAGGAACATGTGCAGGGAAACCGTCAGTCGTTTGTTCCTCTAAGAGACCTGACATTAACTCCGAGCTCTCATGAGGCATGAAATTTCCTCAGATCCCTCCTCTCAGCAACTACCTGAATCATCTGTTCATGGAACATTCATCTTGGACCTACCATGAATGGCAAAGTGGCACAAAGACAAAAATTAGAGACAGTGGAGGAATGCCTCCGATACAAGGTTATACACTGTGCTTGGGATCTGGCCGGGGTTTCCCAAATCAGCCCCTGTTTGAAGTGTTACTTGAAGAAGAGGCAGAGTTCGGTACACAGCTGCCCTCACGTCTGTGATTTGCCGCTGCACGTGGCTGCACGGACAAGGCAGCAAAGGGAAAAGACACATGAAACGAAGTCCAGAGAAAATCAGAAGGGGGCATTCACGCACATCCTCTCCCAGCACTTACAGGAGGATATGATTATTTCCCCCACCATAAGTCAGGCCAACCAGTGTGAACATCCAACCCTGGAGATGCCCATCAGAGACTCCAGGAGCAGGACATATATTGAGAGCTGTGTGTGCACACAGGCGACTTGTAAAAGTAGGCACTCGGTGTAGCCATAGCGTTTGCATAAACAGAAAAAGGTGCAGGAAAGCCATTGATCTAAGTGGCATGTGCCATCCGTAGGAAGCCTTCTGAATGACAGAAGTCTTGAATCTGCATAGGAACTCTTCCTGTACAGCACCCAGTATGGAAGAGTGAATGAGCATGTCTACAAAACCAGAGAGAGCCGTGTGGACAAGAAGGGCATGCGTCCAGATTGCATCAGGCCTAACTGCAATGTATCATGTGAGCCGATTGTCTGAAGTGCTACGAGGTGTATTGATCTTGGGAGGTGTATTGATCTTGGGCTGTGATCAACTACTGGTGTCTGTTGTAGATGGGAAATGGCCAGGCAGTGATGGGACCCACACTGTGTAACCTGATGGTCACCAACACACCTTTCTTTGATTCTAGTGTATATAAGTTTCTCATGTCCCAGTTTTTCACACCAGCCCTGTGTGATCACAGTGGCTCTCCTCCCAGAATGCTGTTCCTCACTTAACCTCTCCCAACGAGAAGACCATGTATACCACAGGCAATCCTCAGATCAATGTGGCCAGGAGTGGACACTGTAAACTGGCCGGTTTCATAGGCTAAATATACCCCGGGAAAGTAATTGCATTTGGGGAACGCTGTGAGGCTGGATGTAAAATTCATATTTTTGACTTCACATGGAAAATCAGAAAATAGGATAAAATTAAATTTACATGTCTGAATGGCAACCACTGACTGGAAATTGGATGCGTGTGTGAAGTGTGTGCAGAGGTGGTTTTTTGAGTTAGGATCTACTGAGTGATACTTCGTAAATTATTTGAAGATAGGGGTTGGAATGGTATAGTGAATGGGAATATTCTGAATTAGATACCAAAACTCTGAAATTAAGAAGTAGTTTGTGTAAAATGCCAAGTTACTCTATGCTTCTGAAATGGAAAAAGTTGATCCCAATGGGCCATGGTGCCCTAATGGTCATTGTTGGTGACATAGAACCTGCATGGGGAGGCAGACAGCTTTCCCGCCTATTCTCCACAAGTTTTGGCTTCCCTGTCTTTGAGTTGAGAACCCATAAGCAAGGAAATACAGACTCTGGAAAGTTGACTCAGTCAGTAGAGTGCTTACTTTGCACGTGAAGACCTGAACTCTATCCCCAAGACCCACTTGAAAAATCTGGGCACAGTGGTGCACATTTGTGTGTCCTGAACTGGGGAAAGCTAAGAGAGGCAGAGTCCTATGTTTGGTGGCCAGCCACCTAGCCTGAGTGATGAGTTCTAGGCCAGTGAGAGACTCTGTGTCAAGACCAAGGTCTATGGTACCCAAGGAATAAGAGCCAAGGTTGTATTCTAGTCTATAAATACACAATCACATCCATACATGTGCACCTACCCACACATGTATATGTGTAAGGGGAGGTGCTGAATCTAAGGACTAATTCCCTAATTGGTTCTTGATTTGACAATAAGGAAAGCCAGGAGCCAATTCCTGGGCAGAAGATACAGGTAGGGCTTCCAGGTCCCAAGAGAAAAAGGAGAGGCAGCGAAAAAGAGGACTTTTCGGCCAAGCATTGGAACAAGAAGCACACAGAAATCACATAAGATCTTGGGGCAGCCAGGGCCTGCGGCTTCTCTGTGGGCAGGTTACCAGAGATGCCAGAGCAGGAGCTGATTGGAACAGGCCACTGAGTTTGGAACAGATGGAGAGACAAATATGGTGGCTTGGTAAGGGTACACATTTCCAGGTGGAAGGTATCTGCATCCAGCAATTATGTCACAAAAGGCAAGCTGTAAAGTGACAAGCTGACTGCATGTCCTTTATCGTCGATTCAAGGGTCTTGGGTGGGGGGTGGTAACATGACCCCTCCAGGAGTGGGTTGATGGAGTGGTCGAGTCCAGGGAACAAAGGTTGGTAGAGAGAAAGGATGGGTTGGGGCTGGCAGCAGCCGGTCCCAGAGCCAAGCCGAGCAAAGGCTGTTAGAAAAGGAAGCCAGGTTGGAGCTGATACACACACACGCACACACACACATGCACACAATATATAGACATGTCTGCTGGGGTATTCCAAGGAAATATCTGGATCCCTTTAGATTTGAGGTTTTGTGTTCTCATTTATGCTTTCTTTGACAGCAGTATCCCAGCAGATCTACACTTCAGTTGGATTTCTCCTCCCTTAGAAGACCTTCCATGTCTTTGATAAGCATCTCCGTTATCCTATATGGGTCAGACATATACAATCTCTAAAACTTCTGCCAAGTTAACCAATTTGTTATCATTGGGTTTTTCAGTCAAATCAAAAATATATACTAATATTTAATGTATAACAAACCAGAAATTTCTGGATCTCATTACATTTTCTGGGACTGAAAGGTGGGCTCTTCTGGTGCCTGGATGCGTTTGGTAGGATTCACCTGGTGCCACATCTACTCAGTGCACTGAATAAGGCTAGCCCTGTTATCTGCTGCCGGGTGTGGGGGGGGGGGAGGGGATTAAATAGTTCAGACTCTTTAAAACTCTGTTAGCCGCTCACAACTTTTATCTGAGAAAACTTTTTTTATTTCAAATCTATTCACTCAATTCACTGCCCTTCCCATTAGCTCTGAAGAGTCCTGTACAAACTGGCCCACTTGGTTTCTGTTTTAATCATTAAATTTCCACTCATTGTCAAGTAACTGTGTTCACCAAGTAAAGAAGACAGAAGTCACAACCCATACTCACTCATAGACCACATATGATATATATGCTATAAATGAAAAACCCACAAATGGGCCTACAGCATGTAGTTTTTGCTACCCTGCTTTAAGATCCAGGCAGACCTATGCTACCAGCCCTATCCAGATTCCCTTGGATTCACAGATAAAATACAACACACATACTTGCCGGTTAATCTTAAAATGCCTTTGCTAACCCAATGACAGGACATTTCTAAACATCCCCTATTATCCCAGGCATAATCGGACAGAGTGGTCATTGGCCACTCCAGCCAAGATCTCACAGGACTGGTCACATTTTCTCCCTCTGAAGCATGGTAAGTTTCTCCCTTTTTCTCCCCTGTGTCTGCTAGTTTGCCTGTGGGGACCCAGAAGTCCTACCTCTTCCACCCAGCTCATTGGCCAATAGCATCTTTATTAATGGATCCAGAACCATTTGGGGAACAGGATCTTAGCATCAGAACCACACCCTACATGGCCCCTCATATCTGGAGGCCCCACCTTCAAAGGCCCAATCAGCTGTGTATAGAAAATATCCTGAAAGATTGTGTCTGTATTGAACTTTGTTGAGAATCTTCCTTTCCTGGGTGGTGGTGGTGGGAGACAGAAACAATGTCTTCTCTTCCTCCTAAGGTCCCAACAACAAACCAAAGTGCAATCCTGCCAAGGTACACTCTGGGAAACTGTCTTAGTCATGGCTCTATTGCTGTGAAGAGACACCATGATGGTAATAACTCTTATAAAGGCATTTAATTGGGGCTGACTTACAATTTCAGAGGTTTAGTCCATTATCATCAAGGCAGGAAGCATGGCAGGGCTCAGACAAACATGGTGCTGGAGAGTTCTACATCCAGATCCTCAGGCTGCAGAAAGAGAGAGATGCTGGGCTTAGCTTAAGCATTTGAAGCCTCCAAAGCCCACCCTCAGTGACACACTTCCTCCAACAAGTGCATACCTACTCCAGCAAGGCCACACCACCTAATCTCTGTCAAGTGACCAAGTATTCATTATGGGAGCCATTCCTATTCAAACTACTACAGAAACTAGTAATTTGATTGGGCTTAGTTTCAGAGAGTGGAAGAGGGGTTACTGACAGAAGCCTGGGACGCCATCACAGTAGCACTCAGAGTGGATACCCAGCATGGATGACGGCTTCCTAAAGCTACACAGATGGAGCCCTTTAGTTAACCTTCTCAGCCTATAGACCCTTGCACCTTCTCAGACTTGTGTGGCCACGTGTAATTAGAGCATAATTGCATACAAACTCCTGAGAGAAGTGGCTGGAATCTGAGGTTAGGAGCCAATGGCCCTGGTACCCACCACTTCTATGAAGGCATGTCAGTCAACAAGACCAGTCTTAAGGGGTGAGATCTCAACAAGCAAGTGCAGCTGACCTGCAGGAGAGGGCAACTGTTTTCCTCAGAGGACCTTGTTCTGCACCAAATATGCCCAGTACAGTAATTTTCCCTCTTAGTATTCCCTAGGCAGTATGGCAATAATTTCAATAATTTACATGATATTTGCATTGTATTAGCTAGTGTACGGAATCCACAAAGTGATGTAAAAATGTTTGGAAGATTCTCTACAATTAACCTGTGAGCAAATGCAATATTTTGTATAAGGAGATTGACCATGAAGAGACTTTCACCTGGGGCTGGAATTGACCCCCTGTGGACACCGTGGAATGATTTTAAGATTATGTATGCAGTTTTTATACTTGTGTCAAGTTAAATATCCACTTCGCTGAATGGCCCATCAGCCTGAGCAATAACGGAGTGTGTATGCTAGGAAAAATGCTCCTTGGTAAACCTAACAAGAGAAGGATCCAGAATGGGCATGGCCTGGTTGAAGCAGAGAAGCCCACCTGGCTATGGGCATGTTGCATAATGTCAAGAGTGTTCTAGAAGATACAGAGGCAAAGGTGGGTCAGCCTGAGGGGATGGAACAGTCAGCTCTGGGCAAGTGAGGCCATCCTACTGCTCACAGCTATATAGTTGAGAAGCCTGTCTGTGTGCCCTCTCCCAAATCCCTCCTCAGGGATATGATAGTTCCTGGTAAGGGACAAAGGAAGGTTGCTACGAAGGTGATGATGAAGGGGCTTTGCCCTGAAGGTCCTTTCTAGATCCTGGTGTAAAGGTCTCATCATTCAGTGAGGTAATTGTGATTATGGATCCTGTGTACTCCCATGTGAGAGTGGATGTCACAGGTCACAGAGCAGCTTAGAGGTTGGGAGGTCACCCTTTCTCTGGGACCTTCATCTAAGAGGAAACAAACAGCAAAATAACCATAAATCTCTCAGCGACAGATGTGATCCAAAAATTGAAGTTCCAGATAAAGTGACTCTTTGGAACAAAAGCAAACTCCCAGAAGGAGCAATCGCTGAGTGAGTTCATTTTGTGAGGAAGTTGCCCTTTTTATGACGAGCCGACATCGAAGGCTGAATTGCCGAGACTGTAGCAGAAATATTTTCGTCAAAACTCCTCTGCTCCTGGGAAGGGGAGGACAAAAGAGGCTTCTCAGCTCTGTGCACCATTGCTACCTCCAGCATATTTTCTGGGGCATGTATGCCCTCTCTGTGTGGCAGGCAAGTTCTGGGCTGGATGTCATGTCTGCAGGCTTGCCCTCTAAGGTGCAGGGAGGAGGGAGCTTAAAGGTTGGAAGCACAGGGAGGCTGAAGTTGGGTTAAACAATCCAGGGTGACTTTTATTGGGACTCTCTGGTCCTTAGGACAAGACTCCAATCCCAGCAGAGGATTTCCCCACACCTTTTGTTCCCAACCCTTCCCTCCTGGTGCCAATTTGGTCCCAGGAGTCCTGGGTCAACACCCTTCCCCTGTGCCACCTCTGTTTCCTGTCTGTCAAAAGAAGCAGCATCCAAGTAACAGGAAGCAGCAAAGTTTTCTTTTTCATGGATTTAGGGTCAGATTGATGTCACCACCAACGCCAAGGGCTTCAATCAGATCAGTCAGGACTGATGGAGGTGTTCCTGAGGGTGATCGACAGCCTAAGGGTGGTGGGCTCAGACTCACCAGTATTTTGGAGCTTCTGTAAACTTAAGAAGAAAACTAAGATCAAAGAGCAGAATGGTATCTGGGCAGGAATGTGAAACCAACCTCCTGGGTTCACTTCTTACTTCTGCCATTTGACAGACCAAAGCAGCTTCCAAATGATTGTGTGTGGGTGAGCTTGTATGAGAATGGGAATTAGAGTATGTAATATGTTACATCGCCAGGCAATGGGGATAGGGTGGTAAAGCAGGAGAGGGGGCTGGGAGCTCCCTTGCTTTCCACAACACTCTTAAACAGGATACCATCATAACCTTACAGCTAAGAAGATGGAAAACAGCAGACAGCTTAGAAAGAAAACAACAAACAAACAAAACCAGTGGTACTTGCTGACCGGTTTTCATTTCATACCTCAGATCAAAGGTCTTAGCTTGCTGTGCCTTCTCCCACTAAACAGCCCCAAGTCTCCCTTTCTCTGTCTTGGGCTCCCATCAGGTGGGTTTACTTTGGGGATAGCCTTTTCCAACAGGGAAAGGTTTGTCCCTGTCTCAGTTTAGAAGCAGAGGGGTGTTTGTTTATCTGTGCACTAAGTTGTAACTTACCCTGGAGAAGTCAAAACCATCAGAACATCAAAGCAAAAGACAGTCCAAAAGACCCTGGTCTATAGAGTACGAAGATTCTTGAGTGACATCATCCAACCCACTCTGGAAGGCTAAGAGTAAACAAGGAATGCTTGCATTAATGAGAGGGTAGCACTGCCCTCTGACCAGCTTTAGACCTCTATTCTGTAATCATTAACCAGAAAAAAAATGACATCATTGGTGTAGTAGACTCCATCTGGTTTGTAGAGCTGGGACAGAAAGTGGAAACTCCCGGCCCTACCCCTTTGGAGTGGTCATTGCTACTGCTCAGTGGGATCAGATGCTGAGGCTAAAACAGACTGAAGAGTGTGTCCCATAAAGATTCTCCCCTGCCTAGAATCTAGTTGTCCTCCTTTTAAATTGGTTTTTATTGTTTGTAGAAGTTAGATAGTTCTCCCTCCCACTCCCATGCTCCCCAAAATAAGACTCAGAGTCAAAATATATTTACATCAGCCGTGGCCATATAGCTAGGCTCTTCTCTAACTAGCTCATAAGTTAAAATAACCCATTTATTCCAGTATGCATTCTGCCATGTGGCTAGTTACCTGTGCCCAGATATCATGCGTCTGTCTCGTCACATCTCCCCAGGTAAATCACCTGCCTGGCACTCTCCCAGAATCATTTCGGCCTCCTGGATGTTCCACTTCCCATTTCCTGTCTAAGCTGTAAGCCATCAAGTGTATTATTGACAGGTGCCACATCCATACAGACGTAAGATATTATATTTGCAAAACTCTATTTTTTAATTGCATGAGGTACCCCAATAACTATATACCATACTTTGAGTTTTTGTGCCCCAAGTCTACACACTGCCATCATTTTCTCTTTTCATCTTCCCATTAGTCCTCTTGGTCACCCTAGACTGTTTTGTATCTGCTTTCATGTCACATGTACACATATAATTTTATGTCTATATAACCTAACCACAAATAAGCAAAACAAGCATACTTGTATTTTTGAAACAGACTTAATTTGCTTACCATAATTATCTCCAGCTACATCCATCCCCCTGTGGATGATGGCCAGCCTCCTTAAGAGATGAACAGTTCTGAGGGCTTGGCTCCCTGCATATTCTAGGCAGTAGGAAAGTTGGAAGGAAAGATGTGTGCATGGAGCAAGTTAGGCGTGTGTATCCTGGCAACTTGTAAGTCTGTCTGTTCCTTTTGTTCGGTGAAGGTACCAAAGGGCCTGGGTAACCTTTCTTCTTGACACCACTGTTGTTAGACATCCCCTCCCAGGCCCCATCCCTCCCCATACACCAGCTCTTTGTGGTAATATTTTTCCTTCTCCTAATTCTCATTGTACCCACCCTGGTCCCCAGCAAAGGTGCCTTCCCAACGAGGTAGAGCACTCTCCTGTTCAAAAACAAAAAGCAAAAGACAAAAGGAATGTGTTATGGATGACTGTGTTGTAGAGATTAGAAACTACCTTGTTCCCTCTCCTTACATTCAGAACCATGTCCTAAAAGTTCCCCAGGCTGCTTCCAACTCATGTCCCTACTGTCCCCTTGCCTCCCACTGATGCAGGTTACCTAAGCAACCTGGTACGCACTCTCCCAGCCATTGCAGGCCAACCGCTGTCCTTCCTGAGGCTCCATCTAAACAGGAAAAAAAAAAGATTCCCACATTCCTTGTTTTGAATTTTCTGTTTAATATTTGGACTTATTGAGACAAACATGGAGAAAGGTCTGCTCTTACCCAGAGCTCTTTGCTCGATGGGAAACTCCTACTGCTTCATTCATATATCTCCGCCTTTAATGTCATTTTCAAGAGGGAGTTTTAATGAGTTAGTGAATTACATCCCTTTAAATATTTCAAAATATGTTCATAAATTCAACATATCTGGGCTCCTTTAAAAGCAACGGATAGACCTCATTAACACGGGAAGCACTCTCAAACACTTAAGGGGTCCTAATAAATCTCACAAGAGAAACTTCCGAGAGCCCTTGACTTCTGCTGCGCTCCCCCCACTCTTGTTGATACTTACGTAAACTCTCTTAAACTCCTCGACTTAAAATTACAAGTCCAAAATTAATTTCTCACCACAGGAGCCTTGAGGCTGTTCACTTGCCTGAGAGACTGAGCCATCATAAATATACATGGAAAATATAGTTTGATAATTATCCTGCTTACCATAAATCATATTAAGGAACAGACCCAGTTTTATTTGCTGATAACTCTTTTTAACTGTTAAACTTTCTGGGTTCTAGACTCAATAAGAAAACTATTTCAGCATCTCCAGAAAGTTTAGATTATACTGAAGCAGTGTGGGAGTCATCATTTTTTAATAATTATTATTGCCATTTCAGTGGGCCAAAACAGCCAACTGGTGACATTAAGGCTCAGTACCATGACCTGCTGACCCCACACTCTCTGTTATTGTCCTCACCGCCCTACGAACATTACAGACTCTCTTCTAGAGTCTCCATGGAGACAGGCTCCAGGGCCAGCACTCCAAGGGAACTTCTCCAAGACCCCTGATAACCTGGCTGCTTCCAAACTGGGTCTCACCCCACCTTGGTGGCTACGACTGGATTAACTCAATCAGCTGACGACTCAAGCCTCTTCTTTTAAAAATAAGAAGAATAAAATAAACAACTTTGTGAGATGCACTGATAAATTTGACATTTCTTAAATTATTCAAAGAAAACTACCGTGCTACTGCATAAAAAGAACCAAATCCTCACATCACTAAATGCAACAGTGCTTTTAAAAAATGAGAATGGGCTTGTGATGGCTTGCATATGCTTGGCCCAAGGAATGGCACTATTAGAAGGTGTGCCCCTATTGGAATAGGTGTGTCACTGTGTCTGTGGGCTATAAGACTTTCATCCTAGCTGCCTCAAAGCCAGTATTCTGCTCGCTGCTTTCAGATGAAGATGTAGAACTCTCAGCTCCTCCTGCACCATGCCTGCCTGGATGCTGCCATGCTCCCACTTTGATGATAATGGACTGAACCTCTGAATTTGTAAGCCCAGCCCCAATTAAATGTTGTCCTTATAAGAGTTGCCTTGGTCATGGTGTCTATTCACAACAGTAAAACCCTAACTAAGACAAGGCTCTAGAATTTAACGTAAGGAACACTCTGTAAAACAAGAGAGGACTAGAGAGATGCCTCAGTGATTAGAGCACCAGGTGCTATTACAGAGGAGCCAGGTTCGATTCCCAGCACCCACATGGTGTCTCACAGCCATCTATAACTCCAGGTCTAGGAAATCTGCGCCTGCATAAACAAGATTAAAAGTAATTGTTTGAAAATGAATTAAATGAGACCAGTAGGAGAGCACAGATGAATTCTAGAGGAAAAAATGAATAAGAACAAAAGCAACCTCTTGGTTAGGATGGGGGATTGTGTATAAAGCCCTTTATAGACTCATTATAGACTTGCCTTGTCAGGAAAGTATTGTAGGGTCTTCTGTAACCTGTACAATAACATTTTTAAATTAAAAAAATAGAACCATGACACATTCTTAGAGTAAGATAATAATCCTCTTAACAGGATAAAAACTTTTTTCGGTCATGGCTGCATGCCATACTCTGGTGGCCGTGTGTGTCTGGCTTTGGAATGATGACAGATTTACCGGAAGACTGGAAGCAATTACAGAGAAATCACATGTGGCCACCGCTCAGCCCCTCCCAAAGGTCGTTTACGAACACACCATCAGCTCAAGAAGCTGAGCTGGGAGCTGGATACAGAGCTCACCGTGATCAGAATCAGAGTGTTGTTAGTGGCTCCTCCTGTCCCTTCCCTGGCAATCCCAGGCCATGTCCAGCCCCAGATGGCCTCTTTTCCCACAGCCTGACTCTGTGAATTAAGTTTGCTCTCCAGAGTCCTTGACTGATCCCTGGTGAGGACAGCCTCCCCTTGGGTTTCCATGACACCCCAATCACAGTGCATCCACTCCTCGCCTTGTTGTTTGATCTGAGTGTCTCCCTACGTCTATTTCTGCAACACAAGTCAAGTTGAGCTTCACATCTGTATGAGCATTCACCTCTTTTGTCTAACCCCTGGCAGAGGGTGAGTATCCAGTGTTTTCATCTGTTCTGGAGGAAAAACAGCTGGGGTCCTCGATGAAGCCCTAAAAAGCAAAAGATCCTTAAGGGAAAACAAAGAACGGTCTCATTAGCTGAGTACAGGTCCTGACACGGGGGCTGGGGGGTTGGGGGGGGGAGCCTGTGTACTTGAATAAAAACTTCCATCAGTAGCTAAAGTTAAAAGTAACTAGGTTGATGAGGGCAAGAAAGATGTCAGGTAAAAAAAAAAAACTCACGACAATTTTACATTTAATAACATGTAGGGAAGAAAATGGAGAAAGGATTTCACACATCAAGGCTCCTGGAATTCAGAGTTGATTGAATAAATTCCAAAGGCTCTTGCTTACGATGTGACTGGTGATTCATACAAATGGCATTTGTTTCCTATGTGCATGGGCACCTTCAATATGATTTTGACAAGCAGGAAAAAAAAATAATTTTCACGCTTGGCTTCCAAGTGGACAAAACTTGCAACTTGGAGGGAGTTCCTGTTTGTAGGACTCTAAGGGGAAGCAGGAGCTGTCCAGTGCTGGCCACTCAAACAAAGGAGAGAGGAAATGGAGACTATGAAGAGAAGGAAATGGCAGAAAAGAGGAAGGAAGGAGGGAAGAGGGGGAATCACTGATGTGCCAAAGGAATTGATAAGAAGCAAATAAAAATAGAGACATAATCTTTCCATGAGGATGGCATTAATTGGAAAGTCGTTGTCTTTAAAGCCTATGCCACTAAAACTAGAAATAGACGCAGGAGGGGTCTAGAGAAATGGATGGATAATTGCCAGGAAATTTAAATTACTTTAAATTAAGTTACTTTAAGGGTATTCCATAAATGTTCTTTTGTTCTCTTTTGTTTCGAGGCTGCCAAGCCAGAAATCCACAGTCCTCCTTTCTTGTGGACGCCTGTGCAGCCTCTACTCTGGGTCATCAGCCAGTGGGACTGCAATCAAATTAACCCACAGTCACCAGGAACCTTAGAAAGAGATAATGAGTTAACAACATGAGCTCATACTGGATTGAGGTAAGGATAATAGGGATAATAGCTGTCCCTCTGACAAAACGGAAGGGCCGAGACACAGACACAAGGGAGAGAGTTGCATGATGATTGAGGCCGAGAGGCTGTTGCCACAAGCCATGGGAATCAGAGACAGCAGAAAGAGTAGGAAGCAGGGCGGGGTGCTCTCCTGAAGCCCCCAGAACAGCACGGCCCTGATGGTGCTTTGACTTTATATTTTCAGTTCCAAGAACTAAGAACAAATAAACCAGATTAGACTGTATTATGCTTTTCTTAAAGAGACATGTGAAGTTTTGTGTGGAGTGTCTTAGAGGTAACTGGGGAGTTAAGACAAAGGAGATCTTCACAATAGGGCCATCATGCAACAGGGCTTAGAAGAAGCAAGCCCCCTCTTCCCCTTGCCCCTTCCTCTTCTTCTTCTCCCCTTTCCATTCCTGTCCCTGCCACCCACTACCTACCCTCTTGTGAAGACAGTACACCAGGAAAAACCCTCACATGAACTGAAAGACTATGGTACTCTTACATTAACTTCCAAGCATCCAGAACCCCAACAAAAACTGCACCTCACTTGCTCAATAGACTCAGCCTGTGATGTTCCATGTTGATAGACAGCCAAAGTTGACCAGGACAGCCATCGAGTGTGCGGTGACCTGCCACAGCAGCCACTGAGCCCCAGACTGTAGAAGATTCTGGAGAAAAGAAGTCATCATGAGGATGTCAAAGTTTACCTTTTCAAGTTTAAATGGAGATCATTCTGGTATTCTTCCTCCTGAACACAGACTGACAGGAGACATGATCTCCATCCTGTAAGAGAGGTTCAGAAAAATCTCACTCCTGGGCCGAGAGTCACACTTTCTGCACAGATATATCCCAGGCTCTCTCATGTCTGGCTCAGAATCCATCAATGGAGAAGAACGATGGGATGAGGAAGATGGGAGATGGAGGAGAATGGGAGATGAGATGGAGGGGGAGGATGGGAGATGAGATGGAGGGGGAGGATGGGAGGGAGAAAGATTGGAGATGGAGGATGATAAGAGGTGAAAGGGGAGGGGAGGTGGAGGAGGATGGGAAGTGGAGGAGAATGGGAGGAGAATGAGGGTGAGAGAGGGAGAAGGATGGGAGATGGAGGAGGAATATTTTTAAAGCCTAGATATTTTAATAAGTGGATATTCTTGCTATTCAGGTTGTGCATGAGAGCCAAGAGAAAAGTTCAGAAGAAGGCACCTGCCTAAGCCGTCATCCCTCATGCCACTGAGGCTAAAAAGGGCTGATCATGGACCAATTGTTCTCTACCCACTTTGCTTACAGAGCTTGGCTACAGAGTAGACCAACATGTACGATGTAACAGTCAATTGAAATAACGAAGGATTGACCATTAATAGTATCAATCACATATTTTTACTGGATCCTTAACTACGTACCAGAACAGTTCTAGGTGGATTTTAAGGTACATGGATCATGCCATTGACTGCAGGGTCTGTGGAATGTAACACAGAAAGGTTTCGTGTAGGTGGTAGCTCTCACCTGTAACCTCAATTTAAGAAGATTCTCTGGAATTCAAGGTTGCTCTGGCTACATGGCAAAATCCATGCTAGCTTAGGCTAAAAAGGGAGACCCTGTCTCAAAGATGAAAGGGAAGAAGGGGAAGAGAGTAAAGATGAGGGAAACAAAGAGAAAAAGAGTGTTTGTGGGGATTGGCAAGGCTGAAGGATTGGGACTAAATATCTACTTGGAAATTAATTTAGCAGCAAGTTCACTGTATACACATTGGCTTTTGGCTTTAAAACCACTTAGCTATTGAATTAAGCAGAAGTCTCCATTAAAAAGACAGAGCTCGCAAGAAAGAAAAGCAATTTAATACACTGTTTGAAGACCAAACCCATAGTTCGTGCAGGTAAATTCAAACCTCAAGTGCAAGCATCACACACACACACACACACACACACACAAAGCCTGCTGGTCCCCAGGCACGGAGGTAGTCTCAGTACAGGTGAAGGTTGGGAACAGGCCAATGAGATGCAGAGGAGATGCTGGCTGGAAGCTTTGGGCTGAAGTCACCGCTGTTTTGATTTTGAGTGTCCTTGTGCCTGCTCCACACTGACTGAATGAGTCAGGTTCTCTAGAGGAGAAGTGATAAGAGGCATATGTATTACAAAGGGAATTTGTTAGATTGGCTACATGGCATGGGCTATGCAGCCCAGCGACAGTTGTCTGTATACTAGAAAGGCTGAGAACACAGTGGCTGCTCCATCCACAACCTTGTGCTGAAGGGCTGGAGGATTTCTGGAGAGATGCTGATCTTCAGTACATCCTGAAAGACCAAGAAGCTGTGTTCTGATGTCAATGAAGGATGCCAGCTAGGATAACAAGCAGATGCACTCACCGGTGTGGATGGAAGACTGTCGGCATGAGTACCACCTTTCCTCAGACCTAGGCTAGGCTGTCACTCTGGGGAAGAGTCTTACAGATCTTCCCAGAGGGGCATCTTCTAACTGACCCCACATCAAACCAAATCGTCAATCAACAGGCATGTGGCAATTTTGTTCTTGCAGTCGACGGTTGGCACCCACAGGTGAGACCCACAAGCTGTCTAGAGACAGGTCAGCACCTGAGTCACCAGATATTACATGGTCACTGGCTCCTCTGCCTCATCTGGGTCCACACTTGAGTTCTGAAAGAGAAATGTCCCCCCACAGACTTGTGGGTTTGAACCTTTGGTTCTCAGCTGATGGTGCTGTTTGGGGAAGTTGTGAACCCTTAAGGAATTAGAGCCCTGCTGGAGAAAGTGGGGGACGGGGGGCAGATCCTGTGATTTTATAGCCCAGTCCCAGTTCCTGTTTCATCTGCTTCCTGTGTGTGGTCACAATGTGACTAACCAGTCTCCCAGCTCCTACAACCATGCCTTAGCAACCGTGATGGACTCTGGCCCTCATGTGAGCTAAGATAAACATCTCCCTTAAGTAGCTTTTGTCTTGTAATTTTATCCCATCAACAGAAAAGTAGCTGGAGAGATGGCTCTGTAGTTAAGAGTACTTGATGTTCTTCCAGAACATCAAGAATTCAGTTCCTAGAACCCAGTCGGCAGCACACAACCACCTGTAACTTCAGCTCTGGGAGAATCTGATGCCCTCATCTGGCCTCTATGGGCACTACACTCGTGTGCCCAGTGGTTTCTGCCTCTCGATATTAAATACTGTAAATAACATGTGCCTTCTGACCCTCTGATAGGAATCTATAAAGTTTTTTAAAGGTTGTCTTACTTTGCTTTTTGAAGATGGATGGTGCATATTCTCTTAGGGTCACATCTCATTTTTGCTTGTGTCTGCACTTGGCCATGGATATTTCTCCTGGGTTTGCCCTTCTTGGAGACTCAACAATCTCAACACAACACTGCCATGTGTGCTGGACTGTGCTGCTATTTAGCAGGGACACTCGCTAACTAACCAACTGCCCAATTTCCCATCCCTCATCCCTTCCCCTCATTTCCTTCCTCCTTTTCCTTCCTTCTCCCTCTCTCCATCCAGCCCTCTCTGTGGATTCCAGACGCCTCAGAATCCCGTCCCATGGAAGCGGTTCACTTCCCACTTGAGTACGATAGATTCCTTCCCAGCAAAATCACAGGGAGGGAGTGCGCCTGGGAACATAAATGAGGCAGGGCAGAAATAAGACAAGAGAAAAATAGAGGAAGAGACTGCTATTTTTAAGTAGAACATTCTTTTCTCTTCGGTGACTTGGGAGAGAGGCAGACTCTGCTGAAAATGGGTTCCTTACTTACAGCGAAGTGCTGGCAAGTGGGAATCTATTTTGGACTAGAGCTGAAAACAAAGTCTATTTTGAGAAACAAGCTGTGATTGGCAGCCTGCTTTGTTTGACTTCTGCAGGCCATTGTCCCCAGCAGAAAGAGAAGTGTGCATGTGTTTGCTTGTTATACTGTCTCTGCTTTGCAAGATTCAAGATTTATATTTTTGTCAGAACCCTCTCAGCAATGAAACAAGGCAAATTTCCGAACTCCCACAGTTCTGCCCTCTCTTCCTACTGCTGCTGTCTTTGAGATGCTTGCCTGTGTCACTTATCATCACTATAACTATCACCAAGCAACCTCTTGTCCTGAGAAAGGCATTGTCGGAGAATCCAGAGAACACGGAAACATGAATTCTGTAGTCTGAAATTTGGAGGTCTGTCTGGGTCTAGATGATACCAGATGAAGGGGTTCTTCTCTTGTATCTTTGGGCTGAGACCCTCAGGGTAATGCTTCATCTGCACAAGATTAGACAGAAAGGGCTCAAGATAAGAGAAAAGATACTATGTCAATTAGAATTAGAACCTCAGGCTGGAAATTTTGAAATTTGTTTCTCTTAAAGTGAGGTGTCCCATAGCACAGGTTGGACCACCTATCACATTCTCACTCTCTTCATTCATTAAGTAAAGAGTACATAAGGCCATTCCATTCCATCTTTGCAACATCCTATGAAATAATAATAATAATAATAATAATAATAATAATAATATAATGCCCCAGCTACACTGACTAGCCTTTGTCTTATTTCTTTCATAAGTCAAAAGACCACAGACGTTCTAGGGTGTAAGATTCGGTGCTAATTCTGCAGATAAATTTATAATGAGCAGCATCCATGATCACTTTTGTGGCATGAATAAGTGATGTGTTTACCCTTATTCCATCCTGTTGCCAATCTGTGATACTGCTCTGTGTAGTGAAGTTAATGTGTAAGCTCATACTTAATGTATAATCCCCCATTAAAAGCAATTACCAGGTCTGGGGAGATGGTTCAGTCAATAAGTGCTGCTGGGTAGGCATAAAGACCTGAGTTGAGATTCTCAACACACATACAAAAGCCAACTGTGGAGTAACACATCAATAATGGAGATACTGAGGTGGCAGAGACATTAGACTTTCTGGGGCTTGCTGCCAAGCCAGTCTAGATGAATTGATGATCTCCAAGTTCTATGAGAAACCCTGTATCAAAAGCTAAAGTGGAGAGTGCTGGAGGAAGAGGATGCCACCGACTTCTGACATGCATCCTCACAAACACATGCACAGAATTTACTGTGGGAGAGTGAAATAACTATAGATATTGACTATATTCTATCAACAGATGGTCCAGTGGCCCACCTTGACCACAAGCATTTTCAAGAGGTAAATTCCAGGCCATAGGATCACAGAATAGATGTGGCTTCCTACCTATAAGCTGTTGGAGACATCAGAGAAATATAATTACAATGGTGGAGTGGATGGATTGTGTCATATATAAAACACAGCAAGCCCTGAAAGAATAGAAGAACAAGTTTAGATAAGGAAACAAGTTAGAGAAATAGTCAATTCTCCTGAGACAAGCAGAGGTAGATTAGGAGACAGGCTTGATGCTGGCAACGGGGTTTGCTGGGTAAAGGTTGTTGATTCATTTAGTATCTATTTAAATTTTCTAAACTTTCTAGTGTCCATGGCAACTGAATTTGATGATGAGATCAACTGTATTTCTCAACACCCATACGCACAACGTAATATAACACTGTTGTGCGTGTTTTTAGACCTCTCTCAGATATTAACTTGTGTAAGACACGGATGTGTAATGGACACCTTTGATTCTCTGAGCGTCTCTGTGACAGATAGATGGGTTAAAGAGGAGGCAGCATGAGGAATACCTTTGACACCCTTTATAAAGGTTCGCCCACAGGTACAGACTCTGTGATAAATCAAACTTAGGAGAGAATATAAAGGAACATTGAGTTTCCAAGATTCTCGTAGGAAAGCTCTATCCTGTATGCTTATCTTCCCTTTGAAAACTTTCAGACAACGATCAAAACAAACAAACAAACAAACAAACAAACAAACAAAACCAGGGAATCCTGTCCCAATGCACCCACATCCCACTTAACTGAGTTTCTTAGTGCCTGTTTTCAAATGAGTCAGTCAATCCTTTTCTTCATTAACAGACACCAAACAAACAACAAATCCTAAAACGGCATTTTTTTTCCGATAGAATCCTCCCTAACTAATGAGGGAGTCAAGCTTTCCTCAGAAGCCACTGCCTCCGCTGTGCAATCAAACTCTATACCCCTAGGCCCATGGTAGCTGTTTGCAATACTAGGCTAATTAAAGGCTGTAAGCTCACCAAAACGTGAGGTGTGGATGAAATTGTGCTTTTAATAGTCTATATCAATCCAAAGCAACTTTATCCACAAAATCAGAACAAAATAATCAGTAACTGATGTGCAGTTTACTCTAGGTGTGCACACGTACCAGAGAGGTTTTTGTTTTTGAGGGAAGTTGGTTTTGGCTTTGTATTTTAAGACTGGAAAGGGTCTCGTGATCCTGGGATCATTTGGATTTCTGAATCCGTGTCTTGATTGGATTAAAGGTGAACCAGAGGTCTCATGCAGCATAAAACTCAAGATTCAAATAAATTCCAGTGGCATGTGGCTTTATTTGTATACCTTTTATTTCCCATAATAAAATAACAAGGGTTGGAGAGATGGTTCCGTGGTTAAAAATCACTGACTGCTTTTGCAGAAAATCTGGGTTTGGTTTCCAATGATGGCTCACAACTCTCTGTAACTCCAGCTCCAGAGGACCCAACACCCTCCTGTGGTCCCTGTAGGCACTGTATGTATGTGGTACACAAATACACATGTGGGTCAACGTAGACATATACACATAAACAAATAAATCTTTAAAAACAAAGTAAAACGGCAATTTGCACACAAGATGGTAAGAGCCAGTGTTATTTACTTATTCTGGTCTTATTTACAGTTATTCACTGCCAGCTACAATAATTTGGTTCAATAATACTTTGCAAATTAATTTTTGACTGAATCAATAAATTAGTGGAAAAGAAACCTAAGAGTTGTTTCATGAGAAAGCAAAGCTGGTCAAAATGGTTGAGTATCTTTGACTCAAGCTTTATTAGATCCTCCATATTCAACTACATCAAATAGTCAGGAAGTGTTGGGGTTTGCTGCACGAACAGCATTAACATACACTACCTTTAAATGGAAGTGGTATATCTTAATGTTTTATTTTTACTTGATACGTATGAAATTTTTTGCCTGCATACATATATACGCACCATGTGTGTGCTGTGCCCAAAGAGGCCAGAAGAGGGCATCAGCTCTTCTGGAACTGAAGTTAACAGATGTTGTGAGTAAGCATATAGGTCCTAGGAACTAAATTCAGGATCTCTGGAAGAACAGCCAGTGCTTTTAACCACTGAGTCATCTCTCCAGCCCCTGAAGGGATATACTTTTGCATATCCAGTTTTCCTGTCATGAACAAGTTGGGGACGTGAGCTTGGTCAAGTATGGAGGCCAACATTCCTCCTTCTCAATGTACCAGAAATAAATACCATTGTGGGGAATGAGAATGGACCCAGATACTGATATATAGCCATCAGATTTTAGTCTTCAATGTAAGGTTCAGAGTTTTTTGTTTTAATTAATTTAATGTTTGCTGGTTTTATTCTAATTTTGTCAACTTGATTTTGAAATACTTAGATTTAGTAGCAATAAAATTTCCATCAATTTTTGTTCAAGCCCTTTATCACACAGCCGAAAACCAAAAGTCAATTTACAAAAATAACATATTCCCACAAAGCAGCACATCCCCACAGAGGTGTGTGTTCGTACCTGGGATTGCATCTAGAATAGCAGGATGATGACTGAACAAAACCTACCTGCACGGCTGTTAAAGTGTCATTGCGAGTTTGTGCCACTGAAATTATGACACAGGCACATTCAGCCAGTGGGTCATTCAAAAAATAGACCTTTGGCCTTTGAGTATCCGAGCATGGGGAAATCCTCACAATGCTATATAAATCATAATGCCACCAGATTCCACAGGCTGAGATGAATGGAACTGAGAGATGGGGGCATTTCATATTTGTTTGGCCATTCTACAGATATGAACTGACCTTTGATGAAAAGGTCATAATACTTAATCATAATGTTTGCCTACTTGGAAGAAGAAGGATGAGACAGGTTTACTACTATCTTAACACTAGGAAAGGCCTAGATGGGGGTCATGAGTGTGAAGTTTGATCTATTGCCCCAGAGACGAGAGAATCCAGAGGTAGATCCAAGTGACACTATGTGACTTTACTGCCAAGTGTTTTGCTGATTGGTGAATAAAGATACCAACAGTTAATATCTGGGAAGAAGAGACATATGCAGGTGTGATAGTTTGCATATGCTTGGCCCAGTGAGTGGTACTATTTGGAGGTGTGGCCCTGTTGGAATAGGTGTGTCACTGTGGGTGTGGACTTTAAGTCCCTCATCCTAGCTTCCTGGAAGTCAGTATTCTTCTAGCAGCCTTCAGATGAAGATGTAGAACTCTCAGCTCATCCTGTATCATGCCTGCTTGGATGCTGCCATGTTCGTGCCTTTATGATATTGGACTCAACCTCTGAATCTGTAAGCCAGCCCCAGTTAAATGTTGTTCTTTATAAGACTTGTCTTGGTCATGGTGTCTGATCACAGCAGTAAAACCTTAACTAAGATAGCAGGGGTTTAGGGTTCCTAAGCTTGAGGTCAGAGGAGAACCACAAGGGGGAGAAGAAGGTGAGGAGAGGAGGTAGCAGCTATGGGTTAGGTGACCATAAAATAATGGCCATGTAGGTTGGCTAGCTGGAGTTAAGAGCAGCCCAGAGGAAACATGGCAAATTTATAATGGGATTCTTGGCTGGGAAATAGACATAACAGCATAGAGAATACATATCTTCCAAGCTCTTGTGCTGATTAAGGCTTATTGTAAATATAAAGGCTGTGTGTATATTTTATTCAGCAACTAAATAGTTAAAGGCAGGGTAGATACCCTAGATTGAGACTAAATTTTTCTACAACAGCAGTAAATAGAAAGTTACTCTGTTAGCCGGACACACTCAGAGACAGGAATACAGACACCATTTGCAAATGGATGGTCAGAGCCCAGAGCAGGCCTCTAAAGAGACATTCCTAGAAGCAAAGCTAAAGAAATTAATCTTTGAGTAGATTGGGTTTATGTCTCTAACACATGAGGAAAAGATTCATAAACATTCCCTTTCTGGAAGCAATACTGTTTGGATGGCTAACCCTGGTTGTCAACTTGACATACCTGGGAAGAGGAAAACTTGGTTCAGGGATTACTCTCATCAGATTGGCCTATGTCCGAGTCTATGGAGCATTTTATTGATGCTGGAGGTCCCAGCTCACTGTGTGCAGTGCCACCCTGGGCAGATGATCCTGGGTGTTATAGGAAATCAGGCCATGCAAGCCATGGGGAGGAGTCAGTAAGCATCATTCCACCATGGTCTCTGTTCAGTTCCTGACTCCAAGTTCCTGCCTTGAGTTCCTGCCCTAATATTCCTTAGGGATGGACTGTGAGCTGTGAGCTATAACATGTTAGGATATGTTAAAGGTATAAGGCTATCTGAAAAGTATCTATGAGGCCATCATCCCTGATGGAGTGGGACTGTTTGGTGACATTACTGTTGTTGAGTCACCCCTGGTCCTATAAACCCATCACCACTGTTCTTGTTAAAGACCCAATAAAGGCGTGAGTTTGCCAAGTTGGTCTCAGGTTGGCATTTCTTTGTTCATTTGTTTTGTTTTGGTTTCTTTTGTGTTATTTTTGCTGTGTTTTACCACTAGAAGTAAACTAGAACAACTGGAGATAAGCACAGAAGAGTTCTCTTCTCCTTAGGGCAACAAAGAAAATTTACTTTACAATTTCACTTGCATGGGGAACCAACTGTTTGCTGCTGCTTCTCCACTCTCATTGTAGCTTCATGGTGCTAGGAATTGGGCTAGTGGAGAGAGTCTCAGTGGCTACCTAGACATTTTAAATGACCACAGGATGAATGGAAAGGTGAATTATCATTAGCCTCAGTACCACAGAATCCCTTGGTGGCCAATGTGTGTAGGCTTCAGGAGTTTGGGGCTCAGGAGATGAGGACAGTCAGTCACTCAGTTCCCCTTCCTCACTGGACCCTCAACTTCAAAGTCTTCTGCTAGGCCTTGACTCCACAGTACCTGTGCTAGGCAGCCTTCCACCATGATGATAAACACCCGACAGAAATGGTTTAGACAAAGTTTCTTTGGGCATAAAGTTTTAGAGGTTCTAAGTCCATGGCCAAGAGGGACCATTATTTTAGGATCTGTGGAGAGACATGGCTAGGATATGTGTGTCCCAGAACCAGCTTTGAGGCTTGCTGGGGCAAAGTATTTCCCCTGGGCATGGGCATGACAGGACCACTGGAGCAGAGGTTGCTATGGTGACCTATAGGAAGTTTGGCACTGTAGTCATGGCAACATAATAAGGGCAACAAGGAGATAGTTAGATCAATGGTAATGATGATGTTACTGTTAACATTCACTAGTAGGAAATGAGAAGAGAAGGCACAGCCTCCACACTTGGGATCCAGTCATCATTCTCTCTTGTCTGTGGGCCACACATTGTCTTTGAAACTGCTAGGATACGTTGAAGGGAGGTTAACTTAAAGACTGTCTGTGGGGTCATCATCCTTGATAGAGTGAGACTTCTTGGTGACACTACTATTTTGGGGTCATCCCTGGTCCTATAAACCCTGTAAGCCTATCACCACTGTTCTTGTAACCACTCCCAATAAACGCATCAATTTGCCAAGTTGGACTTGAGTTGACATTTCTTAGGTTTATTGTTGATACCCTATCTTTAACGAATAGACATCTGTTCGTGTCACCCCAGGAAAACACACAGAGGCCCACACAGTGACTTAATATTGCTCACTGGACCCCAACTTTTCAAAGTCTCGTAACCTCCTAATAGCTATGACCAAGGGGCCTTTAGGTGACACACTCAACCCAACCCTTTGGGTGATACACTCAACCCAAATTATAATGATAGTATCTCTCTGGCGATCATAGGTTCCATTAAGGGGATAAAAAGCCAGCATAGCCTGATGTCAGGGTGGTGAAGAAGCCTCAGTGCAGATGGCCATTGTTGTATGACACTCCTCCTAGAGGGGATGTAAACAAGTGTCCACTTGCCGCATATAGGAAACTGACAACAGATGAAAGCAAAACCACCAAAGTCCAGTTTGAAGAACCAATGTGTCTTGCTGGAGCTACTTACAGGAACATGGGTGAGGGGTTACATACAGAAGCCAAAATGACTCAAAGATAGCTGCATCAATAAAGCCCACCTCAGCATAGATAACAGCTCACAGAACCTCATAGGCAACTGAGTAGGTTGAGAGTATCCTTTACAAGTGGTTCACCAGATCTAGAGCTTTTCCAGGCACCTTAGATGGTCTGAGTGATTCTCAGCAGTCCTTACTGCCTATATATGCTTGTAAAGGGAGGAGCCTAGCAAATCTGTTCAGTTTCAGGGACCTCCTGGAACTTTTGAGCAGTTTACTTCCTGGATAGACTGTTTCAGCTCGAAAGGATTGCTACACAATAGCCACTATCACAGAACCCGCCTTATCTGCTTATCACTTGAATCTCAAGGATGATCTCTGTGCCAGCAGTTTACAAACAAAATAACCTACTTATAAAGGCAGACAAAACTTGAGAAGGACAGAAGCCACCATTGCTCTGAGAGTTTGTTCTGAACAATAATGAACATGCAGACAGCTCCCTTCTCCAGGACCCTGGCTGGCTGCACAAAGGACGCAGGCTCTGTGCCCATGAAGGAGTCTTTGCAGCCTGCACAGCTGATAATTAAGCAGCCTTGTTGGAAGATTGCTGTGTTTACTGATGCAGTGGGAAGATTTGATTGAAAAATAAATAAATAAATAAATAAATAAATAGAGTCAAAGAATATAAAGAATTGCCTTTAAGTCTACTTTGATGTCAAAAAAAAATCTTAAAAACGTGCTGCTAAAATAAGATGCGCCATCCAAGCCAGTGTTATCCAAACGTGGATGAGCTCCACAGCACCCGAAAGGTGCTTTTGTGAGATGGCTAATACTTATGCATGTTATATTGTTGAATTTTTAGGTATGTAAATCTGAGCTTAAGGCAGATGGGGACTGTTTGTTGGACAATGTACGGAGAAGCTGTAATACCCTTAGAGCTGAGAGATCCAGACAAGGCCAGGGTGCAACCATGCCCAGAGCCAAAGAAAAAAAAGCTTTGTCACCAACTAAGACTGGGCCAACCACAAACAGAAACAACGCAGATGCATCAGCCTCTTCAAAGCAAAGGGTATTCATGAAGTCCGCAATTAACTCCTGGCTTTCTGTAAGCAATGCAGCTACATAATTAGCACTTAGTGAACCCTAGATGAATAATGACAGAGTAGATCAAATGAGTGCAGGCTATCTTGATAGGATAAGCCAGCAAGGCTACTAATGAATTAGGTTAGCTCAAGAATGACTGGGTTCTCATGTCTGTCTCTCCATGTGTCCATGTGGCATCCACTGGCTGCCTACATCTCGGAAATTGTCTTCTTCTGCCTCTGAGTCGATTCATCATGAGTGAAGTGAATTTTAAGTTATCTGGAGACACTCTTCTGGACTCGTCTGTGAGGATGTTTCCAGAGATATTTAACTGAGATAGGAAGAGCCACCTGAATGTGGGTGTCACCATGTCACTGGCTGAAGCCCTGGACTAAATAAAAAGGAGAGAGTGAGCTAAGAACCAGCTTCCTAACTATGGGTGCAGCTGCCTCATGCTCCTAGAACCACAATGGGTTTTATCTTCGAACCATGAGCCAGAATAAACCCTCCCTTCCTTAAATTGCTTTGTCTGGCTTTTTGTCATACCAATAGGAGAAAACATTATTTAGGGTGACATAAATGACATAAATGAAACAGCTGGATTATAAATGAACATCATTAAGAACCTAAGCTATATTAGAATTCAGACTCGTGGCTTCTGTAACCACCAGCCCAGAACAATCAAGACTAGCCAACAACTGCCAACTGTCCCACTTCCTACTCAGGATTGATGAGACACAGGCAATCTCAGAAGACTTCTGTGGTGATTTGAATACCCTTGGCCCAGGGAGTGGCACTATTAGGAGGTATGGCCTCGTTAGAGTAGGGATAGCCTTGATGGAAGAAGTGTGTCACTGTGGAAGCCAGTCTTCTCCTAGAGACCTTTGGACAAAGATCTAGAACTCTCAGCTCCTCCTGCACCATGTCTGCCTGATGCTGCCATCTTCCCACCTTGAAGATAATGGACTGAACCTCTGAACCCGTAAGCCAGCCACAATTAAATGTTGTCCTTATAAGAGTCACCTTGGTGGTGTCTCTTCACAGCAATAAAACTCTAACTGAGACAACATGCTACTTCCAATGAGGCCACCCACAGCTTCGCAATAACAGTGACCAATCTGGATGCCATAAGCCTGCCACCTAGGTTCTGTGTGACTCTCCTATGGCTGTGTCAGTCTTTAAGACTGAAGAAACAAAAAAATATGGTGGCTGACTTCCCTGTGGATAGGCTTGGTCTCTTTTGAGAGGACTTCTCTTATTCTCAAGTAGTAATGCTTAAGAATTTGATTGATTAACAAGGATATGGGGCTCAGAGCTGTGTCCCACTCTTGACCACTCCTGTCTCTAGCACCTCTCAAGTGTATATTTTTCAGCAGCAGCCCTGCAGAAGTAAACATATCTGTTTCCCTCCGGGGACAAAAAAAAAAAATGGAGAGCTGCGGTTCTGATTGAAAAAGAAAAATAGAAAATAAAACAACCGCCACCATCAAAAAGTTAATGCCCGTAGAATATTTATTTCAAGTACACATCCAAAAGAGAGCCTGAAGCTGTGTCTATGCTTGGTGTGTATATTACTTCCTGCAATGCCAGACCCAACAAGAAAGTCACTCACAGGCCTCGTTTATATATATGGGAAGGGGGTGTTTTGGTGAGGATTCGTGTATCGGGAGTGAGTGGCGTTCAGGGGCGGGGGGTGGCCCGTGGCTGGTTTGATTTGATTTTTCTCCAGGAATCAGCCGACTTGAAGGCATTGCTCTGCATGTACGAAAATAGATTTCCCCAAATGGATGTGTTGGCCCGAGAGATGATAAATTGTGCTGCCTCCCCTCTGTGCAAATCAGGAATGGAAATAGACGACGCAAGGCCAGAGCAATGTCATGGCAAATGAGCTTGTGCTTCTCAAATAACATTGCTTTGGCTCCTTCGGGAGGTGGAGTGTGGGGTAGGGGTGCACTGACTCTCAGTACAGACACAGGCTGGAGTGTCTCTATGGTTACACTGGTTACAGGTGGTATTTCTTCCTAACATCTTGATGGCCATAACCTGTGTTTGGTATTGATTTTCACATTCTAACATATCTCCAGTCTTTCGATTTCCGGTGAGAAAAGAAAATTAATTGAACTTGGTGTCCTCAGGAAAGCCCTGGAGAAGTCAAAGGAGATGGTGTCTTCCTTTTTACAAAACAGCTAAGCCCTAAATTACTCTCAGATTCTTGCACAATGTAGACACTAAGACCATTTGCTTCCTTTTCATATTTTTCCTGTGTGTGTGTGTTTTGCATATTTACATTTTACATGTATGGGTAAGCATGTGAGGAGACATGTTGATGCCCCAAGGTTGACTTCAGGAATCATCCTCCATCACTCTTCCACCTTATTCACAGAGGCAGACTCTCTCAATCAAACCCAGAGCTCACCAATATGCTTAGTCTCACTAGACATCTTTATCTGGAGATTCCCCTGTCCTTGCCTCCTTAGGTTGTAATGACAGATAGATTGCATCACCCACCTAGCATTTATGTGGTTTTCTGCTGCTGCAAACCTGTCTTCCTGCCAATGCCTATGAAGAAGGAGCAACAAATGGCTTTAGAAATCATGGAATATGGCCCACCGGTTAGTACAGCCATGATGGGTGTGCCTTGGTATGACACGATCCCAAGGACCATGAATCCTGAGGACTTCGTGCTGTCGTGGAGTTCTGCTCTGCTTGCTGCCCTCACATTCCTCTTAATCTAAAAATCATATGAAAACTCTAAGGGGGCTTCCAGCCCTTCATGAGACAGTCTCTCTGGCACTCACAATGATAGTGCTTGATCTCTTTCAGGCATTGCTTCTGGAGCAGATTAACGATTCAGTCAGAGCCTTAGAGAAGAACTTGGAGACGTAGATTGTCAGCTGTGACCATTACCCTTAGAAAGCATTTGGAAAAATAAAATTGGTAATGAAGCTAGGTTAAGATGCTTTTTGCTACTGGCTCTGATGTAAAAAAAAAAATCTTAGGAAACAATTTAAAGTTCAGAAAGGCACACTCTTATTAGTTGAGCTAGGGACCTTTTATGGTCAGGGAATAAGAACAAGTCAAGGCAGCACTGGCTGGCATGACTCTCACTGAGGCTGGACTGGTGATAATTGATTACTAATACCCATTTTAGCTGTCAGCTTTCTGATATGATTTAATAAAAATTGCTGATAAGTAAATGTATACTCAGGATTTAAAGTAGATATGACTGATTTCTATATAAAAGTTTAGATTTGTGATTCTTTTAAAATTCTTATCAGATTACTTTTAAAGATAAATAACAAAATAATTAATCCTTTCTTGCTGCCTGCCAGTAAGAGAAACTGGCTGAGAAAACTGTCTTGCTTGCTTATACTTTGTTAATCTGTAACAGGTTGCTTAGTTAAGAATGTACAAAGGCTCCTGGGAAAAACTTGTTTTCTTTACCTGTTCAACATGTTATTTCTTATAAAGGTATTGGGGGACACACCATTTTTTTCATAGTCATTCACTAGAGGAAAATTAAGACATAATCATATTGTAATTTTATACTGCTTGAAAGATTTTTGCTGGGATATATACTCTGTGAGAAAAAGAATAAAATTATTGAAAATTATGGGTTCTTTCCACCCATCAACTACGTGTATATATGTATATGTGTATACGTACATATGTTATATGTATATAAGTGTGTATGTATGTATGTATATATGTGTATATGTGTATATGTATATATTATGTATATGTATACATGTATATATGTATATGTGCATGTGTATATATGTTGTATGTATATAAGTATATATGTGTATGTGTGTGTATATGAGTATGTGTATACGAATGTGTGTATATGTGCATATGTGTATATATGTATGTATACATGTGTATATGTGTGTGTGTATATGTGCATATATGTATGTATGTATGTATATGTGTATACGTGTATTGTAGTGTAAAGTTTGTGTGAGAATGTGTTGGAACTCTGTTCTAGCCATCAAATCTGTATGTATGTATATATGTAAAGCTTGTTGTGATCTAGGAGTCACTTCATAAACCACACAAACACCGAACTCAGTCAGACAAGGGTGGTTTGTTGAACTAACACTGATTGATTAGGGCCACAAAAAGGACTCGGGTGTCTAATTGTGGTACCAGTCTGTTTTCAGGGCAAGCTTTCTATAGAGAAAAAAAAAAAAAACAGGCTCAAAAGTTTAAAGGGCAAGGAGGAGAACAGTACTACACTTTGGCTTACTAGACAAAAAGTCCCTCACAGGCCTTGTCTATATATATGGAAAGGAGGGTGTTTTAGTGAGAATGAGTGTATAGGGAGTGAGTGGCACTATACACGCACCCTCACCAAAAGGATATACAAAGCATTATCAACTAACCTTTAAGCTCATTGGTCCTGAGTGAAGTAAGAGGAGTGGTGGATGGGTGGTGAACACGAGTTTTTCAGAACATTGAGATAACAGAGCATTATAATCATAAATTTTTGGCTTATTAGCAGCATTCTTCTATGTTAGCCACTAAAACCACAATGAGCTCATACACAGGTACGAGAGGTTCTGCCGTTTGGTCAGCACTGACTCAAGCCATACACTTTATATTGACCTTTAACCTGATGGGTCCTACCTAAAGCTCTGTGGAATTCCTTAATATTAACAAACCTCAGGACGTACAGAACAGAACAGAACAGAACAGAACAGAACAGAACAGAACAGAACAGAACAGGATATGTGACCATCATGACCTTGTTCTGAGCCAAGTCATTTCTCTGTGTCAGTTACTGGCAGGCATGATACAGCAATGATATGAAATAGCTGGTAGGCCTGGAACAAAATGGCTATATGTATATATGAACAACTATTCTGTCAGGGGGAGGGTCAGACCACAACACTTATGTGGGTGTGTGGGAGCTTGCTCCATCCACCAACTGTATGTATGTATGTATGTATGTATGTATGTATGTATGTATGTTTGTATGTTTGTATACATATGTATAAAATGTTTAGCACCTGGTTGTTGGAACTTTGTTCTATCCACCCACCAAGTGTGTGTGTGTGTGTGTGTGTGTGTGTGTGATGCTTAGAGCTACCCAATGTGTGAATATGTTTGTCTCCATGTATGTATGTATGTATGTATGTATGTATGTATGAATGTATGTATGTATAAAATTGATAGAGCTTGTCTTTGCTCCAACCATTCTTTCTCTCTCTGTCTGTCTATCTCTGTCTCTGTCTGTGTGTGTGTGTGTGTGTGTGTGTGTGTGTGTGAACTTCCTCCCTTTTCTCCTCTCTAATCACTAGCTGGCAGGAGCCCTTGTAAGTTGCTATCAACAGCAACATCCATCAGCTGCCATCAGCACTGATCCTGATTGCTATTGCCACACTTCACTGCCTGCCTCAGTCTACCCTTAGCTGTCAAAGCTGGTCCTTGGCATCTGCCTATGGAAAATGCTTTAACTGTTGATCCACCTTCCCAACCTGCAGGTCATGAACATAAATATCTGCTCTGTTACCAGCCCAGTGCCTAGAGCCATCTAAAACCCAAATAGAGAGACAGACCCCTCAAGATAGAGCATAGCCACACTCGTATCAACAGCACTTCTCAAAGCATCTTGGAAGGGTCATCGCTGGAGCCTGGTAAGCAACTCTGATGCTCCCTAGAGATCCTGGTGCTCCCTGGAGACAGATTGCTTGTTTGTTTGTTTGTTTGTTTGTATGTTTTACAACAGATGGAACAAAGTACTAAAGAGCTGTTGACATCTTGACCAGAAGTAATTGAACTCAAAGACCACAGCTTGGTTCCCATTTTTTTTTCTGGTTTTGTTTATAGAACAGTTGAACTAGATGCTATAACTATCAAACCTACAAATATAGAACTGTTTGCAACGTGACTGGCATAACTCCTCTCTTTGCTGCCAAGAGAACAGTTCTTCTCTGAGGTAATATTCACTTGAGGAGAAAACCCCTCCTATCTGGGGCCCTTCCAACCAGTTTTCTAAGGGTGAGTGCCATGCTGGTGGGCATCAATCTGATGAAGGAGGATTCAAATAGGATGTCTATGGAAGCAGTCTATGGAAGTCGGTCAACATCTATCCACCTGCCATTGGCTGAGACTGAGTCACATGACCTCAGGTAACTGCAAGGTGAATAAGGAATAAGTCCAGATACAAGGCTCCACCTCTGAAAGACTTGTTTTTTTTTTTTTATTGAATTGTGACAATTGCACACTGTAAATAATGCACTGACTACTCTCACACCAACCCCCTCTTATCTTCTTACCACCTTGCTCACTCCGCCTCCCACCTCACCACAGGTCTCTTCTCTCATTCATTGTTCATTTGTTTTGTCGCTCACAGCACTTAATCAGCTATGGTGGTTTGAATGAAAATGCCCCCTGTTGTGGGTTGTCCCGCTGCTGTTTGTATTCTGATGTTAATTCTGCTTCCTTGAGTGAGAGCAGTCCATCACATACTCAGGTGATCTCATGTGGACTTTCTACCAATTTTAACTGGTCAAAGAAGCCTGTGGTTGAAAAGTGGAGGGAAAAGATGGAACTGGAGGTTTGAGAGTAGGTGCAGGTAGAGAGGCAGAAGGGTATGAGAGGGGAAAGAGAGAAGACAGAAGAAGAGGAGGAGGAAACTATGATGGACCAGAACCAAGTGGCCAAGAGAAACTTCAAGTAGCAAGGTGTTTTATAGCTGAGCAATAAGGTAGTATAGTGTCAGATATGCCCGATCTAAGCATATAGCTTACAATTATAATAACTGTATTGTGTGGGTTTTATATGGGCTTCCTTGGGTTGGAGATTTCAGCAACAGGCTCTGATAGGCTCACATGTTTGAATACTTGTCCTTTAGTTGGTGAAACTGTTTGAGAAGGATGAGGAGGTGGGGCCTTGTTGGGGGAGGTGTGTCACTGAGTTTCAAAAGATTTATATAGCATTCCCAGTTAGCACTCTCTACGTCCTACTTACAGATTAAAGACAAGCTCTCAGCTGTTCCTGATGCTATGCGTTTGCTCCACCATCATGGACTCTAGCGCTTTGAAACTGCAAACTCAATTAAACACTTTCTTTTATAAATTAGCCTGGTTTGTGGTGTTTTGTCATGGCGATAGAAAAGTAATTGAGATGCCAGGACTGTCTGCATGTCCAGGTTTGGAACTGTTCTAGTGGGCTCACCACTAGATACACACCTGAAGACAATGTTTGGCTTCCAACCAGGGTTCATCAGAAGCCAATAGCTCAGTAGCAAGAGGGACCCACGAGCAGCTCCCTGATCCCTGATTGGTTGTTGACCTGCTCAATGACCTACGTACTCAGTACAAGCAACAGAAGCTGTTGTGAGATTATGTTTACAAGTACTGTGTCATTCCCTGAAGATTACATTTCAAAGCCTGTGTCCATGTCTTCTAGATCTTGTGATCTTTCTAGCTCTTATTTCATGATGTTCCATGAGCCTTAGTGTTATAAATTTCTTTCTTTCCTTCTTTCTGTCATGTTTAGGACTGAGCCCTCAACTGTCACCAATTCCAAGCCTTTCAAGCAACCGTGAGTCTCTGCACTAAGTGTTATTCACTGCAAAGACAAGCTTCTCTAATTAAGGATGAGAGTGGTATTTCTCTATGAACAGGCAAGTCAATATTTAGAAGGTACTTGATGCTATGACAATGCAGTTGAACAGTACTGAGTTCTTCCTAAGACCTAGGTCCTCCCCAGCTATTTTTAAAACGAGACTTACAGTGCCAGGCATTAATTCTCTCATGTGTAGTGGACCTCAAATCCAATCAGAGAGCCACTGTTTACAAGCATAACACTCAGGCCACAAGTGCACCCAAGGGCACTTCTTGTCTGGCAGTCAGCCAAGCAGAATATTTCCTGGTTTAGCTAGGAGAAAGTTGTAAAATTCCAAAACCATTTTCCCAAAAGAAAATCATTGCAACCCATAATGAAAAGATGGGTAGACCTTGTTTGTTCCTGTTTTCTTTCATTCTTTATTTATTTTCTTCTTCTTGTCCTTTTCCGGGTGTTTTTGGATATTGGGAAAGGATTCAAGTCAAGGTCTCATGTATCCCAAGCTAGTCTCAAATTCACTGAGGATAGTCGTGACTAATCTCCAACTATCTAGTTCTTGGATCACAGGCATTCTCCCAATTGTATGCAGTACTGGGGGTCAGACTCAGGACCTTAAATATAACAGAGAAGCATTCTACAAACCAAATTAGGCTCCCAGCACTCTATAACTTTGAAGATGCACTGCCCTATGTATCATAAGATCTAAATGCTATAAAAATGAGAATCAGTATGTAGAATGTAAAATAAACACTCTACCACAAGATGAAAGAGAAATAGATGAAAGAGAAATATACACAGAACTGAAAATAATTTCACAGAACTGGGAAGTTGCCTCAAGGGGTAAAGTGCTTGCTGCACACACATGAGGACCTGAGTTCAGATACCAAGACACACATAAGCCCCCTCAAAAGCAGGCATCTGTAAACCCAGAGCTGCCTAAGGATATGGGAAGTAGCCTGATGAACACAGAAGAAAACAAGACACTGACACTCAGATTGTCATCTCACTTTTACACGTGCACCATGGTATACACACACACACATGGACATATACATGCACACACATATACATGTATATGCACATACATATGCACATACACATATATAAACATATATGCACATATATATGCACACATACATGCACACATATACATGCATATACACATGAACACAAACATACATATACATGCATATACACACATACATACATATTCACATACACGTGCACACACACATACACACATATGTACATATGCATGCACTTACACATGAACACACATACAGATGTTATAATTCACATATAGATGTATTTCAAAAAGAACCTTCTGTTTTTATTTCATAAATAAAAGCAACAGACTTTAAGTTAGTCAACCTTCTGGAGTAGCTATTTATACTGTCACGGACGCAAAACTGTGTCAAGAAAACAACCTGCTCAGTGATTGCCTCTGGGAAAGACAGAGCTGGTACACACATTTGCATGGTCAGGCCAGTAATGTACATTAGCAGTCTATTAGGTTACTGCTGAGCGAGCTGTCAATCATCCCTTCACCTGCAACAACTTTTTATATACAAACAGATAGGGACTATGACTGATCCCCATTTATTGTTGAGGAAAGATGTGTGTATTAATCTTAGTGTGATTCCCAGTCGTCATCAGTGGAGTCATAGAATACCCTCAGGCAAAGTATAGGGCAGCACAGGCTGGACCCTGGAGCAGTGAGAGGGAGGGGTGGGGTCTGTCTCATCTAGAAAGCCTGTGTGTGGTGCGTAAGATGTCAGAGATCACAGGAGAGAAACATACAGTGCCCCTGGGTCACAGGCAGCTTCAATTGTCAACTTAACACATCTGGAAAGAGGGAATTTTAATTAAGAGACATGCCTCCATCGGATTTGCCTATGGAAAGCCATGTAGAGCATCTTCCGGATTGGTAATTATGTCGGGAGGATCCAGCCCACTGTGGGTGGGGCCATCTCTGGGCAGGTGGTCCTGGGTGCTATAAGAGAGCAGGCTGAGCAAACCGGGAAGCAAGCCAGTACGCAGCATCCCCCCATGGTTGCAGCTTCAGTTCCCGCCTCCAGGATCCTTCCTTGACTTCCTGTGTCAGACTTCCCTACATGATGGCCTGTGTGATCTCAAAAGTGTAAGCCAAACAGACTTTTTCTCTCCCAAGTTGTTTTTTTTTTTTGTCAGTGTTTTATCACGGCAACAGAGAAGCAAAAGTAGGACATCTTGTACCTGAGAGCTGATACAACGTCTCTCCTACCCCAGATGAGATACATCTGTCTACACCAGGCAAAAAGAAGCAGAGAATGGAGAAGCTGAGGAGGAGGGAAATGGGCACCTTTGCAAAGGTCTGGTATTTTCATATAGATGCCTGGGTATCCTAATTCTCCTCTGTGGGTATGAAGTAGTGGGTGGGTTGATCAGAGTGATCAAGTCTTACTGGGATCAACAGTCCCTACTCATGAATTCCAGCAATGTCATCATCATACACTTCCTTTTTCAGCATAGGTCAGGGTCACCCAGCTACAGTCAGTCTCCCTCTGGGGCAATGAGGGTCCTGGGTGAGTGGCACACACTCACACTTCTGCATGGAGTAATTTTCAGATGCACAAACTGGGGGTTCCAAGGGACCTGTCTGTCTTCACATTTCCAGCGATGAGCCAAGCACATTTGAGAAAAACATTTATAAGTGGCTTAGGGAAAACTACTTAACATTTTAAAAGTTTCATCCCTTGAAAAATTGCAAATCTCTCTCACTCACTTGTTCTCTCTCTCTCTCTCTCTCTCTCTCTCTCTCTCTCTCTCTCTCTGTCTCTCTCTCTGTGTGTGTGTGTGTGTGTGTGTGTTTGTGTATCTGTGTGTATGTCTGTGTGTGTGAATGCCTGGTGCATGTGTAAATTGAAATTGAATGTAATTATGGGAAATGATTGTCCACTAAATATTGAGAGGTTGGCCTTCAGAGGAAACTGATTTTTTTTCACTATAAATGAGGTTTTTTTCTTCCCCCTCTGTCACCAGAATTTTCCTGACCTACTTCAGTTTCCCCATTTACTAAACATCCTGAGAGTGAAAGATTCATGTCCCTCTCCATACTTCAGTAAATATTGCTGATCTTTCAGACTCAAATATTGACAAAAATTACCTATAATTATGATTGCTTACAATAAAACTAAATGTTTACCCTTTAGGTCCTGACCACATGGGCGAGCGATAAAAGGAATCTATAGCCTTGTAAATCTTCCACATGGCTTATCCAAACCCCCCTATCAAACTGTGCCCTGCACATTCAAGACTCTGACAGTCATTCTGTGCTCATTCTTCTCAAAGCTTAAGCTGAGAGATAAGGAACATCAAGTAACTAGGATGCTATGCTCTGCCATTAACACAGACATTTTCCTCTTTGCTATGGCAAAATATCTTACAAAACGACACAAGCAGGAGTTTATGTCAGCTCATGGTTTGAAGTCACTGTCTTTAGGTATCAGGGAGGCATAGCAGCAGGAGCATGAGGCAGCAAGTCACATAGCATCCACAGTCAGGAAGCAGAGAGAGAGAGAGAGAGAGAGAGAGAGAGAGAGAGAGAGAGAGAGACTGGTGCTCAGATCACTGTCTCCTTTCTATTCAATCCAGGACCCCAGCTCGTTGACTGTTAACACAGCCCCACAGTTCCATCAGCCTCCAGACACTCTGCAGTGCCCCCTCTGATTTCCCTCAGACTGCTCAGCCCGGCCCAGTTCTGTAGCTCTTTGGAATGAGAAGCCAGTTCTGTCTCGGGACTTTAAGGGAGCCTAGCCAGCTGCTTGGGCACGTACCCTGCCCACTTCCATCACTCCTCACCCCTGCTCGCATGGCTGCTCTTTGCTCCAGCCTGTGTTCGGGCTTCCTAGAAATCCAAAGCACCCCCACCTCTTGCTTCTCTCCTTTGTCAGTAACACTACGGATGGCTGCCCTGTGTCCCAGAACGCCTGCAAGTAGTTTCAAGAGGAAAAACCGAGTTCAAAATATTTCATAAATCCTCTTCTGGGATAATGACTAGGTGCTCAGACACTGTCTTGTCCTTTTACAGTCGCTAAGGGTAGTGACAGCAGCAGCTCTACCTGAAAATAGAATAAAGGCTGGGTTAAGCACCTGGTCCCCACCGCTATTAAATCAGTGGCCATTACTGCTGGATAAAAAGTCTTTTGTGGCTCCCACTGTAATATGTCATAGGGTGAAGAGGATTTTTTTTTTCTTTCCAGGATAGAAAAAGAGATTGTCACAACAAAGAAATCATGACCTCTGCTCCACAAATAAGCCTGCTGATTGAAGGCTGCCCACCTCAGCTTCTTCCCTGACTCTGGCTACATCAACTCCTATTGTAAGAAACAAGCATGTCCTGCTTTGTGACTGCCCCTGTCGTTACAGACAGCTGTGCCTTCTGCTTTGGAAGGCATCGTCTTTATAATTTCATTTATGTCTTTCAATTAAAAAGATTTGTCAGTATTTGTGTGTTTGTATGTGTTTGTGTGCGCATGTGTTTGTGTATGCGTGTGCGTGTGTGCATGCAGTACCTGTAGAGGCCAGAAGAGGGTGTCAGCCACGGAAGTTACAATTGATTGTGAGCCACCAGATATGAGTGCTCTAGGAACTGAACTCTGGTCCTCCGTAAGAGCAGCAAGTGTCCAACCTCTGTGCCATCTCCCCAGCTCCCATCATTTTTATAAGACAGGGTTTCACTCTGTAGCTCCGGCTGGACTCAAACTCATGATGATCCTTCTGCCTCATCCCTCTGGATTGTCAAAGCCCCAAACCCAGATCTTATCCCAAAAGGAATGAGAGATGGTGTGGTGGTTTGAATAGGTTTGGTCCTCATAGACTCATGTGTTTGAATGCTTGGCTATGGGGAGTGGCACTATTGGGAAATGTGACCTTGTTGCATCACTGTGTAGGCAGGTGAGCTTTGAGTCTTCCAATCCTCAGGCTCCACCCATTGTGGAAGAGTCTCCTCCTGGCTACCTTCAGAAGACAGTCTCCTCATGCCTGCCTTGGGATCAAGATATAAAACTCTTGGCTCCTCCAGCACCATGTCTGCCTGGATGCTGCCGTGCTTCCCACCATGATGATAATGGACTGAACCTCTGAAACTGTAAGCCAGCCCCAATTAAATGTTTCCTTTTATAGGAGTTGCCTTGGTCATGGTGTCTGTTCACAGCAATGAAACCCAAACAAAGACAGATGGTTTATTCTAGAGCTAAATATGAGTGTCCATGACCCAGGAACACAGATTCAGATAACCTGAGTTCTGATATAGTAATGATTTCATGAAGTCTTATGGAAGCAGGACACAAAAAGCAAAAAAAAAAACCAAGACACTTTTCAAATCCATTAATGGAAATGTCAGGAAGGCTACAGCAATGCAGGGGAATCTGCCCCTGGTCTCAGATGCTGTCTGATGACTCTTAGCCTTTTTGGTTGATGGTGTGTGAGGTAGGTGTACCTTTAGGGGAGGGGAATACTTTATTGGGTTCTTATATCTACCACCCTTCTCCACCCCAATCCCTTCCAACCCCCCAACACTAGGTAGGCAAGAAAAAAGGTTAGAAGGAAAGGGGGTATACATCTCTTCAGACTACTTCCTGCTAATTAGGGACATCAAGTTCCTTGAGGCAAGTCCAATCTTCATTGTCCAACAATTAATCCAGAAATCTAGCAATAGCAAACAGAGCAGAAGGAACCAACATCAGCAAGGACCACCAGTAGCAGGAAGCAGCAGCTTGGGGAGCAGAGCAGCAGGGAACAGCAGCCGGGGGAGGAGCAGCAGCAGGGGGAGGAGCAGCAGTAGTTTGGGGAGCAGCAAAAGCAGAGAGAGAAGCAGCAGCAAGGGGGAGCAGCAGCAGCTTGGGGAGCAGCAGCAGCGGGGGGAGCAGCAGCAGCAGAGGGAGGAGCAGCAGCAGGGGGAGGAGCAGCAGCAGGGGGAGCAGCAGCAGGGGGAGGAGCAGCAGCAGGGAAAAAGCAGCAAAAGCAGGGGGAGGAGCAGCAGCAGGGGAGAAGCAGCAGCAGGAGGAGCAGCAGCAGGGGAGAAGCAGCAAAAGCAGGGGGAGGAGCAGCCGCAGGGGAGAAGCAGCAGCAGGGGGAGGAGCAGCAGGAGGAGCAACAGCAGCAAGGGGAGAAGCAGCAGGAGGGTGAGCAGCAGCAGCTTGGGGAGCAGCAGCAGGGGGAGCAGCAGCCACCACAGTCCCTCTCAGAGCTCTCTCAAGAGTCCCCAGAATTCCAAATGTAAACTACCTGCAGCTGGCAAAACCATGTCCCTCCTAGAGCACAAGATGATCATAGTGGCTGTGGACAATCTGAAGCAGCCTCATGCCCCATGCCTGAGATTAAAATAAAAACATATTCACGTAACATAACTGGGATTTAAAAAAAAAAAAACCAAAATTCTCACTACAGTTTGGTCTATGTTGTCAATACACTTCAGAAAGCTTTGTCTGTCAGTCGTAGGATGTTAGGTCACACACAGAAATGGGTAAGGAATCGCTATTAAGCTATCCCATGATAAATTGTAATTAGGCTCTAGACCAGCAACATTCCAACCCCTCCACAGCCACTAGAATCTAATCAGCTAATTAGCCTGGCAGACCACCCAGTGGAAAGTGCCATTTTTTTTCCAAGAGTTTCCATTCACACATCACAGATGCCAGATTGCAGACACTGTCTGTAATACTGGGGATTAGAGATACCTAGTCTGCAAGACATCGTTTCAAAGTAACCAACCTTCATCTACCTGCTACACAAATTCTTAAGATGGTGAATAGTAAACACTGACATGCCCCTGTCTCAGACATGATCTGCAATATCCTCAACTATTCCATGACATTGTAACATCTGAAAAAAAAAAAATGCCTGAGGCTTTCCCAGCTTAAGAGGTAGTAAGGAATTTGGCAACATTGCATACTAAATGTCCTTTTGATTTTGTTTAAATTGTTGGCTCTTTTCTGCTGTCGGAAGGTTTCAGAGGCTAAGTCTACCCAAAATGCACTGTTTCTCAACATCCTCTACCATTTGCTTCATTCCAAGACCATGTCCTAGATGGAAAGTTTACAGCAGATGGTGACACGTACCCTGCGTTATGGTGTTAGATGACAGTGCTGAGCTGCCTCAGGGGAAGCACCCAGTGGCGTAGTTAGGCTCATTCCGAAGCGTTAAGGGATGCACAGTCCACAACGGCTTTGGATTCCCAAGACTCATTGGTTTGGCTGCTGGGTTTCATCTCATTCACTGCAACCCTGTGGTACATGTGCAGGCAGAGACTCTGAGGGATGATGATACGAAAGATCTTATTCCATCTCCCCTCCACGAGGAGCAGATTCATGTCCTCTGCTTGCCTGGGCTTTGTTTGAAATTGTAACCTACAGATCAAAATGCAATCCAAGCAGTTATCTCAAAAAAATGCAACTCCTGTCTTGGCCGCGGGAGGGCAGTAGGGCTGGGTGTGAGAAGGTCCTCTGGCAGTGCAATAACACATTCTCCTGTGATAACCCTGAGCCAGTTCATGTACACTTTATCTCATTAAAACTCACCTCTATCCTTGCAGCACAGAATCTCTCGCCCACTCTGTGCTATGAAAGATGACGGGCTTGGAACCCCCAAGATATGTGTCCCACCCAAGGTTACAAGGTCCTGTCTTACCTACAGTCACACACCTGGTAAATGCCCAGCAGATGCAAGGTAGACTCAAGGCAGCAGGAAGTGGGAGTGGCTGACATGGCACCACGATCAGGAAGGAGTGAGGAAGGAAGGCAGGTTCTAGGCTCATTCTCTTCTTTTCAAATAGCCCAGGCTCCCTTGTCTGAGGAATGGTACAATCACAGAAAGATAGATCTACCCACACCAATCAACCTAACCTAGACAGTTCCTGCATGTACACCCTCTCCCACGGGACTCCGGATCCCATCAAACTCACAACCAAGACCGTCAGGAACAAAGTTGGATGAGTTTCCTCACATCTGTGGGTTTCTGCTTCCTCCAGTGTTGAAAGATTAAACTGTTGTATAAACACACAATTCAACACCTTTGACCTTCAGGGAAAGTTAGGCAGCCAGAAGCCAGAACAGTTCCACTCTGCTCTGAGGCTGGACAAAATCAAAACAAAGATCCCCACTGCCCATTACTACCGAGGCCCTTGAAGGATTCCAAGATGAGCATCTGAGCTTGTCCTCCCTCCTACCACTGTTCCAGGCTCCTCATAAGGTGAGGTCCAGATAGAGTCTGGGTAGGATCTTTGCAAGTCATGATCTATTGCCTAAGACGCCTCTGGTGTCTGGTCTCATTAGCAGCGGAGTCAGGATAAATCAGGATAGAGCAGAATAGATCTCAATGGAGTAAGTGCCTGTAAATATTCTTCACCTTGCCCCTCTCCTGGGTGATTTCATGCCAGGTGCTCTTTGGTCTTTCCTTGCAAGTCTCTATTTGGTATTATAAAAAGTCTCCAATTTCTTGAATCTATTTAATCAGAGTCGAAAAAGAAACTCCCCTGCCGTTTAGCCCTTTCGATTTCACGACTCAGCACAGTCTTAGATTACTCCACTATTTTGCATTCACGACAGAAAAATACAAAAGGTGACAGATGAAATGTGGGTCAGGCCAACTTTTATTCTGGCCCAATAAAAGTGCAAGTCCTCTGAAAAAGAACCTTTCCCAGCAATTACGAATATAGAGGAATAATGTAAAAAATGTGGCGTTTGAGACTGAGGCTGCCGTCATCATTTTAAAGCAGTTAGGGGGCACATTTCAGAGTAAATAGACCTGATTCTGTAGGCTGCCTAGAGATGATGATGAAGCCAGATAGGATTCTCAGAAACCCTCAGAGGGGAAGTACATGGCATATAATCAAGTCATTTGGGATAAGATCCGAGGAATTGAAAAATATTAATTTTGATGACGTGAGACAAAAGGAACTGAGAAATGGGAGAGAGAAGGAGGGATATCTCCTTTAATGGGAACACCTCAGGATTTGAGGGAGTGATATGCTTGAACTAGTTGTATGTCAGTGTGTATATGTGTGTGGTGGTGTGTGTGTGTGCAAGCATGTGCATATGCGTGTGTGCGCGTGCATGTTCATGCATGCGTGCATGTGTGTGTGCATGCATGTGTGTGTGCCTGTGTGTGTGTGCACGCACGTGTGTACGTGTACGTGTGTGTGTGTGTGTAACCAATAGGTGTCACTGTCAGGTTTTTGGCTGAAGCTGGAGCTCACTACAAAGCCAGATGCTTGTGAGCTGCTGTGTGTGTGCTGGGAATTGAATCCTGGTCCCTTGCAAGTCCAGCCTCCTTTCATTCCCTTTCTCCTGTTCCCACTCCTACTTACCACTCTATGTTCTTCCTTTATACTGTGTTTTCTCACATAGAAGTGAGAACATGAAGTATGTGTCATTCTATGCCTGCCTTGCGTTACTTAACGGGGTCCCAGAGGCCCACATATGTACCTAAAAATGACAATTGATTTATACAGTCCATCCTGACTGTCGGTTACATTTCATTCAACTATCCTCCGTCATCTATCACTGACAGACTGAGGCAGGGGAGTAGTGTGGAGTGTGAGGCATGGAGTGACTTACACAAAGAGTGCCAATTGGCCGATGGGAAAGCTTCCCTGGCTGAGGCTGACCAGAACTGACTGGAGCCACTGGGACTAGGACAGAAGCACTCCAGAGTGCCTCAAGGTGACCTCTGTGGCTCTTTGTGATGTTAAAACACATGCTTTTGGGAGAGACTTAAGATGCTAGTGAGGCATGCTTGGGAGCATGACATTGTATGTAGAGCTACATGTAACATGCAGAACGGCCGGGCGGTGGTGGCGCATGCCTTTAATCCCAGCACTTGGGAAGCAGAGGCAGGCAGATCTCTGAGTTCGAGGCCAGCCTGGTCTACAGAGTGAGTTCCAGAACAGCCAGGGCTACACAGAGAAACCCTGTCTCGAAAAACAAACAAACAAACAAAAAAATATGCAGAATGTACTCGAATCTATACAATGTATGATCTAAACCTTCCCACACTGCATGACAGAAAGGCACACATGCTGAATGGATCTGCACTGTCTGGACGTCTGATCTTTCTCCTCCTGCAGTTGGCGTCTTTCCTCAGAAGTACATTGTTGTCTAATCAACTCCCCCTGCTTCTGCTGCTGTCCAAGTGTCTATGTCAAATTCTCCACTTCTAAACACACAAATCTGGACATCCTAGTGGCTGCCTAGTTAACCAATATCATCCATATTTTAGTATTAGGGGAAGTTGTTGTGTTTATAAAAAGATAAAGAGATACAGAGTGTGTTCTATGGGTGCGTGGAGAGGTATGGGGGAAGGGGATGTCTCAGTTGGTCCATGTCAAGGCATCTCTTCCCCCTGAGGGATCAGTCACACACTGGTATAGCATAGAATAGAGTTTATTCATGGCATGGGGAGGGGAGCCAGGAGGGTAATAGAGGCAGAGAGGGAGAGAGAGAGAGAAAGAGAGAGAGAGAGAGAGAGAGGATAGAGAGAGAAGTAGAGGAGTAGAGGTAGGCCATGACCATGTGGAGAGAGGGGGAAGGGGGAGGGGCGAGGGGACAGAGAGAAGCTAGAGGCAAGAGATCAAGAGATCAAGAGAAAGAGGAGGGGGCAAACAGCCCCTTTTATAGTCGGCCAGGCCTACCTGGCTGTTGCCAGGTAACTGTGGAGGTGGAGTTTAGACAGAATACTAACAGAAGTTTCATAATAAACAGTGTTCTGTGTCTCTCAGTACACTGGTGAGGCTCATCCCTTTCTGGCAGGGGCTCTCAACCTGTAGGTCACAACCCCCCAAAGTGGGCCCAGCAACTCTTTCACAGGAGTCACAGATCAGACACCCTGCATATCAGATATTTCCACTATGATTTGTAACAGTAGCAAAACTACAGTCATGAAG